>NW_027397078.1:11599675-11769281 GCF_003265705.2 Callorhinus ursinus | reverse complement strand
ATCTTCGATTCTATATTTTTTCTTAAAATATTTATTTTTCTTGAAGTATACTTGACACACAATGTGACATTAGTTTCAGGTGTACAACATAGTGATTACAAGTCCCGGTATTATGCTGTACTCACTACAGGTGTAGCTACCACGTGTCCCCATACAATGCTGTTATAATGCCATTGATTATATTCCTTATGCTGTACTTTTCATTCCTGTGATTTCTTCATTCCATGACTGGAAGCCTGTAACTTCCACTCCCCTTGACCTATTTCACCCATCCCCCTACCACCTTCCTCTCTGGCAACCGCTAGTTTATTCTTTGTATTTAAGCATCTGTTTCTGTTTTTTTGTTTGTTTTGTATTTTTAGATTCCACATATAGTGAAATCATATGGTGTTTGTCTTTCTCTGTCTTACTTTACTTAGCCTAATGCCCTCAGGTCCTTCAATGTTGTCATAAATGGCAAGATTTCACTCTTTTTAATGGCTAGGTAATAATATATTATATATATATACCACGTCTTCATTATCCACTTATCTTTCAGTGGACATTTGGGTTGCTTCTGTATCTTGGCTTTTGTAAATAATGCTGCAGTAAACATAGGGATGCATGTATCTCTTCAAATTAGTGTTTTTGTGTTCTTTGGGTAAATACCCAGTAGCAGATTTACTGGATCATATGACACTTCTATTTTTAATTTTTTGAGGAACCTCCATACTGTTTTCTACAGTGGTTGCACCAATTTACATTCCCACCAACAGTGCATGAGTGTTTCTTTTTCTCTGCATCCTCACCAACACTTGTTATTTCTTGTCTTTTTCATATTAGCCGTTCTGACTGGTATAAGGTGGTATCTTATTGTGGTTTTGATTTGCATTTCCCTGATGATGAGTGATGTTTTTGTTTTTGTTTTTGTTTTTGTTTTTTTAAAGATTTTATTTATTTATTTGAGAGAGAGAGAGCATGAGAGAGAGCACGAGAGGGAAGAGGGTCAGAGGGAGAAGCAAACTCCCTGCTGAGCAGGGAGCCCGATGCGGGACCCGATCCCGGGACTCCAGGATCATGACCTGAGCCGAAGGCAGTTGCTTAACCAACTGAGCCACCCAGGCGCCCGATGAGTGATGTTGAGCATCTTTTCGTATGTCTGTTGGCCCTCTGGGTGTCTTTGGAAAATGTCTATTCAGGTCCTCTGCCCATTTTTTAATTGGAGTATTTATTTATTGGTGTTGAGTTGTAAAAGTGTTTTATATATTTTGGATATCAACCCCTTATCAGATTCATCATTTGCAAATATCATCTCCCATTCAGTAGGTTGCCTTTTTGTTTTGTTGATGGTTTCCTTTGCTGCGCAAAAGCTTTTTTTTTTTTTAAAGATTTTTTATTTATTTATTTGACAGAGAGAGAGCGAGATACAGTGAGAGAGGGAACACAAGCAGGGGGAGTGGGAGAGGGAGAAGCAGGCTTCCCGCGGAGCAGAGAGCCCAATGCGGGGCTCGATCCCAGGACCCTGGGATCATGACCTGAGCTGAAGGCAGACGCCTAACGACTGAGCCACCCAGGCACCCCTGCGCAAAAGCTTTTTATTTTGGTGTAGTCTCAGTAGTTTATTTTTGCTTTTGTTTGCCTTGCCTAAGAGACATATCTAGAAAAATATTGCTATGGCTAATGTCTAAGAAATTACTGCCTATGTTCTCTTCAAGGAGTTTTATAGTTACAGGTCTCACATTTAGTTCTTCAATCCCTTTTGAGTTTATTTTTGTGTTTGGTGTAAGAAAGTGGTCCAGTGTCATTCTTTTGCATTTAGCTGTCCAGTTTTCCCAACATCATTTATTGAAAAAAACTCTTTTCCCCATTGTATATGCTTGCCTCCTTTGCCATAGATTAACTGATCTTTAAGTGTGGGTTTATTTCTGGGCTTTCTATTTTGTTCCATTGATCTATGTGTCTATTTTTGTGCCATACTGTTTTGATTCCTATAGCTTAGTAGTATATCTTGAAATCTGGAATTGTGATACCTCCAGTTTTGTTCTTCTTTCTTAAGATTCTTTTGCTATCTGGAGTCTTTTGTGGTTTCATACAAATTTTAGAATCATTTGTTCTGGTTTTGTGAAAGGTAATATCGTTAATTTGATAAGGATCACATTGAATCTGTAAATTGTTTTGCTTAGTATAGACATTTTTTTTTAAAGATTTTATTTATTTATTTGAGAGAGAGAGAATGAGCAATAGAGAGCACGAGAGGGAAGAGGGTCAGAGGGAGAAGCAGACTCCCTGCCAAGCAGGGAGCCTGATGTGGGACTCAATCCCGGGACTCCAGGATCATGACCTGAGCCGAAGGCAGTCGCCTAAGCAACTGAGCCACCCAGGCGCCCTTAGTATGGGCATTTTAACAATATTAATTCAGACTCTTATTTCTGAGAATAGAGTTTAAATAACAGGACAGGTCATTTCATTTCATGATTATGTGATTTTTACATGATTTTGGACATCCATATTAAGTATCTCAAGGCATTTTTAAAAGTAGGTACATTGGCTCAGTCATATTTGGAGAACAAATTAGTGACAGTTCCAGTTGTCGACCATCATGTGCAAAAGATATTCATGCAAAAATAGCAGAAACTGTAGAAGTTAAAAGGCTAAAGAAAATTCACAATGACTGCAGAGAGTACCCAGATATAAAAATCTGGGGTATTGTGTAGCATCAGGATAATGCAAATCATTGAACTTTCACTTTTGTATTACATTTATTATATCACAGGTTGCTTGGTTAAGAAAACCTTTGCACATCACTTCTAACTCAGTGTGCCTTCTTTAGACATTTACCACGAGGCAAGTCTTTATGGGTGCAATTGCACAAATTTGTTACACTTAAGTACTTTCATCTCTTCAGTCTAGCCCAAGGCCCTTAACCTAAGTAACACAGTGCCTGAAACCAGTGCTGTCAAGCAATATGTCAAGATAAAGAAGCAAACTGCTGTTAATCTGTTGCTTTCTACTTCCACTGCCCTCCTTCTAGTTCTTAAAACCCCTGACCTGTGGCCATGCTCCTTATCTGGTTGGCTTCCCTTTAGTCTCTTTCTTACCCCTCCAATAAATTCTCCATACTGACTTGAGTAGTACATCTTTCCAGAACAAAGACCGATCATGGCATTCTTCCTTCATTGGGGGATTTCTGCATCTAGAAAAAAAAAATCAGCTTCTCAGCTGGACATTCAAAATCTTCCACATCAATAAACCTCCTTCCTGCATCAAGTGCTAAAAAAAAAAAAAATTTTACACATCTTCTCTTGACCTGCATTTTCAACTTCATCTTCTTCACTCCATGTGTTCTGGCCAGTGATAAAGTCATTGTTAAGACTAATAAAATGTTCAAGTAACATCCAGGATGTAATATTGAACATTTTGTTAGTCTTAACAATGACTATCTCTGGCCTTATTTGTGAGACTGTTTGACATTGAAGACCATGGTAGATAAAACATTTATATCCACTTACTGAATATAGTCATTATTTATGCTAAATATTTAATGGGAGGGTCAAATAGGGGAGAAAAAGCCAACATTGGCATTGTATGTAGAATTTGACATTACCCAGATGTAAAAATAATTTGTTGTACATGATTATTGAAAGTCAGTTCTTCTACCATTGTGTAATATGTTTTTAGCTCATTGGTCAAGAGTTCTGCCTTGTTCAATTTTAGAATACTCTCCCTCAGTACCATGGCAAATAAGGCAGAGAGAGATAGTAAAGAGTACTGATAACTATAATTTATTTATCATTTTATCATATTCAGAGCACCTTAATGTGTCCTGGTGACACACCCACATTTAAATGTCCAGCAGTCAGTGAGAAATGGGAACTTTGGAGCTTGTAGGAATGTGGGCCAAAGATATTAGATCCATGAGTCACCAGTTCACAGGTGGTAATTGAAGCAGTGAGAGTAAATTTACCTACCCAGGCAATGTTTATTCCCTTGTAGAAGTGCAGCAGAGAGAAGAGAGGAGTGATAGATAGAAAATCAGAAAATAGAAAGAAAACCAGGGAGACAAAGGTTGTATATCCCCAAGAAAAGAGAAGAGAGGGCATGACATTATTATGTTCAAGAAATTAAATTATTGGAAGTAAAAAGAAAACACTTAAAGTTTTTTTTTTTTTTATTTCAAACAGGGATGGGGAAGAAGGAAAGCACTATGCTGAAAAGGAAAGTATGGGGCTTTTGGAAGATGTAGACAGACATCCCAAAGACACCCTTTCTTTACTTGCTTAATTTGCTCAGGACTGCCTTTCAGGGAAGTCTTGGGAGGCCCTAAACACCACAGGCATCTCAGTGGTACACATTGAAACGATATGTCTTTTCTCCTAAAAATATCCTAGCATCCTTTTCTTCATTTGTAATGATCATTTCCGCATCATTGTCCCAATGCGAGAAGCCGCAGGCTCCAGCTCGGAGGCTGTTGTCTGCAGCTTGCTGGCCTCTAGCGGCCAGGAAGGAACTTCCCAGCTCCTGGTCCTGCCTGGCTTCACTGTGAGGAGACGGGCGCCTGGAGGCAGCGGTGGATGCTGTCTTCCTTACTAACCATGGGAAGGGCTTCCGGGGAATATTGGACAATCCGCTTCTTTACCCAAACCATCGTTTACCTGGATAAGAAACTTCCATTGGCCCAGAGCAAATCATGGAGGCCGCATTTAGGCCCACTCTCAAGTTCCTCGTTTCTGGGTTGTGGATAATGTTCTATGGATAAGGCTTTCCAGTTACTCTGATGAAAGGTGCAAAAATAGATGGCAGGTGAGATATGTTTGGAGCAGACTCTCACAAGCCTGTGAGGAGGAAGATCAAGTGGAAATAACATATGTTTGTAAACTCTAAAGAATATATGCATATACAACATTATTTTGGGGAAAAAAAAATCAGTGATAATGTCACCTCTGCAGTAGGTTCTTGGACATTTGCAACTTCTCCAAACTTCAGTTTGCTCATCTGAGAATAACAGTACACCCCACAGGCATGTATTGCTGAAATTACATGAGTCAATAGGTAGAGGTTTACCTTTTGCTGTGCAGGACTGACAGTTATCAAAGATTCAGTAAACTTAGCTATTGTTATTATTTTTAAATAGTATTATTCTCTAGGAGATACAGTCGTATGCTCAGATGTATGACAAGATGGCCCTGTCGGGCCTACAATTCCACATCACATGACTCTGTGACCTGCGTTATCGCCTGCAATTGTATGAGCACAGGACAACAGCAGAAGAGACCAGAGACATGTCACAGCACAGGCCCTGGGTCAGCCCTGTGCCACACACCGGAGGGGAACTCCATCCTTTCATCCTCTGACACGGGCACTCTGCTCCCTCCCAGCCACACAGGGATGCTCTCGGAATGGTACAGAGGCTGCCAGTGACGGCAGTCTCCCTCCTAGTTCCATGTGCCAAGAATGCTTTCCAAGCGGACAAAAGATTGGCATCAAGCTGATGTAAATCAAAATGGTAAGACTTTGCAGGATGGCTGGAAAAACGAAACAGACCTAAGTAAATAACTGATCTTAAAAACTAGCAAAGGTGATTTAGATGTCAGTCTGATTTTTTGCATGATATAAATAATATCAATCCTTAGCATTTTGGCAGAAAGTAATACAGGTAATATCATGTAGTTTGTCCATTCTATCTGGCAGCAATAGAGTTAATAGAACTCTGTGATTGGTGTGCATAGGAAAACCATATATGCTTTTGTTGGGACATAGAACCTACATATACTTAATTCTTCTTTATGGAAGGGTAGAATAACAAGTTGGTGAATTAACTGCAGTAAATAATAATAATAGACTATAAATTCCTTAGAAGAATCCATCACTACAAATCAGCAAACATTCCAATACAGAAGATATTATAGTTTGGAATTACAAGACAAAAAGTTAACATCAAAATGGCTCACACTGTTGGCCATCTACTGCACACCAAATGCTGTGCAAAGTGCCCTTCATGCATCATTGTGTTTAATCCTTGAAACATATAGCATATTGTCACATTTTACAGTTGTTGCCACTGAGGTTCTTTATAGAATTTTTTTTCTTTTTCTTCATATACCTTTACCACAAATCATAAATATATATTTGGGTATTTGATTGATATCAAAAATTATAATTGCAATGTAAATGAAGGCTTTTCTTGTGAGAGGTAGCTGGGTCCATTTTTCTGGTTGGTGCGGTAGGAGGGGCAGCACAGGAATCTGCACCAAATTTGATTCAAGCTTGGAGCAGCTGTAGCCTGGGCTCTACCTTCCACAGACTGAGGACTGTCTACCCCTCCTGGCTCCCTGAGTGCTGGCTCTGAATACTGATGGCACTGGAATCTAATGGCCTTTCCCTGGGGAGGGGAAAAGATGAGCTTCCTCTTCAGCAGCCATTATTCTAATACATTTAAGTCAAAGAACATCCCTGAAGGAGTTCATTAGTACGAACACTTAAAACATGCAGAAGCCCTCTAGGAAGTGGGACTCCTAGAAGAGCAGTCATGTTGCCCAAGGAGGAAGATCTCAATCAACAGATGACAGTTAGCACTGTAGATTTCTTCAACCAGGTCAGAACTCTGCACTGAAGCAAGCTGTCTAGTCATGGCTGCAGGTCCAAGATCCGAATATCATTGGGAAAATGCTTTTAATAGTAAGGCCCAGTGAAAGATTCTGCTCCAAAATACATCAACTATTTGATGACTTGAGTTCAGGATTAACTTGATCATGAAACCCTTTTTCCTTCTAAGACTGGTGTTCCATTTTCCCAAAACTTTATATCTTTGGTAAAAACTATTCTAAAGCTTTCGTTCAAGATTTATACCCATATTTCTTGCGAGCACTTTGATTCTGTGATGCAATAGCAAGTAAAGGCCTGCCACAACACATCCTTTAAGTATTTTATTTGTTCCCAATTTTGGTTTCATTGATAGGTGAAAGTTGGCACCACTACAGGAATTCATTGAAAGATTTATGTAACACAGTTGCCCTCTTAGTTCATCCACTTGTTAGAGTTATCTTATTGCCAGTCTGTTACAGACTTGAGTTATAGGTGGAAATGTGTCCTCTCCAAAAATTATATGTTGAAGTCCTAACTCCCAATACCTCAGAATGTGATTTGGAAATAGTGTCCTTGCAAGTGTAATCAAGATGAGGCCTTTAGGGTGGACACTAATCCAGTATGTCTGGTGTCATAAAAGGAAAATCTGGACACAGAGACGTGCACACAGAGAGAGTGCTATGTGAACATGAAGGCAGAGATCAGGGTGATGTGTCTATAAGTCAAAGAGAGAGACCTAGAATGGACCCTTTCGTCACAGCTCTTAGAGGGAACCAACCCTGCCAGTGCCTTGGTTTTGAACTTCTTGCCTCCAGGATTGTGAGATAATTTATTTCTGTTATCTAAGCCATCTAGTTTGTGGTAGTTTGTTACCCTGGCAGCCCTAGCAAACTAATACAGCTGGTGATACAAACTGAGAAAACAGGATACAAAAACCCCCATTATCTGCGTTTACTGATAAAATTGTTCCAAGGGTAGATTGGCTTTATTTTTTTTTAAAGATTTTATTTATTCATTTGAGAAAGACAGAACAAGCAGGGGGAGAGGCAGAGGCAGAGGGAGAAGCAGACTCCCCACCGAGCAAGGAGCCCGATGCGGGACTCGATCCCAGGACCCTGGGATCATGACCTGAGCTGAAGGCAGACGCTCAACCATCTGAGCCACCCAGGCGCCCCAGGTAGATTGGCTTTAAAGCAAGAACTTATGAGCATACCTAACTTTGACATACTCTAATACCTGTTGTTTTCACAAAGCCACACTTGGTTGTAATATGTGGTAACCAAACTGCACTTTATTAGTTCAGCCATTGTTTCTTTGCTGAAGAAATTGAGTCTATTTCAGGTGACAACATAATAGATAATAAGAATTTATTAGCAAGTTTCCAAACCAAATTTCTTAGCAACACAGTCACATAATAGGTAAGTTTCATTCCACTTCAATTTAGAAATTAAAAAAAAAAAAGACATTTTTAGGTGTTCTTAATATTTAGAACATTTGTATCATTTTGTATTCTATTTTCAAGTCTGTATGGCAGTGCTTTTATAGATTAAAATCTTTCTGTTTATATGTCTATCTATCAAAAAAAAAAACCATGATTGCTATTTTAATCATAAATGGCATATGTGGTATAGGAACAACCAAGTTTTTTTTTCCTAAAATTCCTTTTTATCATTTAATCATCATTTGACATTTTATCAGCTATAAATCTGTCTAAATTGTTAGGAGACTGTATGTATATATATCAGAAATAATATCTTTTAAGGCTTCTACAGATAATCTTAAGATTTTTTTTAAGTTTATTTATTTTTAAATCATCTCTATACCAACATGGGGCTTGAACTCAGACCCCGAGATCAGGAGTTGCATGCTCTTCTGACTGAGCCAGCCAGGCATCCATATAGATTTTTATTTTGAAATGCATCATTCAAATTAATTTTAACATGTGAAGATTTGGGTTAAAAAAAATATTCCAAAATATTATCACAAACATAGCTCTCAAAGCCACTATTTTTATTCATGTTGTAGCATGGGAGTCCACCAACTTTATCCCAAAAAAAATAATTTAAGGGAAACCACAGTGAAAACCATGAAAGTATAGAGAATTTATAGAATGGCTAAGCATGTAGTGTGCTACCTATTCTTTAATGTATGTATTTATAAAATAGGAATGAGTACAATATCTTCCTTCATGTTGCTGATATTAAAAGACTGGAATGAGCCCTCATAGAGGTTTTCTTCAGTTTATTTTTGTATCAATACTCAAACTTATTTTATTTCTCTTGGGATAAAAAAGATCTTCCCCTTTAATAAGAAAAAAACTTTTTTCATTTGGGTCCTAGCACTTTGTAAACTCCAGCTGACTGTTTAGAATATATTAAGGCACAACAAATATACTGGAAGATTTGCCAGACAGAAAAAGCTTTAAATTCACCTACATTCTATATTTCAGAGCTGTGATTTTTATAGTCACTTGCTGACTTCCTTGATGGCTTCAAAAAAGTTTAGATTTGATACTATTTTTGTTATTTATTTTTATTATCCCACTATACTAAAAAAATCATTGTTTGAAAAAAATCTCTGTTTAATTACTCAGTTTTAATAAATTCTTAAATACATATGGGATTTTATTTTCTGTAAGATTTTATTTATTTATCTGAGAGAGAGATAAAGCATGAGAGTGGAGAGGGTCAGAGGGAGAAGCCGACTTCCCGCCGAGCAGGGAGCCTGATGTGGGACTTAATCCCGGGACTCCAGGATCATGACCTGAGCCAAAGGCAGTTGCTTAACCAACTGAGCCATCCAGGCACCCCTACACATGGGATGTTAATTCTTCTAATTAAGGCTGAAACCATATATTATTATTTGTGTATTTAAAGAGTGGAATAATCACTTGTGAAAAAAGAGAAAAGTCCAGTGTGAAACATTCCACAATTAATGTTTAAGCTAACCCAGAGTTCTTTGTCAGCCATTCTGTAGGGTTACGTTGAGCATTTATAAACAAAGCTGGTTTCTAGATACTGCCTAAAATGTTACTGCTTCTCACCGTTTTTTGTTTTTTTAGAAAATTGCTAAAATTTGGTGTATTTTTTCTTTTTTTATTAAGTTCTAATTTTTATTGTTTTAATTTTTATTATTTATTAATTTTTTTAAGTTTGTATTTACTTTTTTTAATTTTATTTTTAAGTAATCTCTATACCCAACATGGGGCTCAAACTCAAACCCCAAGATTAAGAGTCACAGGCTCCACTCACTGAGTCAGCGAAGCACCCCTAAGTTTTTATTTGAATTCCAGTTAGTTGGAGTGCCTGGGTGGCAGAGTTAGTTAAGCATAACAACGATAAGTTGGTTTTGGCCAAGGTTGGGATCTCATGGTCATGATCTCAGGGTCCTGACATTGAGCCCTGTGATGAGCCCCATGTCGAGCCCTGCATCAGGCTCTGCACTCAGTGTGAAGTCTGTTTGGGATTCTCTCTCCCTCTCCCTTTGCCACTCCCACTTGTGCTCTGCCTCTCTCTCTAAAATAAAATAAATAAATAAATAAATAAATAAATCTTTTTTTAAAAGTCCAGTTAGTTAACCTGCAGTGTTATATTAGTGCCTCTCAACTTTATGTTTTTTTTAAGATTTTTATTTATTTCAGAGAGAGAGAGCAAGCATGAGCAGGGGGAGGGGCAGAGGGAGAAGCAGACACCCTCCTACTGAGCAGGGAGCCTGCCACGGGGCTTGATCCCAGGACCCAGGCACCCCAGTGACTCTCAACTTTAAATTAAACCTTGTTAGCTTTATTTTTTTTAATTCCCAAAGGAATTAACTTACATTATTCAACTAGGTTTCATTTTCATCTTCATTTCTAGTATTTCTAGTATTCTCAAACAAAACTCTATTCATTTTTCAGCAATAGAAATCCTCCCTTTCCTCATGACTAGGCTTTAAACCAAATATCATCATACCCCAAAGACAGATTACTAATTAGACACAAATCACAAGTTTGTTGGTAATTTGAGACACATAATGGCCTTTATTATTTTTCTTTTTCTTTTTTTTAAGATTTTATTTATTTATTTGACAGAGAGAGACACAGTGAGAGAGGGAACACAAGCAGGGGGAGAGGGAGAGGGAGAAGCAGGCTTCCTGCCGAGCAGGGAGCCCAATGCGGGGCTCCATCCCAGGACCCTGGGATCATGACCTGAGCCAAAGGCAGACGCTTAACGACTGAGCCACCCAGGTGCCCCCTTTATTATTTTTAATAAGTACTTTATCACCAGGTGCACCTAAACATTAATGTTGACATTACTTATTTACATTCAAGGCCAGGGAGTGAGGGGAGGAAGAAAACTGGAAGGGGAGAGAATGGGAGAGGATGGCATCTTCTTGACTTGGCTAAAGAGCCAAACTTGATGAGTCAGAAGAAATCAGTCTGTCATGGGCATCTTGTTCCACAACCCACCCACCCCTTCCCTCTCTAACTCAGAAGTCCTCTGTTCTCATTGTCTGTGATCTTTGCTCCTTGTACCTGATCACAGTCAAGGGGTGGAGAGTTATTGCTCCATTGTGCAGGTAATCGTATGGTGCTTTAATCTTCAGCCCTTAAAAAAAAAAAAAAAAACAGCTTTTGGACAATAACACTATCATAGATTTTTATTTAAATATTTAAAATTCTGTGTGCTACAGTGTTTGTATTGGCAGCCAGATGTATCTTTTTCTTCAGACTGTGAATAGATCTGGTGATTTTACAGGGCTGCTAGTTAACAAAGCATTTCCTCTTAGACTTGTAGAGTCCTAGCTCAGGTAGTTGCTTATTACTCTACACATGCTAATCTGCCCTCACCTTGACTTTGGTGACAACAAAAAGAAAGTTTTTCTAGTATTTCAGAGGCCACAAGAACAGTTCTAGTTGTGATTTTAAGTTTTCCAAACTTTGTCAAGTTTTCCTTATTATTCTGTTGGCCTGAGGTTAAAGCAGAAGTGGAGCTTCTTTAAACATAACATCACTATCTCATGAGCGAAAAAAATCAGGCCCAAAGAGTATAAGTCCTAGAAATTTGTTTCTAAGTAGATTCAGTCATGGTACTGGTGCTGCCTCTGCCTGTCAGTGTAGAACTCTAGCCATCTGAGAAGTAGTGGCCTTGACACTGCTCAATTATTTAATCAAGGTCATTAGACTGAGGTGGCTTTCATGTGGTAGCGATCTACATAAACAAACTAAACCTAAGCCTGTAAATGCCTCAAGATTATGAAATCAAAATCTAAGGACAACCAAGCACAAACAGCCAACAAGGCTTTAAGCCAATCAAATAATTTCTTCTGCACTTTCTCTATGAAGTCTTTCTCCTGGCACCTATTGCACAGCACTCCTAGCCACTTTTTTCGTTTGGCACTGCCAGATTCAAATAGATTTTTGCTCAAATAAACTCTTAAAATTTTTAATGTGCCTCATCTTCTCTCTTAACACCACCAAACACTAAACACCTTCAGACAGGGACATTATTTCCCCCTGAACATTCAGTTCAGTGAGTGGATGTTATTTTTGCTACTGTAGAATTCTGGCAAAAGGAATAATAATTATCTTGCATTTTCAATTTTACTATGTTTTACATTATATTTTGATGTAGCTATGAAAGGCTTTGAAAGGCTTTCAACAGGAATAGGGATATTACATGTGGTAGCAATAATTTTACTGAAACACGGGCATTGAAATTCACTTAGGTTTTTTTCTCATCAGATTCTGTTCCAAATAAGTATTCTGCAAATCCAAGTGGATTACCAGTGTGTTGTACACTTGTTATAGAACAACATTACATATTTGGTCTACATCAAAAATAGTAAGACTTCTTTCCCATCTGAAATATTTTAAAATGTTCTGTACATTAAAAATTTATGTTTTATTTGTAAACCTTTAGAGGCTTTGTCTATTTTCCTAAGTTAACTGCACTTTAAAAACTGTTTGGTATCTATTTTTGTAACTTCATCAGAATAAAATACATTGTAAGAAAAAAGTTTGCAATACATGATTGTTGAGAACACCGACTGTTACTGATTTGCTAATGTGTGTGCTCCTCACATAACGATAAATATTTGCTGAAAAAAGGAATGAGTCTCAGAGAGTTTAGTAACTTGCCCTTGGTCACTGAAGGGGAGCAGAATTTGCCACCTCAAAATATGCCTCTTTGGCATAAGGATTATTTTGGGCTGATTAAATTTTGAAAAACTTCAGACATAAGAAAAGCTCTGAAAACAGAGTAGAAGTTACCCTTTTGTGAGGGAAACTTACTTTTATAAGGAAAGTCTCCACTTGTTAAGGATGTTTCCCTCTTTGTACACTGGAATAGGATGACTAAATCTCTAGAGATTTATCAGTGGAGAAGGCAAAGACCTAAATCTATAGAACAAGGTTACCCTTGTATACTGTGCTTTTCCTGGTAGCCTCCCTTAACTGGCTTCCCAACCCCCAACATCTTCTTTTGTCTTTAGCTGGAGATATTATTTAAGGTGGTGGCTCTGGCCATTTCAGGGAGTTCCTCGGTTTCTCTTCCAGGTATACAGGAGGTATACATGTTACTAAACTTCTGTTTTTCTCTGTTAATCTTTTTTACACAGAGGGTCTCAACCAAGAACCTAGAAGGGTAAAGGGAAAATTGTTTTCCTTACCTGTATCACTCAGCTTTGGGAAATCCTGCTTTGGGAACCATTAACTTTTGGATCTTCTTTTTTTTTTTTTAGGATTTTTATTTAGGAGCACCTGGGTGGCTCAGTTGGTTAAGTGTCTGCCTTTGGCTCAGGTCATGATCCTGGGATCCTGGGATCGAGCCCCACATCAGGCTCCCTACTCAGCACGGAGCCTGCTTCTCCCTCTCCTGCTGCTTCCCCTGCTTGTGCTTGCTCTCTCTCTCTCTCTCTCTCTCTGTCAAATAAATAAATAAAATCTTTAAACATTTTTTAAATTAAAATTTAAAAAAAGATCTTGTTTATTTGGGGCTCCTGGGTGGCTCAGTCGGTTAAGTGCCTGCCTTCAGCTTAGGTCATGATCCCAGGGTTCTAGGATTGAGCTCCAGCATCGCGCTCCCTGCTCAGTGGGGAATCTACTTCTCCTTCTGCCCCTCCCCCTGCTCATGCTTGTGCTTTCTCTCTCTCTCTCTCTCTCTGAAATAAATAAATAAAATCTTTTTTTAAAGATTTTATTTAATAGAGAGAGCACACTTGAGCACAAGGGGTGGGGGGCAGAATGGGAGGGGCAAAGAGAAGGGGCAGAAGGGGAGAAGGAGGGAGAGGGGCAAGCAGACTTAGCCGTGAGCACAGAGCCTGACTTGGGGCCCGATCTCATGACCCTGAGATCAAGACCTGAGCCAAAATCAGGAGTTGGATGCTGAACAGACTGAGCCACCCAGGCGCCCCTTGGATCCTCTCTTTATACCACACTGGGTCTGTTAAATATATAGAGCTGGGTCAGCCATCTTATAAGTATTCAAACAGGAGAAAAAAGTCAAGTGAGCACATGCTGGTTCTGAAATTGTCAAACTTCTGAATCAAGGTCAGCAGGCACATACATTCAGACTTTATGTTATGAGAGAAAAATAAGCATCTTTGTTTAAGCCATTGTAAGACAGGTTTTATGTTACTTGTAGCATAAAGTACTCCTGATGGACTCTTTCCCCAATAAGAGCCATAGCCTTTGTTCAGCTGCTCAAAAGGAGAAAAGGGGTCTGGAGCACTAGTTTTGAACAGTCATCATAGAGAGTCCTGTGTGGTCAGGAAAAACATTCTGTTTCACATGGCATTTGGGGAACTCCAGGGCTCTTTGCTCTTATGCCTCTAAGATTGGGAGGCAGAGAGGGAGGAAGGAAGAGACAAGGATATTTTAGAGCAAAGTTAGGACTCAGCTCTAAAGACTGTGAGACTTGGGACTCCCAGGTCTATTCCAAAATCTCTTAATGTGACACTGGATTGACAAAGTGTTTACTCAACACAGAAGCCCTGGGGAGTGTGGAGAAAAAGCAAACTGAGGGAAGTAAACATAAGGGGACGCAGAATATACCTGGAGATGAGGAACTGACTTTCAGGTTGACTGGCTTGACTGGCGTGGGTGCCAGTCAAGGGGTTGAGAGGAGGACTGATGTCATGACGCACGTCAGCAGCAGGTAGGGGAGCGTGCGGTTGGCCAGGCGAGCAGGTTTCCCAGGGCACCTGAGACCTGAGGAGGCTTCCTACTCCTCTGCCCATGTGAGGTGTAGCTCCATGCATATGCACATGGCCTGGAGGACTGACGGCCCCTGGGACTGTTACAGATTCTCAGAGAGATCTGGGACCCAAAAAGTGGTGGACACTCCCTCCTGATCCGATCAACCTGATGAACTTCAGAATGCAGGTGGACAGTCATTTCAGCCACACGGTAATGCTGCACATTTTCTAACACGTGGACCCAAGAGCAGTCACAGATGAGTGTCACTCTTTGGTGCACATGAAGTTTTGGATTCCTATCTGCTACTATACTTGTGTCACTTGAACTTCAGATGTGCATCCGTGGAATGATAAACTTGTTACCAGACACTGGTTGTGATTGCTCCTGCCTCCCATATTAACCAGAATTGGGGGTGTTCGGGGTCCCTTCTCTGTTTGTATGGTTAATAGAGTGCTGATTCCATTGCACCAGCAGAGCCCACATAGACTCAGAGAGCCAAAGGTTAAAGGAAGACCATAAAGGTAATCTCCTCTATTTTCCAGGTGAGTAAACTGAGGCCCAGAATTGTTACAAAGCTAATTTGAGTAGAAACCAACAATATGCCTCTAGAATGCCATGCTTGTATCCTGGTGCACCCCTCCTGGTAGGAAAGGGTCCCTATGCAGTGTTTTCTAAAAGGCCTCTTATAGGGGTCCCTGGGTGGCGCAGTCGGTTAAGCGTCCAACTCTTGGTTTTGGTTCAGGTTGTGATTTTGGGTTTGTGAGATCAAGCCCCACGTTAGGTTCCATGCTCAGTGGGGAGTCTGCTTGAGATTCTCTCTCTCTCTGCCCCTCCCCCCTGCTCACTCTTGCTGCTCTTGGGAACCCTATAATCACCACCACTGTACAAGCTCAAGCTAGCCTGGGGCTAGCTGGATGACGAGAGGCACATGGCCAAGTCATCCCCTGCCTCACCTGACATAAAGCCAACAACAACCAGACAAGTGAATGAGACCTTCTAGGACTAACCAGAGAAAGTGAAGTTTAAGCTAAATCTGACGAATGATAGGAGTAGCCAGCAGTTTCTTTGTGTCAAGCAATACCCAATATCAAGCCAGGGCCTTTCACAATGTGTATACTGGTATCAGACAAGTAAGAGAGACCCTTCCTCAAGAGCATAATAGTTATAATTTCTATACTAAAAGGTTCTGGCTCAGTCGGTTGAGCATCTGACCCTTGATTTCAGCTCAGGTTGTGGTCTCAGGATCCTGCGATTCAGCCCCAGCTCTAGCTCCTTACTCTGTGCTCGGCGGGGAGTCTGCTTGGGATTCTCTCTCTGCCCCTCTGCCTAAAATAAATAAGTAAATCTAAATTAAATAAATAAATAAATAAATAAATAAATAAATAAATAAATAGTTCTGGGTAGATAACGTTTGATCAAATTTTGGTCACCTGGCACAAAGTAATGTTTGTAACACTCCTGTGATAAACTATATTTGGGTTTTGAATCTGCAGTAAAATGATAACCAAAATTAACTTAAAATTGACATACTGTATTTATTCTTTAATAATAACATGGATCCATGCTATAAAGAGTTAAATTTTAATTGTGCATGAATCTGAACAATTCTTTTATCACAAACAATGAGCATGCAAATGTCTACAAGGCAGGAGCACTCTTAAAATTAGGGCCAGATGATAGCTTCAGAGTTGTCAGTTAGGTGGTTCCAAGTTTCTTTTAACTCTTTCTTTTTTTTTAAGATTTTATTTATTTATTTGAGAGAGAGAGAATGAGCGATAGCACGAGAGGGAAGAGGGTCAGAGGGAGAAGCAGACTCCCTGCTGAGCAGGGAGCCCGACGTGGGACTCGATCCCAGGACTCCAGGATCATGACCTGAGCCGAAGGCAGTCGCTTAACCAACTGAGCCACCCAGGCACCCTCTTTTAACTCTTAATATCTTGGAAAAGAGTCCCAAGTGAAGGAGTCCTGTATTTGGCAATATCTTAACACCTTTCTCTATATCTCAAGATACCTAGTTACAACTGTAGATGTGAATAATTCTAAACAACAATACATGATTTACCTAACTTCCATACTTGTAAACGTGGAAAGGGAAGAGAAACTGACCATGTGGAATCATCATACTGTCATTAACTGTTGACTCTTTTAGTAAATGTTACAAATGGTCTGAAATATATGTGGGATGCAAGAACAATAAGAAAAATACCCTCATCTCACTCCACTTAATCATCACATGCTTAACAAATACCTTTTTTGTTTTTCACATTACCTTATTTATTCTAAACAGCCTCTTCTATGTTATCAAACCTTTTTTGTTAGTTTTTACTTTTGTCTTTTTTGCAACCTTTTCTGCTATTTCCCACCATATTTGACTAGTTGAACTATAATTTCAAGAAGGTCATCAGGAATAACTCTTTGGTATAATTTTCACATCATCTGTGAATTCAGCCATAAGAAGCATTTTTAACTTTTATTTAATAAAATCACATCACTCTCCTTTCACCCCTTTTTAATTTATTTTTCCCCACTTCCTCACCCCCTTTTTAATCTTCATTCCATTTTAAATCCTTGCTGTTAGCTCCATGGTTAGGACATGTCAGATCAATAATCTATAACTATAATCTTCCTGGAAGGGATTGTGACTAATTTTGGTAGTTTGTATAAAAGATTTCCACCATCTTTATTTCCTCTCTTCTACATTTAATTTAGTTAGGTCATAAAGCTGTTGAAGGATCTTTCTTTCTTTTTTTTTTTTTTTTGCCTCTGTAGCACTTAATACAATGATATAGATCTGGTAGGGGCTTAATAAATTACTGTTGAGTAGTCAAATTTACTTCTTAATCCTAGTGATGTGTCAGGGCACCTGGGTGGCTCCATCGGTTAAGCGTCTGACTTCAGCTTAGGTTGTGATCTCAGGGTTCTGGGATCGAGCCCATGTCAGGGCTCTGCGCTCAGCAGGGAGTCTGTTTCTTCCTCTCCCTCTGCCCCTCCCCTCACTCATGCTTGCTCTCGCGCTCTCTCTCAAATAAATAAATAAAATCTTAAAAAAATATCCTAGTGATGTGTCCACATCCCTTTTTTTCCCGGACTTCTTCTCAATTCTCAGTAAGTTTTGGGCAAGAATATGACTATATGTATATATATATATATATATATATATATACACACACACACACACACACACACACACACACACACACACACTCATAATCTGCAAAGAGATTTGAATAGGGATACTTTAGTTTCTATGCGTTTTGTCTCTATATATTACTGGTTATAATTCCATGACTAGCAGTACTCCCTTAGAGATTCAAGCAGTATACCTTCCTCTTGCCATTTCTCATGCTCTTTTTGTGAATCCCCATCCCTTCCTGTACACCAGGACCAGTACTAACTTTATATAGTATTACCTGAGTCCATTTTGCAAATGGTAAGGGATTTATTGCTTTAGTGATGTGTGTAAATTAGTTCAGATGGTTTCACACACATTCAAAACTGTGCCCAGGGTTACTTGGATGGCTCAGTCAGTTTAGTGTCTGACTCTTGATTTTGGTTCAGGTTATGATCTCAGGGTCCTAACATCAAACCCCCATCAGGCTCTGCACTGAGCGTGGAGCCGGCTTGAGATTCTCTCTCTCCCTGTGCCCCTCCCTCTGCTTTCTCTCTCACTCTCTCAAAAAAACAAAAACAAAACAAAACAAAAAACCAAAAACAAAACTGTGCCCAAATAATCATTGGAAAGGGTTAGCAAGAAGGGAAGCAAGTCTAGAAGAGACAAAATGCATTTTTATTTCCTTCTTTCCTTTTATAAATATATTTTAAAAATTTCACTTGAGGGGCGCCTGGGTGGCTCAGTCATTAAGCGTCTGCCTTCGGCTCAGGTCGTGATCCCGGGGTCCTGGGATCGAGCCCCGCATCGGGCTCCCTGCTCGGCGGGAAGCCTGCTTCTCCCTCCCACTCCCCCTGCTTGTGTTCCCTCTCTCGCTGTGTCTCTCTCTGTCAAATAAATAAATAAAATCTTCAAAAAAAATTTTCACTTGAGACTTTTGTTTCACTGGATTATTTGGAAGTGTTGTATTTAAATTTCCAAATGTTTGGAGATTTTCCTGTTAACTTTCTCTTAATAATTTCTAGTTTAATTCCATTACAGAGATTTCAGGTCTTTTAAATGTGTTAATTTCTTATTTATGACCCAGAATATGGTCTATCTTAGTGAATATTCCTGTGCGCCTGAAGAGAATGTGTATTCTGTTGTTGGGTAGAATGTTCTATAGATGTCGGGTGGATCCCATTGGTTGTTGGTGGTGTTCATTCTTTTATATACTTACTAATTTTTTATCTAGTGGTTTTATCAGTTTACTGAAAGAGAGGTGTTGAAATCCTCAACTGTGGATTTGTCTATTTCTCTTGCAGTTTTATCAGTTTTTGTTTTATGGCCCTGTTGTTTGGTGTATACGTATATGTAGGATTGGTACATTTATGGTAGACTGATCCTTTTTTTTTTTTTAAGATTTATTTATTTATTTTGAGAGAGTGAGAATGAGAGAGAGAGAGAGAGCACATGAGAGGGGGGAGGGCCAGAGGGAGAAGCAGGCTCCTCGCTGAGCAGGGAGTCCGATGCGGGACTTGATCCTGGGTGACCTGAGCCGAAGGCAGTCGCTTAACCAACTGAGCCACCCAGGCGCCCCTAGACTGATCCTTTTATCATATGATGTCCTACTTCATCCCTGGTGATTTTCTTTCCTCTGAAGTCACTTTATCTGACATTAGTATAGTCAGTCCTGCTTTCTTTTAATTAATGTTTGTATGATATATCATTTTGCACCTTTCTAGTTTAACTGACCTATACCGTTATATTTGAAGTGAATTTCTTGTAGACAATGTGTATTTAGGTTCTGGAAAGTTTTAATTATTATTCTTTTTCTACTCATATTTCCTGTTCATAATCTCACACTCCTATTTTCCATTATACTTTATTTATACTTATGATATAGCAGTTATCATACTTTGTTTTATGTATTTGAATGTGATTATAGAGACAGACTCTTACATCTTTGAATCCCCAATATACAAGAGAGGTAAATTTTGGTGACTTGAATTTAGTATAGTACACTTTTCAGTGAGCTACTATCTATTACCTTTTAATGGTAAATTTCAAGTTCAAACTCCATGAAGGAAATGAGATTTTACATTTTGAATAATCTCATCCTTAGTTTACTTAAGGAAGGCATATTGACGTTTGGTTGCTATGTGTAAAAATGCTTATGTAATAGATTCAAAACTTTAATTCTGTCAAAGGATATCTTGTATCAGAGTCATATTCTGGAAATCTAGAACCTGGGGATCCAAATTTTAAAAAATACAACTAGAATATATCTGCCATGAGAACTGTTTGGGTGGATTAATGTAAGATATTAGATGACAAAGAAGTGTGGTTGGAGGGATAGGAAAAAGCAAGCAAAAACTATTTTCATACCCATCATTTATAACATCAGATATTGTTATTCCTTAATTTAATGTTTATCTTAACATTGCCCCCCACATAAATAGCAAAATATAGGGATTTCTGGTGTCTTGCCAACAAAACAATAGCCTCACCAACCAGAATTAATAATAATAATTTTCATGAATTATTATGTGGTAAAGTAGCAAGTGCATGGCCCATATAAAGGCATTCAGTTTAAAACATTTAAAAAATATTATGAAGGACATACAAAACAAAGCCAAGCCACCTTGTAGGACCTCTACTTTAGTTACTTAACCTGGGAAAGAAAATTAGTTTGTCTTTATGATATTCAAGCTTCCTTTAGCTCACATTTAACTTCCACATTTTGAAGTTTTATGGAATCCCTGCATATCAAATCATCACATGGGAGGATCTTCCAATAAGCAGTGAATATAAAACATGATGGTCTGCCTCAAGGATTTTTGACCCCTGACCCCCTTAAAAAGGGGATTCAAAGGGTGGCTTAGTTGGTAGAACATATAACTCTTGATCTTGGGGTGTTGAGTTTGAGCCTCACATTGGGTATAGAGATTACTTAAATACATACATACATACATATAATACATACATTCAGAAAGAAGGGGAATTCAAAAAGGTCCACATACAGTAATTATTTTGCTTAAAATTTATTTTATTCTGTATATGAACGTGTATACTCATTCAACTTAAGAATGACATCATTAACTCAATATATATATTTAGTTCAGGGGTTAGCAAAATTTTTTGGTAAAGGTTCAGATAGAAAATATTTTAGGCTTGTAGGCCACATGATCTGTGTCACAATTACTAAATTCTCTTGGTGTAATGCAAAAGTAGCTAGACAGTACATAAACAAATGGGTGTGACTGTGTCCCCCAAAAAACTATATGAACACGAATTTGGACTTTGTGATATTTTCTAAGAAAAATTTTCACTGCTAGTTTTTTTTTAAAAAAGATAAAACCGCTAACAGCAAAATCTTTGGTGCTTAGCCAAAATTAACAAATCAATATGGATCTGAACTTCAAAGTGAGCTCAATTTGCTATCAGAATCCCACATAATATTTTGGAATTGTTTTGGAAAAAAGGCAACATTATGCCTCAAGACCAGCCTGGTAGTGTACAAAGGCCAGGCATTGGGAGCCTCTGTTCCTAAGGGAAGCCTTATTACTTCCACTGTTTAGCTGTACTTAATGATAATAAAATGCAGACAGAGTTTAGTCAGTTTTATTATTATTTTAAATTGTCTACAGTCAGTAAGTTCTATTATTGCCGGTACTCTGCCTACACCAAGGGACAGATAGCTTCCACTGCCTCATCCATGGAATGTCACTTGGGACCAGCCTACATGTTTGTCCCCCTGATATAATCTGAGGGCTATAGGAAAGCCTCAAACAAGTACATCATAAAACACCTGAAATTTCTACCATTAATAACAGAAATAATGATAATGATAGAAATGGATAAGAATTACCATTTATTGGGGCGCCTGGGTGGCTCAGTCGTTTAAGCGTCTGCCTTCGGCTCAGGTCGTGATCCTAGGGTCCTGGGATCGAGCCCCATGTCGGGCTCCCCGCTTCGCGGGAGGCCTGCTTCTCCCTCTCCTGCTCCCCCTGCTTGTGTTCCCTCTCTCGCCGTGTCTCTCTCTGTCTAATAAATAAATAAAATCTTTAAAAAAATTACCATTTATTGATTGCCTATAATGTGCTAAAAATTGTGTGTTAAATGCTTTACTTATATTTTAGAAATGAGGAAATGGAGTTTCAGAGAAGTTGAATAACTTCTCCAAAACCACAGAACAAATATATGGGGTATCTGGGATTGGGTGCAGGGGGCGAATAGGGTAGAGAAGACCATGTGGAAAACTTCAGGGAAAAGGACGCTTACAGTGGTGTGAAGAGAGAGGGTTGCATGAGAAAAATATGAAAGGCGAGGCTTGAAATGAGAGAGCATTTCACATGTTCTCCCATGGCCACTTTTGTTCCCCAGTGTGTCCTTTCTCCTTATCTTTAGCAGTTGATTTCTTGCTAAAAATATGCAGAGTGCTTCCATTCTGCTGTTCTCACAATAGCCCGGGTTTTGTGTCTACTGAGCCAGAGGAACATTTACTCAGTTTGCAAGCTAAACTACAAAGAATGTGAACCATGAGACCAAAGGGATAAATGATTGTCATATAAAATTACTCATCCCCAGATTCTAACTCACCAAGTACAGGGTTAGCTTGGGAATAGGCATTTTTTAAAAATGGTTGGTATAGTTATAAACTTACATGGTACAGATCAGTGAAAATATATAAACCAAAACTACATGAATCTATATGGAGAAATATTATACCCCTAAAAAAAGCAACTTATAGGAAAAATCACATTATAACACAGTAACACTTCTGTAAAGATTGAACACATCTAAAACAATTCCACTTACACAGATGGTAAAAGTGTGAAAACATAGACAAGACGCAAACTATACTCACAAAGTAAATTACCTCTTGGGAGGAAGGGGCTTGGAGTATCTCAATAAGGAGGCATACAGAAAAAGCTTCTGTCACAAAAATGTTTAATTTCCTTTAAAAAAGGAACTAGAACAAGTATGGCAAAATGTTAACACCTAATACCTCTTAGTGGGAGTTAGATGGATCATTTTTCTATTATTATCTACATTTCTTTTTTTTTTTCTTTTTTTAAAAGTAAGCTTTACACCCAACGTGGGGCTTAACTCACAACCTCTGGATCAAGAGTCACATGTGCTACTGACTTAGCCAACCAGGTACCCCTATATTTCTTTTGTCTATTTGAAAGAGTCATAGAAAGGAAAGAAACTACATCTTCTTTGCTCAGGGAGTATGTCAGTGATGCACCCTGCTATGGAAAGCTGAGAAAGTTTAGGGGGAGTCTACTGTATTGAGAATTCCCCAAAATACCTGACACTGGGGCTCAAGAAGAATCTTGTGGGGTGAGAGCTCTTACAACACTTTTGGGAAGCACTGCTTTATTGGATGGTGCACACTATCATCGAATATTCAGTGTCATTATTTGTCACCCCAAACAAGTGAAGACACAGTCTTAAGCTTATAAAAGTTGGACTTCATAGTCATCCTTAAGTTCCCACCCATGCTCGTTAGATAGAATCAGGGCAATTTAGACCTGCAGGTAGTTCAAAGTCAGGTGGCGTGTCAGGGATCCTCAAGACCACACCCACTTTCAGAAATTCACTGCAAGGACTCATGGAAAAGGACTCTTAGGTATCAGCATATGGTTATACTCAGGACTAAGATTTATCACTGCAGTGCAGTAAGGATACAGGGCCAGAACTTAAAGGGAAAAGACACAGGTGGAGGAATCCATGTGCGGGCCTTCTTCTGCTCTCTGCCTCCCATGACAGAGCATCGTCTTCCCCCCGCAATGAAAATACAGCAACATGTATGCGATGTTTCCGCCCAGGGAAGCCCTGTGAGACTCATTTTAGGATTTTTACTGGAGGCTTGTCACAAAGGCACCCTCTGCCTATCAAGTAGCGAAAGTCCAGACTTTCAGAAAGAGGGCAGGTGCCCTGAATAAAACATATTGTACAAACAATCTAAGCACAATAGACACCCTTGTCAATGAAGGAGTGTTAAGAACCCTCCAAGTTCCCAGATACCAACCAAAGGCCAAGTTTGCAAGCAGGCCTGTCTAAGGATACCACTCTTAGACCTGTTAACTCTTTTCTGCAGAGGACAATTGGCAGAGACCTCAGATCATGCAATCAGAAGTATTACAGAACCCTGTGGGATAGGATGATGAGGTGAAACCCAACAAGGCAAAGCCGATTAAGGTAACACAAGAGCCTTGAGTTAAAGTCCAAAAGATTGATTACTGGTACTGGATAGGGGAGACCCAGTTTGACAGCAATTAATGTGAAAAACACCCAGGGGGGGTTGTTGCTCAATATCAATTAACAGTGTTAACTGAGCCATTGGAAAAACTTAATGGAATCTTATTCTAAATTAATGGGAGTGTCATGTCCAGATTAATGGACAGAGAACTCCCATGGTATTCTGAAATGATCAGACATCACTTGGAAAATGTGTGCATTTCTCAGGTTCTTATTTTAATACAGATATGAATAAAAGAAATACAATAAGTAGTGTGGGTCGCTCAAGTGACATTGATATGTGAGCAGTCTGAACATTTTTTTTAAAGATTTATTTATTTGAGGGAGAGAGAGTTTGTGTGTGCATGCGTGAGAGTGGGGGGAGGGGCAGAGGGAGAGAATCTCAAGCAGACTCCCTGCTGAGTGCAGAGACCGACAAGGGGCTCAATCTCATGACCCATGAGATCATGACCTGAACTGAAACCAAGAGCCAGATGCTCAACTGACTGAGCCACCCAGGTGCCCCAGTCTTAACATTTTTGAAATGAGGTTTTGAAATTTTTAAAACGAGTCCTTGTTATTCTCTTTTGTTCCATTTGGCGTAATTGAGACCAATGGTGGCAGTTTTAGGGAGGCAGATGCAGAGACAATATAAAAAGGAATTAGAACAGCCCAACTCTGGAATTATCAGACTTGGACAGGAATGTGTTTCCCAGTAATGGAAGAATTCACATAGCTGGGTGAAAATTGATCTCTAGACTGGGTAAGACATTAAACTGAAAGACCGATAGGGTCTCCTTCTACTCTAAAATTCTATGGTTTTATTAATTTAGACATTTTCCATTGTGCCAATGGCCTAGATGCTGCTGAATTTAAAGTCCAAGTAAAAGCAAGAGTGATCTTTGCCCAGTGTTTCTGAGTTTGACTCTGTTGCAGCAGGAACCATGGGTATGCTTGCAAGCACTGAGGGCTCATTTCATAACATTTCCTCATACAGGCAGGTGTTAAATTTGGAGACAAAACATTTTTCATCAACAATATTCATGGTTGAAATTTCCCACCTCTAGAATTAATCTTTAAGGATTCTGTGACAAACCTCAAGACACTACCTCAATGGGAGACTCTGTTCAGTTTTAGATGTGATTTCAGTGAATACTAGCAGGTTTGTTTTTCCACACTGACCAGAACTCCTCAGATAATACTATTAAAAAGTCATTTTTGGGCGCCTGGGTGGCTCAGATGGTTAAGCATCTGCCTTCGGCTCAGGTCATGATCCCAGGGTCCTGGGATCGAGTCCCGCATCGGGCTCCCTGCTCCTTGGGAGCCTGCTTCTCCCTCTGCCTCTCTCTCTCTCTCTCTCTCTCTCTCTCTCTGTCTCTCATGAATAAATAAATAAAATCTTTAAAAAAAAAAAAAGTCATTTTTGACTGCACCTTGGAAATATGTTGACTTTCACAAGATCCCTATTAAAAACAAATATCCGGGGCAGCTGGGTGGCTCAGTTGGTTAAGCGTCTGATTTTGGCTCAGGTCATGATCTCAAGGTCCTAGGATCAAGCCTTGTGTCCAGCTCCCCACTCATCAGGGAGTCTGCTTGTCCCTCACCCTCTGCCCCACCCCTACCTCATGTTCTCTCTCTCTCAAATAATAAAATCTTTAAAAAAAAATAACAACCAAATATCCCTGGGAGAAGTAATGCTTTATCACGTAAACCAGAGGCCTCTAAACTTTTTGTATCATGTGCCCAATCAGTAAAAAACAAAAACAAAAACAAAAAAATTGAGTTGTATCCCCACCCTGTATATATGCATTTATTTACTCAAATCCTTGACTACTTTGACTCATTCAAACTTATATACTTAAGACAACTATAACTCTTCACATCCAAATCTCTGCCTGTTCTGCAGCTGTGCCCTACAAGTGCATTTGGCTGAAGAAAAACCCATAACTATGCAGATGGGCCTCTCTTTAAATTTATGCTGCACACCTCATGTGGGCCCTCAGTGCAGCTGGGCCATCAGACTGTTCAAACTTTAGTGTTCTATAAATCACCTGGGGATCTTGATAAACAGTTTCCGATGTTGCCATGGAATATGAGAACCTATATTTCTAACTAGCTTCCAGGAGATGCTGACACTTCTGGCCCTTGAGTAGCAAGGTCCTAGATGACTATTTTATACCTTAATATCTCTCTTCAAACCTCCAACTCCTCCTCTCCCACCCCTACTCTCAGCATTAGCTACTGCTTCCTACTGCACTGAGAAAGTCATAGCAATCAGAAGAGGACCTCACAGATTCCACCACCTCATCTACCCACCTGCCAGTGTCTGGACCCATATATTCTGCCTTCCCACCTGTTAATAGACATCTCAAACATAACTTGCCTGTAAGTGAACTCTGATGTTGTCCCCACTATCTTTTCTACCAAGTTCCATGCACCCTTTTCTGATGGCATTGTTGTTTCTCTGGTTGCTCAAATCAAAAGCCTTGAATCACTCCTTCTCATGTTTCTTTCCATCACAACGTATATCCAATCTTGTTTGCTTTACCTTCAAAATATATCATTATCTGGCCACTTCTCACCACCTATACTGTTACCACCCTCTCCAAGATCACCATAATCATCTCGTATATG
Organism: Callorhinus ursinus; assembly: GCF_003265705.2. Classification (NCBI taxonomy): domain Eukaryota; kingdom Metazoa; phylum Chordata; class Mammalia; order Carnivora; family Otariidae; genus Callorhinus; species Callorhinus ursinus. The sequence goes on along the minus strand of NW_027397078.1, from coordinate 11,742,573 downwards.
GCCTCCCTGCTTCAATCCTTGCCCTTTAGGATCTTTTTAAAACCAAGTAGTTAGAGTGATCTTGTTAAACTTACCATGTTATTGAATCTAAAATGCCTTCTATTTTAATAAGCAGTCTTAATTTATTTATAAGTGACATTGCCATGAACTAAGAACTATGAGACATCACCTTAATAATAATCTTGTGCAAAACATCACATGGTCGTGGGGCACCTGGGTGGCTCAGTTGGTTAAGCATCCAACTCTTGATTTCAGCTCAGGTCACAATCTCAGGGTCATTGATTTGAGCCCCGTGTTGGGCTTCACACTCAGCGGGGAGTCTGCTTGAGAGTCTATCTCTCCCTCTGTTCCCCCCCTCAAATAAGTCTTTAAAACAAAACAAAACAAAACAAAAAATCACATAGTCTCACCAGAATCTGTCCGCTTTGAAGATACTTCCACAATTCCAGGATATGTGATACTTTTTACTGCATCCAGATTCATTGCTTAATGTAATGATAGGCAAAACTTTCGGAAACATGTCATGAACAAAAAAACCCAAGTTCATCTACTTGCTGACATATTTTCATTGGTCGTTTAAAGCACTTACTTGGTCATTGCTTTGTAAGAAATTTCAGACTTTCAATCATTCCTCCAACACTGAATGTTCCTTTCACTAGCATCAAAGTTTTACCGTGCTGCTGTGTTTCCCTGACTTTATCTTGCACCTTAACTTTTTGTTTCAATACCAAATCATGTGATCATTAGGAAGGCATTTTAAGAAGCAGTTAAGCCCAACATGTGTAGTACTGATAATGCACAGAATTTGACTGATGAGAAGAAAATAAGAACTCCCCTGAACAAGTTCCTCTTTGTGGAGGCAGTGACAGCTATGTCTGAACTGCTACCTGGAAGATGCCTACTGTAAGACAGTTTCTACCAAGGTTATCCCGAAAAACCCCATCTAAGACATGATAAAGTGTAGTAAAAACTATGTCTTGGAATAAATAAAATTCAGTAAGTCAGATCATGTAGTTTCTATACTCAAAACTATCAAATTCTCTCCACTGCACTTGTCAGAATCCTTATCATATCCTACAAGGTGCTATGAGAACTCCCTGCCCCACCCCCAGCAACTGTGTCTTTGTCCCAGAGGGATTTTGTCATTTGAGTGACCAGATGGGTATTTGCAATGTGGCTGTGGGAAAATTGAGCTGGGGATATGTTTAGTTTGGATTTCTGAAGTATATTTATGTACTTTACAATTCTACCTAGAGATAAGCTACTTCTAGCTTTCCCATGTAAGGAATGGCTTCCAGAAATTTCCTGCCCACTGTGTTCACTCACTTGGAGTTAGGATATGAGGATGCATGGCCAAACAGTGTTTAGTGATATAAACATGTGCTATGGCTCCTGGGGCCTGGAAGCATGTAGGTAGTGGGAGAGAAACAATTATTGAAATGGATGGCACCAGAAACTAGACTGTGAGAAGCTCTTCTAATCACTAGACGTAAAATTGTAAGCAGAGTGTTTTGCTCACATCAATGCCTGTCTAAACAGAAGTTCTCTCCTATCAGGAACATACATGAAAATGCAACACATCCAATTAAATACTGTATCATACTTAAGGATTTTTGGTGTTTGTTCATTGTTGGCTTTTTAAGGTTTGAAATTTATTGCAATTTACTTGGTAATTCTACATAAATCCTCAGTTTTGTATCTAATTTTCTATTTGTACATTGGAATTCTTTCCCTTAAAGAGGAGCCCAAAATTGTAAGATTCAGGCCCCACAAAACCTGGACCCACCTCTGCTCTGACATCTGTACCACTACCCTTGTCCCCCCCTCCCACTGTCCCCCACTCCCAGCTCTGTACATACTTACATAGAGCTCTTGACATGCTAGCCTCTCTCCTGTTCCCCAGACAATTCAGACATTCCCTAGTCTCTGCACTGGTGATTCATCTGTCTGGAGCCCTCTTCCTTCAGACATCCACATTGCTTGCTTTGTCCTCTTATGAAAGTCTTTTCTCAAAATTTACCTTTTCCATAAGGGCCCTCCCTGTCCTTTCCTTTCCTTTTTTTAAATTTTTAAAAAGATTTTGTTTATTTTTTTGAGAGAGAGAGCGCGAGTGCATGCGCATGAGTGGGGGGAGGGGCAGAAGGAGAGGGAGACACAAGACTCCCCACTGAGCAGGGAGCCCCATGTGGGGCTCAATCCCAAGACCCTGGGATTATGACCTGAGCCAAAGTCAGATGCTTAACTGACTGAGCCTTTCTTTTTTTTTTTAAATATTTATTTATTTGAGTGAAAGAGAGAGAGAGAGCACACACGTGCACTCATGTGCGAGAGCGGGTGGGGGGCAGAGGGAGAGAGAAAATCTCAAGCAGACTCCCCACTGAGCATGGAGCCCAATCTCACAACCCCGAGATCCTGACCTGGACCAAAATCAAGAGTCGCACACCTAACCGACTGAGCCACCCAGGCACCCCCTGTCCTTTCCTTTTAAATTTGTATATATGTACACACTCTTAAAATTTTTTACTCCACTTTAATTTCCTCCTTTCTATAGCATTTTTCCCACTCTGAGGTAGATGGATTGGGAATGATTGCTCAGTCAATAGATAAGAACCAGGCTATCAATAAATAATCAAGTTATTATGGTTAGAGGTTATTCCTTGCCACTTCATGAGAATGTACTCAATACATATTTGTTAAATGAATGAAACTCTTCTTTTATCAAAACCTGTGAATCATTTACTTAGGTAACATACACATGCACAGAATGTTCTTCCAAACCAAAATGAACAACTTCTTCTAGGATCTTGAATAAACTTCTCACTATGCCATGTAGAAATTTAATATTAACATTTGTAGGGGCCCGGGGCAGGCTACCCCAAAATGGGCCACTTTGGCATAAAGATTCTTTTGAGTTAAAAGTAATCAAAACCCAACAGATGCAAGAAAAGCTCTCTGCCTCCCCCCTCACCTGCCTAAATTTACATTGCAAAGGAGAGCCTATAGCAGGAAGAGAGCTATTAACAGAGAACCTTTACCTAAGAACCTTATCTGCATCATAGGACAACCTTTGTTTTTCCAAACATCCTCTTTCACCTTCTTGCTAATGCTCTTTCTCCCCTTTGTTTCCTCAGACCCTACCCCTCTCCTTAGCTCCTGTAAACTTCAAGTTGCCTCATTGTCTTTGGAATTTCATGTCTGTGTTGATTCCCCACACATATACCTATTAAATTTGATTTTCTCCTGTTAATCTGTTTCTTGTCAATTTGATTCTAAGTCCAGCTAGAAGGACCATAAGCCAGAGGAAGGTCTTCCTCCCCGATAACATGATACTCTGGACCCAGAAACATGAAAATGTGAAGAAAATGTGCATCTTCAATTGAAAAACCCCAGGGAGAGACACCTAGGTGTCCAACTCTTGATTTTTGGCTCAGGTCATGATCTCAGGCTTGTGAGATCTAGCCCCGAGTCGGGCTCACACTGGACTTGGAGACTGCTTAAGATTCTCTCTCCTTCTCTCTCTGCCCCTCCTCCCCCTCTCTCCCTCTATAAAAAAAAGAAAGGAAGGGAGGGAGGGAGGGAGGGAGGGAGGGAGGGAGTGAAGGAAGGAAGGAAGGAAGGAAGGAAGGAAGGGAGGGAGGAAGGGAGGAAGGAAGGAAGGAAGGAAGGGAGGGAGGAAGGGAGGAAGGAAGGAAGGAAGGAAGGAAGGAAAAGGCCAGAAATATTGTAGGTTTTAGTTGTAGTCAGTAGTTGTAGATTCTTTGGTTTTGTTTTCAATTGTGTGGAGATTTTTTTTTAAGACTTTCTTTTTTAGAGCAGTTTTAGGTTCACAGAAAAATTGAGGGGAAGGTACAGAAGTTTCCCATATACCCCCGTCCAGTGGTTGCAGATTCTTACCACAGAAAAATGACAGGACAGTTTTTATAGTTGAATGACTACATGACAAAAGACAGAAGCTGCCTTTGAAATAAAGCTTCTCGTAGGCATAGTTTTCAGTTCAGGAAACCAGAGTATTCTATCGTGGTCATTATTTAGAACAATGAGGAAAATGAGTACAGCAGAAAATGTTGAATGCTGTGAGCATTTGACACAGGCCAAACATTTGAAGTGATTGTTTATTAACTTCTTTCTTGCCTGAATTTGTTTAGGTTTGTTTTTTGAGTTGTGTTTTGTTTTGTTTTTTGCCTGACCAAGATGTGAGGATCATTTTTCTACATCTACATGATACAGTAGCATCAAGGGCTACATTTCTATCATAGTGCAGGAGGGGGTTGTGGCTGGATCCTCAGAGATGTTAATTTGGCTTATGTCTCAGAACTTAACACTTGAGGAAAAATCTTCCTCCTTTTCTTGGGTAAAGTAAATTACAATTAATATCTATATCTCTTGGGTTTTTACCTGGCTGTGGGCTGCTTTAAGCAACTTCTGTCAGAGTGCAAAAGGCTGGATAGAAGACACATTTCTCCTTTTTGCTGAAACAAGAGAGAGATTCAGGCATTGTGTTTTCTGTTTGGCCTAGCAAGTATATGAGAAACACATATTTTGCATAGATGTTCTGTGGATATCTTAATTTCAAAAGCAGTATCCCCATTAGGATCAGTTGTGGTGCAAAATGTTGTTGGGGTGGTAAATTGTTTTTGTTCTTTCTTTATATTACGAACAGGTATTTATAGCTTTGATTCATGTCTCATCTTGACCCTTGGCAACTGTCAGTAAGTTGTAGCTGTCTATTCATAGCATGGTGGACTGGCAGGATGGAGCCTCCAATAGGCACATGTTTGTGAGGCTTCATGGCTTGTGGGGCAGAGGGAAGGGCTACATGTGCCAGAGCCTGTGAGGCTGGTCCTGTGAGATTGGTTCCCTTAACAGTCCAAGTGAACAGGACTCTAGTTTCATTGCCTCCAGTCTGGCCCCATAGTCTACCCTCAACACAGGTTTGAAACTGGAATCAGATCAAAGGTAATTGTTATCTGTGACTTTCTCTTTTTTCAAATTACGTACTTGAATATCTTTTTAAATGTATATCTTGCTTTGACTTTGTTATTCCCTGTATTAGTTTTCTATTGCTGACATAGGAGATTGCCACAAATTTAGCAGCTTAAAACAACACAAATTTATTATCTCACAGTCCTGTAGGTCAAAAGTATGGGTTGGATCAGCAGATTTCTCTACTCTGGGCCCACAAGGTTGAAACCAAGGTATTGGCTAACCTGGGTCAGGATAGGTAAAGTCTTGTGCAGTAACAAAGAAGCCCAGCCTTGTGACAATGTATAACAGCAAGGGCTTATTTCTTGCTCATATAACCTGTCTGTCATGGGGAGGCTGGGTCTCTACTCCATAACTCTCTTCTCTGGCTGACTTGGGCTGAGAGAGCAGCCAGCATCTGGAGAGTTGCTCTACTATCACCATGGCGCATAAAAGGGGGATGAGGCAATCGTGTACTGGCTATTAAAGCTGTAGCTCAGAAATGAGTCACTTCTGCTCACATTCTTTTGGCTAAAACAAGCCGGATGCCTATGCTTAACTTCAACAGGGTACATGAAATCTTTGAAGTCCTGTTCTAAAAACCATAAACATTATAAACTGTTGCTTCAAAAGAAATAATTTAAAATATTTAGCATTTCACAGTGTAAAAATACAAATCAACCTGAAATAAATAATCTCAACCCTTTAACTCAAATTATACAAATTCAATTTTTTTCAGTCTTTAAAATTTCATACCTAGTGTACTTTTCTAAAACCATAATCACAAGCATAATCACCATTCTATATAAGTTTCAAATATTTCAGTTGTCTAAGAAAAAACTGCATAAAAAGGTCAGTCTCATTCCTACTTCAGGACAATGCAGACATAAGTGAAATTTTCCCCTGAGTGGTTTGTATTATCTTAAACTCATATTTAATTCCTAAAGTACATTTTTCTGTAATGTCTTTTGTTCCTGGTGTTCACTGTGTGCATATCAGTATTCAAACTGCTTGCTTTAATCCAGAGTAATACCTTAAAAATGTACTTTGACTAGGGAGTAAATTCTATATATAATCTATATGTAATCTGTATCTATATACCTATATATAATCTGTCAAGTTTACTACATTGTAAGCATGGACTATATATATATTTTTTTAAGTTAACATTGGTAATACCAGCTGTACAAGTCAGTGTTTGCATTTAAAGCCAACTCTGAATTATCCATAGTCATGGAATCATTATCACCATCATCATCATCAAAACAATATCTTAACTTGATGGAATGAGCACTGGGTGTTAAATGCAACTGATGAATCACTAATCACTAAATTCTACCTCTGAAACAATAATACACTCTATGTTAATTAAATTGAATTGCAATAAAAATTTTAAAAATTAAAATTTTTAAAGAAGGCAAAAAACCAAAAACCAACAACAAAAATCAGTATCTTAATTTACTAAGTTTTATGTACTTATTTAATCCTTTCAATGCTCAGAAGGAGGAGCTATTATTTCCCCTCTATTTTACAAATTTGGAGATTGAGGAGAGATTAAGAGATTTAACCAGGATCACACAATAGGTAGCAGAGAAAGCACTTAGATTCCAGTCTCCCTGGCACCAGAACAGGTGCTCCTAAATATTACTTATGCTCAGTCGGACGAAACCCCAGAAAGTAAAATAGGACAGTTTTCATTATTGAACTGAACTTACCCCCATGGAATCCCTGAGTAAATAACTTTTTTAAAGAAAGGTTACTTAGGGCCAGACAAAATATCCCAATGAGATAAGAGTAGGAACAACTTGCCCAAAGGGTCATTTGTCACCTACCCACTAGTAGAATGAGTCCAATACAATGATGTCTACATTTAAAGTATGAGAGTAGTGAGTAGCCAACTTTTCGGATTAAAAGAATGTAAAAACACTTGTGCTTAAAGATAAGCAGCTGAATTCTAACGCTAACAGAAAAATAACTATAAAAAATAATTGAGTTAGGGGCACTGCGTGGCTCAGTGGGATAAGCATCTGCCTTCAGCTTGGGTCATGATCTTGGGGTTCTGGGATGGAGCCCTGCTCAGCGGGAAGTTTGCTTCTCTCTCTGCCCCTCCCCCCTGCTTGTGCTGTCTCGCTAGCGCTCTCTCTCAAATAAATGAAATCTTTAAAAAAAATAATTGAGTTAAACTGAAAGGTATGTCAAAAACTTCTTTATTAAATATAGAGATGAGCAACAAAGAATATGCAGTAGCTTCAACTCACCTATTAAAAAGTGAACCTCCAGGCATTGCACAAGACTTACAGTAGCCAGAGTATCCTATTAGGCTTTTAGTTTTCAGTAGGATCAGAGATGAATTACATTTTAACTCCTATTAATGCCGGCATCCTGTTAACTGAATACCTTGACAAGCCGGTTATGAGACTATTGACAGAAAACTGTAAGATCAATTGTTTTTTAATGTGGCTTTTCAGTTTACATTCCCTTCATAAAGAAAAGCTGATAAATTGCATTTGAAAATCAATTTGCAACCAGAAAATGAATTGCTGTTTCAATAACTGCTGAGGTGGGTAGCCTGCAGTATAAAGGACATTTATTTATCAGTGAATTCCTGGTGTTCGAGAATTTTCTATTTGCAAGGCTAGCTTGGTTAGCCACTGTACAGAACAAAGTTAAGATACCATGCTTGAGACTGCTATCCTAAGAACAGTCTGTTTATGAGGTGGGATCTTGGCTGGCATCTGTGAACTTGGATTTCAGGAGGGCTCCCACTATTCCCAGAACTGATAAGAGTGGCTTACTGTGTCTAAATTATTCATGCAAATGATGTGGTTTATGCTGAACCCCTGCTTCCCTTCTGGGAATCTGGAAATTTGATATATGATTGGTAGAGGGTACCTACCTGACTCAACCCTCACGCACACCTGTTTGTGCACACACACATGCACACACGCACGTGAGTGTGAGTGTGAGTGCACAGATGCAACCCAGTGTCCCCCACCCCAGCACCACCTGCAGGCCCCTGGACTCAGATGAGAAGCCAAACTCCAGATGCTGAGTCTCTAATGGGCTTCTCAGGGCAGAAACATCATGCACCTGTTGCTCCATTTTTGTTGCGGGTCGGGGGGAGCGGGGGCGGGTAGTGTGCTCTGAGTGACTCCTCATGGGAGAAAGAAAGCAAAAGGAAGCCTGCACATGGATTCTTCCAGATTCTGCCTGTGTCTTTTCCCTCATGATCTGGCTGTATATCCTGCTACATCACTGAAATAAATCCTAGCCATGTGTACAACTATACGTAGCGTCCCATGAGTCCTCTTAGTGAATCTCTGGCTGTCAGGGTGGTCTTGGAGACAGTGGGCATAGCCACTTTCCGCAGGCAGTTTACCTTCACAGGCTTTACTTTAAAAAGCAGTACAGCGTTAATGTGTTTCATCAGAAAGTTGTGGAAAGACTTGGCATTTCACTCCTGTTCTGACAAGATAAACAAACCTCCAAATATATTTGCAATCTGTGATTTCAATACATCAGCTTGTAACAAACATTTTACACAATAAGAAATTCTGGAAGGGAATCAGGAAGGCAGGGGAATGTACACAGCAGAAACAATAGTGCACTTCTAAAGAAAAATAAGCAGAAGTGTCATTGTTCCTTTAGCCTTGAGGCACAATTATTCTTTGTTCTGAGAATTGTGAGGAAAAAAAAATCGAAGAAGCCACAGGAAGATCTCCTGTGGACTTCCAAAAACAGCAACCGTGGGAGAAAGTGAGAAGAGAGCAAGGGATCGTGTTATTAATGAATGTCATCTTTTAAAATTATAGTAACATTACCTTTACTACAACATCAGTCTGTGTTTTGTCTAGGCTTCTTTTTAGGTGCTGGAGGGCTGTTAAATATTTGTGAACAAAGGAAGGAAAAATATTCACACAGTATGTTCTGAAATTGAATTGAAAACAGAAGAACAAAGCAGTGTTCATTGAGATCATCACATTAAAAGAAAAGATGCCTGACATCAGATAGAATTAAAATGCCAATGCCTGACATCAGATAGAATTAAAATGCCAATTCCATAATAAATATGTCATGAAGAGCTACTGTAACACAATATAAAATGTTGGAAAACAATAATGCAGTATATATCTTCTAAGCATCACTGTTAAGTTTTTCTCATCCTTTGAAGCAATGTGATTTTTCAGAATGTATAAAATGCAATGTTATGACAGTGTGTTACCCATTTTATATAGCTTCACAGGGTGTACTCAGAAAATGAGTAATGAATTTAAGGAAGAGATTTCATCTACTGAGAGTATGGCTTGAGACTCTTCCCTTCCTCTAGGAGTCCTGTAACATTTATGTATCTTTAGCATCTGCCCCCTTTATCTTTTTCTTGCCACCCACTTACTAGTTGATAGTTTATTTTTTTCCTATAAACTAAATGGTTTCTTAATGGAAGAGAAATTAAAAGACTGGCCTTAAGGGGAAATGGGATTTGAGAAAAATTGTGTTGGGAACCAAGAATTTCCTGTTCCCTTCAAGGTCCTTCTAGACAAAGAATGAGACAGATTACCAGGAGAAAATCAAATTTAACAGTGTGTCTACAGGAATCCACCCAGACATGGAAATTACAAAGACAGGCAAAAAGAGGTATATATGTCATCCTAAACTAAGGAGAAGCATGTAGGGGTCTAGAACTTCAAAGAGAAGGAATACAATTCACAAGAAGATGAAAAGGAGTAAATGTTTGGTGAGCAAATGTTTGCTGGGCCACTCTGAAACAATGGAACACGGAGGACTTTGGCCAAACAGGCCTTGCTAGGTTCCTCCCTGTCCACCATACCTAGTTCATATCATAATGTAGTTATTTGTGGTGATAGCTCTCTTCCTGGAGCAGGTCCTCTGTCTGAATTCTTTTGAGGCAGTTTGGGGTGGGAGCAGAGAGCTTTTCCTGAATCTGCTAGGTTGTGATTGCTTTTTAACTCAAAATAATCTTCATGCCCAAGTGGCCCATCTTGAGGAGACCTGCCCTTGGTCTCTACAGTTGGAAGAGGATAGGATCAAAAGAAGAAAAGTAGTGAGAATACTGAAGAGTTTGAGGACCGTGTGTAGGTTTTTCTCACTAGCAGAGAGTTACTCTAATGTGTAAGCCTGTTGAATGACCTGTCACTAAAATAGAAGTGATATGACAAATAATTATGTCTATCAGAGAATTTCAATATTGTCACAGAAAGGATTCTTTTCCCATACTCTCAGTCCAGTTAAAATATGTAAATCATTTGTAATGAAGACATTTTTTTGTTACATTTCTCATGATAAAGGTGAGTGGATGTAGCTTCACAATTTTTTTTTCTAAGACTTTAAACTCCATTAAGGAAGGGAAGTGAATCCATAACTCTTTACTTACATTGTTCTCCCCACACCCTCAGACTCTTCTCAGTGTCTACTCCAGAATAGGAATTTGGAGAAAAGGGTAGAGGGTGATGGGGAGTGCCTTCCTCCTTTTGTTGCTATGTTATGAAAAATTAATTTTACTTTGTAATTCATAAGTGAGAGTTAGACTGGAACTCTATAGGATTTCAGTTCTAGAATTTCCACTGGATTTTTTTTTATAGTTCCTATTTCTTTGCTGAGATTCCCTGTCTTTATATTCATTGTGAGAGTATTTTTATTTACTTCCCTGAAAATAATTAAAATAGCTCATTTAATACTCTTGACTAATAATTTGGACAACTGGGTCATCTTTGTTGATTGTCTTTCTCTTAAAAATTGGGCCATGTTTTTTCTGCTTTGTCTCCTCTTTGTTCTGATCTTTAATTTTACCGTGGATATTGCCAATTTTCTGTCATGGGGACTCTAGATTCTGTTATAGTCTCCTGGAGAGTTGATTTTGATATTTTGTTTGTTTTTAAATCAAGTACAGCATTTGGTTGGTTTCAGGCTGCATGGTTTGAATCTCCTGAGGTGGCAACATCACAAATTTCAGGAGTTTCTTTTTAGATTTAGCTGTGTAATTGGAGCTTACCCTAGCACATGTATGGTTCAGGGGTCAGCCACAGAATTGAGCAAAGTTTATAGGGAGAAATCGGTGCACTCCCCCTCTTTCTCCTTTCCAGTGTCACCCCCTTGCTATCCAGGAGCTGTAATTGCCCTGGACTCTGACCTCTGGTTCTTCAGACCAGAAATACTGCAGAATTTCTATCAGAGTTTTAGCCATTCCATGTAGAGATATCTTTGTTCCATCCTCAGGGTGAAAGTTGGGAAACTGGCACTGTGCCCTGTTTCTTCTTCCTAGTTTCAAAATCTCCTCCAGGATCTACATGTTTTTGCTTATTCTCTTATGCCTCTCAGTCACTGTTTTATATTATTTTTTAATATTTTTCCCGAGTTTTTAATTGCTTCCTGTAGTAGGGTTGGATCTTGTAGAGCTACTAAGCTATACTAATAGCAAAACCTTATATCTCTATGTGATTTCAGATATTACAAATGTCAAATAAACTTTGTGACTATAAAAGTTTCTATGGTGTTTTTGCTAATGGGATATTACAATAAAAATAATCTACCTGATAAAGGTGAGCCTACCAAAGATGACTGTTCTTTAAGCTATTTAAATATAGAAAAAAAATAGAATTTCTCAGAAGTCTGTAAAATAAAAATAATAGGTAAATAGAAGGATAATTACTTGGAAATTCATACTATACATTAAGGACATTTGAAGAAAGAATAAGTGGCATTACAGAAGGCATAAGGTGAGAGGCAAATACAAACGCTGTGACCTTGATTCTAAGTTGTTATATATAAAGACATTGGACCTTGGTATATGTTTTTTCCCTCAAAGTATGATGTGTGTTGGCAGGGGCTCTCTTCCATTTAGTGACTCAGGGATCTAGTTGCCCACCATATTGTGATGTTGCCAGGTAAACATGTGGCTTGCATATCTGCTACAGGGAAAGAAAGAGCCAGAGAGTTGCTTACACACGGGCTTTTTATACCCAGACCTGGAAATGGCATGCATTTCTGTCTATAACCCATTGGCTAGAACTCAGTGAAGTGATCCCAATCCATCTCTGCAAGGAAGGTTGGAAATGTTCTTTCTGTGTATCCAGGAAAAGAAAGATGTATGATGAACATGTGGCATTGTGTGTGCCACATTCTTCTTTTAATCAAAGCTATTAAAAAGAAAGGGGGACAGTTTTTTTAAGAGATATGATTTTTACTCCACATTTCTCTTCTTAATAAGAGAGAGATACTACTTTCCACATTGCTACTTCTTGCATATTACAAGAATACTGATAGGACCAAGATCATCTCATTTATGCAGTTGATCTAAAATGAGCAAAAGGGCTGACTTACCATGAAGAATAATATCTTTATTTACAGACAGAATGATATTTGGGGGGTTTCTGGTATTTTAGATGTTATTTCTGCTTCCTTTTCTCAGAAGTCTTAGCAACCTGCTCTATATTATAAGAGCAATATAGACTGTGGGGTTGGTGTACAATAAGAGATATAGTATATGTGGTTTTTATATACAGGAGGGTACTCCACAGCCTAGATAGAGGGTAGGAGCACTGGGGACCTGCCACTGAGGGTTGGTGCAGCTGGGGCTGCCTTCGTGCTGATTGCCCTTTATCCCCAGGAAGGCTAGTAGACCAGGCTTTGACCTTCCTCTTTAGGGGCTATCTGCCCTAACATGTGGGAGAGGCCTACAACGTAGTCATTCAGGAATCCCAAAGCCTGAAATGTTCTCCACTCATTACTGATTCTCCCTTTAAAAGTATTTCCTACCTTGGATTTTGGACTTACTAGGCACATATTGTTTCATTGTTATAGTTGGGTTTTATTTTTTTTTTAAACTTAGAATACCTTAGCTAATCTTTCATAGTTTCTTGTGTTTTCCTTTATATTTTTGTAACTATCTAACTTTAAACTCTTTCTTCAATTTTACTAAATGTTTAGCATACTTAGTTTTATGTATTTTTTAGCTCCTTTCATGCATATATACAGAGAGGAAGGGGAGAGAGACTAAAAGATACAGGAATAGACTGGACTTCTATATACAATGCAGTATTTTTGTGCAGAAATCATCAAAAGCTATTTTCTAAAAGAATCAATATCTCTGTCACCATAGATAATTTTAGCAAAATAACTATTATTTTAATATAATATATAGTATTTTCTAGAATGAGATACATTATTTATAAAATTATAAAATAATATAAATTGACTTATTAAATAATTCATTTATACTAATGTGTATTATTATATTACTATATATTACATATAGTATTTTCTAGAATATATACAATATAAAGTACATGAAAAAAATACCCAAAAGAGTCAAAAGAAAAAAAAATCACTCAGTGCTGTCATTCAGTCACTGTTAACAATTTTAAAGACTTTTACACTGAAAACTTAATGATGTTTATAAGTAGACAGAGAGCAATCCACTACAAAATCATGGACAGCTGGTTAGTTGAGGAGGCAGTCTGTAGAAATGGAGAGAATGGAAGATTTGAGACATTGACATTAGAAGAGCATAAAGCAACTAAATGGAGTAAAAATATTATAAAGATACAGTTTTAACATTTTTAAGGGGAAAGAAAGGAAGTGATAAGCCACAAGCAAAATCTCTTAAGTTCAAGAAGAATCCCTAATGCTAGTTTCTTGATAGGAAAAAAGCTAGAGATGCTAGAGATAGCTGATAAGCCCCCAATATAGAAAAACTGATGTCACCCCAAAGGCTAATAACATTAGCCCTAAGAGCCCTGTGGGACTTCAGAGTAGTCAAAGTGCTTTGGAGTATTCTTCCTGATGGAAATAAACAGCATGAGGTAAAACTAATTAATCTAATTTTACAGCCCAAGTTGGGAAAGAGCAATCTGGCAATTTTCTCACTAGATGCAAAAATAAATAAATAAATAAATAAATAATTCTGTTTATATTTATTTTGGCTATATATTTTATACGTAAGTCTAGCACCTTTTTTTCAAATAAGCACTGCCCTTCCATTTAGGATTGATACCAGAAAATGCATATTCAAGCTGGAGGTTTATTTATTATTGAGTTCCAAATCGAGTAAGAAATGACTATACAAGCTCAAGAACTTATATAGAACCATTAAATAATTTATGGAGGAGCATAACTGAAAGAAGGAAGGCAGGAAGCCTGGGAAGAGGCTAAGCGTGAAGGAGAGAAAGAGGGAAGGCAGGTGGGAGGGAGGATTTTTCCTTAAGTTTTAAATAGATTATGTTTTTGAAAGAAATGAGCCATGTATGCTACAAATTCCCAAATTCAATCTAAAAATCTCCATTACCAAGGTTCATAAATTGCTTTTAAAAGTTAAATTGCTGTTTAATTTCTCATAGTTTAGGCATTCTGGGCATTCCTGTTTGAAACACTGACCTGATTAGTTTTTCAGTTTACTTTTGGAAATTAGTTCATTAGTCTCTAATTAAGCCAAGTAATGTAGGCTGAATAATGACCCCCAAAGATATCCATATCCAAATCTCTGGAACCTGTGAATATATTCTCTAACAGGGTAAGAGGGTCTTTGCAGATGTGATTAAGTTAAGGATCTTGGATGGGGAGCTTAGCCTGCATTATATAAGTGGGCCTTAAATGTAATCACAAGTGTTCCTGTAAGAGGGAGGCAGAGGGAGACTTGGCAACAGAAAAGGAAGTGTGACAATGGAAGCAGAGGTTGGAGAGAAGCAAGAGATGGGAGCAATGTAAAGAAGATGAAAGGAGCCACTAGCCAAACAATACAAGTGACCTCCAAAAGACAGAAAGGCAAGAAAACAAATCCTCCTCTCAAGCCTCCAGAAAACACAATCCTGACAACACCTTGATTTCAGACTTTTTAAAGATTTTAGACAGTTCTGAGATCCAGAACTGTAGGAAAACAAATATATATTATTTCAAGTCAAGTCAGTAAATTTGTGGTAATTTGTTACAACAACAATAAGAAACCTATATAGTGAGCCAGTTTAAATAGATCTGAAAGCTAAAGAAAAGGCTCTTTCTATATATTCCTATATACACATATATAAAGGCTTTGTATATAAAAAAGCTATCGATATATGTATATAAAAAGGCTATGCATATATATGCATATATATGAAATCAAATATCTAACATGTTAGGCTTTTAATAAAAACAGAAAATACGGGTGCCTGGGTGGCTCAGTTGGTTGGGCATCTGCCTTCGGCTCTGGTTGTGGTCCCAGAGCCCCAAGTCGGGCTCCCGCTTCTTCCTATCCCTCTGCCTGCCACTCCCCCTGCTTGTGCTCTCTCTCTCTCTCTCTCAGATAAATAAATAAAATCTTAAAAAAAAAAAAAAACAGAAAATACAACACATTCCTCTAGAAGCATGTGAAGGTACTGTTAAGATACATAACATTGGGTGGTTCAGTTGGTTAAGCGTCTTACTCTTGGTTTCAGCTCAGGTCATGATCTCTGGGTCCTAGGATTAAAACCCAAGTTCAGGCTCCGTGCTGGTTGAGGAGCCTGCTTAAGATTCTCTCTCCTGCCTAAGATTCTCTCTCCTGCCGTGCCTGGGTGGCTCTGTCAGTTAAGTGTCTGCCTTTAGCTCAGGTCATGATCCCGGGGTCCTGGGGTCAAGCCCCACACTGGGCTCCAGCAGGGAGCTTGCTTCTCCCTCTCCCTCTGTCCCCAACCTTTCCCTGCTCATGCTGTCTTCCTCTCTCAAATAAATAAAATCTTCAAAGAAAGAGAGAGATTCTCTCTCTCCCTCTGCCCCTCTCCAGCTCAATCTCTCTCTCTCTCTTAAATAAATAAATCTTTAAAAAAAAATACATATCATCATTATACTACTTGTACTACACTCGGTCTCAGCTGAAAAGCCATTACTATATCGCTTGTGGTTGTGCTAAAACACAGAGGAAATTTAAATATGGCAGAAACTCTCTTAACTGACCTCCTCCTGAAGGAGTTATGGATTCATTGATGATCTCCATCTTAACTGTAAAAGATACTAACCAGTGTCCACAGCATATTGAATATTCCCTGGTAGTGATACTCATGCCTACTTCTGATCCTGCCAGTTAAGTTGTCTGCCCTAAAAATAGTTGTGCTTTTTCCCAAACTGATTTATTTCAATAAATTATTTCAATAAATAATATACATCCATAATTTGATAACAAAGATTGTAATTCTTGGGGGTTTTTTTAAGATTTTATTTATTTATTTTTGTGAGAGAGAGAGAGAGCGTGAACTCACACACAAATGGTGGGGAGGGGCAGGGGGAGATGCAGACTCTGAGCAGATGCAGACTCTTCACTGAGCAAGGAGTCCAACGGGGAACTTGATCCTAGGACTCCAGGATCATGACCTGAGCCGAAGGCAGACACTTAACCAACTGAGCCACCCAGGCACCCTGTAATTCTTGGTTTTTTTAAGATTTTATTTTCAAGTAATCTCTATACCGAGTGTGGGGCTCAAATTCACAATCCTGAGATCAAGAGTCACATGCTCTACCAACTGAGCCAGCCAGGCATCCTACAAAGATTGTGATTTTATATGTACAGTTTTTGTTTTGTTTTAGTGAGCTCTACGCCCAGTGTGGGGCTCAAACTCACAACCCCAAGATCATAAGTCAAATGCTCTACCCACTGAACCAACCACGCATCCCTGTATGTACAGTTTTAATTCCACACTTTGACTAAATGTTTCATAAATTGATGAAATTGAAAAAAAAAAAAAACAAACCCTTGTTTCCATGAAGATGCTTTGGAAAAATTTAATACAAATGAATAGCTAATACAAATTGCTGTTAATGTATGGGGGAGACAACTTAAAAGTTTTGAAAAAATCATAAAAATATGGAAGAATTCCTAGATTGCTTCATAAATGTCTTCAGTTTCTTAAAGCCCTTCCCTAAGGACACTCAGAAATGGAGATTAGAGATGATGTGCCAGTTAAGAGTGTAAACTTGGGAGCCAGAAACCTGTGTTTTAACCTATCTCTACCATTTACTGACTGTGTATCCTTAGGCAAGTTTCTTAACCTCATATATAAAATGAGAATGATAATTGCTACCTCAAAGAGATAGTGGGAGGATTAGAAGTGCCTGACACATAGTATGTGCTCAATTATTATTGTTAATACTATTACTGTTACTATATATGTGGTTTATTCAAGAATGACTATCTGGACCATCTATTGGTGGAATCATACTTGAAGAAGAGTCCTAGGCTTTATGTCAAAAGACTGATAACTGAATGTTCATGTAGTTTTATGTTAAAATAAATTTTTCAATTCTCTACTATAGACAACTTTGCCAATTAACAAACCAATTCCAATCCTAATCACTTCTAATGAGGGATTCTCTTATAGGTTGGTTTCTTTTTCTGTAAGTAATTAGCTTATAAACACACATTTAAGACCCAAATCCCATGAAAATTAAAAGCTCACATGACATGCAAGTATCACTTGACTCAATCCTTTCTTTATATACTTTTTTAAAAGATTAAGTCTAAAACAGTAAGACAATCTGCGGGGCGCCTGGGTGGCTCAGTCGTTAAGCGTCTGCCTTTGGCTCAGGTCACGGTCCCAGGGTCCTGGGATTGAGCCCCACATCGGGTTCTCTGCTCAGCGGGAAGCCTGTTTCTCCCTCTCCCACTCCCCCTGCTTGTGTTCCCTCTCTTGCTGTGTCTCTCTCTGTCAAATAAATAAAATCTTAAAAAATAAATAAATAAAACAATAAGACAATCTGCCTGTGGCCCATGGCACCCTGCAAGACTCTGGCTTTACTGTTCTGTCTCCATGTATCATTCACCTTATGATAATAAGGGCCAGGGTCCTTTCAAGCTGAGATTGCCTTCTGTAGCTGGTACAGAAGGATCCATTAGCATCTGCTTTCAAACATTTCAATGTTGTTGCATCTCTGTTGTTACCTACAGAATCATATTGAAGTAGATGTTATTAGAACTCTCCTGAGACCTAGCCTATTATATTGCCCTGGGTCACCCAGAGGGGTCTACCCACCAGAAATGAGAGAGGTGAATCACTGCCTTCTGACAAAATAAACAGACTTTCCTTTTTCTTTTTCTTTTTTTTTTAAGATTTATTTATTTAGGGGCACCTGGGTGGCTCAGTCCTTGAGCGCCTGCCTTCGGCTCAGGTCATGGTCCCAGGGTCCTGGGATGGAGCCCCGCATCAGGCTCCCTGCTCAGCGGGAAGCCTGCTTCTCCCTCTCCCACTCCCCCTGTTTGTGTTCCCTCTCTCGCTGTGTCTCTCTGTGTCAAATAAATAAATAAAATCTTTAAAAAAAAAGAATATGTTTTTTTACATATCCTTTTTACTAAATTCAGGAGGCTGATAGACTATGCTTTTGAATTACCCTGTAATCAAAACAAGCCATGGACGTTAGAAATGTAAAGCCATACTTAATTCATCATGACAGCAAACCAGAGGATATTCTCTCACATATATTTTTACAGAGATATATGGACAGGCAGATTGAATCTTGTGGATATATACTGGAATTTCAAATTCACTTTAAGACATTTTAAGAAACATGAATATTGGTTCCCTGGATAATCTAAAAATTTAAGTAAATTATTTCCATATAAATGGCAGTCATAGTTATTATATAACTAACTTTGGTACTCTGTAGCCAAAAGATATTCCCTGTGTTCTGATGAGACCCAGTAAATATGCATAGCAAAAAAAAAGAGCTCATTTTTTTAACATCTCCTAAGTATGCCACACTTTATTCAGTCTTTTTCCAACATTTTACTACACATTTGTCAAACATACAGAAAAGTGGGAAGAATTGTACTATGAACACTCACCACCTAGATTCTACAAGTAACATTTAACTTCACTTGCTTTATCACATTTATCAATTTCTCTATCCTTGTATCAGTCCAAATTATTTTTAATATATTTGAAAGTAAATTGTATACATCATTATATTTCCCCCAAGTACACTAGATTGAATTCGAGTTTAATATTTGGTTGTATTTTTCTGAGGTAAAATATCAATACAGTGTAATGCAAATGTCTTGAGTATTACCATTCAAGGAGTTTCCACAACTGCACACATCTGTGCAATCAGAATACAGAATGCTAATATCACCTCATAAAGTTATTTCCTGTCCCCTTACCACACTTCCCAGTCTTCCAACACTCCACAGGAAAATACCGTTCTCTTTTTTTTCCTACCACAGATGAGTTTTAACAGCTCTAGAAATTCATGTAAATACGTACTCTTTCATGTAAGGCTTTCTTAATTCAGGCTATTTTGTTTCCAGATTCATCCACATTGTTACTTTTTTCAGTAGTTCCTACTTTTTATTGCTGAGTAATATCTCATTGTGTGAAGATGCCTCAGTTTGTTTATCCATTGTCTTACTGATGGATGCCTGTGTTTCCAGTTTCAGGCTGCTATGAACCTTCTTGTACTAGCCTTTTTTGTATATATTTGTTTTCATTTCTCTTGATGAGGGGACTTGTTGGGTTATAGACTAGGCATATGTCTCGTTTTAGAAGAAATTGCCGGATCTTTCTCCAAAGTAATTGTATGGTATTACACTCCACCAACCATGTGTGAGTGTTCCAATGGTTCCATATCTTCACTAACATTCAGTGGTGTTAGTCTTTACAATTTTGGCCAAACTTGTGGATGTGTTTTGTTAGCTGATTGTGCTTTTTTGTGCATTTCCCTGATGACTAATTATGTTGAACTAATTGTCATGTGCTCATTGAACATTTGTGCCTCTTCCTTTGTGAGGGTTCTAATCAACTTTTTTGTTCATTTTCTTTTTATTTTTTAAATTAAAAAATTTTTTTTGAAGATTTTATTTATTTGAGAACACAAGCAGGGGTGAGGAGCAGAGCAGGAGGGAGAAGGACAAGCAGACTCTGTGCTGAGCATGGAGCCCAACATGGGGCTTGATCCCACAACCCTGAGATCATGACCTGAGCCAAAACCAAGAGTCGGACGCCCAACTGACTGAGCCATCCAGGCACACCTTTGGTTCGTTTTCAAAGTGTTTATTTCTTTTTATTGTTTCCAGAATTCTGCATGCATATTGATACCAGTATTTTGTCAGAGATATGTTTTGCAAATTTTTCTCCCAGCCTGGAGATTGTTCATTAATTTTCTAAATGATGTCTCTCAATGAGCAAAAGTTTTAAATTTTTTTTAAAGATTTTATTTATTTATTTGACAGAGAGAGATAGCATGAGCAGTGGGGAGAAGGAGCAGACTCCCTGCTGAGCAGGGAGCCTGATGCAGAACTCAATCCCAGGACCCTGGGATCATGACCTGAGCTGAAGGCAGATGCTTAACTGACTGAGCCACCCGGGAGGCCCAAAAGTTTTAAATTGTTATGAAGATTAATTTATCATTATTTTCATTTATGGTTATTGCTTTCTTCCATGTTAGAAACTTTGTCTACCTCCAAGTCACAAAGATAGTCTGTTTTCACATGAAAGATTTATAGTTTTACTTTTTTACATTTAGGTCTGTGTTCCATCTCTAATTAATTTTGTTTATGGTGTGAGGTAGAAATTGCATTTTATTTCTTTGCTTATTAATACCCAGTTGTTCCAACATTATTCATAGAAAAGGCTTTCTGTTCCCAATGGGTTGCCTTGGCTACTTTGTCAAAAATCAATGACCCAGTACAAGTGGGAGGACATTTCTGGGCTCTCTAGTCAATTCTCTTGATTTTTTTTTTTTTTAAAGCTAATTTGTGAGGCTCATGTGTTTTGTTTTTTTTTTAATTTATTTATTTGAGAGAGAATGAGAGATAGAGAGCACGAGAGGGAAGAGCGTCAGAGGGAGAAGCAGACTCCCTCAGAGGGAGAAGCAGACTCCCTGCTGGGCAGGGAGCCCGATGTGGGACTCGATCCCGGGACTCCAGGATCATGACCTGAGCCGAAGGCAGTCGCTTAACCAACTGAGCCACCCAGGCGCCCTCAATTCTCTTGATATTTTTATTGATCTTCATGCCACATTATCTTTATTACTATCACATTATAGTAGGTCTTTTTTTTAAACATTTTATTTATTTATTTGACACAGAAAGAGATAGCGAGAGAGAGAGAGAGAGAGAGAGAGAGAGCACAAGCAGGGGGAGCGGCAGGCAGAGGCAGAGGGAGAAGCAGGCTCCCTGCTAAGCAGGGAGCCTGACGTGGGGCTCCATCCCAGGACCCTGGGATCATGACCTGAGCCAAAGACAGACGCTTAACCGACTGAGCCACCCCGGCACCGCAACATTATAGTAGGTCTTAAAACTCAGTTATTTTAAGTCTCCTAAGTTTGTTCTTCCTTTTCAAAATTGCTTTGGATAATCTAGATTCTCCCTTTGTATTTTCATATCCTTTTATTTTCCTACATACATTTTATAATCAGCTTGACTTTTTTTAAAGATTTTATTTGTTTATTTGAGAGAGAGAGTAAGCGAGTGAGAGTACACGAGCAGGGGCAGAGGGAGAGGGAGAAGCAGACTCTCCGCTCAGCTGGGAGCCCGACATGAGGCTTGATCCCAGGACCTGGAGATCACGACCTGAGCCAAAGGCAGACGCTTAACCATCTGAGCCACCCAGGTGCCCCTGAACTGGGTCTTTAGGAGTATGTCTGCCATACAGAGAGAACAGAAAAGTCCTAGCAGCAAGTGTAAGGTAAATATAGAGAGTAGCTTATCATGTATATGATGGGCAGGGAAGTGAGTTTGCAAAGACGCGCTAGAGCCAAATAATTAGAAAATTTGTGCTTAAGGAGTTTGTATTTTATGTTAAAGTAGGTGGGAGTCATGAAATGTTTTTAAGAAGTACAGTGGTTTAATCCTATTTGTGTTTATAAAGCTATCTGGTGTAATTCAGAAGGGTGGGTTGGATTCAGAAGAAACTAAAGACAGGGAAACTAGTTGGGAGGCCATGTCAGGCAATTGAAAATGAATCTGAAGTGAGGCAGGACAGAGAGATTAATATATGAGACATGCATGAGGTAGACTGAATCAACAACTGAGGATAGAAAAGAAGAGGTCATGGGTGAGTTTACTATTTCTAATATGTTTGATGGGGTGCATGGTGGTTTCATTAATAAGGAAAGAAAATGCAGAGGGAAAGGCAGAGTTTGGAAAAAAACTGAGTTTTGTATCTTACAAATTGAGGAGGCAGGATCCATTCATCAGCTATAACTATAGATCTGAAAATGAGGAGAAGACTAAGGGCTAGAGATTTGATTTGCAAATCACATTAAGATTCACTTGACATTAGTTAAGCTGAGAACTGGATCTATACCCAACTGGTGTGTCTTAGGGAGGCTATTGAATGAGGAGTAGGCTGAGATAACTTGTGAGGCCCCTCTGAGCCTTTGAGTAAATATTAAGAGGAAGAAAGAGTTGAAGAATATGGGATACCTAGGAGATTCGGTGCTAGTGAAGTAGACAGTTCTGGAATACCAACTCTGACACTTTGGTTCTTAAACTTGCCTTATTTCTTAAACAAGAGGCATATTATAAAAAAATAACTAGAGGAAAATTAAGCTCACATCATGTATTAATTAGAACAGTTTGGGGTTTATGCAAGGGGAAATAATTTGAACTAGCTTCAGTTAAATAAGACTTTTTTTTAATAAAATATTTATAGTTAAACTTTAGAACCACTTTGGCCACTCTCCCATCTCCTAATTTTGTTGCAGTTTTTTTTAACATATAATGTATTATTTGTACATTTGTACATCAGGGGTACAGGTCTGTGATTCATCAGTCTTTTATAATAACCAGTGCTCATTACAACACATACCCTCCCCAATGTCCATCACCCAGCCACCCCACCCTTCCACCCCTCTCCCCTCCAGCAGCCTTCAGTTTGTTTCCTATGATTAAGAGTCTCTTACGGTTTTTGTCTTGTTTCGTTTTTTTCCCTCTCTTCCCCTATGGTCCTCTGCCTTGTTTCTTAAATTCCATATATCAGTGAGATCATATGATAATTGTCTTTCTCTGATGGACTTATTTTGCTTAGCATAATACCCTCTAGTTCCATCCACATCGTTGCACATGGCAAGATTTCATTTTTTTGATGGCTGCTTAATAGTCCATTGTATATATATACCACAACTTCATTATTCATTCATCTGTTGATGGACATCTAGGCTTTTTCCATAGTTTGGCTATTGTGGACATTGCTGCTATAAACATTGGGGTGCAGGTGCCCCTTCAGATCCCTACATTTGTATCTTTGGAATAAATACCCAGTACTGCAATTGCTGGGTCATAGGGTAGCTCTATTTTCAACTTTTTGAGGAACCCCCGTACTGTTTTCCAGACTGGCTGCTCCAGCTTGCATTCCCACCAACAGGGTAGGAAGGTTCCCCTTTCTCCACATCCTCGCCAACATCTGTCTTTTCCTGCCTTTTTAATTTTAGCCATTCTGACTGGTGTGAGGTGGTATCTCATTGAGGTTTTGATTTGGATTTCCCTGATGCTGAGTGATGTTGAGCACTTTTTCATGTGTTGGCTATTTGGATGTCTTCTTTGGAGAAAAGTCTGTTCATGTCTCCTGCCCTTTTTCTTGATTGGATTAGTTGTTCTTTGGATATTGAGTTTGAGAAGTTTTTTATAGATACTGGATACCAGCCCTTTATCTGATATGTCATTTGCAAATATCTTCTCCCGTTCTGTAGGTAGCCTTTTAGTTTTGTTGACTGTTTCCTTTGCTGTGCAGAAGCTTTTTATCTTGATGAAGTCCCAAAAGTTCATTTTTGCTTTTGTTTCCCTTGCCTTTGGAGATGTGTCTAACAAGAAGTTGCTGCGGCAGAGGTCAAAGAGGTTGCTGCCTGTGTTCTCCTTTAGGATTTTGATGGACTCCTGTCTCACGTTTAGGTCTTTCATCCATTTTGAGTCTAGTTTTTTGTATGGTATAAGGAAATGGTCCAGTTTCATTCTTCTGCATGTGGCTGTCCAATTTTCCCAACACCATTTGTTGAAGAGACTGTCTTTTTTCCATTGGATATTCTTTCCTGCTTTGTCGAAGAAATAAGCCTTTCTTATGAGAATGCGGTGGTACCTCATAGAAACCATGGGTAAGAATGCTATTGTAATCAGGAGGCAGACAACCATTGAGGATCTACACTCAGCTCCACTCTACTTTTTTCTCTGTCTCTTCCCTCTCTTCTATCCCCTCCAGACTTTTTTTTTTCTATTTCTCCTGATGGCGTAGCCCATACATTTTTGTTATAGCCCCAGACACCCAGTCTTACCAATTTCCTCTCCCCATTCTAAATCCCCAGGGAAGTTCTCTGATTGCCCCAACATAGTTGAGATACTCCCTCCCTATCCATCCTGATCCAATCAAGTGTGTGTGTGTGTGTGTATTTAGAGGGCTCATGGATTCCAGTCCAAAGAAATCATGATATATGGGGGTGGTATCCAGATAAGACATCAGTAATTTTTATAAGCACCCCAGTTTGGGAACTAATGATTTAGGCTCTGTTGTTTTTATGAAAATAAAGACTGTGGTAGGGATTATAATGCACGCCACCCCTGCAGTGCCAATGTGCTAATATCCAAAACATGTGGAAATACTATGTTACATGACAAAGGGGAATTAAAGTTATAGATGGAATTAAGGTTCCTCATCAACTGACCTTAAAATAAGATTATATGAGATTATCTGGATGGGCCAAATATAATCAAAAAGGTCCTTAAATGTGGAAGAAGTAGGCAGAATTTTCAGTGTGTCAGAGTAATGTCATTGCTGGCTTTGAAGATGGAAGGGGACCATGAACCAAGGAGGTGGCCTCTAGAATGTGGAAGGTCAAGGAAAAGGATTCTGCCTGGGACCTCCATACAGGAATTCAATTCTGCTGACACCGTGATTTTAGCCCATTGTGACCCTTTTCAGAATTCTGACTTCTAGAGCTGTAATAAATTTGTGTTGTATTAAAGGCACTACGTTTTTGGGTTTTTTTTTTTTTAAAGCAGCCACAGAAAACTATTATTAAGGAGAATGGTTAATACTTGAATAAGAGAGAGAGGTAAAAGATAATTTCAAGGCTGTATTCCTTAAGCAGATTTGTTCCATGGTGAACTTTTTTTTTTTTTATCTGTCCAGCACTTTTCTCTTGTTCTTAAAATAGCAACTACCCTTTCTCTTTTTTTTTTTTTCCCCTCCAACTAAGTGGTTCTACTGGGGGTACCATTCTTATGTCACACATGTACTTTTTCTCCAAGAATGATTATGTTACTTGATCTTACCCAATCATGCTCTTTATCTGGTGTTCTAAAAATTGGAACTGAGGGAAGAGAGGCTCATTCTGTCTGGTAACGACTTGATAGGTATGAGGCCACAATTTGTCAGAGGCCATGGTTCTAAGCCTACAGAACATGCCTTTCAGATGTTCTGAAAGAACGACCCTGTCTAAAAGAGGCTGGTTTGAGAGCCTTACCTGGAATTTGAAGCATTCACGTTATTTGTTCCCTTTATTCCGAAAGTCATTCATATACTTACCCTTTCACAGCTTGGGTTACACAATAACTTTCTCTTTTTGCCTAAGCTACTTCATTGTACTTTTAGTCACTTCCATGAAAATATCCTGACAACTCAGGCACAGAATAAGAAAATAAACCCAGTAATCAAATGAAAGTTGACACACATATATACACATCTATTAAGAATGCAAAAATTACCTTTATTAACCGAGTGGGGTTTTTTAAGGCATCTTCTGTATGTGAAACATTGTCAGTGAAATGAATAGGACAAAGTCCTACTTCTAGGCATTTGCAGATTTATTCATCCTATAGTCTGTGTTTATATTTACCAATATACATACCCTCTTACAGTATGTCTTCACTACATTCCCCTTATACTTATTTGACAAATAAAAAATATTTGAGTTCAAGAAAGTCTGGTTCGTAAAATACACAAATGGAAGAACCACAAAAGTTAATGGGAAGAATTTCAGGATATTCAGATCTCTAAGGGCAATTACCAGACTCTCCCCAAAAATGCTGCCATCACAGTCAAAACAGTTGCTGGGCAGGACTAGGGGTGTGGCCCTGTGGCAGCTCTTTTATTCTTAGCCAAATGTTTCTCAATTCCATCATAACTGAAGCAAAAAGAAGAAAGGAAAAGTAATTTGGAATAAATCACTTTGGGCCCACAGGCCAATTCACGTTGGATTCGCTCAGGTGTGTTTATTTTAATAGCTGATCCGAAGGCACGTGAGATACCACAGCTGACCAGATTTTAAACGTAAAAGCAGAGAACTTAAAACTAAGCATGCATGCAGCATGGAATAATAATCAAGTTGGGCTTCTTAAAATGCTAAATGCCAGAAAACCTGAAACCATTAGGGCAAAGCCCACACAACACAGGCCGAATATTCTGTTTCTCAGAGGGGCTTTTAGAAGGCTCAGATTCTAAGGTGGCTACCTAAAAAGCAGGGTCAAAGATGCGTCTTCTTTGACAACCCGTGTTCTTCTTCCCAAGATATTCGGGTAGGCTTATTCAAGAATCTTTTTAAGAAGAAAGCAGAGTATTGTCACCAAAAGTGTAGAAACAGCAACAGTAGAGTTTGTTCTCAGGAAAAGTGCTGAGCTTTAACAGCTGTCTCTGGTTGGATAGTCACCCACTGCGTTCTGGGCTCGCACACAGCAGAGACACGTTAACCAGGATACGCTGCACAGACGGTCTGTGGGTGAGAAATCCCCAAGCCCCTCACCTCTGGAGGGCTGAGGACTGCGCGCGCGAGAAAAAAAGGCGCGGAGGATAGGGGTGGGGGAATAATACGTGGGGAGATAGGCATGCAAAAAGGTGAAAGGCTAGCTAGGGAGGATCCAGGGTGGCTCCAGGGAGAGGCGTGGTGGCCCCCGGGGACTGGTTAGCTTGGCCCCAAGCCAAGCGCGCTTTCTCGAGGATGAGTGTGGGGGTGCACCGAGGGGACCAGAAAACTTCTCTGCCAATGTTATCAACAGACCTCAAGAGTGGAAAACTCCGGCCGGGTGCCCGGAGCACTAGGTTTTCCGGACCAAGGCGGCGGAGGCTCCGCGCCCGCTGTTTCCCACCCTGCCTGGCCACGCCCCTCCTCTCCTAACCCCGCCCGGGCCCCACCCCCACCGCTTTCCACCTCCCTGTCCCTCCGCTCCCGGCTCCAGGCTCCTACTAGGTTCGTCGGCGGTGGGAGCGCGCAGGCGCGGCTGGCAGCTCCCAGAGCGCGGAGGAGCGGCGCCCAGGGCGCGGTGAGTGCGGTGGTGGCCCTGGGCTGCTGGCTGGGAACCTGGTTCACGCCGAACATCCCGGGAGGGTTCGGGGAGTGCGCGGGTGAGTGCCCGGGGAAGCGTCGGTCCCGGGAGGAGAAACTGGCCGGACGTGAGGTAGGGGAGTTGGCCGCTCTGCTTAAGAGTGTCCAGCCCCGGCTGCGTGCGGAGCGGAGTGCGTGGTGGCGGGAGTGGGTGAGGGTTTGTGTGAGGAGGAAAATAGAAGGGAAGGGCTCCGGAGGCTGCAAGTACTTACTCAGGCTTGGCAGGACTGGGAGGCTCGCCAAGGGCGCTGGAGGTTGTCCCAGCTTCAAGTTCAGTATGCCCCGCTGGGTGCCCCTGAGCGGCGTCCCGGGCCCATCCCGCCCCCCCCCCCCCCCCCCCCGCAGCGCTGCCGTCTCAGAGTGCAGAGTTGCCAGGAACATTCCTTGTCGCGGGGGAGAGGATTTGGGGAAGGTGGGCTTTCGCCCCAGGCTAGTGCCAAAGAGGGTGTGGCGTTCGTGTGACTTTCCTTCACCCCGCCCCCGGGAATGTGTCCGTCTTCTGGTACATTGTGCTCATGGACATTTTAACAAAGGCTATGACTGTTTTCTAGGCAGTGGCGGGTGACAGCGGGGGCGGGTCGGTGGAGGGGCAGTGTATGAGGTCGCAGTGTGGCCCTGGGGGACGGGGGCGGGGGCAGGCATGGAGGGAATGGAAGGAAGGGAACAACCTCCCTGCCGCAGCTTTTTCCTTCTTCCTGGTCCGCTGATTTTTGATCAGTGGTAGGAGCAGCCTCGAGAGGGATATAATTGGAAATCAGTGTGTGTGTTCGGACTCTGGCTGCAGCCACTGGTTTTGTAATTGTGCTGTTGATGTATTTTTTAAGTGTCCCTTCAGTGGAAAAGCGAAACTAATGAAATTGAAGAGGAAATAAGAGGTTGGGTGTCAAAACTTAGAGGTAAATTAATGCCTTCTGGTAGTTGTAGTATAAATACAGCCAGATTTTGAAGGATGTGAAGGAGTGCAAGTCGGGGTAAGTGAAAAGTTGATTAGGGTGCTGTTGATGGTTTCAGTCAAGAGGGGATTATTGGATGTGTGTGTGGAGATGTTGCCAAGTTCTTGGGTAGACTCACTTTAGAACCTTTAAAAATGATACTGGGAATATAAAACATTAGGGCGAACACTGTAATACTGGATAAGGTTCTAAGGCTTTCATTTGCAAAATTAGGAACTTTGTGGAAAGTGGTATATATGTTTTCAAGCATAAATGTTGATTTTTTTATTCATCTGTTTTAACTGAATACAGCAACTACAGTACTCCGCCCCTTTGCCTTGATTGTGAATCCTGTTTTATAAATAGTGAGCTTTCGGGGGTATAGCAAGATGGCGGAGGAGTAGGAGACCTAAATTTTGTCTGGTCCCAGGAATTCAGCTAGATATCAAACCATTCTGAACACCTACAGACTCAATAGGAGATGGAAGAAAAGAATAGCAGCAACTCTATGAACAGAAAAGTGACCACTTTCTGGAAGGTAGGACATGTGGAGAACTGAATCCGAGGCGATATTCGGGAAGATAGACGGGGAGTGGGGGGTGGACTCTGTCAGCCGCTTCTGGCAAGTGATAGAGCTGCGGAGCACAAAATCAGAACTTTTAGAAGTCGGCTCTGCTCAGGGACGTCGCTCCAGTGGCTAAGCGGGGGGTGGAACCCTCGCTGGGACAGTGTGGTCTCGGGACCCTTGGGGTCACAGAAAGACCAGGGGTGCCTGAGTACAGCAGGGCTCCCAGGTATTGGTGCCGGGAAGCCGGCTGCAAAGAGTGAGCCTAGGAGTGGACTCTCAGCTTGGGGTTGCCATAGACCGTGATCCGTGGCACAGTCCGGCCACTACTCTTCTAGCAGGGACCCACCAAGTGGCAGATCTGGGGAGAGTCCCCTTTCTCCCCATGGGAGGAGCAGCACACGCAGGCATCTGCTGGGTTTGGAGACTCCACACGGGGTGGGGTGCCAGAGATAGAAACACTGGGTCACAGGCCAAGTGAGCATGGAATGCAACCAGAGACCAGGGAGACAGGAGTGATTGACTGCTTTTCTCTGAGGGCTCACTGAGGAGTGGGGCCCCGAATTCTCAGCTCCTCGGGACCAGAGATTGGGAGGCTGCCATTTTCATTCCCATCCTCTAGAGCTGTACAGAAAGTGTTCAGGGAACCAAAGCTCCCGAGAGCAAACTCAAGCAGATTACTTAGCCCAGACCAGGCAAGAGCGGGGCGATTCCACCTGGGGCACCTGGTGGCAAAGACATTTGAGAATCACTACAACAGGTCCCTCCCCCAGATCAGCAAGAGCCAAGACCAAGTGTACTGATCAATGAGACCTGCAAAACTCCAGCGCTGGGGGAATACAGCACATAGAATTCATGGCTTTTTTCCCATGATTCTTTAGTCTTTCAAAGTTAATTTTTTAATTTTTCTTTATTTTTTCTTTTTCTGTTTCTTTTTTTGAATTTTTCTTCTTTTCAACCAGCATCTTATCAATTCCTTTTTTAAACTCTAAGTTTCATTTTTACAGCAATATTCCATCCCTTCATTGTATTTACCCTTATTTTTGTATATATATGAGGTTTTTTTTCTTTAAAATTTTGGGAGGCAGTTTCTTCTAACAGACCAAAATACACCCAAAATCTAGTGTGTGGCTCTGTTATATTCATCTGTCTAATTGTATTCTTCATATTCTTTTTTTTTCTTTCTTTTCCCCCCAGTTTTGGGTCTCTTCTGATTTATTTTTCTGGGGTTGTTGTTACCCTTTTAGCATTTTGTTCTCTCATTCATCTATTCTCCTCTGGACAAAATGACAAAATGGAAAAACTGACCTCAAAAAAAAAAAAGAACAAGAGGCAGTACCAACTGCCAGGGACTTAATCAATACAGACATTAGTAAGATGTCGCAACTAGAGTTCAGAATGATGAAAGATACTAGCTGGGTTTGAAAAAAAGCATAGAAGATACTAGAGAATCCCTTTCTGGAGAAATAAAATCTAACCAAGTCAAAATCAAAAAGGCTATTAATGAGGTGCAATCAAAAGTGGAGGCAATGGAGTCTCTAACTGCTAGGATAAATGAGGCAGAAGAGAAAATTAGTGATATAGAAGACCAAATGATGGAGAATAAAGAAGCTGAGGAAAAGAGAGATAAATAACTACCAGATCATGAGGGGGGAATTCGAGAGATAAGTGATACCATAAGACAAAACAATATTAGAATAATTGGGATCCCAGAAGAAGAAGAAACAGAGGGCAGAAGGTGTGTTGGAGCAAGTTATAGTGGAGAACTTCCCTAATTTGGGGAAGGAAACAGGCATCCAGGAGGCACAGAGAACCCCCCCCCTCAAAATCAATAAAAATAGGTTAACACCCTGACATCATTTTTTTTTCTGTCATTCTTCATTAGATAATTTTTTTTAAATGAACATATAGTGTATTTTTTGTTTCAGGGTTACAGGTCTGTGATTCATCAGTCTTACACAATTCACAGTGCTCCCCATAGCACATATCCTCCCCACTGTCCATCACCCAGCCACCCCATCCCTCCCACCTCCCACCACTCCAGCAACTCTCAGTTTGTTTCCTGAGATTGAGTCTCTTATCGTTTGTCTCCCTCTCTGGTTTCATCTTGTTTCATTTTTTCCCTCCTTTCCCCAATGATCCTCTGCCTTGTTTCTCAAATTCTTCATATCAGTGAGATCATATAATAATTATCTTTCTCTGATTGATTTATTTCACTTAGCAAAATGCCCAAATGGGAAGATTTCATTTTTTTGATGGCTGCATAATATTCCATTGTGTGTATATATACATATATATGTGTACATACACACACCACATCTTTATCCATCTGTTGATGGACATTTAGGCTCTTTCCATAGTTTGGCTGTTGTGGACATTGCTGCTATAAACATTGGGGTGCGGGTGCCCCCTCGGATCACTACATTTGTATCTTTGAACACCCCGACATCTAATAGTAAACCTTACAAATCTCAGAGACAAGGAGAAAATCCTGAAAGCAGCTCGGGACACGAGGTCTGTAACATACAATGGTAGAAACATTAGATTGGCAGCAGACCTATCCACAGAGACCTGGCAGGCCAGAAAGGACTGGCATGATATATTCAGGGCACTAAGCAAGAAAAATGTGCAGCTAAGAATACTATATCCAGCTAGGCTGTCAATGAAAATAGAGATAAAAGTCTTCCAGGACAAACAAAAACTAAAAGAATTTGTGACCACCACACTGGCCCTACAAGAAATATTGAAAGGGGTCCTCTAAGGAAAGAGAGAGCCTAAATGTAACATAGACCAGAAAGGAACAGAGACAATATACAGTAACAGTCACCTTACAGGCAATACAACAGCACTAAATTCATATCTTTCAGTAGTTACCCTGAATGTAAATGAGCTAAATGCCCCAATCAAAAGGCACAGGTTATCAGATGGATAAAAAAAACAAGACCCATTGATATACTGTCTGCAAGAGACTCATTTTAGACCCAAAGACACCTCCAGATTGAAAGTGAAGGGGTGGAAAACCATTTAGCATGCTAATGGACATCAAAAGAAAGCTGGGGTGGCAATCCTTATATCAGACAAATTAGATTTTAAACCAAAGACCATAATAGGAGATGAGGAAGGACACTATATCATACTTAAAGGGTCTATCCTATAAGAAGATCTAACAATTTTATATATTTATGCCCCTAACATGGGAGCAGCCAATTATATAAGCCAATTAATAACAAAATCAAAGAAACACATCGACAATAATACAATAATAGTATGGGACTTTAACACCCCCCCTCACAGCAATGGATAGATCATCTAAGCAAACAACAAGGAAATAAGGGCTTTAAATGACACATTGGACCAGAAGGACTTCACAGATATATTCAGACCTTTCCATCCCAAAGCAACAGAATACACATTCTCTTCTAGTGCACATGGAACATTCTCCATTATAGATCACATCGTGGCTCACAAATCAGGTCTCTACTGGTACAAAAGATTGGGATCATTCCCTGCATATTTTTAGACCACAATGCTTTGAAACTAGAACTCAATCACAAGAGGAAAGTTGGAAAGAACTCAAATACATGGAGGCTAAAGAACATCCTACTAAAGAATGAATGGGTCAACCAGGAAATTAAAGAAGAATTAAAAAATTCATGGAAACAAATGAAAATGAAAACACAGCTGTTCAAAGTCTTTGGGATGTAGCAAAGGCAGTCCTAAGAGGAAAGTATATAGCAATATAAACATTTAGCTTTCAGATCTGAAGTGTGTTTAAAGGCACAACCCTCCCCCCCCACGAAGTGAACAGCATTTCTTCTTGTCATTTTAGTCCATCTTTTCCTGTTATTTTAAGTTAAATGCCACAAACATTATCAGTTTGGGGGAGGGAGTGATACCTTTTCCCTTTTCCAGTGCCTAATGAACCCCTATTCATCCTTTCAGATTCAGTCCAAATTTTTCTTGGAAAAATTTGCCATCTCCCCCAGAATGAATTAATCACCCTCTTTTCTGTTAAACTGATACATACCACTGGTCTTACTTTTGTCTTGCAACTAGAACCTCAGTCTTCTCTGTTACCCCAATACCTAGGGCTGCTGGGTATGTACTAAATGCCTAATAAATGCACTTACACGTAGATGTTAATAAATGCTGGTAGATTGATAATTCGTATTGTTTATTGTTCATGGGGTAATAGAAGAAATTCAGAATGCTGAAATTATATGTCATATTTGAACAACATTATTTGGAATGTGGATAAGAAAAGTGTGGAAATAAGTTCCCATGTATTAGTCTGGTTTATCCTTCTAAAAGAGGTGCAAAAAGCTTTGCATATATAGACAAAGTAGGTGTCAGGAAAAGGCAAAATTTTAAAACAGGTCAACTTCTGATACTGATAGTAGTGAAAAGTCAACATGAAACAGAAGATTAATAATTAGTAGAAGGATACTAACAGGGCACTGCTGGAATTTAGGAATTTACAACTGAATCAAGCTGGCCAGATGGTATCCTTCGAAGGCTAATACAACTAAAGAAACTGTAACCTATTA
Organism: Callorhinus ursinus; assembly: GCF_003265705.2. Classification (NCBI taxonomy): domain Eukaryota; kingdom Metazoa; phylum Chordata; class Mammalia; order Carnivora; family Otariidae; genus Callorhinus; species Callorhinus ursinus. Next base: position 11,709,304 of record NW_027397078.1, on the reverse strand, counting down.
GACCAATTAGAGAGACTAATCAGTTGTATTATACTCCTAAATCGTAAGGTGGTTTGAGCATTTGGCTAATGGGCCTCTTCACATTATAGTGCCCTCCATAGGCTTTGCCTATTTCTGCAGCCCATCTTTGACATCTGTCTTAACTCTACCAGCATTGTTGGCTTTACAGTCACCTCTGGTTCATGAAGGGAATTATTTTCCTTTTGCTCCTTACCACTCAAGCTCATCACCCCCCACACCTAGCTTTCATCTACTCAGTGGATTTACCAACTGGAGAAAATACCATGAGCAAATGATCACTCACCTTATAAGTGAGTAGAAATGATACTTTAGTCTAAAAATGAGTCAGGATTGGCTACTTGGTTAGTCTAAGTCTGTGCCAGCAATGCAGAGAACCTATTCTGGCTATTAGTAACTTCTGTTTTTGTCCTCTCAGATTATCCCCTCTCCACCTAAACATAAAAGTACTTTTTCTGTCTCTCTCTCTCTTTTAAGATTTTATTTGTTTATTTGACAGAGCACACAAGCAGGGGTGGCGGCAGGCAGAGGGAGAGGGAGAAGCAGGCTCTCCTCCCAGCAGGAGCCCCATGTGGGACTTGATCCCTGGACCCTGGGGCCATGACCTGAGCCGAAGGCAGACACTTAACCAACTGGGCCACCCAGTCACCCCTCCACGTCACTTAAAAAAGAAAGAAAGAAGAAAGAATGTTAACTGTTGTTCACGCCAAAACACCTCAAGTTAATGCCTGGTTTTTATGAGAAAAACTTGGGTCCTGGAGAGAATGAGTAGAGTCCATAAAACTTCTTTTTAAAGAAGTTCTACCTACATCCTCTGTGTTCTTCAGATTGACTTACTGAAAAGGATATTCCAAACCGTTGTGGTTAAGGCTTCCTTCTTAAACTTTCCTCACCTAGACTTCCTCTCCATATTTCTGATTTTTACTCTAATTCTTTGACAGGTTAACCCCAGCCACTTCCACTGAGTCATCTTCTTAGGGTTCTGTCCAAGACTCTCTTTCCCACTCTAGATAGGAGACACTAATATGGTGGTCAAGGGCACGGAACTGGAGGCATTTGTTAAACTCCTTTCTCTGTCAGTTTCTTCATCTATAAAAATAATGAGTATATTTACCTCATAAGTGAGGTCAGGTATATTACAGCTTATCATAATATTTAGCACGTACTAATTGCCCTAAAAATGGTAGCTATTGTTATTTTTAATTGCCATTTCTTATGGGGAATGTTATTTCAATAGCAGTAAATTTCAAAATGTAAATGTACTGACATCTACTCTGTTCAAACTCTAGTCCTGTATTTGTAGATTCCTCCTATATATCTAAAACATGACTTAGCACAGTGGTTCTCAGACATCAGCTTGCAGAAGAATCACAAGAGTGTTCACTTAATTGGAAGTAGAATTGGTAGGGGAATATGACAAAGGATGAGTCAAGAATGATGCCAGGGATTTTGGTCTGAGCACCTGGAAGGATAGAGTAGCCGTTTAGTGAGATATGGAAGATTGCAGGAGGAGAAAATTTGAGAGGAGGATCACAAATTCAGTACTAAGCATGCTGAGTTCAAGATGACTTTGATATCTGGGTGGAATTCAGGAAAGAGGTGTGGGTGGATAGGAAGCTCTGGGAATGGATCAGATTATTACAAGGGAAGAGAAGAGGTCACTCCTTTGCTTTAAAAAAATATTAATGAACTATTTTTAGAGGATTTTAGGTTCATAGCAAAATTGAGAAGTACAGAGAGTTCCCATATGCCCGCTGTCCACAGACACAGTCCCCCCCACCCAGCATCCTGCAACACAGTGGTACATTTGTTACAACTGATGAACTTACATTGACACATTTTTATTACCTGAAGTCCATAGTTTACATTAATGTTCACTCTTGGTGTTGTACACTCTGTGGGTTTGGACAAACATTTAATGACCTGTATCTGCTATCGTGGTGTCTTACAGAATAGTTTTACTGCTCTAAAAAATCCTGTGTTCTGGGGTGCCTGGGTGGCTCAGCCTGTTAGGTGTCTGCCTTTGGCTCAGGTGATATCTTCAGGTCCTGGGATTGAGCCCCACATCTGGCTCCCTGCTCAGTGGAGGGGAGTCTGCTTCTCCCTCTCTCCTTCTCCCTCTGCGCCATCTCCCCCCATTCACGCTCTCTCAAATAAATAAATAGAATCTTTAAAAAAAATCCTGTTTATCTACCTCTCCATCCCCTCCCCGCATCCCTACAACCAATGTATCTTTTTACTGTCTCTCTAGTTTTGCCTTTTCCATAGTGTCATATCATTGGAATCATAGTATGTAGCCTTTTCGAATTGGCTTCTTTCAATTAGTAATATGCATTTAAGCTTTCTCCAGGTCTTTGCATGGCTTGATAGCTTATTTCTTTTTAGCGCTGACTCACATTCCATTGTCTGGATGTACCACAATTTATTTATACATTAACCTACTAAACCTACAGGCAGACTGTTTTTCAAAGTGGCTATACCATTTTGCATTCTCATATTCCTGTTGCTCCACGTCTCCACCAGCATTTAGTTTTGCCAGTGTTTTGGATTTTGGCCATTCACATAGGTGTGTAGTGATATCTCATTGTTTTAGTTTGGAGTTCACTAATGACATGATATTAAACATCTTTTCATATGTTTACTTGCTATCAGTATATCTTCTTTGATGAGGTGTCTTTTCAGGTCCTTTGCCCATTTTTAAATTAGATTGTTCATTTTATTGTTTTAAGAGTTCCTTGTATATTTTGGATAATAGGCCTTCACATGTTTATTTTTCTCTCAGTCTGTGGCTTTTCCTCTCATTCTTTTGACATTGCCTCTCACAGAGCAGAAGTTTTTAATTTTTTAAAAGATTTTATTTATTTAGGGGCGCCTGGGTGGCTCAGTCGTTAAGCGTGTGTCTTCCGCTCAGGTCATGATCCCAGGGTCCTGCAATCATCGGGCTCCCTGCTCCATGGGAAGCCTGCTTCTCCCTCTCCCACTCCCCCTGCTTGTGTTCCCTCTCTCACTGTGTCTCTCTCTGTCAAATAAATAAATAAAATCTTTAAAAAAAGATTTTATTTACTTATTAGAGAGCGAGAGAGTGAGAAAGAAAGAAAGAGATCACAAGCAGGGGGAAGGGTAGAGGGAGAAGCAGACTCCCTGCTGAGCAGGGAGCCTGATGGGGGACTTGATCCCCGGACCCCAGGATCATGACCTTAGCCGAAGGCAGATACTTAACTGTCTGAGTCACCCGGGTGCCCCAGAAGTTTTTAATTTTAATGAAATCTAGCTTATCAATTATTTCTTCCACAGAACATGCCTTTAGTGTTGTGTCTAAAAGTTATTGCCATACCAAAGGTCAGTTAGGTTTTCACCTATGTTATATTCCAGGAGTTTTATAGTTTTGCATTATATGTAGTCTGTGATCCATTTTTTTTAAGATTTTATTTATATGACAGAGACACAGCAAGAGAGGGAACACAAGCAGGGGGAGTGGGAGAGGGAGAAGCAGTCTTCCCGCTGAGCAGGGAGCCCGATGTGGGGCTCGATCCCAGGACCCTGGGACCATGACTGAGCTGAAGGCAGACACTTAATGACTGAGCCACCCCGGCGCCCCTGTGATCCATTTTGAGTTAAAATTTTTGAAGGGTGTAAGGTCTGTGTTTAGATTCTTTTTTGCAAGTTGTTCCAGCACATTTGGTGAAAGGACTGTCTTTGCTCCATTGTATTGCCTTTGCTCCTTTGTCAACAATCAGTTGACTGTATGTGGGTCTGTTTCTGGGCTCTCTATTCTTTTCCATTAACGTCTTAGTAATCTTTACCAATACCACACTCTCTTGATTACTGTACCTTTATAATAAATCTGTAAATAGGGTAGTTTTAGTCTTCTTTGTTCTCCTTTAGTATTGAGTTGGCTGTTCTAGGTCTTTTGCTTCTCTTTATAAATATTGGGTAGGTTTGTCAATATCCACAAAATAACTTGGCTGGATTTTGATTGGGATTGTGTTGAATCTATGGGTCAACTTGAGAAGAGCTTACATCTTGACAATATTGAGTCCTTCTATTCATGAACATGTAATATTTCCCCATTTATTTAGTTCTTTGATATCTTTCATCACAATTTTGTAGTTTTCCTCAAATATTTTGTATATATTCTGTTAGATTTATACATAATTCATTTTGGGGGTGTTAATGTAAATGGTAATGTATTTTTAATTTCAAATTCTACTGATTTATTGCTGGCATATAGGAAATTGATTAATTTTTATATATTAATCTTATACAACATTGCTATAATTGCTTATTAGTTCCAGGAATTTTTTTGTTGATTCTTTTAGATTTTCTACATTGACGATAATGTCATCTGGAAACAAAGACAGTTTGGTTTATTTCCCAATCTTGTATAACTCTTATTTACTTTTCTTGTCCTGTTGCATTAGCTAGGACTTCCAATATAATGTTGAAAAAGAGCAGTGAGGGGACATTGTTGCCTTGTTCCTGATAGTGGGAAAATTTTGAGTTTCTCACTACTAAGTATGATGTTAGCTGTAGGTTTTTTGTATATGTTCTTTAACAAGTCGACAACATCTCTATTCCTAATTTGCTGAGTTTTTTTTTTTTATCATGAATGAGTTTTGAATTTTGTAAAGTCCTTTTCTGTCATCTATTGATAGGATTGTATGGTTTTTCTTTTTTTTAACGATTTTTCTTTTTTAGTCTGTTGATGTGATGGATTACATTAATTTGTCTTTGTTGAAACAACCTTGCATACCTGAGAAATCTTACTTGGTTATGGTGTATAATTCTTTTTATACATTATTGGATTTGATTTACCAACAATTTGTATTAGGATTTTTGTATTAGGATTTTTGCATGTTATGTTCATGAGAGGGATTGATCTTTAGTTTTCTTGTAATGTCTTTGGTTTGGTATTAGGGTAATTCTGGCCTCATGAGCTAGAAAAGTATTCCCTTGGTTTCTGTCTTCTGGAAGAGACTGTAGAAAATTGGTATGATCTCTCCTTAAGTGTTTGATAGCATTCACAGGTAAGTCCATCTGGGCCTATCGCTTTCTGTTTTGGAAGGTTGTTAATTATTGATTCAACTTCATAGGCCTATTCATATTGTCTATTTTTTTTCTTGTGTGAGTTTTGGCAGATTGTCTCTTTCATTAAATCACTTCATTTCATTGCAGTTATCAAATTTGTAGGCATAGCTTTATTCATAATAATCCTTTATTAACTCTTTAATATCCATATGATCTATAGTGATATCTCTTCTTTCATTTCTGATACTGTAATTTGTTCTCTTAGCCTGGCTAGCGGTTTATCAATTTTATAGATCTTTTCAAAGAATCAGGTTTTGGTTTTATTTATTTTCTCTATTGATTTCTTGTTTTCAATTTCATTGATAATCTCTAATTTTTATTTGCTTTTAATTTGCTCTCTTTCTAGTTTTCTGAGGTGGAAGCTTAGATTGTTGATTTTAGATCCTCTTTTCTAATATAAGCATTCAGTGCTATAAATTTCCCTCTTAAGCCCTGCTTTCAGTGCACCCCATAGTATTTGATAAGTTGCATTTTCATTTAGTTCAAAATATTTTTTAAGGATTTATTTGAGAGAGAGAGCATGTGCGTGAGCAGGGGTGGGGTGCAGAGAGAGAGAGAGTCATCTATGTGCACTTTGTAGGATGAAGTAGTCTGTCGATACCAATTATATCCAATTGGTTGATAGTGCTGTTTAGGTATTTATTGAATTTCTGCCTGGTGGATCTGTCCATTTCTGTTAGAGGAGTGTTAAAGTCTGCAGCTACAGTAGGGGATTATTCTTTTTCTCCTTATCAGTTGTATTAGTTTTTGCCCCACATATTTTGACATTTCATTGTTATGTGCATACACATTAACGATTGCTATGTCTTCTTGGAGAATTGACCCCTTTATCATTGTGTAATGATCCTCTTTATCTCTGATAATTTTCCTTGCCCAGAAGTCTGCTCCATCTGAAATTTATATAAGTTATTTCTGCTTTCTTTTGATTAGTTGATAGCATGCTATATCTTTCTCCATCCTTTTACTTTTTATCTATATAGCTCTTTATATTTAAAATGTTTTTCATGTATACAACATATAATTGATTTTTTTAATCCAGTCTGACATTCTCTTTTAATTGGTGTATTCAGATCATTGTTGGATTAATATCTACCGTAATTGTTACTGTTTTCTATTTGTTGCCCTTGTTCTTTGTGTTTGTCTTCCCTATTTTTTTCTGCCTTTTGTGGTTTTGGGCATTTTATATGTTTTCTTTTTCTCTCATTTCCTAATATATTAATTATGCTTCCTTTTTTTTTTTTAAACTTTTTTAGTGGTTGCCCTAGCATTTGCAAAATGCATCTTTCCAACTAATCCTGTTCCATTTTCAAATAATTCTGTACCACTTCATGGGTAATGCAAGTACCTTATAATAACAAAATATTCCAAATTCCTCTTTTCCATTCCTGTATCATTGTTGTCATTCATCAGTTAGACATAAGCATATTATATATATAACCATTCATAATTGAATACATTGTTGCTATTTTGAACAAAATGTTCTCTCTTATTTTTCAAACTGTTATTTTTAGGTCAATTAAGAATAAGAAAAATTAAAGTTTTTAAGTTTTACCTTTAGCTATTCATTTTTTGATGCTCTTGTGTGTGTGTGTGTGTGTGTATGTAGATTAGACCTATATTATTTTCTTCTCTCTAAACTTCTAACATATCTTGCCAGGCAGATGTACTTGGCAAAAAATTCCCTCAACTTTTGTTTGTTGAGAAAGTCTTTATTTCTCCTTCCTTTTCAAAAGATAATTTTTCAGGGTACAAAATTCTTTATTGGTGGACTTTTTTCTCTCAACACTATAAATATTTCACTTCACTCCCTTCTTGCTTGTGTGGTTCCTGAGGGGAAGTCAGTTGTAATTTTTACCTTTGCTCCTTTATAGGCAAAGTGTTTTTTTCCCTCTGGTTTCTTTAAATATTTTTTGTCTTTGATTTTCTGCAGTTTGACTATGATTGCCTACTTGTAGTTGAGTTTGTTTTAGCATTTATCCTGCTTGCTGTTCTCTGAGATTTCTGAATCTATGATTTGGTATCTGACATTTATTGGGGAGATTCTCAGTCATTATTGCTTCAGATATTGCTTCTGTTCCTTTCTCTATTTCTGTTTTCTGATCTTCTCATTATGCATATGTTACCTTGTGTACTTGTCCCACAGTTCTTGGATATTTTGTTTTGTTTTTTATTTTCAGCCTCTTTTTTTTTCTTTTCAGTTTTGGAAATTTCTTCTCCCCCATTTTCAAGCTTAGAGACTATTTCCTCAGCCATGTCTAGTCTACTAATGATCCATCAAAGGCATTCTTTATTTCTGTTACAGCATTTTTGATTGGTAGTATTTTTAAAAATTCTTTCTTAGAATTTCCATCTCTCTGCTTCTATTATGTCTATTCTTACATGTTGCTTTTTTCAATTAAAGCCCATAGCATATTAATCCTAATATTTTTGAATTCCTGGTCTGATAATTCCAACATTCCTGCCATATCTGACTCTGGTTCTGATATTTGTTCAGTCTCTTCATCCTGTGATTTTTTTTCCTTTTCCTATGCCTTGCAATTTTTTGTTGAATAGTAAGCATGATGTACTGGGTAAAAGGAACTGCTGTAGCTAGGCCTTTAGTAATGTTGTAGTAAAGTGTGGAGGTAGGGGAAATGTTCTTTAGTCTTGTGATTGATCCCAGTGTTTGGTGAGCCTGTAATGCCTGGACCGTGAACTTCGCCGGTGCTTCTGTTTTTATTCCCCCTTAGGTGGTGGTATGGTTAGAGGGGGCTAGGGTTGTGTATTTCTCTACTCCTGGGTAGGTTTGGCTCTTTTAGGCTCTGGTAAAATAGGTTCTCCTGAGGGAAGTCCTTGTTATGAAGAACGGAGTGCTCGGGCATGTTTCAAAGACTCCTTTTCCCCTCCTTACACTGGAAGCATAAGGGAATTTTTTCCCACCATTTAATGTGAGAACCAGTTCTAGCCCCTGAAGGTAAATGTCACAGAAGTGTGGGGCCTCCCGTGACTGGGTCCACCTTAAGGGTTTAACTCTTGTACTTGTCTATACCGCATCTCCAGCAATTCATCACTTATAGTTCATGTTGTCCTACCTTGGCACTGGTTCCCTCTGAGGTTTCTGCTCTTGGGTTTCTGCTTGGTTAAGTTATGATTCTCCGTATCTGCTTGTCTTTCCAGTTTGGGGGCAGTGGTTTGTCTGTCATCTCACTTCTCTGATGTATTTAAGAAAAGTTGTATTTTCAGTTTGATCAATGTTTTATTTGTTAAGAGAGAGTTGTGATTTCTGAGTTTGTGTGCCAGCCTGGAAGCTAGAAGTCCCCTGTTGCTTTTCTTTAGACTTTTACCACCTAATTGTCTCTAAATATTAGTTATTTTTTGCTTGTTTTGACCTTTCTATAAATTGGATCATCTCTATATACATTTTTTTTTTTTTTGCTCATCCTTACATTCACAGGATAAATTCATTAGTTTGATACTTCTCTAACATTGGTGTGAACATGCATCCCTTGGGAATTTTGTTAAAATGTAGATTCTGGTTTGGAAGGTCTGGAAGGTATTCTGAGATTTTACCTTTTTAACAAGCTTCCGTGTGACACTGCTGTTGCTCTTCTGTAGACAATACCTGGAGTAATAATAAGGCTCTAGTGCATCCCATTTTCACCTGCTTCATATGCTTTGAATAGCTCGGGTAATTTACTGTAGAGATTTTCTGCTGGAATAGGAAAGATGGGAAACTGTCCTTTGCTAAGTTTCATTTTCCAGAGTTGGGGGCTTGGAGGAAACAAGTTATTTCATATTTAAAATGGATGTTTTCATCAATATAATGTAAACTGAAGATACTATTTGAATAAAATATTAGCGATATAGTCCTGTAAAATTTCTCACATTGGATTTCTAGTTGTAGGTAAGGTTTTGTCGACATTATTTCGTGTAGCTAATTTTTAGGTAAGGCAGAATTCCAAAGGACAAATTGGTGCACATGTATACATGTATGTGTGCTCACTTGGATATGTATGGGAGCAATAGACAAGGTAAAAAAATTTTTTTTGAACTTTTGACAGGAAGTAATTACTCAGGTGTTTTGATTTCCCCCCCCCCCCCCATTCACAGGGCTTAGAAGACAACCTCTTGGTATTGCAACACTTTTTCCACAGTGACAAAGTAATTCGGTTACCCTGAAAACCTTGGGAGTCATACATATAATATTGTCAGTACAAGTGGACTTTTAGAGTCTCTTAAGGAAATGGCTTTATACAATATATGTCAAATTTTAATTCAGCATTTACTGAACACCTTTGCTGTGTAAAGAGTGTGTGTTCTATAACACCCAGTGCTCCATTCAGTATGTGCCCTCTTTAATACCCATCACCAGGCTAACCCATGAATCATGGAACAGTACATCAAAAACTAATGATGTAATGTATGGTGATTAACATAACAAAATAAAAAAATGTTAAAAAAAAAGTGTGTGTTCTAGCTTTACCGTTTGTAAAATTGAAACTTTAATTCTTCTGAAGAATGCTTCTTTTAAGCTTTATTTATTTTAAGAGAGAGAGAGAGAGCGTGAGTGCATGCAGCGGCGGTAGAGGGAGAGGGAGAGGGACAATCTCAAGCAGACTCCCCGTTGAGCGCAGAGCCCAACGCAGAGCTTCATCTCAGGACCCTGAGATCATGACTTGAGGCAAAATCAAGTCAGCCTCTTAACTGACTGAGCCCCCAGGGTGCCCCTCTCAAGAATTATTGAGAAAGGAAAAAGAGTGTTATTGAGCATAATGAAGTGAGAATCAAATAAAGTGCCACTGTCTTGTGGGATAATCAGAGCTCTTAAAAATGTGCAATGGTTGCTTTGCTTTCTCCATTATTGGGTGGTAATAACTGGTATACTTCTTTTCAAGCTCATTCAGATACTAATGATGAATTTTTGATAGCACTCATTATCTTCTTGAAAGCCTTGGCAGTTAAATGGGTCATAATTTAAACAACAGTTTGAACTTCTTAGGTTCAGTGCCTTGGAATTTAGAGCCCAGGATTTCTTTAGGAAGATGTGTTATATTTTATGTTCCTGACTTGGAAAAAATTATTTCCCTTCTTTCCAAACTGTGTCTTAGAAGATATGTGTTATTCTGGAGTCCTAGGTAATCAGTTCCTTCCTTTTCGAGTGGCAAAGTCTTGTTCAAGGCACTGTATGTTCTGTGTATCTGCTCCAATTTGTCTCCAGTATGCCTGTTCTTTGTGGTTTGGTTTCTAATGTTATGCATTCCAGTTTTGTTATAAAAAAAAAATCCATATGATTAACTTGCCACAGTAATCCTCTTTGACGTGTTTCCTTCAGGGAGAAAGCTAGCAAAGTTAGAAACATATGCCTAGTTTTAAAATTTGCTGTCACTGCAAAAAAAAAAAAAGTTAATGGAACATATTCTAGTTTCTTTCTCTGTGTTAGTCTTACTCATGGGACCAGAATAATGATTTCGGCAAGGATATATTTATTTTCCCATGTAATTTTATCATGCTTCATTATCTCACTCATTTTTCTTTAGGATTTACCAAGAAAATATTATTACATAGAGAAGTAAAAAATAATTCTTTAGACTCAGAAGCAATCTTTATTTTTTTTAAAGATTTATTTATTTATTTGAGAGAGAGATTGTGCACACGGGGTGAGGGGAGAGGGCAGAGGGAGAGGGAGAGAGAACCTCAAGCAGATTCCCCACTGAACACAGAGCCTAATGACACAGGGTTCGAACCCATGACCCTTAGATCATGACCTGAGCCAAAATCAAGAGTTGGATGCTTAACCGACTGAGCCACCCAGGCGCCCCCATTAGCAGTCTTTAAATGTCAGTCTTCAGATGTTTTTGTTGTATTCGTATTAATTATATTGCAAAATCAGTGTGTTCTTTGAATTTAACATTTTCTTTAAAATATAAATGGTAGATGTTAATATTTATTATTAACATTTTATTTATATTTTATTCTCTAAACTGTGAATGTTCACTCAGTTTATAGAACTGACCTTTGCAAAGTTCACTAGTCCATCCCACTGCTATTGTCCTAGTTCAGAGTTTATTACTTCTTTACTAACACTGTAATCATATCTCTTTTACTGGTCTACCCAGTCATTTATTACCAGTTCTTAACTCAAATCTGCCCAACTACAGGTACTCAAAGCCTCCAACTTATGGGCACCACGCTTCACAGTGCTCTTAGAAAGTCCCATCCACTGTTATGTACCCAGCTATTCACTTTCTCAAGGGTTGCATATGCCTAACCTTTCTGAGTTGGCTTCTGCTTTTTCTGTTTAGGTTCCCTGGTTGTGTTTCGGTTCTTAACCATTTAACTGGGGCTATTTCTGTGCTACAGTCTCAGCCTTAGAGCCAGGGGTGGTCAGAGCATCTATATTGTCTTTACCTACTTGATCTCTGCCTGGTTCCCAACACCAAGGGTCAGGATGATGAATATTCCTTGACTCCTTGCATCTATATTGGGTATTCTCTAGTCTGCTACAACAGGGCTGGTGTCAGGGCCCTCAGAAGACCAGGAAGGGGACTGAAGCAAATCCTGTGTAGAGTGGAATTTTGTTTTTTCTCCAGAACCCAGACCCATTCTTGGCTGGTCTGTTCTTCACAGGAGTATACTGAGTTTATAACTCAGAAGATTGTCTGAACTATTTTATCTCCTCATCTCTCAAGCAACTCTTGGCCACGTGGGTTATGTTCTTTAATAATAATAATAATAGCAATAGTAGTAGTAATAATAATAACTCCTGGCCACATGGATCATCTTTCTTGATAGTAATAATAACAGGAGCAGTAACCACAATGACAATAACCCTTCTATGTTGTACTAGATGTGTTACTTTCATTATTTTTATTACCCTTTATGGTATATGATATTTATCTCTGTTTTATAGTGAGGTCACTGCAATTCAGAGAGGTTAAATGCCTCAGGTCACTTGGGAATATGTGGTAGAGCTGGAATTCTAATCCAAGTCTCCCTGACACTAAGTCTTGGAGCTTTTTTTTGGGAGGTCCCACTGCATGAAGCATGCTTTTGGGCTGCCTCTTCCCATTCCCAGTTTACAGAGCGAGCACACCAAAACTGTTTAGGAAGAGAAAGTGAATATCAAACGCTTACTCTGTATGCATTTTAAACATCAACCATCATCGTCTAATAAGCATTAAGTGCTTAATGAATGTTGAATGAATGAATGAATGAATGAATGAAAGGATACTATGTAAATTAGTTAGAAAGGGTAATCTCCCTGTTCTTAACACCGTAGCAGGCATGAAGTGGGTACTCAAAAATATTTGTTGAATTGATGAGATTATCCATTCAAATATTGTTGACTTAGATTATTCACTGTACTCTTCTGTAAAAACAGATGATGATGACTGTAAGTATTTAAGTCCTAGATCTCGTCTTCTGGTGGAGTAAAGATGTGTTTTAATGAATGTTTTTTCCTTTGGATCCCTCAAAAAGTTAATTGATATCATATGATGAACTCTATTTCCGGAAGACTTCATTTACCTACAGCATCTTACCTGATCTCTTACTTTTTCAGTCCCTGAAACTCCTTCCTTGACTTCTGCCCTTTCCCTAGATAATGCCACCGTGCCCATGACTTCAGCTTCATCTGCACACTGACAGTTCCCACAGCTATATCCAGTCAGAATTTTTCCTTGAATATCCAGGGTCATATAAATGAAAGTGTACCTTAAACTGAAATGTCTTAAATAAAACTTCTTCCCCTGCCCACTGATGTGATGGTGGGAATCTTGGAGCGAATTGTCAAGAAAGAATTCGTGAGACCTTTTCAGTGCAAAAAGGTGGTTTTATTAAAGCATGGGGGTGGGGGGTGGGCAGGACCTTTGAGCAGGGAGAGCTGCACTGGGATTGTGAGAAGCCATTGATTATATTCTTTTAAGTTGGGAGGGGCAGAGAATAAAAGAAGTTTCCAAAAGGATTTTCATATGTTAAAGAAGTCTTAACAGGATCCTGGAGGTCTGGCTATTGTCAAGCTAAGGTTGCTTTTTGCCTCTAGCAAAACATTAATGTTCAGGCAGTTGTGAGTTCCTGGAGGAATGTCTCCAGTATTTGTCAATGGGCTGCGAGTTGTAAGGAGATTTAATTTTGTCTACATTTCTTTTGCCTTTGTTCTCCGCATCACCCACTACCCCACTTATGTTTCGGCTACTTTTTTTGTGTCCCATGTTGTTAAAGGGGAAGGAAGCGCTGTATTCGGAATAAAGACTTCTGGGTAAAAAGCAGCCTGAGTATAAGCATGAATGTGACACTTGGGGTTCCCTTGGTCATTTCTTTGGAGAAACCACAGTCTTGGTCCTAGCCTTAGGAGCTCTAAATTAAGGGGCTAACGGGAGTCTGCATCACCCTCTTTGGAGAAGTTTTTGTCTTTTGGTGCTTTTCTGTGCCCTTGTGACCTCCTCCTTCCTAATGCAAGCAGGGATGGCGGGAGACGGGCCTTGTTCTCATTACCTTCTTTCCTCAAGCATAGTGTGTGAGAGAGTGTACTCTGATCACCATTTATAACAGGACTCATTCCAAATTTTATCTAAAATACAAGTCTTGGCATTAAATTCTTATTTCTCATCTGATACTTAATTGACTACAAGTCATATGACTTGGTAAATTACTTTGAGAGTTTATACTGCATTACAGGTTTAGCTTATCCTCGTGTCTGTCGGTAGCCCTTAATTAGGACAGTTATAGTATCTTGAATTTTCATTGCGGCTTCACATCACAGAACTCTCACTAGGTTTTTTGTGGATTTTTCTTCCATTATCTGTTTCTTTCTTAACTGGATAGTAGACCATAGATTGTTTTGTGGGTTATTTTTCCTTCCAGTCCTCACAGAGGGCCTGCCCAGTGACATTGTGCTGTTAACTTTTACCTGCTTCTCTAGGCCTATCCATGGTTTCCCCTTCTTGTGCTACAGTTACTGGACTTCAGCTGATGGTGTTATTTTTTTTCCTATTACATTACTACAATGGCATGTGGTTTCGCTTCTTCTTTCTCCATCACACACTGGCTGGGACCTGTTTTCTAAAACAGTATATGAATTGTCTTCAAACAGCTTTAATTAAGTTAAATGTTGTCTCTCTATAATGTTGCCAAAGAAATCTTAAACATTACCTTCCTACATTTAGTCATATTAAAAAGAAATTTATAAGGAGTGTTTCATTCTTTTTATTCCAAAAATGTTTAAGTCCTTATGTAGTATTGATGGAAGCTATGGATTCTTTTAAGATAATCGAAAGTTAATGCACTTCTAACCTTCATTTTAGTATAGGTAAATCTTAGTTGCTGTATGATCATCCATTAGCTGTCTGTTCATATCTGTATTTAAAGAAATGTAATTCATACCTTTTTTGTTGTAGGTTCCCCAGTTAGCCAGGACTAAGGCACACTGTTTCAGAGAGCTCTGATACGAGTTTGTTTACAGCCTAAAGTTCCAGCACTCTCTGGAGTAGATGTTTCTGCTTATAGTGCACTGGTTGTTTCAGAACCATAACCTTTGACTGACCCTACTCTATTTAATGAGCATTTAAGCAGCATTAATTCCAGAGAGTATTACCAGACCCCGAGAATATCCTGTCGGACCAAGAGTGAGTGGTTAGGGAAGTCATCCACCTGATGCAGTGCTTCCTTCTTTGTGCACTGCACATACCTCCCACAAATAGGCCCCTTGTTTCAAGGGTGCCTGTATATGGAGTGGTGAACTCCATTAGCCTGTACAGGTAGATGACAGAGGATATTCTGTTAAAAACTTCACACTCATCCTACTTCACCATGACTTTCTTTTAACTAATTTAGGCCCCACCTGAAATTACTCTGTCACCTCTTAGTAAGTGCTTCAGAAATCTTGGCATTGAACATCATTCTTGTACTTCTGGATTCCAGAGAAGCAGGTAAGTTCAGCATATTGTAGAAAAGCTTCTCTCTGCAGCACCTTGGCAGCCTTGTATGTCTTCTTTCAGGCCACGGGGGCAATGTTTGACTGTAATCTGACTTAAGTCTTGGCAAAATGCCCTGTGATGCCTCCCAGAGCAAGGGTAGATAAAGCAGCTGGTGAGGACCTGCCATGAGGCAGCTTCTCATACTATATCTTGTGGGAAACTGCCATCAGGACATTTCTCACCCATCTCCTAGTTTCAGCTGAGTGCAGGACTTTCCACCTTGTATCCTGTGGGGTACAACTTCAGGTGTTTTTGTAAATTTTATAAAACTGCTTTGGTTCAGTTTAGAGGTGGCTCCTTGACAGCAGCATGACACATTCACTTGGATTGTCTGTCATCTGGCCCCTCCTGTTTGATGTCATCATATGGGAACTAGGGAAATTGACACCATGCTGGTTTTGATTTTGCTGTCTATGTAAGTAATAAATTGTTTGAATCCATTTGAGCTCATTATCTCTTTACCTGCTGAATCTATGGAAGTGTGGCAAGGCAGTCTAATAATTGTGGTAGTAATACTTGTGGCCCCATCAGCCACGGTGCTGCTCCTTTGGGAATGTTTGACTTTGTGATACACTAGGACTCTCACTGGACAAATACTCAGCTGCTTTATGTACCATGACATGCTCTTTGAGCCTTATACTTGTCTGTGGGCAGAATGGGGTCCCCAGTTTGCAGGTGGATAGAAGCCAGGGCTTTCTAATGGAATTACCCTTTTCTCACATATGCAGGCCAAGGAAAATACCAAGACCTGCTCATTAGAAAGTCTTATTTATACAACTGGAAAGACTGCACAGATTCTGAAGCTGCCTCCCTCTCTACCCCCACCACTCACCCCTCAGTGTGGTAGGAAACAAAGCATAATCACAGTGTTTGGGCCTCCTCAGAATGGTGTACTTTTTTTTTTTTTTGAGATTTTATTTATTTATTTGACAGAGAGAGACACAGCAAGAGAGGGAACACAAGTAGGGGGAGTGGGAGAGGGAGAAGCAGGCTTCCCGCTGAGCAGGGAGCCTGATGTGGGGCTCGATCCCAGGACCCTGGGATCATGACCTGAGCCGAAGGCAGACGCTTAACAACTGAGCCACCCAGGCACCCCAGAATGGTGTTCTTTAAATGGTGCATTCCTACTCAGGAGGTGGTTACCTCCTGCTCTTAGATCCTGTGGTTTCTTCAGTCTATAGTATTTTGGTTTCCAAGAAAACCAAATGTTTTACCATACAAGCATCTATAAAACATTCTTATTCTGGCCTCAGATCTGGAAAAAATAGAAGATACCATGGAGGGTAATTTCTGCTTATATATCTTTGGAAAATTTTCCATAATACTTTTTTTGGTTTTGTATTGTCATTTTTAATGTAGGCATTTAAGAGTATAAATTTCCCTCTAAGTGCTACTTTAACTGCATTTCACAGATTTTGATGTTGTATTTTCATTACCACTTAGTTCAAAATATTGTCCAGTTTCTCTGACTTATATATCTTGATCCAGTGATTAGTTTGAGTTTTATTATTTACTTTCCAAATATGTAGGGTTTTCCTGGTTTTCATATTGCTGTTTGTGAGGAAAATGTTAACACAGTGGGCCTGGTTGCTAACTCCATGACTCTAAGGGAACCTGGAACCATGGTTGACTCTTGGTCAACCCCTGGGAATGTGGCCCTTTGAATGTTTTTATTTTAATGCTTGATTTTGTTTTGTACATCAGGAGCAATAGACTGTGCTGTACCTGTTAGTCCGACTTGCTTTGTACAGACATGCAGATTGATCATGTGTACCTGGATTCATTAGTGGGGTCCTGAGTTTCAATTACCATGGCTGGTTGCATAGCAGGATGTGCCTACATGACCAGCCCTCTGTAGAAGTCATGAACGCCGAAACTCAAATGCTCTTTCTGCCCTTCCCTGGGCAGAGATATTTTACATATGTCTCTGTATTTTGCTTCTAGAGAGAAAACATATCTAAGAAGCCTATATCTGGCCTTTCTGGGTTCTACCCAATGCATATCTTTTCCTGATGCTTTTACTTTGTACCCTTTGGTGTGATAAATCTTAGCCATGAGTATAACCTACTGTTGAGTCCTGGTGAGTCCCAAACTTGAGGGTGGTCCTGTGCCTAAAACTGTATTCTAATTTAATTTTATTGTGGTCAGAGAACATACTCTGTATGATCTCATTTTTTAAAAATTGAGACTTGTTTTATAACCTAGAATATGGCCTGTCCTGATAAGTGTACCATGTAAACCCAAAAAGAATATGTACTCTGCCATTATTGGGTATGTTTTTCAAATATAGGTCAAAGTGTCTGGTAATGTTGTTTAGTTCCATGCCTTTGTTGATTTTCCCCCTAATTCAGTCAGTCCATTGCTGAGATAGGGGTTAAAGTCCCCAAATATGATTGGGGAATTGTCTATTTCTCTCTTTAAAAAATAAAAAGATTTATTTATTTTAAAGAGAGAAGGAGCACGCACAAGTGCGGGGAGAGGCAGAGGGACAGGGAGAATTGTAAGCAGTGTATATTTGTGTGGTTTGTTTTACTTTGGCCTTTTGACAATCACTGGAGCATTTAATTTGGTAATCTTTACTGTAGTTACTGACATGATTGGGCTTAGGCCTAGTATTTTATTTTGTATTTTCTACACAGCTCTGTTTTTCTTTCCCCTCTTCCTCTTTCCTGCTTGTTTTTAGAGTATTTGAATATGTTTTTAGGATTCCCTTTCATTTTTTTCTGTTGATATTTTAGGTTTTCTTTTCTTGTACTCTTTGTACTTTTTTTTTATATGGCGGCTGCCCTAGGGATTATAATGTACAAACGTAACTTTTCACAGTCCACTTTATTAATGTACTTCTCAGTACATTAATTAATAATGTACTACCAGTAAAACGTGGAAATCTTACAACAAAGTTACAGGCACACATCTCTGTCCTTTTGTTACATTTCTTAGACACACACACATACACACACACACACACACGGCACTGTTTTAGTTTACTATTTTTTTAAAAGATTTTATTTATTTATTTGACAGAGACACAGCGAGAGAGGGAACAATAAGCAGAGGGAGAGGGAGAAGCAGGCTTCCCACTGAGTAGAGAGCCTGATGCAGGGCTTGATCCCAGGACCCTGGGATCATGACCTGAGCCGAAGGCAGATGCTTAACGACTGAGCCACCCAGGCGCCCCTGCACTGTTTTAGTTTTAAAGAATTATTTGTTTTATAAAGAAAAGTAGAGGAAAAAAGCAAAAAATAGTCTTTTGCATTTACTCAGCCATTTACCATTTTGGGTGCTCTTTATTCGTTTCTGAGTATCTCAATTCCATCTGGTACTATTTCCTTTCCATATAAATAACTTTTAGCATTCCTTACAGTGCAAGTTTGCTGCCAACAAATGCACTTCTTATAGAGCCAATCTGCCAGTGACAAATGCTTTTAGTTTCCTTTTATCTGTAAATATCTTTACTTCGTTTTCACTCTTCAATTATATCTTTGCTGGACATAGAATTCTGGGGTAACAGTTGTCCCCGTCCATCTCCCCCCCACCCTCCCTAAGACTTTAAATATGGTGTTCCAGTCTTTCCTCCCTGGTTTCTAAGAAGTTAACCATTAATTGGATCATTAGTTTCTTGACTGTGATATATGATTTTTCCCCATGCTGCCTTCAAGATTTGCTCTTTATCTTTGGCTTACAGTGATTTACTGTGTACTTTGGGCTTCTCTGTGTTTTTCTGTTTTGTGTTCATTTAGTATCTTGTATCTGTGAATTTCTGTCTTTCATCAATTTTGGGACCTTTTTATCCATTATTTCTGCAAATATTTTTTCTCTCTCCTCTTCATCTGGTCTAATTACACTTATTTGTGACTGTTCAGTATCATCTAACAGATCCCTGAGCTTCTGTTCATTTTGTTTCAGTTTTCCTCCCTATCCACTTTGTGATTTTTATTTTTATTTTTTTTTAAAGAGGGAGGGGGAAGAGGGGCAGAGGGAAAGAGAGACTCTTAAGCAGGCTCCATACCCAGTGTGGATCCTGACATGGGGATTGATTTCACAACCCTGAGATCATGATCTGAGCCAAAATCAAGAGTCTGATGCTTAACCAACTGAACCACCCAGGTGCCCTTTGATCTGTCTGGTTCACTTACTCCTCTGTCATTTCCATTTGGCTATAAATTCAATATACAGATTTTTTTTTTCAGAAATTAATTTTTTGGGGACATCTGGGTGGCTCAGTTGGTTAAGCATCTGCATTCGGCTCAGGTTATGATCCTGGGGTCCTGGGATCGAGTCCCACATCGGACTCCTTGCTCAGTGGGGAGCCTGCTTCTCTGCCTGCCACTCCCCCTGCTTGTGCATGTGCAAGGTCTCTCTTCCTCTCTCTCTCTCTGACAAATAAATAAAATCTTTTTTAAAAAAGATTATTTTTTTGTTCTAAAATTTCTTTATTAATTGTTTCTGCTCGGGTTTTGATGAATTGATCATTCCAGCATCTCTTTCATAATTACGTATGGTTCTGATGCTTTCTCTGTCTCATCAAACTGGTTTTGTTTTGTTTTCGTTTGGCTGGTTTTATTATGCCTTGGAATTTTTTGTTGAAAGCTGGACATGATGTAGTACTGGGTAAATAGGCTTTTAGTGTGAGGTTTGATGTTTATCTGGCTAAAGGTTAGGCTGTGTTTAGTGTTTGCTGTAGCTATAGGTATCAGAGGTTAAAATTTCTCCTGTTGTCTTTATTTTTGACGACTCTGTTGTTTTTGGTTCCCCTAGGGACTTGTTCTTTTTTTTTTTTTTTAAGATTTTATTTATTAGAGAGAGCACAAGCAGGGGGAGCAGCAGAGGGAGAGGGAGAAGCAGGCTCGCTGCTCAGCAGAGACTCGATCCCAGGACCCTGGGACCATGACCTGAGCTAAAGGCAGATGTTTAACCCACTGAGCTACCCAGGCACCCCAGGACTTGTTCTTAAATAAAGTCTGAGATGTGCAATTCTTTCTGTTGTGTCCCCCTGTTATTATATAGGAGTCATATTGATGTGGTGGCAAGGTGTGGAAAGAGAGGAAGTGTTCTATAATCCTGTAGTTGGGTCTCAGTCTTTTAATGAGCCTATGCCCCTGGGTTGTGACCTTCACAAGTGCTTCTCCCCCTTGGCTGAGGCAGGAAGGTTAGATGGCAGCTAGAATTGCGTTTTTCCCTTTCCTCATGTGGAAGGCTAGAGAGGGTTAGAGCCAGCTGGGTATTTGGGTATTTTGAGCCAATTTGAGTATTTTACTTCTCCAGGGTTGGTTAGGGTCTGGTAAATAGTTTCTCTTGAGGACAGGTCTTGTTAAGAAGAGAATGTTCTGGGCATGTTAAAAAAAGTGGCTACTTTTCTCCTCCCCCTGCTTGAAAACCTGAGGGAAGTTTCCTCTGATCTTCACTGTGAGAACCTGGTAGGGCTCCTGGAGGTAAAACTCACAAAAGTGTGAAGGTCCCCCAAGATGGGGCCTCCCTGAAGTTTTTAACTCTCACACTGTTCGCACTAAGCCTCCAGCTATCAGTGATGCTAGTACTGGTTCTGGACTTTGCTGTTTCTGGGTTTCTGATTTGGTGAGTTAGATTTTCTGTATCTTCCTCTCTGTTTCTACAATTTGGGGGGCATTGGTTTGCCTTGTGACCTCATTCATCTGATGGATCTAGGAAGAGTTGTTGATTTTCAATTTGTTCACCCTTTTTGTTGTTTTAAGAATGGGAGTGGTGACTTCCAAGGTCCTTATATACCAGAACAGAAACTGGAAATCAAGTTTTTATGAATTAAAAACATCTCTCCTTGTATCTCATTGAGGATTGCCACTTTAACATTCTCCTCTTTTAATTCCAACAGCTGGTTCATCTTTGAGTTAGAAAAGAACGACTTTCTTTTCTCCTGATAATGTGTTATATTTTCCTGAATCTTAGTATACTCAGTACTTTTGGATTATATCTTGGATATTATGAATGTTAAAGTGAAAAGATTCTGGACTGTGTATTTTTTTCCCAGTAAGTAGTATTTCCTTTGTTTTAGCAGCTAGTTTTTTTTTTGGCTGGGCTTGAACAGCAGCTAACTTTTTCCTGTGCGGTAGCTCTTGTCTTTGTTCAGATCTGTTGTTCTGGGATGGGCTGCTAAGAATCTAGTCTGTGCAAGCATTGTTCAGGGTTTAGTCAGAGATAGGGATAATCAGGGCTTAGGGATCTACTCTTTGGCTCGTTCTCTTCAATGCTCTTGATTTCCTGGATTTTTTTTTATGTGGTTATCTAGGCCTGAATGACTGGGTTTTTAAATATGTGCTCACTTCTGCTGTGGACTGTGCCTGGTCCCAGACTAAAAGCACACCACCCCCCACTCCTTCCAAATGAGTGCACAGTCTGCCAGTGTCTGTTTGCTTCTTTTCATTCGCTAATACTTTCTGGGTGGCAGCTATCATCTCAGTTCAGAATTTGTTCTTTTGCTTTGCATTTGTTTAACACCAGTATGGTCCAGGGTTCAGTTAAAGATGTGGGTAGACAGAATTTGGGCATTCCCTCTCTAGCTCTCTTCCTTCAGGGATTCCCCCACTTCCTTCGACATTTTCCCAACTCAACTTTTCTGATTCCATAGATCTGAAGGACTTTTCCCCACCATGTGTGCCCCCTCTAACTGCTGTTCACCACAAGTGCTGCACTTAGCCTCAGGCTAAAAGCCATGGTGATGAAAATTTATTTGTTTAGCTCCCTGTCTGTTTCTCGTAGCAAGTATGAGTCCCCTGTGAGAACCTCTGTGCTTTTGTTCACTGTCCAGTTTTCTACTAAAACCAGCTTTGGTAGTTATTTTCTGCGTGGAAAATAACAGGGGATGGAGAGAGTCCTATAGGTTCTGTGTTTATCATACCTGTCATATTTCCTTGACGGCAAAAAATTTTTTACTGAATAACCTCTTAGAAACCAAGACCAGGGGCACCTGGGTGGCTCAGTCGGTGAAGCGGCTGCCTTCGGCTCAGGTCATAATCCCAGGGTCCTGGGATCGAGCCCCGCATCGGGCTCCCTGCTCGGCGGGGAGCCTGCTTCTCCCTCTCCCTCTGCCTGCCTCTCTGCCTACTTGTTCTCTCTCTGTATCTCTCTGCCAAATAAATAAATAAATAAAATCTTTTAAAAAAAAATTAAAAAAAAATAAAAAAAATTTAAAAAAAGAAACCAAGACCATGTGTTCCTTTAATGAGTGTTTGTAACGTTGAATCTCATGATGTCCTAGCCTCTAGTTTTTCATACAAAAGGGAGTAGGATGTATATAGAGAACCCGAAAGATTCCATCAAAAAACTGCTAGAACTGAGAAACAAATTCAGTAAAGTCAGAGGATACAAAATCAATGTACAGAAATCTGTTGCATTTCTATACACCAATAACAAAGCAGCAGAAAGAGAAATTAAGGAATCCCTCCCATTTACAATTACACCAAAAACAGTAGGATACCTAGGAATAAACCTAACCAAAGAGGTGAAAGACCTGTACTCTGAAAACTATAAAACAGCGATGATAGAAATTGATGATGACACAAAGAAATGGAATGACATTCCATGCTCATGGATTGGAAGAACAAATATTGTTAAAATGTCTATACTACCCAAAGCAATCTACCTATCTGATACAATCCCTATCAAAATACTAACATCATTGTTCACAGAGCTAGAACAAACAATCCTAAAATTAGTATGGAACCACAGAAGACCCCAAATGGTCAAAGCAACCTTGAAAAAGGAAAGCGCCTTTGGATGAATCATAATTCTAGGCTTCAAGTTATATTAGCTGTAGTATTCAAAACAGTATGGTTCCAGTCCAGAAATAGACATATAGATCCATTGAGCAGAGTAGAAAACCCAGAAATGAACCCACAATTATATGGTAAATTAATCTTTGAATTGAAAGCAGGAAAGAACATCCAGTGGGAAAAAGACTCTCTTAAATGGTGTTGGGAAAACTGGACAGCTACACACAAAAGAATGAAACTGGACCACTTTCTTACACCATACAGAAAAATACATTCAAAATGGATGAAAGACCTAAATGTGAGACCCCGAGGCCTAAAAATCCTAGAAGAGAACACAGGCAGTAACTTATTTTATATCGGCCCTAGCAACTTCTTTCTAGACATGTCTCCTGAGGCAAGGGAAACAAAAGCAAAAATAAACTGTTAGGACTACATCAAAACAGAAGGCTTCTGCACCATGAAGAAAACAGTGAACAAAACTAAAAGGCAGCTACAGAATGGAAGAAGATATTTGCAAATGACATATCCAATAAAGGGTTAGTATCCAAAATCCAAAATATATAAAGAATTTATAAAACTTATCACCCAAAAAACAAATAATCCAATTGAAACATGAATAGACATGTTTCCAAAGAAGTCATACAGATGGCCAACAGGCATGAAAAGACACTCAGCATTACTGATCATCAGGGAAATGCAAATCAAAATGACAATGAGATATCACCACACACCTGTCGGAATGGCTAAAGTCAACACAGGAAACAACAAGTGTTGGTGAGGTTGTGGATAAAAGGGAACTCTCTTGCACTGTTGGTGGGAATGCAAAATGATGCAGCCACGGTAGAAAACAGTGTCAGATTCCTCAAAAAGTTGAAAATAGAACTACCTTCTGATCCAGCAATTGCACTACTAGGTATTTACCCAAAGAATACAAAAATACTAATTCAAAGGGATACATACACCCCAGTGTTTATAGCAGCTTTATCTACAGTAGCCAAACTGTAGAACCAGCCCAAGTATCCATCAACTGATGAATGGATAAAGAAGTGGTTATTACACACACACACAAACACACACACACACACACACACAGGAATATTACTCAACCATGAAAAGGAATGAAATCTTGCCAGTTGCAATGACATGGATGGAGCTAGAGAGTATTATGCTTAAGTGAAATAAGTCAGAGAAACAAATATATGATTTGATTCAGATGTGGAATTTAAGAAAGAAAACAAAGGAGCAAAGGGGGAATAAAAGAGAGTGAGAGGCAAACCGAGAAACAGACTCTTAACTATAGAGAACAAACTGATGGTCACCAGAAGAGAGATGGGTGGAGGGATGGGTGAAATAGGCGATGGGGATTAAGGAGGGCACTTGTTGTAATGAGCACTGGGTGTTGTATGAAGTGTTGAATCACTGTATTGTATACCTGAAACTAATATTACACTGTATTTTAACTAGAATTTAAATAAAAACGTAAAAATAACAAGTGAAAAAAAAACCGAACCCTTGTATCTAATGACAAAAAAAGAGAGGAGAGGGAGACATTTTAGAGTTAAGTCTTTGGGGACTGTGTGTAACCTATGTGATCCCACCTCACTAAGTTGTTTTAAAAATAAAATAATTTTTTATAAAGCCTGGGAATTTTAAAAAATATTATAGCTCTTTTGAGCTAAATGCTAGATTCTACTTTGCTACGGTGCCTGCTGTAGGTATTCAGTAAATGTTATTTGAATCCATTAGTTATGGATTCACCATAACAAATCACTCACCATTAATAAATTAGCTGAGTATTTTGATTATGTCAGATAAAATGATTAAAGAAAAATATTTGTGTGTGTGTATATATATATATTTTTTTTTATTTTAAGAGAGTGTGCATGAGAGGGAGTGAAAGGGGGCAGGGAGAGGCAGAGGGAGAGAGAATCCCAAGCAGGCTCCGTGCCCAGTGCAGAGCCTGATGCAGGGCTCGATCCCATGCCCCTGAGACATGACCTGAGCCGAAATCAAGAGTCAGATGCCCAACCAGCTGAGCCACCCAATTGCTTCTGTATATGTTTCTTCTTGTACTCATGTGGATACATAGTAATATTTCAAGCCTTTTAAAAGATGAATTTGTCTATGATATACTTTGCTATATAGTGCTATATATATGAATTATTTGGGGGAAAATCCCTGTGATGGGTATTTCTTCTGTCTTAATTCATTTGTTGAAGGACTGTAGGGAATAGTGAGCTAAGTAATTAAATAAAGTTCATTTTATAGTTTCTACCTGATATGTCAACCACAGTAAATGAGATTATGAACTTGAACACCTTAAGAATGCATATAGCAAGTAGGTTTATAGAAATCATCCAGGAATTTAAGTTATAGAATAGCTAAGGATTAAATTTTCTGTACTGTTGGGGTTAAAGTGTTCTGGAGCATGAGGGTACACACTTACAAAGTATAGAATTCATCAAAATACAACTGGCAACCTTTTGGCTCAATACCTTCTTGTTAATTTACATGTAAGAAATTATGTAGAGTCTTGATATCATGATAAATCACAAGCTGTACTATAGGTGCTACTCACTATTTAATGGGAAGGAGATCAAAGCAGCCACATTGGTCTGTCATTAAAATCAGAGGTTGGCACTGACTTGTCATTGTGATTATTGTATAAGAGATGTGGTGGGAACTGTTTCCTGAGATTAATCCAAGTATTCAGTATCCTAAGTCAGAAACTCCCTTTAGGGGCGCCTGGGTGGCTCATTTGGTTAAACGACTGCCTTCAGCTCAGGTCATGATCCTGGAGTCCCGGGATCGAGTCCCACATCGGGCTCCCTGCTCAGCAGGGAGTCTGCTTCTCCCTTTGACCCTCTTCCCTCTCGTGCTCTCTATCTCTCATTCTATCTCTCTCTCTCAAATAAATATCTTAAAAAAAAAAAAAAAAAGAAAGAAAGAAACTCCCTTTAGTTCTCTGCCCCAGGTTTCTATTTACCCAGTGCTGTAGGCAGACTGGTAAGTCCTGAGAAGGCTTAGGACTCCTAAGGGGCTGTGGTAGCTGCTTTGCTTTTGGCTCTAATGACCCATAACCACAGATCCCCCTGCTTGCAGCTCCTTTGTTCCTCACTTAACCTGGGGTGAAATCCACTGCCCCCCAAGCTGCTTGAAGGCCCTAATTGCATGAGTGAGCACTAAAAATGTGAAAATAATCATAGACCAGAATAACAGGTAAGTAAAGCCAAAGAACCTTTTTATGGATACTCATGAATGTTGCCAACAGGATTCCATTTTTTTCCAAATGATTCTCAGAGATCATTTATAATTTAATGAATTTATGTGTGATTCTTTTGAGCACCCCATTGCATTTCTGTTCTGTACCAGACCACCTTCATTACTACCCTTTGTCTTACTCTCATATCTCTGAGGTAGATGAATGCTTCAGTTGAATGGGAGATAAGGAGGTGTATTTTTAAGAAACTATTCCTCATGTTTCATGGTGTCTGTGTGATGAGGACAGGGAGGAAGTCTGTTTTGGAATAAGCTGCATGAGGTATTAGAATCCTATAATGCTTATATGAAATTTGGTGAAATGCTTTTCCAAAGGGAATTTTCTCTTCAAAGTAATAACTAAATTGGTTTATGGAAGGAACCTTCCCTAAGATTGACTTTCCTTGGTAGCTAAAACAGCAGCTAGACATTTCAGAAGCAGCTTCCATGGAGGTGAACAGATGGTAAGGTAGTTCCAGGAACTTGGCCCCAGCAGCATGGACACCATTTAATTCTGTAAGTGATGGACTCCATAAATAATGTCTCTGCTTCCTAGGATTCTATGATTTTTTTTTTTTTTAGATGTCCTTCAGCTCTCTTAAGTACTTGGATCCTGGTTATCTCCAGAGGCTTTGAAGCCATGAGTTACAAAATAGACTGATTTGATCTCCTGGGATTTTTGCCAGATTAGTAGTTGCACTGAGATTTTTAATACTCACAGATGACAACATGATGTTCTTCCTTTTACTTTAAGAGAGAGGTGATTCCTAGATGATAAGGAAACAGGAGTAAGTTTTAGTTTGGAAGACTTGGGAAGATCAGACTTCTTAGAGGCCAAACAGTGGTATATCTAAGCTATAGTTATGTAGCCACTAAGTTGTCACTATTTGTTTTATTGAGATAGCCTTGAAACTGTCTATTAGACTGAGCAACATAAGGGTAGGTTTTATGTCATTTTGGTAATCATTGAGTCCTGGCACAATGCTTGGCTGTGGTAGGGAAGAATGAGAAGTATACTGTATTGCAATGTGCTGGGTGTCTTTACTTGTTTTAGCATAGGAAAAGAGGTGGCCATGTGGACAGAAGACAAGGTAGGATATTCTGTCTCTTCTGCTCCGAGCAAACAAGTCTTCATATTTCAAGACTCAAATGTTGCTTTGTCTGTGAAGCCTTCATATGTTTCTGGGTACAGTTGACCTGACCACTTTTCCCTTAACATATACTTTGCTTCTTTTACAGCAGCAATGACATTTTTATTGCATTTTTGGTGTGTATCTGTCTCTTTCTATCATAGTGGAGAACTCAATTACTATCTGTTCCTAATATATTAGTAAGAATGAATTTGGCTGCAATTAGCAGGAGATGCAGTTAATGGAAGTTTAGATAAGGGTGTATTTATAAGTTTTGGAGGTAGACAATTCAAGGTTAGGTGTCTTTGAGGGCACATATCTTTCTGTTTTTCTAGCCCACCAGGCTTAGCATATGGTTCTCATTCTCATGTTCGTACAATGGCTATGCTCCACATCTCATATCTGTATCCCAAGCAGAAGAAAGAGGGAAAATGGCAGAAGGTTTGCCAGAAGTATGTCCTCTTGAAAAAAAGACTTTCCCCTTATATCACATTGGCTAGAACTGGGGTACATGGCCACACTTAGTTCAAGGTAGTCTGAGAACTTTTCTAGTACTTATATTGGAGAAAGTCGGGGCAAAGGCATTATGGATGGCTTTTGTGTAGGTAGTCTACAATGCCATATTCAGGATTGAGATCTCCCTCAAAAATGTTTTGGTACAGGGACACCTAGGTGGCTCAGTCAGTTAAGCATCTGCCTTTGGCTCAGGTCATGATCTCAGACCCTCGTTGGGCTCCCTGCTCAGCAGGGAGTCTGCTTCTCCCTCTGCCCCTACCCCTGCTCATGCTTGCTCGATCTCTTTCTCTCTCTCTCTCTCTCTCTCTCTCTCTCTCTCTCAAATAAATAAAGAAAACTTAAAAAAAATGTTTTGGTACGTGTCCAATCAATTATGTCACATATTGAACATAATTTAGCAGTAAGTTTACCATCTTAAATGTCAAGGAGAAAGTCTCTTTCTCTGCTATCTCTTCAGACTCTTTGTTATCTGTTTTTTTGTTTGTTTTAAAGATTTTATTTCTTCATTTGACAGAGAGTGTACAGAAGCAGGGGGAGCAGGAGAGGGAGAGGGAGAAGCAGACTCCCCACTGAGCAAGGATCCTGATGTGGGGCTCGATTCCAGGACCTGGGGATCATGGCCTGAGCTGAAGGTAGATGCTTAGCCGACTGAGCCACCTAGGTGCCCCATTTGTTATCTGTTTTAAAAGTATGGCCTGGCTTGTGGTTTCAAGTTAAACTTACTTTGGCCATTTCCAAAGTGAAGGGTATGGTAAGGGATGGAAAAAAGGGATTTTTTTTTTTTAAGATATTTATTTGAGAGAGAGAGATAGAATGAGAGATAGAGAGCACGAGAGGGAAGAGGGTCAAAGGGAGAAGCAGACTCCCTGCTGAGCAGGGAGCCCGATGTGGGACTCGATCCCGGGACTCCAGGATCATGACCTGAGCTGAAGGCAGTCGTTTAACCAAATGAGCCACCCAGGCGCCCCTAAAGGGAGTTTCTGACTTAGGTACTACTAAGCAGTAGTACAAGAGAATGTAGTTCCAGGAATTTGGCCCCAGCAGCATGGAAACCATTTAATTCTGTAAGTGATGGACTCCATAAATAATGTGTCTACTTCCTAGGATTCTATGATTTTTTTTTTTTAGATGTCCTTCAGCTCTCAATTTCTTCCTCCTGTGAATTCCATTTTATAGAGGGAGAGGCTGCAGCCCTTGTTGTGTCCCCTTATTTGTAGTGTGAGTTTATGTAATTTCCTTATCAACAAAGAGTCTCTGGGTGTCCTCTTAAGCTTTAAGAATGAAGTTGAGGGCAGCTGGGAACCATTAGGGCTCTAATCCTTGCTGCTTCCCCCTGCTGTTACTCTATGTTTCCTTCTTCGGGTCCTCCTTCCCTGTGATTCATGAGTTTACATGTGTCCTTTACTGTGTTCTCTAGATAGTTGTGAATTTTAATGTCTCTTTTTTTAAAGTTTATTTTATTTTATTATGTTGTTAGTCACCATACATCATTAGTTTTTGATGTGTAGTGATCCATGATTGATTGTTTTGATATAACACCAGGTGCTCCATGCAGTACGTGCCCTCTGTAATCCAAATATAGAACATTTGTTTTCAGCCATAAATTCTCTTCTTACCACAGTGATAGGAAAACTCTACAGTCATATATATTAGATCCCTTTCCTCAGAGACCAAGCTTTCCTCCACAGTCCTTCCATTTAACTATTCTAAGAAAGGAGCTTTTCTGCAGGTTTCTTTATTTTTGAATTACATCTAGGAAATTTATGTCCAATTGGGTAGTGGAGAATTTTTTTTTTCCTTTGAGGGCCACATACATAAAAAGGAAGAGATCAAATAAGGGCCACACATGTAAAGATCTTACTTAGAGGTTAGTTCTTTTGGGTGGAAGCTTAATTTTTGAGAGAAAATGTTCCTCATGTGTGCTTTCAAGATTAGAAACAGAGAGTGCACACACCCATAAAGAACAGAGAGCACAAAATTTTCTTAAGTAAACTCCATGCCCAGTGTGGGGCTTGAGCTCACGACCCCAAGATCAAGAGTTTCATGCTCTACTGACTGAGTCAGCCAGGGGCCCCAGAGAGCACAAAATCTTAACTAAAAGCTATAGGTTGGAAGGATGGATGGATGGATGGATGGGTGGATGGATGGGTGGATGGATGGATGGATAGATAGTTAGATGCATACATACATATTCAACCTGACTGGTGATCAAGGAATTGTAAACTAAAGCACTGAGATAGCATTTTTAATTCATTGAATTCACAGATTTGAAAAATAAAATGTTCATACTCATTGTTGACAAGTAGAGAATAGACAGTCTTTAAAAGTTTTTTTGTAATTAAGGAAAATAAACATACAAAAAATAGGCCAATATAATAAAAACTTATATATCTACCTTTTTTTTCAGATCTTTTTTTTAAAAAGACCTGACCCTCCCTAATCTGATTCTTCCTCTTTCCTTCACTGTTATTCCCCCTGAAGGCAACATCAGGCAACCACTTTCTGTAAACAAGCACCCTCATACATTGGTAGGGAAAATGAAATTGCTTCAGACTTTCTGGAGAGCAAGTTAGTAATACATATCACCCTTGGAATTTAATATTAGAAAATAATAAGAGATATGCATACAAATATAGGTAGGTACATTTACCAGCATTATTTATGATAAAGAAATGGAACCATACTAAATGGACATCAATAGAGGACTGTTGATGAAAAAAATTATATGATGGATTACAAAGCAGTAATGACTGCTTTATATTTGTTCCAAGTTGTTTGCTTTAAGGAAACTTCAGTTTGGTGAATAGAAAATATTCCCCATAGATGTCATGCAAGAATCTGTATTCAATCCAGTGTTAAAAAAGCATGTAATTTGGTTTTGTGTTCTGGACAGTTAAAATTAGAAAAAGAAAGGTAAAAGTGAAATTGGGAGATTAAAAGACTGGTTGAGCTTATAGTGAAAGATAGTGAAGTAGGCAGCTGGTTGTTTAGGCTGTTCAGGGGACTTGCTGTCTTAGCCATCAGTTATTGAGTGTTTTCTCTGTGTCACCTGGGTGCTAGATACTATCATCACTCTAGAAAGGTCAAGTGATGGCCTCATCTGTCAGCTTACAATCTGGGAAGAGATAATACACAGAAAACCAGTGAGTAAACAAGTGAGAGTAGTATTTAGCCAATGAGTACTACAGATTTGAATGCTGTAGAAATTTAGAGGACAGAGAGATTATAACCTGTTAAGCTGATAGAGCTATATTTCTAAGGAGGTGGGGGTATACTGTCATTAATAATGGCTTTAGGGTAAAAATAAGCCAAAAGGAAGGGACATCATACTGATTTGTTTATTTATGTTTAATCTCTCTACCCCACATGGGGTTCAAACTCACAACCCCAGTATTAAGAGTCACACACTCCTCCAACTGAGCCAACCAGGTGCCCCAGGGGGACATCATATTTAAATTAAGGGGAATGGTGTGAACAAAGCCTTGGAAGTGGGAAAATATATAGTAATGTGTAGAGAGCCAACTTGATTTGATTTGTAGGATTCCTGTTGGAGTGAAAAAGCAAATAAAAGAGACTACAACTCAACCTAAATGTCAACCTTGTTTGTCTTAGGACCTCTCACTCAGGTTTACATGCAGTTGTATTTGTTGCTTTTAATTGTAAGTTGCAAAAACAACCATTTTAGTATTAGAAAGGGCTCGTGAAATTAAGCTGATAAGTTCAAAACATACATTCTTGGTTCATTACTACAGTGGGGAAAGTATTAGAGTGAGAATCAGACCTGGAATGTGCTACAGGTTCTACCAAGTAGTGACAGTGTAACCAAACCAAACCTTGATTTCCTCATCTGTAAGACCGGGATGATATTATTCACCTTACTGGACTCACAGGGTTCCTACTCGATCTGTATATTAGGAACCCTGTGAGTTCTTCTAGTTGTAGTGCTGGTGGAGCAAAAAAACTTCAGATAGAGCCCCCTCTGTACCCTCTGCTTCCTCATCTCAACTTTGATGAAAAGATGTGTAGCTAGGAGAAATAAACGAATGATAAAGAAATTTGAACCCACCCGAAAATTGAGTACTAAAGTGATGATAGTCCAGAAAAATGTGCCCCTCACCTAGTACCAGAACCTTTAGTGCATTGTCCCCAGTTGGACTCCAGTATTACAAGGTTTTGGGTTTACTTTTCAGCCATTACTATATTATAACAAACATCTTTTTGTTTTGATTGATTACTTATTTGGTAAACCAACTTAAACAAGCTTTCCACAACGTACTTGCCTGGAGTAGTAATTCTTAGGGACCCAAGGCTACCCACAGATGAACTATAGTCCCTCTCTCTTAATTATTTAGAATAGAATGATATTCTGAATTCTCTTGGCCCCTGGGGTTGCTTATAAGCATTTCTTTCAGGGCTGCTGCTGTGTTTTGAAGGGCCAGCACAGTGAGTCAGATCATGTAGGTTTTGTGTATAGAGTGGCCATCAGGATATTTGTCTGAATCAGCTAGATGCAATGAGTTTCCTTTGGCATAGGTATCCCACTGGGCCTGGGGTGTTTGCAGTTGTACCTAGGCAGTTTTAGGAAGCCATTTGAATGGGTCAGTTTCTAAATATATTATACAATGTAGGGTATACTGCTTCTGTGCTATCTTGTCATTGGTCTACTTAGAGAAGCTACAAGAAATTGTGCTATAAAATACCTTGTATTTACAACATGAATGTTGAAGATACTCATTTACGTTTCTTCTTTTGAAGACATTAGGAATAATTTTTAATCTCAAAAATCATAAGTAATGAGGCTTCTGGGCAACTGCTTTACTGCTTTGTTTTAATCTTAGGGATACTGTGGCTCATGTAACTATTGTGTTTTTCTTTTGGCATTGGCTGCTCGGAGGTTTATCTCTTCTTTAACAAAGATTCAACCAAAAAAAAAAAAAAGATTCAACCTTCCAGCAAGCTTTTTATATACAAACTTGAGTTCTCTCTATTCCTCTGAATCTCTTGATTTTTTTTCCTCTGTTACATATTCCTCAAATCCTTTTTAAATTTAAATTTTATTTTATCTTATATGACATTTTATATAAATCATCCTTAATTCTTTCCAGAACTGGGTAGGGTACGAGTAAATAA
This sequence comes from Callorhinus ursinus, assembly GCF_003265705.2. NCBI lineage: Eukaryota > Metazoa > Chordata > Mammalia > Carnivora > Otariidae > Callorhinus > Callorhinus ursinus. The sequence goes on along the minus strand of NW_027397078.1, from coordinate 11,676,466 downwards.
AGTGAATTTGATACTGAAATGTTAAGTTTAATGTGTTGAATTGGTATCTGTTTTGCTTCTTTTGTTTATCGTGATTTGGTCATGACCTTCGGTGCCAAATAAGGTGGTGTCCAGAAGTATCTAACAACTGAACCTTTAGATAAGCTGGCATGAGAGGTAAAGCAAGAAGTGATCATATGCCTACAGTAACCCCTGCGAATACCTCAAGGTGTGCCCAAGTTGTATCTTGGCCCTTTCCTCTCAGACTTCTCCAAAGTAAGTTCATTTTGCCAGGAAACCTCTTATAGGAGAGTGAACAAGATCCCAGAAATGCATCACAGCTGATGAAGTAACAGAACAAAAATTAAGTCCAGTGCATAATCCCAGGTCAGGATCAATTCTCCCATACCCACCCTATATAATCCAACTCTTTCACTGCCAGACCATCGCCACCATAGGAAAACTCCAATTTTTGTAGTCTATTTCAGCTAGGTATTAAGAAGTAAGCTGATTAAATTAATTTACATATGTGTGAAGAGCTGATAACCTCCTCTCTTTGCCCCAAAGGATAAGATAGCTCTGTCTCTAGATGGATAAATCCATCTTCTCCCACTTAGATCTGTCCCAAGGAAATATAAAAAATGAAAATAACAGTTTATATTTAAAAAATACACTGTTACTTTATGACAGCAAAAAATAGAATAAATTCTTAATAGATGCATCATTTTTTATTGTATCAGATGGAACAAAGTTTATTTCTCAATGACAGAATATTTAGGAAATGATTAAGTTATGGTACATGAATATAATGGAGTTATTAAGAATTATGTTCATGAAGTATTTTATAGAACGATTATTACAATATATGAATAAAACAAGTTTGATACAAAATGGAATATCATATGAGCTCAACTTGTTAAAATACAGTATTTTATTTATTCAATAAATTTTGCATGTCTAGTATATGTCAAGTGTAGTGATGAGTATGGGAATATAGCATCAAACAAGATATACATGATCCCTGCTCAGCATTAAACAAAATAGGACATCATTATGAAATTAAATCTCCCTTTGGGATTGGTGAGTTCCAATCAAATGTGATTAAGCTCATTTTCTAGTTTGTGGATGCTCCAGGACCTTGGTTTCATTTCTCTTCTGCTTTTTGTCTGAGAATTTAGAGCTCTCCAGTTCAATTAGATTGAGCAGTGGAGTTTAAAAACAGTAGCAACAGACAATTCAAGCCTAGCATTCTCCGTCATCTTTAGATTTTTTTTTTCCCTACCTACGTGGTCACTGTTGCACAACAACATCAGTGAAACAGCTTCTCATAGGAATCCATTATTGAGATTTTGTCTCGGCTGCTCCTATAGGAGAAGGTATTAAGTAATGAAGGATAAAAGCATTTCTGCATGGGCCTTTTTATTTTACCTTACAAAGAAACCCATACTCATGCTTTTATAGAATAATTCTTATTGTTATGTAGCATTATCAACTTAATTTTGTTCTTGAGACAAATTTCCTTTAAAAAATTTGAGTGATATTTATAGGAAATGGACCTTTACTCAGGAATAATTTTTATTGAAGAAAGCTGTCAATACTGTTTATTTAAGAACTTCATCCTACAAAATATACCTTCTTCAGAGTTGAGGTTAATGTTTTGTCTGTGTTAAACCATTAAATTTTGGTTCTCTCAGCAGCTTTCTTATAATATCCTTGAACATATTAACGACAGTGATATGTTTTGTTAATGATGCAACAGTATTACGTTATAGAAATAACTCTTCTAAAGCCTCAGAGCTGTATCACATTTGTTCCATATACTATTTATGATTATTTTTCAGTGCCATTTTTTTGTGATGTGCATACACAGTAGGACAGTGGGATTATTAAAAATGTGAGAACCTATTTTTTTAGTTGAATTGTAAATATTGAGCTCTTGAAGTTATTTAAGTATATCTGATCTCATTTAAAAAAAACTGGAATAGTGGAACTTCTTATATGATCACCATAAAGCACCAGTTTGTTACATTAGGGGCTAAGATTCTGTGCTGTGGTATGCTGAAGATAATACAACCAAAGCCACATTGTTTATTCTTCTACTTTTTCACTCACACATGGTGTCCATTATGCATTGATCTTGTCCAGCAATATTAACTTTCTTTAACTGATTGTTCTGCTATCTGAAGAGTCTTATTAAAATTTAATCGGTAAACTAAAAATAAGCAGCTAATGCCATATTGCATTCTGGTAACTCATAAAGGAAAAAAAAAAAGGTAAAGCCTAATGTAACATGAGGTTAAAGGAAGGTGAGTGTATATATTATTGGCTGTTCAATGATATATGTAAATTACCATTTTTCCTTTTTTTCAGAAGTATGATGTAATGGGACCACACTTACAGGTGATTAACACATTTTCATTTGCAGAATATTTACTGTTTTCCCTGTACTAGCACTGAACTGCCCTGAATTATGACACTACATAATAGGGTTAAAGCCCATTTGTGCCCCCTTGTTTTCCTCAGAAAAGCTTTTGTAGATAGTAGCTACATGGCTAGCATGATTCTTGAGCTATGTTCTGTGTGCTGTGTACTTCCTTCCCATCCAGCAAAATGAAGCAAACCCTACCGACATGCATCATCTTCATAATGGCCTCTCCCTTTTTGTCTCATTCTTACATTAAGGGTTCCTTTTGCTTTACTGCTTTTCTTGTTTCTCTTCTCAAAACATTTCTAAATTTAGAAGGGGTACCTAACCATATTCCTGCTCTATTAGATTTGTCTTTCTTTTTGATGACTGTTCTGCTCAGAAGTACTTGTTTTCATAATAATACAAAGAATTCATTATTTTAGAAAATTGTCATGGCATTTTGCTGATCTTTTTTTTAAATTTTATTATGTTAGTCACCATACAATACATCATTAGTTTTTGATGTGGTGATCCACGATCCATTGTTTTCGTATAACACCGAGTGCTCTATGCATTTGCCCTCCTTAATACCCATCACGGGGCTAACCTATCCCCCCTCCCCCCCTCCCCTCTAGAACCCTGTTTGTTTCTCAGAGCGCATAGTCTCTCATGGTTCATCTCTCCCTCCAATTCCCCCCCTCATTTTTCCCTTCCTTCTCCTAATGTCCTCCATGCTGTTCCTTATGTTCCACAAATAAGTGAAACCATAATGATAATTGACTTTCTCTGCTTCACTTGTTTCACTTAGCATAATCTCCTCCAGTCCCATCCATGTTGATGTAAAAGGTGGGTATTCATCCTTTCTGATGGCTGAGTAATATTCCATTGTACATATGGACCACATCTTCTTTATCCATTCATCTGTTGAAGGGCATCTCGGCTCTTTCCACAGTTTGGCTATTGTGGACATTGCTGCTATGAACATTGGGGTGCATATGGCCCTTCTTTTCACTACATCTGTGTCTTTGGGGTACATACCCAGGAGTGCAATTGCTGGGTCATAGGGGAGCTCTATTTTTAAATTTTTGAGGAACCTCCACACTGTTCTCCAAAGTGGCTGTACCAACTTGCATTCTCCACCAACGGTGTAAGAGGGTTCCCCTTTCTCCACAACCTCTCCAACATTTGTTGTTTCTTTCCCTATCCGTTTTTGCCATTCTAACTGGTGTAAGGTGGTATCTCAATGTGGTTTTGATTTCAATTTCCCTGATGGCTAATGATGATGAACATTTTTTCATATGTCTGTTAGCCATTTGTATGTCCTCTTCAGAGAAGTGTCTTTTCATATCTTCTGCCCACTTTTTGACTTGATTATTTGTTTTTTGGGTGTTGAGTTTGAGAAGCTCTTTATAGATCTTGGATACCAGCCCTTTATCTGTAGTGTCATTTGCAAATATCTTCTCCCATTCTGTGGGTTGCCTCTTTGTTTTGTTGACTGTTTCCTTTGCTGTGCAGAAGCTTTTTATTTTGATGAAGTCCCAAAAGCTCATTTTTGCTTTTGTTTCACTAGCTTTTGGAGATGTATCTTGAAAGAAGCTGCTGTGGGCGATGTCAAAGAGGTTACTGCCTATGTTCTCCTCTAGGATTTTGATGGATTCCTGTCTCACATTGAGTTCTTTCATCCACTTTGAGTTTGTCTTTGTGAATGGTGTTAGAGAATGGTCGAATTTCATTCTTCTGCATGTGGCTGTCCAATTTTCCCAGCACCATTTATTGAAGAGACTGTCTTTTTTCCATTGCATGTTTTTTCCTGCTTTATCAAAGATTATTTGACCATAGAGTTGAGGGTCCATATCTGGGTTCTCTGTTCTGTTTGATTGGTCTATATGTCTGTTTTTGTGCCAGTACCATGCTGTCTTGGTGATCACAGCTTTGTAATAGAGCTTGAAATCGGGCAACGTGATGCCCCCAGCTTTATTTTTCTTTTTCAACATTTCCTTGGTGATTCGGGATCTCTTCTGATTCCATACAAATTTTTAGGACTGTTCGTTCCAGCACTTTGAAAAATACCATTGGAATTTTGATCTGGTTGGTGTTGAAGGTATAGATTGCTCTGGGTAGCATAGACATTTTAACAATGTTTATTCTTCCGATCCATGTGCATGGAATATTTTTCCATCTTTTTGTGTGTTCTTCAATTTCTTTCATGAGTGTTTTGTAGTTCCTAGAGTATAGATTCTTTACCTCTTTGGTTAGGTTTTTTCCGAGGTATCTTACAGTTTTTGGTGCTATTGTAAATGGAATCGTTTCTCTAATTTCTCTTTCTACAGTTGCGTGGTTAGTGTATAAGAAAGCAACTGATTTCTGTGCATTGATTTTGTATCCTGCCACATTACTGAATTGCTGTATGAGTTCTAGCAATTTGGGGGTGGAGTCTTTTGGGTTTTCCACATAAAGTACCATGTCGTCTGCGAAAAGAGAGTTTGACTTCTTCTTTGCCAATTTGAATACCTTTTATTTCTTTTTGTTGTCTGATTGCTGTTGCTAGGACTTCTAGTACTATGTTGAACAATAGTGGTGAGAGTGGGCATCCTTGTCGTGTTCCTGATCTTAAGGGAAAGGCTCTCAGCTTTTCCCCATTGAGGATGTTATTCGCTGTGGTTTTTCATAGATGGACTTTATGAATTTGAGGAATGTTCCCTCTATCCCTATACTCTGAAGAGTTTTAATCAGGAAAGGATGTTGTATTTTGTCAAATGCTTTTTCTGCATCAACTGAGAGGACCATATGGTTCTTCCTCCTCCTCTTATTAATGTGTTCTATCACATTGATTGATTTGCGAATGTTGAACCACCCTTGCATCCCGGGGATAAATCCCACTTGGTTGTGGTGGATGATCCTTTTAATGTGTTGTTGGATCCTATTAGCTAGGATTTTGTTGAGGATTTTGGAATCCATATTCATCAGGGATATCGGTCTGAAATTCTCCTTTTTGATGGAGTCTTTGCCTGGTTTGGGGATTAAGGTAATGCTGGCCTCATAGAATGAGTTTGGAAGTTTTCCTTCTGTTACTATTTTTTGAAACAGCTTCAGTAGAATAGGTATTATTTCTTCTTTGAATGTTTGGTAGAATTCCCCAGGGAATCCATCAGGCCCTGGACTCTTGTTTTTTGGGAGGTTTTTGATCACTGCTTCAATCTCGTTACTGGTTATTGGCCTATTCAGGTTGTCAATTTCTTCCTGTTTCAGTCTTGGCAGCTTAGAGGTTTCCAGGAAGGCCTCCATTTCATCCAGATTGCTCAGTTTATTGGCATATAGTTGTTGATAATAATTTCTAATAATTGTTTCTATTTTCTTGGTGTTAGTCGTGATCTCTCCCCTTTCATTCATAATTTTATTAATTTGGGTCCTTTCTCTTTTCTTTTGGATAAGTCTGGCCAGTGATTTATCGATTTTATTCTTTCAAAGAACCAACTTGTAGTTTCATTGATCCGATCTACTGTGTTTCTGGTTTCTAATTCATTGATCTTTGCTTTAATTTTAATTGTTTCTCTCCTAATGCATGGCTTAGGCATCGTTTGTTGCTTTTTCTGTAGTGTTTTAAGGTGTGGAGTTAGTTGGTGAATTCGGGATTTTTCTATTTTTTTGAGTGAGGCTTGGATGGCTATGTATTTCCCCCTTAGGACTGCCTTTGCAGTATCCCATAGGTTTTGGACCGATGTGTTTTTGTTCTCATTGATTTCCATGAATTGTTTAAGTTCTTCTTTGATTTCCTGGTTGACCCAAACATTCCTGAGCAGAGTGGTTTTTAGCTTCCAAGTGTTTGAATTTCTGCCAAATTTTTTCTTGTGATTGAGTTCCAGTTTTAAAGCATTGTGGTCTGAGAATATGCAGGGAATAATCTCAATCTTTTGGTATCGGTTGAGACCTGATTTGTGACCCAGTATGTGGTCTATTCTGGAGAAAGTTCCATGTGCACTCGAGAAGAATGAGTATTCTGTTGTTTTAGGGTGGAATGTTCTGTAAATATCTATGAGGTCCATCTGGTCCAGTGTATCATTCAAAGCTCTTGTTTCCTTGTTGATTTTCTGCTTAGATGATCTGTCCATTGCTGAGAGTGGAGTATTGAGGTCTCCTACAATTAACGTATTGTTATCAATAGGACTCTTTATTTTGGTGAACAGTTGGCTTATGTAGATGGCTGCTCCCATGTTGGGGGCATAGGTATTTACAATTGTTAGATCTTCTTGTTGGATAGACCCTTTAAGAATGATATAGTGTCCTACTGTGTAGCTAATTACAGACTTTAGTTTAAAATCTAATTTGTCTGATAGAAGAATTGCTACCCCAGCTTTCTTTTGAGGTCCACTGGCATGGAAGATGGATCTCCATCCCTTCACTTTCAGTCTGGATGTACCTTTAGGTTCAAAATGAGTCTCTTGGAGACACCATATGGATGGGTCCTGTCTTTTTATCCAATCTGCAACCCTGTGCCATTTTATGGGAGCATTTATGCTGTTCACGTTGAGAGTGATTATTGAAAGATATGAATTAATTGTCATGCTGCCTGTGAAGACGTTGTTTTTATAGATTGTCCCTGTAAATTTCTGTTGTATATCACTCTTGGGGTCTTTCTCCTTTTAGAGAACCCTCCTTAATATTTCTTGCAGGGCCGGCTTAGTGGTCACACATTCTTTCAGTGTCTGCCAGTCTTGGAAGCTCTGCATCTCTCCATCCATTCTAAATGACAGCCTTGCTGGATAAAGTATTCCTGGCTGCATGTTCTTCTCATTTAGTACCCTGAATATGTCTTGCCAGGCCTTTCTGGTTTGCCAGGTCTCTGTGGATAGGTCTGACATTATTCTGATGTTCCTCCCTCTGTATGTAAGGAATCTCTTCCCCCTAACTGCCCTTAAGATGGTTTCCTTGGTTCTAAGATTTGCAAGTTTTACTATTACATGCCAGGGTGTTGGCCTGTTTTCCTTGATCTTGGGAGGGGTCCTCTCTGCCTCTAGGACGTGAATGTTTGTTTCATTCCATTCCCCAGATTAGCGAAGTTTTCAGCTACGCTTCACTCAAATACATCTTCTAGTCCTCTCTCTCTCTCTCTCCACTCCCTCCTGGATTCCAATTATTCTGACATTGGAACGCATCATGGTGTCACTTATTTCTCTGATTCTATTTTCATGGATTCTGAGTTGTTTTTCCCTGGCCCCCTCTTTTCCCTTTTTATCTATTATATTGTCTTCCAGGTCGCTTATTCGTTCTTCTGCCACACTTAACGTAGCTGTTAGATTATCTAGATTGGATTGGATCTCATTGATAGCATTTTTAAGTTCTGCCAATTCAGCTTTCATTTCTGCCCTTAGAGACTCTATGTTGCCATTAATTGATTTCTCCATTCTAGCCATTGTCTTCACAATTGCTAGCCTGAATTCCATCTCCGACATCTTGGTTATATCTGCATCCATTTGTAAATCTGCAGCATAAGTCATAATCTCTGAGTCTTTTCTATTTTGGGGGTTCCTCCTCCTAGTCATTCTGTTGAGGGGTGGTTGAGGCAATGTATAGAGTCCAAATTATTGACCAGAACCCAAGCAAGATGCACCTGTTTTCCTGAGACCTTAGGGTTGCTGGCCTCTTGTTTTCCCAGCCTGTCTTCTGGGGGAGGGGCCTGCCGCGCTGTTACTCAGGCAACCCTGTTTGGGCGGAGTTGCCCTGGCCCCCTGTGGTGGGGGATGGGCTCCTTGGGAATCAGTTTTGGGAGCTTTTGTTCTCTGGTGGCTTTCCCTGGCAGCTTTCCGCGTCTCTTCCGCGAGTCAGAGCAGAAGAGACCGTTTCCAACCCTCTGCCTCAGAGCAGAGAGTCTGCAGTCTGTTCTTCAATGAGCTCTGCAGGCCACACTGTCTCCGTTTCTGTCTGTGCTGCTATAAACTGCAGCGTCCTGGGTTGTGCACCCCTCCGCAGCGCTCCTTTCCTGCCTCCAGGTCAGGGCACGTCTCTGCTCTTTGTGCTTCTAAATCTGCCAGCTACCCCCAGTTCACAAGCGTGACCCCCCCCCCCCCGCCCCCGCTCCAGGTTTCCACCCAGGGGGCTGCCCTAAAGTCCTTTCCCTGCTGCTACCGGTCTGCGAGTCTGTGCCCCGTTCCCAGTGCGTGAGGCTGTCACTCACCGGAAGTGTAGGATCCCCATGGCTAGGCACCCTCCCGCTGCCGTTTGTCCTCCAATATCTGCCTGCTAAATCACGGCTCCCTGCTTCATAGTTCGAAACCAACCGCCAGTGATATTCTGTTTGTAGAGATCCAGATCTTCCTACATCTCAGGTTGGTTTCGTGGGTGCTCAGAGTGGTCTGGTAGATATCCAGCTCAGTTACGGGAACCAGTTGAAATAGGGTCCCCTACTCCTCTGCCATCTTTCCTTCCTTCTTGCATTTTGCTGATCTTAAAAGTAATATTTCTTTAAATGAACAAAAGAGCTGGAACAGGCATTTCAAAAAAAAATGTCCAATGGCCAGTTAATGTACAAGAAGATTTTCAACTTCACTCATTAGGAAATTGCACAAAATATCATTAACACCCATCAGAATAGCAAAGACAAAAAAGACAATACCAAGAGTGTAAGAATGTGGAGCAACTAGAACCCCATTGTACTGCTGTTGGGAATGTATACTGGTATAACCACATTGGAAATGTGTTTATCAAGTAATAAGTAGAGCTGAATATAGGCATCCCTTTGACCCAGTAATTCCACTTCTAGGAATATACACAATAGAAATAGGGATATAGGTTCATAAAAAGATACGTACAGGAATATTCACAGCATTGTTTCTAATAAACCTAAGCCCGAGACAACCCATATGTCCATCAAATGATAAAATGAATACATTGATGGGGATATATACCTAATATGGAATCAGTCGCAAGAATGAGTGAATTATAATTAATGCAGAGATATGGATGAACCTTACCAACATCATGTTGAGAAGAAGCTAGATCCAAGAGTATATACTATGATTCCATTCATATGACGTTCACAAACATGCAAACCTCATTTTATTTATTTTTTTAAAAAGATTTATTTTAGAGAGTGAGAAAGAGCATGAGTGGGAGGGGCAGAAGGAGAGGGAGAGAAAATCTCAAGCAGACTCTGCACTGAGCGTGGAGCCTGACAAGGGGCTTGATCCCAGGACCCTGAGATCATGATCTAAGCTGAAAACAAGAGTCAGAGCTTAACTGACTGTGCCACCCTCAGCACCCCAAATCTATTTATGATACAAGAAATCAGGCTAGTGGCTACCCTTTTTGGGAGATAGTGACCAGATGGGCACAAGGAGTTCTTCTTTGGGGTGCTGGTAATGTTCTGCTTTGTGTCATGATGTGGGTACTAGTTAAATGGGTGTGCTCACTTTATGAAAATTCAATTTGGAGTATACTTATAATTTGTACACCTTTCTGTATGTATATCTTGATTATATTTTATATAAAAGAGTGATAAATACTTTATTACTTATCTATGGCTATATAACAAATTACACCCCAACCTGGCAGCTTAAAATTATGAACATTTATTATCTCAAATAGTTGCTGAGAGTCAGCAGTGGAGGAGCCGATAAGCTGGGTGGTTTTGGGTCAGGGTCTCTCATGAGGTTGCTGTTAAGATGGCCTGCAGGCCTGCAGTCACGTGAAGGCTTGAATGGGGCTGGAGGATCTCTTTCAAGGTGGCTCTGTCACCTTTCTGTTGACAGAAAACCTCAGACTAAAAAAAATTACCTATATTCTATTCTTTTACCACAGACTAAAAAAATCCACAGGTAACAGTGTGTGTATATATGTATAAAGTATGTTTTTACATGTGTTTACATGTATTTAGCAAATTATATCACAAACATTCTCATAATTGTTTTCTCCACTCAATATATTATGGGCGTCCTTTTTTTTCCTAACGATTGGCTCATCTGTAGTTCTGTTTCATCCTTTTGGTGTATAGCTTTTTTGGGGTATAATTGACATACAAAATTGACATACATGCACATATTTAAAGTGTAAAATTGGATAAGGTTTTGCATATGTATACACCCATGAAATTGTCATCACAGTCAAGGTAATGAGTAATCTGTCACTCTAAAGTTTCCTCGTCTCACCCTTTTTAATGGCTGAAAAGCTTTATTTACATGTGTAAAATGTCTTTAAAATCCATATGTACAAGTTTCTCACAGATAGGTCTCATTTTTTGTTTAGATTGTAAAAGTCTCACCCCATTTGGAGAAAGAAATCTCCCCCTCCCCAGTTAAGAACGTGCAAGTGAGATTGCCTGGGTTATAATCTTAGCTCTGGCACTTTAAAACCGTATGACTTGGAGCAAATTGCTTAACTACTTTGCATCAAATTTTTTATCTGTACCTCTAGTACTAATGATAGTACTATACCTAACTCATAAGATTGCAAAGATTAAAGGAATTGATGTATGTACTAATGTGATAACCAACCAGGCACTGTTATTGTCTGCTGTTATTATTTTCATGGGTTGTTACTGCTAAAAGCTCAGGTTGTCAAGCTTCTCCTGATTATATCAAAACTGTGAGTTGATAGGGCCCTGTGTTCTAATATCCTACCAGCACTTACCTCTTCCTTTTGCTCCTGTATCACATCCCTGTGAGCTCCTTACTAAAGGTGAGGAGAGGTATGTACTTAATATTAGGATCTTTTCATATTTAGGTGATATCTTTAGGACATTTTATATGCTGAGAACTACCTAAAATAGGATGTTTAAAAAAAATTGCAAGACAGTAAGATGTTAAAATGCCACTTATGTGTCTACATTGAAAGTCATTAGTGATCACTTAGATAATAGTGATTACACATGTATAATAGCTGTTCCTTTTATACAAACTATGTATTCTATGAAAGATTCAGAGAATTTAAGATATTTTCTGTCTTTGGAAAGCTACTATTAATTTGAAGAAATATGATTAGATTTTGTAGTGATGAGTATGGAAAGACTGGGATCAGTTATTAGAGATACAATAAAGGAAGACTGAGTAGGTCTTACTGATTGGTTATGTTAGATTGAGCTAAGGAGGGGGGAGGCAAGATGGCAGAGGAGTAGGGGACCTCATTTCAGCTGGTCCCTTGAATTTAGCAAGATAACTCTCAAATCATTCTGAACACCTATGAATTCAAACTGAGATGTAAGAAAAGAATTGCCGGAATCCTACAAATAGAAAAGCACCCACTCTTTGCAAGGTAGGAGGTGTGGAGAAGTGAATCTGAGGGGATATGTCGGGAGATAAATGGTGCTGGAGGGAACCTCAGTAAGCCAGCTTGCAGAAAGTGATATAGCTAGCCCTGGAGTGCAAAACTGGAACTTTTAGAAGTCTGCCCCAGTGAGATACTTACCTGCCTGAAAGGTGCTCAGGTGGCAAAGCAGGGCAGAATCCTAGGATGGATAGTGTGGTCTCAGGATCTCCAGGGTCACAGAAAGAAAGGGGCCAGGGGGTGCCTGAGCCGGCAGAGTTCCCAGGGATTGGAGCAGGGAAACTGGCTATGGTCATTGAGCCCAGGAGTGGGCTCTCAACTCAGTTTGCAAGAAACCACAACTGCGGCAGGATCAAATGACAGCTTTCTGCCAAGCGGCAGAACCGTGGCAACTCCCCCTAGCCCCGACCCCAGGATCCGTGTGGTTACGCAGCACAGGAGTCTGCAGAGTTTGGTGCACATAAAAGTGAAGAGTGCTTTTCCCTGACGGTTTACTGAAGAGAGGGGGCCCCGATCTTTCGGCTCTGGGGATGGAGATTGGGGCAGGGCCATTTTTTAAATTTTCATCCTCTAAAGTAGCACAGAAAGCCTTCAGGGAACACAAGCCACACAGAGCAACCCTAAGAAGCTTACACTGAGCCTGGCCCCCTGGCAAGGGGCAGTGCAACTCTACCCAGGCAAAGACACCTGTGACTCAGCACAGCAGGCCCCTCCCCAAGAAGACCAGCTGGAACATCAGGCGGATACCAAGTTTACGGAGCACACAGAACTGCAGAACTCCAGCGCTAGGGGAAAATAGTATATAGAATTTGAGGTTTTTTCTCATGATTCTTTGACCTTTCAGTTTAAAATTTTCCTTTTCAACTAGTTTCTTATCAACTCCTTGTTTTTAAGTCTTTTTTAAACTTTCATTTTTACATTTACATTTTATAGATATAGTCTTCATTTTTGGTTTCCTTTTGCTGTATTCAGTTTTATTTTTGTATATATGTATATAAATTTTGCTGTCTTTACAATTTTGGATTTAGTATATTCTAACCTACAGACCAAAATACACCCAGATAATCCAGTTTTGTCCACCTGGGAGATTATTCTCTTTTTTCCTTTTTTTTTTTTTTTCCTTTTCTGGTTTCTGACCCCTTTGGATTTGTCTAGTGTGTATTTCACTTGGGTCATGGTTGATATTTTTTATTTTGTTGTCTCATTCCTCCATTCTTCTCTAGGCAAAATGACTAGAAGGAGAAAGTCACAAAAAAAGAAGGAACCAGAGCTAATACTCTTGTCACAGATCTAATCAATATGGATATAAGTAAAATGTCAGAGCTGGAATTCAGGATAACGATTATAAAGTTACTAGCTGGGCTTGAAAAAAGTATAAAAGACACTAGAGAATCTCTTAGTGCAGAAATGAGATCTAATCAGGCCAAAATTAAAAATGCTGTAACTGAGATGCATTTTAAATGGATGCTGTAACAGCTGGGGTAAATGAGGCAGAAGAGAGTCAGTGACATAGAAGACAAGACGATGCAAAGGAAGGAAGCAGAGGGAAAGAGAGAGGAAAAAAACTAATAGACCATGAAGGGAGTCTTCGAGAAATCAGTTATACCACAAAGCGAAGCAATATTAGAATTATTGGGGTCCCAGAAGAAGAAGAAAGATAGGGGGGCTGCAGAAGGTATATTTGAGCAAATAATAGCTGAGAACTTACCTAATCTGCGGAAGGAAACAGGCATTCAAGTGTAAGAGGTAGAGAGAACCCCCCTCAAAAATCAATTAAAATAGATCATCACCCTGACGTATAATAATAAAGCTTGCAAATTTCAGATACATAGAAAATCCTCTAAGCAGCCCAAGACAAGAGGTTCCTAACCTACAGGGGTAGGAACATTAGACTGGCAGCAGACCTATCCACAGAGACCTGGCAGACCAGAAAGGGCTGGCATGATTTATTCAGGGTACTAAATGAGAAAAATGTGCAGCCAAGAATACTTCATCCAGCAAGGCTGTCATTCAGAATGGAAGGAGAGATAAAGAGCTTCCAGGACAAACAGAAACCAAAAGACTTTATGATCACTAAATGAGCCCTGCAAGAAATATTAAAGGGGATCCTGTAAGTGAAAAGAGAGCCCAAAAGTAACATAGACCAGAAAGAAACAGACAACCTACAGAAATAGGGACTTTACAGGTAATACAATGGCACTAAATTCATTTCTTTCAATAGTTACTCTGAAGGTAAGTGGGCTAAATGCTCCCATCAGGACACAGGATATCAGATTAGATTAAAAAAAACAAAAAACAAAAACAAGACCCATCCATATGCTGGCTGCAGGAGTTCATTTTAGACCTGAAGATACCTCCAGATTGAAAGTGAGGGTGTGGAGAACCATTTACCATGCTAATAGACCTCAAAAGAAAGCTGGGGTAGCAATCCTCATATCAGACAAATTAGATTTTAAACCAAAGATTGTAGTTAAGTGATGAAGAGGGACACTATATCATACTTAAAGGATCCATCCAACAAGAAGATCTAACAATTATAAATATTTATGCTCCTAACTTGGGAACAGCCAATTATATCAACCAATTAACAACCAAATTAAAGAAACATTGATGATAATACAATAATAGTAGGGGACTTCAACACCCCCCTCACAGCAATGGACAAACCATCTAAGCAGAAGAGCAACAAGGAAACAAGGGCGTTGAATGACAAACTGGACCAGATGGACTTCACAGATATATACAGAGCATTCCAGCCTAAAGCAACAGAATACACATTTTCTTGAGTGCACATGGAACATTCTCCAGAATAGATCACATACTGGGTCACAAATCAGGTCTCAGCTGATAGCAAAAGATTGGGATTATTCCGTGCCTATTTTCAGACCACAGTGCTTTGAAACTAGAACTCAATCACAAGAGGAAATTTGGAAGGAACTCAAAACACATGGAGGTTAAAGAGCATCCTACTAAATAATGAATGGGTCAACCAGGAAATTAAAGGAGAATTAAAAAATTATTGGAAACAAATGAAAATGAAAGCACAACTGTTCAAAACCTTTGGGATACAGCAAAGGTGGTCCTAAGAGGGAAGTATATAGAAATACAAGACTTTCTCAAAAAATTAGAAAAGTCTCAAATACACAAGCTCACCTTACACCTAAAGGAGCTGGAGAAAGAACAAATAAAACCTAAACCAAGCAGGAGAAGAGAACTAATAAAGATTAGAGCAGAAATCAGTGAAATAGAAACCAGTAGAACAGTAGAACAGATCAACGAAACCAGAAGCTGGTTCTTTGAAAGAATAAGATCAATAAGCCCCGGCCAGACTTAATGAAAAGAAAAGAGAAAGGACTGAAATTAATAAAATCATGAATGAAGGAGGAGAGATCACGGCCAACACCAAGGAAATACAAACAATTTTAGGAACATATTATGAGCAACTGTATGCCAACAAATTAGGCAATCTGGAAGAAATGGATGCATTTTACTTATAAACTACCAAAACTAAAACATGAAGAAGTTGAAAATCTGAACAAATAACCAGCAGGGAAATCGAAGCAGTAATCAAAAATCTCCCAACAAACAGTCCAGGGCCAGATGGCTTCCCAGCAGAATTCTAGCAAACATTTAAAGAAGAATACCTATTTTTCTGAAGCTGTTTCAAAAAATAGAAAGGGAAAGAAAACTTCCAAACTCATTCTATGAGGCCAGCATTACCTTGATCCTACAACCAAAGACTCCACCAAAAAGAAGAATCACAGAGCAGTTTCCCCGATGAACATGGATGCCAAAATACTCACCAAGATAGTAGCAAATAGGATCCAACAGTACATTAAAAGGATTATTCACCACAACCAATTGGGATTTGCTCCTTGGCTGCAAGGGTAGTTCAGCATTCACAAATCGATCAGTGTGATCCATGACATTAATAAAAGAAAGGATAAACATATGATTGATCATCTCAATAGATGCAGAAAAAGCACTTGACAAAATATAGCATCCTTTTTTTTAAAGATTTTATTTATTTATTTGAGAGACAGAATGAGATAGAGCATGAGAGGGGGAGGGTCCGAGGGAGAAGCAGACTCCCTGCTGAGCAGGGAGCCCAATGTGGGACTTGATCCTGGGTGACCTGAGCCGAAGGCAGTCGCTTAACCAACTGAACCACCCAGGCGCCCTATAGCATCCTTTCTTGATTAAAACTGTCCACAGTGTAGGGATAGAGGGAACATAATTCAATATCATAAAAGCCATCTATGAAAAACCCAGAGCGAGTATCATTCTCATTGGGGAAAAAAAAGAGCTTTTCCCCTAAGGTCAAGAACGTGACAAGGATGCCCACTCTCACTACTGTTGTTCAACATAGTACTAGAAGTCCTACCCTCAGCAATCAGAAAACAAAAAGAGGGGCACCTGGGTGGCTCGGTTAAGCATTTTCCTTTGGTTCAGGCCCTGATCCCAGAGTCCTGGGATCAAGCCCCGCATCAGGCTCCCTGCTCAGTAGAGAGTCTGCTTCTCCATCTCCCTCTGCCTCTGTCCCGGGCCTTTACTCTCTCTCAAATAAGTTTTTTTTTTTTTAAGATTTATTTATTTATTTATTTGACAGAGAGACAGCGAGAGAGGGAACACAAGCAGGGGGAGTGGGAGAGGGAGAAGCAGGCTTCCCGCTGAGCAGGGAGCCCCATGCAGGGCTCGATCCCAGGACCCTGGGATCACGACCTGAGCCGAAGGCAGACGCCTAACGACTGAGCCACCCAGGCGCCCCTCAAATAAATAAGATCTTAAAAAATATATAAGAAAACAAAAAATAAAAATAAAAAGCATTCAAATTGGTAAAGAAGTCAAACTGTCACTCTTCGCAGATGACATGATACTTTATGTGGAAAACCCAAAAGGCTCCACCCCAAAATTGCTAGAACTCATACAGGGATTCAGCAATGTGGCAGGATATAAAATCAATGCACAGAAATCTGTTGCATTTCTATACATTAACAATGAGGCAAAAGAAAGGGAAATTAAGGAATCAGTCCCATTTACAATTGCACCAGAAACCATAAAATACCTAGGAATAAACCTAACTGAAGAGGTAAAGGAGCTGTATTCTAAAAACTACTAACACTAATGAAAGGAATTGAGGAAGACACAAAAAGATGGAAAAACATTCCATACTCCTGGATTGGAAGAATAAATATTGTTAAAATGTCTATGCTACCCAGAGCAATCTACACATTCAGTGCAATCTCTACTAAAATGACATTGACATTTTTCACAGAGCTGGAACAAACAATCCTAAAATTTGTATGGAATCAGAAAAGACCCTGAATAGCCAGAGGAATGTTGAAAAAGAAAACCAAAGCTGGGGGCATCACAGTGCCAGAATGCAAGCTCTATTACAAAGCTGTAATCATTGGGGCACCTGGGTTGCTCAGTCGTTAAGCATCTGCCTTTAGCTCAGGTCATGATCCCAGGGTCCTGGGATTGAGCCCCACATCAGGCTCCCTGTTCAGCGGGAAGCCTGCTTCTCCCTCTCCCACTCCCCTGCTTGTGTTCCCTCTCTCGCTGTGTCTCTCTCTGTCTAATAAATAAATAAAATCTTTAAAAAAAAAAAACTGTAATCATCAAGAAAGTGTGGTACTGGCACAAAAACAGACACATAAGTCAATGGAACAGAATAGAGACCCCAGAAATGAACCCTTAACTCTATGGCTGACTAATCTTTGACAAAGCAGGAAAGAATACCCAGTGGAAAAAGGACAGTGTCTTCAATAAATGGTGCTAGGAAAGTTGGATAGCCATATATAGAAGAATGAAACTGGACCATTTTCTTACAACAAATACAAAGATAAACTGAAAATGGGTGAAAGACCTAAACTGAGACAGGAATCCATCAAAATCCTAGAGGAGAACACAGGCAGCATCCTCTGTGACCTCAACCTCAGCAACTTCATGCTAGACACGTCTCCAAAGGTAAGGGAAAGAAGAGCAAAAATGAACCAGTGGGACTTCATCAAGATAAAAAGCTTCTGCCCAGCAGGAAACAGTCAACAAAACTAAAAGGCAACCTATGGAATGGGAGAAGGTATTTGCAAATGACCTATCTGATAAAGGACTAGTATCCAAGATCTGTAAAGAGCTTATCAAACTCAACACCCAAAAAAACAAAGAATCCAGTCAAGAAATGGGCAGACGATATGAACAGACATTTCTCCAATGAAGACATACAAATGGCCAACAGACACATGAAAAAATACTCCACATCACTTGGCATCTGGGAAATACAAATCAAAACCACAATTAGATACCACCTCACACCAGTCAGAATGGCTAAAATTAACAAGTCAGGAAACAACAGATGTTGGCAAGTTTGTGGAGAAAGGGGAACCTTCTTAAACTGTTGGTGAGAATGCAAGCTGGTACAGCTACTCTGGAAAACAGTATAGAGGTTCCTCAAATAGTTAAAAATAGAGGGGTGCATGGGTGGCTCAGTCGGTTAAGCGTCTGCCTTCAGCTCAGGTCATGATCCTGGAGTCCTGGGATTGATTCCCTGCTCAGCGGGAGCCTGCTTCTCCTTCTCCCTCTGCTCCTCTGGCCTACTTGTGTTCTCTTTCTCCCTCTCCCTCTCAAATAGATAAATAAAATCTTTTTAAGAAAGTACTTGTCTTACATAGACAATCATCTTTAAATAATTTTTGCTTTCCTTTCCTATTTTTTTCTCCTTGGTATGTACCACTATTTGTCATGATTTAACATGTGGGACATTTTTCTTGTTTAAATAAACAAGCACAGGTTAATTAGTTCTTTCCATCTAGATTGTAACTTTCACGAGAGCAGGGATTTTTTTTGTCTTTGGTTTACTGCTGTATCCCCAGCACCTAGGCAAGTAGGAGAAATACAATGTGTGTTTGAGTCGTCACCCAGTATATGTTGAACTGAAAAGATGACTGTGCTGAATCTGCTATATACTACTTTACCCAAATCTGAGGGTAACTTGGAAGCAGATGGAAACAAAATGTTATTTTCTTCATTTGCATAATTTTCTTAATTTTGTTTTCTAGAGTCTAAAAGGTAAGTGTCCAAGGAATTCCATAATATCTGACAGCACTTTTGATGCTGCTGCCTTGTGTATATCACTGGAAGGAACAGCATCTATAAATATTAATACATTGCATATATTGATTCAAATATTTTATATATTATTTTATAATTTATTAATTTTATCATATATTAGTACATACTACTTATATATTTCTCAGATCTTTATGTCATTTGTTATACATTGAGGTTAATGGACCTAGGAAAGTGAATGGCACATAGTAAGTACCTAAAGGTTAGGGTAACTGAAGAATTAATTAAGCAGGCTTTTGGGGAATAGGTTTCTTTATGAATGCAGAGGTATTATTTAGTGGTTTCCCAATACATTTAGAATAAAATCCGAACTTTTCCCCCAGTAAAGCTTTTTATAATTTGACCTTTTGTCTCTGACTCCCAACTTCTCTCTTGCGGGTCGTGCTAAAGCCATACTAAACTTCTTTCAGTTCCTCTAATACCTTATGTTCCTTTATGTATATTGAAAAAATTATTTTGACTTCCCCAGAGCCTGTAAGCTTTATTAGGGCACATCTGTTTTATTTACCATCAAATCCCCAGTGCTTAGCAAAATTACTGAAATGTTGTAAGCAGTAAATAAATATGTGTGGAATGACTACATACATGATTGAAAGAGCACTGGACTTGGTGTCAGGAACTCTAGATTAAAATCCTGGATTGTGTTCTGAGTGTTGATCTAGATGCCAGTTACACAGATATGTTTGTGAAGTCATTGAGGTATACAGTTACAATGTGAGCACTTTTGATGTGAGTATGTTGATAAGTTAAAGACAACAAGCCTCGGACGCCCCTACTTACTAATTATGTGAACATGAGTGAGTCAATTCCTCTGAAATTTAGTTTTATCTTTTATCAATAGATATTGTACTTACCTCATGAGGTTGTTGCAAGCACTGATAAGATGATTATGTGAAACTGCCTTATGGTTGTGGAAATATAATATATTACCATTTGAATCGTTATTATTTCAAGTGGAGAAGATGCAGTAGGGACGCACTCAGAAACCTCGTAGAAACCTATCTCTTACAGAAGAGCCCTTAGGCAGCTGACCAGAGCTGAGGCTTTAAAAGACACTGAGGAAAGAATGGACTCCATCTCATCTCTGGTTGTGGATATATAATATATTACCGTTTGAATCGTTATTATTTCAAGTGAAGAAAATGCAGTAGGGACGCACTCAGAAACCTCGTAGAAACCTATCTCTTACAGAAGAGCCCTTAGGCAGCTGTCCAGAGCTGAGGCTTTAAAAGACACTGAGGAAAGAATGGACTCCATCTCATCTCTAGAAAGAATGGTCCTATGCAACAGGACCCTTAGGCCCTTTTAGCCTTAAAAATGAGAAGGGGCTTTGGGACTTAGGGAAGAGCAGGAGACTAGGACTGGCAAAGCCTTTAGTAGCATGGCCAGAAATTAATGTAACGGTGTATCTGAGTCCTGGGGAGGATAGGGAAGTGATTGCCTACCTAATCAGTCATGAGAGAGCCATGTGGCTGAAAAATAAAGCCAGCACTGAAGTGCTTCTCTACAAATTAAAATGTAGCTTGCAGTGTTTCAAAACTAATCAAGAGTTAGACATAATTGAGTCTCAAAGGATCACTAGAAGAAGAATCACTACCAGGGTTAGGCGTTTCCAGACTACGATTGTCACTGGAAGGCTGGGAAAAGAGGGGTAAGTGCATGTAAGGGACATAGAAGATGGGAAGGGAAGCTCTTAAAGAACTGATGGTACACATTCCAAATTTAAATAGTACATGCAGCTGAAGCTGCAACTTTAAATCAGATTTTATTGTTAAAAATTCAGCTCATAAAATATACATTATTCTCTATCTTAAGTAGTTGTAGTTCTACTTAATGTATTGAACCAGATGGATCAACTAGAAATTAAACTACCAGAACTAGACTGAACCAAGACACTTTGGGAGAAGAAAATCATAGTTATCATTCTTGTTAGTCCTGCTAAATGTGCATTTATTGTTATCAAGAACTGTTCTGGTATCATTTAATGTTCTTTCAAAGCCTATGAAATTAAGGCTACCATTAATAACCCCATTATGGATGAAGAACCTGAGGCTTAAAGAGGTTTAAATAACTTGCCCAAGGTCAGATAGTAATTGGCAGGGCAGACCTCAAACCCTGGTATGTGTGGTGGCAAAGCCCATACTCTGACCTCTTGGTGGAACCTACATCAGGATGTATAACCTACCGTTATTTAAGAGGCTCTGATACTAGAAATCAGCTTAGCGCCAGCATGCCTTCCATATATAAGAAATACAGAGAAGAAGCCCTGTCAATTGTAGACTAAGGAATCTTACTTGAACATACTGGAAGAGAGTAATCTGTAATATTCTCTTACTGGATTGTAAGTTCTAGAAAAGCATTTGTCTCTTTTCTTTGCCACTGTTTCTCTAAAGCAACGTTTCTCATCCTTGACACTATTGATATTTTGGACTGAATAATTCTTTGTTGTGGGAGGGCTGTTCTGTGTCTTATAGGATGTCTAGCAGTATCCCTGGCCTCAGCGCACTAGATGCTAGTAGCACTCCTCCCCAGTTGTGACAAATGAAAATATCTCTAGACATTGCCAAATGTCCTGTGGGGAGAAAATTACCCTTAGTTGAGAACAACTGTCCTAAAGAGTAGAGCAGTGCCTGGCAAGTAAAGACAATAAGTACTTTTAAATTAACGACAGGAATGAACATTGTTCCACAATGTGTACTGCTGGTGATGTGCAAAATAACTGTAGGAAATCCTGAAAAAGTTTGAGAATTTTAATAGTTACACATTTCATATGCTTTAGAAAAATAAAACATAATCGAACCCATGCTTTCCTATACTGTTTTATAGGACAGGGCTAAAGTGGATACTGAAGTAAAAAACCAGGAAGGAAGCATAGATGATAAATGCATCTAGCAAAAATCATGAAATTGATTAAGGTGGTATGTAAATGACTGTAATTTGATGCAGTGATCTATACTAAGGAAAACTTAGGGAAGCATGATGTGTCCTAAATACACTTGATATGAGAGCTTCCCCTAAGCCTGGTTTGTGTAGGCCACTAGAACCCTCATCGGGAATGATCTAGTGCCCTGCACAAACTAGACAAGATGTAGAAGACAAATTGCTTACCCTCTGAGAATTGGACAGTCTGAGAGATACTGTAATATATGCACATCTGTATGAGATAGCACCTAAATTCCATATTGTATAAAAGTATAAAGGAAAAAGATTACTTCCTGTTCAGGTAATGAAGAAAGGCTTCACTGATACTGAAGGATGAATGGGATTTTAGTAGGTGTCAATAATGCAGAAGAAAAGAGCAGAGGCATAGAGTTGGAACAGGTTAAAGCATATTTAAGGGATGGGTGGAGGCCGATTTGGCCAGAGTGTGGTGTAACTGTTAAGAAGGGTGGAACCTGGTTATAGAGAATGTTTAATGCCAGCCTGGGTAAATCCACGGAACAGTGATTTTTATTTTCTAATGTCTGGCTAACAGCTGCTCTGCTGTAGTTGTTTTTGTTTGTTTTTAAAGCGTGTTGCCATTACTCTAGAAGTGATGCTTTAGTTTGGGATGGGGACCTGAGAATCAAGTTTGACAAATACTCCTACTTAGAGAGGTATAAAAACTAGAAAACACACACACACACACACACACACGGCTGACACACACGCGCGCGGCTGAAAAAAGAGAATCCGGTGGAAAGAGCAGGCTACACCCTGGCATCAGAAGCATGGTGGTAACCTGCGACTGGGGGAGTTCAGGGTTTGGGAGTAATGTGGACAGTAGGCCTTGAACCTCTTATCTCTGTAAGGAAGTTGTCTTTTTTAAAACAAGATTCTGATCTTTGGAGGTTTGTTCCTGGAACACTAGGTGAGGCAACTGACAGGTGATACTGATTTTTGCCTCCTTAGTTTCATCTTGCCCTGGAAGAGGGCTGCTTTTTGATGCCTGTCCTCCGCTGTGTTGACCTCTAGAGAGGCAAGTCCTCTTTGAAAGTCCTGGCCCATGCCTGACAAACCTTTCCTTTGTGGTTCCTCCGACACAAATGCAGGGGGCTGGATTCTTTTCAAAAAGGCTTTATTAAATATTAAAGAAAGAAGAAATAAAATACAAGAAGTTCTGCCAGATTTACCTAGCATCTCTGATATCACTGTACTCTCACCAGTCAGATCTCCTTTCCCTAGTGCCATCAGAGATATCTTCTCAAAATCCAAATTTAGCCATAAGACTCCTCTGCTTAACTCTTTCATGATTTCTCATACAGGGATTACATTTTAGTACATTAACTTTCATATGATTTTTCCTGGACTGAGGACAGTTTTTTAGTTCTCTTTACATAATACTTGTTTTCTGACTTGGAGGGTTTACAGTGAAAGTTAAGATGATACTTGGGAAGGGTAAAAGACCTTCCTATGAATATGTATAAGAGTTCCAGCTCTTTCCTAGAGCCTTCCACGAATAGCTTCATCTGAAGGGTCAGGGGGTCACTAGATTTCAGACTCTGCTTCCTGTGGTGCTGGCTTTCTGATGAGGTATATCTAGGCTGCCTCAAGGAGAAATCCCAGAGAGTGGGACTACAGCCATCCTCCTCAAGTGAACCTGCAGAGTTTGGCCCTAGCCCATTTTATGTATTGGTGTTCTGTATAAGATTTTTTGACGGTGGTTTTCAGCTTTAAATAAAAGGGGGGAGGGGTAATGAGAGAAACCATTAGATGATTTCTAAAGTTCCTTTTGGTTCAAAAATTCTTTGAGAATCTAACCCCCCTGACTTCTTTTTTCATTCACTTTATGTTAATTTTGTTCCATACAATCACTACCTTGTTAGAAAATGATGAAATTTCAGAGCTGCAACAGGGTGTAGTAGTTACCTTGTCCGGTTTCCCAAACTGAGCTCCAAAGAATAGGACTCCTGAGAAATATTGATTACTTACAAAAAGGATTACGTAGCCAAATACGCTGAGAGACTGTACTTTGATCACATTGCTAATTAGCATTTTTAAGGCTCTGAAGAGTCTTATAATAAACCCATTTAACTTTAACACAGCATTTCTTACATTTATTTGATCAGAGCCCTGGTTTCGAATAAGGTACTTTTTAACATCCTGTGGAGGACAATTTGGGAAACACATGTAGTTCAGTGCCCTTCATTTGTAAGGAATTTGAGATAGAAAATTATTTTCCAGTGTCACACAACTAGTTATCAGGTCTCAGTTTCATATATATTCTCTAATTGTCTCTGTTTCATATATGCTTAACTTTTTTTTTTCATGGCTTTTTTGAGATATAACTGACATAAAGCGTTGTGTAAGTTTAAGGTATATGATGTGTTGATTTGATGCACGTATGTTGTGAAGTGATTAACACAAAAGATTAGTTAACAGATCACCTCACATAGTTTTAATTTTTTGCCCTAGGTAGGTAGGGTGGGTGTCTTTATGATAATCACCTGTGACCAACAAAGAATAACCAGCCCCTAAAACGGAAGTAAGCCATTGAAGGTGTTATCAATAGAGATGTTAAAAGGATTTAAGTTCCCTGGTTAGCTTTCTATAAAAGACCAACCCTAAAAGCTCTCCTTGGCAACCCTGTAGGGACCCCTCTCACTCTTGAGAGCTTTTTATGTATCTTCACTTAATAAACTTCTATCACTTTACTCACTGAAAAAAAAAATTGTGTTTGTCGAGAACTTTTAATATCTACCCACTTAGTGTTTTTCAAATATACAGTACAGCATTGATAACTGTAGTCACCGTGCTGTACTTTATCCCCAGAACGTATTCATCTTAAAACTGGAAGTTGGTACCTTTTGACCATACCCCTCTTCCCCCTGCCCCTGGCAACAACCGTCTACTGTCTGTTTTTATGGTTTTTTTTTTCAAGCTTCCACATATGAATGAGATCACACAGTATTTGTCTTTCAGTGTCTGACGTATTTCACTCAGCATAATGCCTTCAGGGTTCATCTGTGTTGTTGCAAATGGCAGAATTTCCTTTTCTGTGGCTGAATAATATTCCATTGGGTGTGTATATATATCACATTTTCTTCATTCATCTATCAGTGGATGTTTGTCTATGTCTTGACTATTGTAAATAATGCTGCAGTGAACATGGTGGTGTAGAAATCTCTTCCAGATACGGATTTCATTTCTTTCAGATATATATTCTAAAGTGAAATTGATGTATTCTAAAGTGAAATTGATGGATCATATAGCAGTTCTACTTTTTTAAAAGATTTTATTTATTTACTTGAGAGAGAGAGAGAGCACAAGCAGGGGGAGAGACAGAGGTAGAAGCAGACTCCCCGCTGAGCAGAGAGCCCGATGCAGGGCTCAATCCCGGGACCCTGAGATCATGTCCTGAGCCAAAGGCAGATATTTAACTGACTGAACCACCCAGGTTCCCCAGCAGTTCTATTTTTTTAATTTCTTGAGCAACTTCCTTACTGTTTTCTATAGTGGCTGTACCAGGTTACATTACCATCAGCATGGGACAAGGATTCCCTTTCCTCCCATCCTTGCTAGATTTTGTTATCTTTTGTCTTTTTGATGATAGACAGACATCCTAACAGGTGTGAGGTGGTATACCATTTTGGTTTTGATTTGCATTTCCCTGATGATTAGTTATCTTAAGCATCTTTTCATGTGCCTCTTAGCCATTTGTATGTCTTATTTTGAAAAATGTGTACTTGGGTCCATTGCCCATGTTTAAATTTGGTTGTTCTTTTTGCTATTGAGTTGCATGAGTTCATTCTGTATTTTGGATATTAACCCCTTATCAGATATGTGGTTTGCAAATATACTCTCCCATTCCCTAGGTTGCCTTTTCATTTTGTTGATCATTTCTTTTGCTGTGCAGAAGCGTTTTAGTTTGGTGTAATCTCATTTATTTGTGCTTTTGTTGCTTGTGTTTTTGGTCGTCATATCCAAAAAATCATTTCCAAGACCAGTTTCAGGGAGCTTTTTTTCCCTTTGCTCTTCCAGGAGTTTTATTGTTCCAGGTCTTACATTTCAGTCTTTAATCCATTTTGAGTTAATTTTTGTCAGTGGTCTAAGACAGGGGTCCAATTTCATTCTTTAACATGTGAATATCTAGTTTTCCCAGCACTGTTTATTGAAGAGACTGTCTTCTCCCCATTGAGTTTTCTCAGCTCCCTTGTCAAGGGAATATTAGTTGATTTTATATGCCTGGGTTTATTTCTGCCTTTGGGATTCTGTTCTTTGGTCTGTTTTTTTTTTTTTTATGCCAGTATCATACTGTTTTGATCACTGTAGTTTTGTAATATAGTTTGCAATCAGGAAATGTGATGTCTCCAGCTTAGTTCTTTCTCAGGACTGCTTTGGCTATTCAGGGTCTTTTGTGGTTCCATACAAATTTTAGGATTGTTTTTTCTATTTCTGTAAAAATTGCCATTGGAATCTTGATAGGGATTGTGTTGAATCTATAGATGGCTTTTGGTAGTATGGACATTTTTAACAACATTAGTTCTTCCAATCCATGAGCATGGGATATTTTTCCATTTATTTGTTTTTCTATTACTTTCATGAACATCTTACACAGTTTTCAGTGCATAGATTGTTCACTTCCTTGGTTAAATTTATTCCTAGTATTTTTTTTTCTTTTTGATGCTATTATAAGTGGGGTTATTCTTTATTTTTCAGACAGTTCATTGTTAGACTCTAAACAACTTATTTTTGTATGTTGATTTTGTATCCTGCAATTTTACTGAAATCTTTTATTCTGATAGTTTTTTTTTTTTTTAGTAGAATTTTTAGGATTTTTCTGTATATAAGATCATATCATCTGCACCCAGGGAGAATTTTACTTACTCCTTTCTGAGTTAGATGCCTTTTTTTTTTCTTGCCTGATTGCTCTGGCTAGGACTTTAGTACTATGTTGGGTAGGAGTGGGGAATGTGGGCATCCTTGGGAATCTAAGACCATTCCTGATCTTAGAGGAAAAGCATTCAACCTTTCATCATTAAGTATGATGTTGTGATGTGGGCTTCTCTTATATGGCCTTTATTATGTTGAGGTGTAGTCCTTCTGTACCCAATTCCTTGAGAGGTTTTTTTTTTTATCATGAATGAATGTTGAATTTTATCAAATGCTTTTTCTGCATCTACTGAGATGATTATATGATTTTTATCCTTTTTTTTGTAGAATTGGAACAGGACTGGCATTAATTCTTAACTTTAAATGTTAGAATTCACCAGGGAAACCATCTAGCCCAGGACTTTTTATTTGTTGGGAGGTTTTTGACTACTGATTCTATCTACTTACTCATTATTAGTCTGTTCAGATTTCTGTTTCTTCATGATTTAGCTGGTAGGTTCATATGTTTCTAGGAATGTATCAACTTTTTCTAGGTTGTCCAATTTGTTGGTGTATAATTGTTTGTAATAGTCTCATTTTCATTTGTATTTGTGGTATTACTTGTAATGCATCCTCTTTCGTTTCTGATCTTATTTTTTCTTGGTCTAGCTAAAGATTTGTCCATTTTGTTCACCTTTTTAATGAACCAACTCTTAGTTTTGTTAATCTTTTCTATTTTCCTATCTTTCATTTCTGCTCTAATACTTAGTATTTATTTCTTCTAACTTTGGGCTTGTTTTTTTTTTTTCCTTGAAAGTTCACCGCTATAAAGTTCCCTCTTAGAACTGCTTTTCCTGCATACCATTGTTTTTCTTATGTTGTGTTTCTATTTTTTTATGTCTCAAGATTTTTTTTTTTAATTTTCCTTTTGCTTTCTTCTTTGGTCCATTGTTGGTCAGGGGTATGTTATTTAACTCCCATGTATGAGAATTTTTCAGCTTTCCTCCCATTTTTTATTTCTGGTTTCATACCACTGTGGTTGTAAAAGGTAGTTGATACATTTGTTTCCTTGAATTTGTTGAGACTTGTGGCCTGCCATATGATCTATCATAGAAAACATTCCATGTGTACTTGAGGAATGTGTATTCTACTGTTAGATGGAATGTCCTGTTTATGTCTGTTTGGTCCCTTTGGTCTATAGTGTTGTTTAAGTCTGCTGTTTCCTCATTGATTCTCTGTCTATATGATCTATCAATCACTGACAGTGGATATTAAAATCCCCAGCTATTATTGTATTGCTGTTTATTTCTCCTTTTAGTTGTGTTAGCATTTGCTTTATGTATTTACATGTTTCAACGTTGGGTGAGTAAATATTTACAATTGTTACAACTTTTTAACGAATTGATCGTTTTTCACTATATAATGACCTTCTTTGTCTCTTGTGACCATTTTTAGCTTAAAGTCTATCTTGTATGTTAACGAGTATAGCTATTCATACTTTCTTTTGGTTACCATTTGCTTGAAATATCTGTTTCTATCTCTTCACTTCATTTTATATGTGTCCTTAAAGCTAAAGTAAGTCTTTCGGAGACAGTACGTCTTTTGGATCCTGTTTTTTATCCATTCAGCCATTCTCTGTTTTTTAATTGTTGAATTTAATCCATTTACATTAAAAGTAATTATTGATAGGTAAGCCGTTTTGTTCTGTTGAATTGTGCAGTTGTATTTTTAGCTCTAAGATTTCTGATTTTGATGGTTTCTCTTTCTTTGTTGCACTTCTCATTTTGTTCATGGCATTGTTTTCCTAATTTCATTTAGCTGTCTGTTTTCTTAAAGTTTACTACAGTTCTTTAAGAGGATTATTCTGAATTCTTTTTCAGGCAATCTGTAGATCTCTGTTTTGTTAGGGTCACTTATTGAAGCTTTATAGTTTCCTTTGGTGGTGTCATGTTTACCTGTTTCTTCACGATTCCTGATTCTTTGCATTGGTGTCTCTGCATTTGCTTAAGCAGTCTCCTCTTTCAGACTTTACCTCTTCACTTTAGGAGGGAAAGACCTTCACCAGTCACTATAGCTTGGGGGTGCTGGACAGGTCATCTGGTAGCCTCTGTGGGAAGGCAGGGCTTGCTGTTGGGGTTTCTAGTTGGGTGAGGCCATTGTCCATGCTCTGAGGTTGGGGGGATGCTGCTGGCTGGGCTTCACAGTTGGGTGGGCCTGTTGACTGGGTCCATGTTCAAGCAGGATCAGTGGGCAACCATCTCTTTGGGTGGGGCTGTTAATTGTGCTCTGAAATCAGGTGGGGCCACTAGCTGGGCTCTGCAATCACCTCTGGTTGGTCAAAGTCCCAGGCTGTGTTCCCTGGCAGGGTGGCGCCACTGGTCGAACTCCTTGATTGGACAGGGCTACAGGCTGGGCTCCACAATCACCCCTCGTTGTATAGGGCCTTGGATTGTGCTCCACAACCAGATGGTGCCACTGGCTGAAGTCTGTGTTTACACAGACTTATGTAAACAGACACAGTTTGTGCCCTGAAGTTGAATGGGGCTGCATGCTCATCTTCCTGATCATGTAATCCATGGGCTGTGCTCACCTGGTAGGCAGGGTCATTGGCTAGACTCCCTTGTTTGGTGAGGTCACAGGCAATGCTCCTTGATTGGGTAGGGTTACTGGCTTGGTTTCCTGCCTTCGCAAGGCTACAGGCTATGTTCAACAATTGGGCAGGGCCAGTAGTCTGGGCTCCTCTGCTTATCAGGGTTGTAGGCTGAGCTCCATGACTGGATGGGATTGTAGGCTGGGCTGTGTCTCACAGTACAATAGGCTGTGCCCCCATGTTTCCCAGGTCACTGCTCAGGCTCCTTGGTTATGTGGGGCCAGAGGCTATGCTGAATTGTTGGGCATGGCTGCTGGCTTTACTCCCTGACTGAGCCAGGGCTATAGGATGAGCTCTGTGGCTGCTCTAGTTCTCTGGCTGGGCCTCCTGGATGGGCAGAGCTGGAGGCTTTGCTCAGCACTAGGGTGTGGCTGGGAATTTGCTTCCCTTGGGCAGGGTGGTAGAACAGGCTCCCCTACCAGTATGGCCCATTGACTGGGGATCCAAATCATGCAAAACTGCCAACCAAGTTCCCTAGCCAAAGGGGGCCACTGGCTCAACTCTGCAGATGGCTGGATCTGCTGGCTGGGATCTCTGCTCAGCAGTGTTGCTGCAAGCAGGAATGCCATCTGCCAAGACCTGCTGTAAGCTCTATCCCCTTCTCCATCTCTAGCTGATCCCCGGTGGTCAAGCCCTGCAGATTCTTCCACTGACCCCTGTGAGGCAAGATATGAGTGGGCTTCCTGCAAAGGGGTCCCATGTGCTGAAGGAGCTAGGTGTCTGCCTTGGGCTCTCTCTTCCCACTGTAGAAACCATAGTCCCTGGGCAGAGGTGGTGGGGGGAAGCCCTCTCAGTGTGGCACTGTAGGGGATGGGCAATGGGGTCAGAGTGTGTCCCGTCCTTTTACCCTTCTAATGTCGGATTTTCACAGTGATGTTTTTTTCTATGGATAGTTGCCAGTTGGTCGTCTTGTGAGGGGGACTATAGTTGGGAATCACCTATACGGCCATCTTCATGATATCAATCACCCCTATATGCTTAACTTCAAGTAGGTTATACATTCCTTAATGGATGGCTAGATTATGTCTATAATTTAGCTCCATGTTGGGAATGTGGCAGGTGAGTAATAAATGTGTAGTAATTCTATGATTGAACCCTGTAAGAAAATGAAGCATTATGGTGTGAATTAGCTTCTGTGTATGTATTTTCATCTTTTAAAAACAGAATTGCTATTCCTCCATGCATACCTGCATTTGGATTACGTGGTTTTTTCCCTACTAAATTTCTGTTGTCAGTAATTCATGGTTATTGATTCATACTGTTTATTGGTAATAGCTCTGTGGGCTGCTTTGCTTCAGGGATAATTTAATTAGGGGTACTGCTATTTGACACCATTCAGGAAAATGTTACACTGTAAAGGGTATATTGGATTTGTCACAGAATGACACTGAAGAGAAGCCAGGGATAGGCAAACTAATAACATGCCACTTGCTTATTAAAACTGGGCCAACATTTGTCCAACATTTTTTGTTTATATCACTGCCTTTCTAAGAAATAAGCAGGTGACCAGTTTGATGACTTTTATTTGGAAAGGGCAGAAACTAATGCTGGATAAACAAGGACATAGTAAGTTGATACAGATGGAGTCCGTGCTTTCAGAATGCTGTGTTTCTGTCCTCTGAAGTTAGATCCCTGTTTGTGATGAAGAATACATTTGTGTAAGGGGGCAAGATTGGAATGCACTAAAATGAAATGGCTCATGTTGACCACATTAGCTTTAATGGAACTTACTTGATGTACTCACAGTCTGACTGTGTGTATGTGCTGTGTTTTATACAGGGAATCATCATCCAGGGACCTGCCAGAGACCACAAGAAAACATGGGGAGGAGTAAGTGTCTCTTTGCTTTTTAATAATTCATACTTTCTCCATATTAATCTGTGTATCCAGGAAATTAAATGTGCAACTCAGAGTTTTTTTTGTGGACATCTAACTTGTATTTCTGGTTAGTGTTAGAGAGTTTTTGTCTAAAGCAGGGCAGTGCAGGGAAAGACCATCAGACCACATGCTGCTCATTGGCTAGGGTCTTTTATTTTCCTTCCTTCTGCTCTTTTCTGAACATCTCCCAGTATAGGGAGAGAAGGCTCCCTATATATAGACCTGTCATAATCCCAGCTTCTTGACAACTCTTAGCAAAGTTACCCATATGCTTCCAATGGTTTCAAAGCCTTGTTGATAATGACATAAACAAACAAACAAACAAAAAGATTCTGCTGTACAGCTAGTGACAGTATTAAAAAAGTCATCTGTGAGGTTGATTTATTAATGGTTTTGATTTCCCCTAAAATGTTAAAGCCTGGCATTGAGAACCACTAGATGAATTCCTTTGATTTTTCCTTTCTCATGAGGCTATTTATGGGCAGTAGACAGTAGACAAATTCAAGGTCATTTTGTTGTTAATATTAACTAGCCACCAGTGACTCCGTAAATAATCCTAATCAACATAGACCATAAAACCAGATGCATAAAGGACCTCAGAGGGAGACTTGGTGTTGTGTAGTATAATGAGAAGAGTATTGGTCATGAAGTTAGAGGCCTGAATTCAAATTCTACTTCTACTGCCTTGATCATATCCTAGAGTTCCCCTACATTTGCTTGTCCATCTCTCAAGTGGGATTTATATATTCTGCACTTCTAGCCGCGGAAAGTTGTGGTTGGCATAAGGTAATGATACATATAAAAGTGTGTGAAGAGCTCTAAAGTATAGGGGCGCCTGGGTGGCTCAGTCATTAAGCGTCTGCCTTCGGCTCAGGTCATGATCCCGGGGTCCGGGGATCGAGCCCCGCATTGGGCTCCCTGCTGGGCGGGGAGCCTGCTTCTCCCTCTCCCACTCCCCCTGCTTGTGTTCGCTTTCTTGCTGTTTCTGTCTCTGTCAAATGAATAAATAAAATCTTTAAAAAAAAAAAACTAAAGTATATAGAAGAGAGCAGTGTAATCTGCTCATTGCTGTCCTTATTTTCATTGGTTCTGCCTTTTTTTTTAAAGACTTATTTATTTTAGAGAAAGAGTGTTCACATGAGCAGGAGGAGGGGCGAGGAGAGGGGAGGGAGAAAGAGAGAGAATCCTAAGCAGACTCTGTGCTGAGTGCAAATCTTGATGCAGGGCTTGATCCATGACCCTGAGATCATGACCTGAGCCGAAATCAAGAGCCAGCTGCTTAACTGGTTGAGCTACTCAGGCACCCCCATTGCTTCTTTTAACAGTTAAAATGAAGTTATTTGATCAGATGCTTGTGTAGGCAGCAGGGCTGGGATCAGGGTTGTGTAAGGGACAAAGAGTGCCTCCTTATGTTTTGTGCTCTAGGCACTTTGCTTGCCATACCTTAGTATGGGCCCAGGTTGGCAGCCCCAGGGATTATGGATCAATCATGAAAAATTTCTTCCTGAACCTTGTTGAGTCAGATTTTGCCTGTTTTCTCCAGTGATTTCTTGGGGGGATTGATTAGCCCCCGGGATTCTGGTTCTTTCCCAACCTCCACAAAATATACCAATCTCCTGATATTTTAGAAATGTAAAAGACATGAGTAAATTTGAAAAGAACTGGTGGAAGTTCTGGGACTAATCCATGCCAGGTCCTAACTCCCAAGTCAGCTATCAACAGAAGTTTTCAAAGTAACTCACTGTGGCTTGGTCCTCACCTAATCTCAAGCTTCAGGTGGATTTGGAGAATGTTTGGATTGTTGGATTTCATCATGACCACATAGAGAAGATACACTGAGGCAGAGCAACACATTCCTTATTGTTTCCACTCTTCCTTTTCAGAATGATCATCAGGTCATTAGCAAGGAGATCTTTAGGAGCTTACTTTAAAAGGTGCTTCAACAAGTCTTTGTTTAAATGGTCAGGCAGTTAAAAGGAGTTCTTGTAAAGGATAGGACATGGTAATGTTATCTGCAAGGATGGGCATATTTCCAATCTGGAAATTAGATAAGGGAAGTGCTCCAAAAAATGCTACTTTACAAACACATGGAAGCTTATAATAGCATTTTGACTGTTTGTGTTGACCACTTTAAAAGCATCCTTCACATCCTGAATCTCAAAGACTCTATCCTTTTCTCCCTAAGCTTTACTTAGCTTGCATGATTTCACTTGCTAATTGCTGTCACTGTTAGTGGGGAAAAAAAGATGCTACTATGTGGTAATTTTTTTCTCTTCTGGCAACATACAATGAAGTTTTTTACTGGATTTGGCAAAGATTCTCACAAACATAGCTCAATGTGTCATACAAAGGGACAGCAGAGGAAAATATCACAAAGACATGGCACTAGCCTCATTAATGAGGAGGCCAGAAAACAAAGAACACAGCTGGAAAACCATGTGGTGTAGGTGAAAAGTTAAAATTAATATTGGCGTGAATTTCTTTATTATTTTTGGATACTGGATGAAGAAATTATATACTAAAATGTGTTAGATGAATCATTCTTATATGTAACATGAAAAAAAAGTGTGAGCCAAGTCTTAAAAATGGTGGTGGGAGGATGAGAATACACTTGTGTATTTAATTTTTTTTTTAATTTTTTTTTTCGATTTTATTTATTTGAGAGAGAGAGACAGAGATAGCACAAGTGGGGAGAAGAGGGAGAAGCAGGCTCCCCACAGAGCAGGGAGCCCGATGTGGGACTCGATCCCAGGACCCTGGGATCACGACCTGAGCCGAAGGCAGACGCCCAACCAACTGAGCCACCCAGGCGCCCTTGTGTATTTAATTTTTTATTAGACCACCATCAGTGTCCATTTTATGTGTCATTGAAATCCCATTTACTACATATATATGAATTCTGAGCTAGAGCTTTGTATTTAGGACTTTAAGAATATATAATTATATCAACAGGTATCTATGGAACACTTCATAACTTACAAATATTTCTCATACATAATCTTATTTGAGTTGTAAGAGAACCCTTTGATGTAATATTGATGGGATATTATCTTATTTTATGTATTATAAAACTGAAGGTAATGAGAGAAGGTCTTATCTAAATTCCACAGCCTATAAAATGGAGAGCCATAATGCAAACCTAGGTTTCCTTAGGTCCTATGCAGTTTTTCTTTTTTTTCCAATAGACCATGTTCTGAATACCGTAGTCATTAATAGTATATAAAGTCAATTAAAAACCTAGGTGCTATCTGTTGATTTGATAGGTAGGGAAGAAAATATTTTCTCAGATCTACGAGGATGTTCATATATTCCATGCGGGACTGGACAGATGGGCAAAGAGAAATGGCTCACTGTTTATCACCATTTATGATAACAGCTAAAACACGTGTATCAGATAGTGGAGTGCCTCAAATATCAGTCTTCTGAGCAGCGGGGGACACAACCCATAGTGCAAGGTGCCTAAAGTAAGGGGTCTAAAATACCACTTACGTGATGAAAGCCACCATTCCTGTTCAATAGGTTTTTGTCTTTGCAGTTTTTCTTAACAGGAAGAATATAATACATTATGGAACACCAGAATAGTAGGAGACAACAAAGGGAGATGCTGTTACAAAAAGGAACAGCATGTATAAATAAAATCATGTATAAGATTTCACTGGAGAATGAACGTTTTCACAAAGAAGAAAATGTGAAGATTTTATAAATGTGTATGTATAGGCTCACAAAATGTTATGTATATAATGCTAGAGTATTTATCTTTATCATCTTCAGATGGAAATTAAAACTTTATTCTATGTTTTCATCCCCCCACCCCCTGAGCAACTGGTATATTCATGACAAAAGTCTCAATACTCCACAAAGCAATTCCTTGAGATTTTTCTTGCTAAAATTTTGGGAGTTGTTTTGTTACAGTGTTTTTGTTTGTTTGTTTGTTTTTAAGATTTATTTGGGAGAGAGAGAATGTGAGCAAGAGCACAGGGTGGGGAGGGGCAGAGGGAGAAGGGAGAGAGAATCCAAGCAGACTCCCTTCTGAGTGCAGAGCCCATTGCAGGGCTCAGTCCCACAACCCTGAGATCATGACTGGAGCCGAAATCAAGAGCTGGTCACCCAACCGACTGAGCTACTCAAGCACCCCTGTTTTGTTACGAGTAGAATTTGATTTTTAAGTCATACTTGCTTTCCATGTGAATTTTTTTATATCAGAACACACTTCTCTTACTGCATGTTCTAAGTGCTAGAGCAGCAATTCATGGTTTTTATCAGCCTAATATACAGTTATGGATTGTGAATTCCACTGTCTTTACCTTAAGAACAGAGCTTCTGGAAGAAATTCATTTTGTTGGCTTAATGATAGCTAGCCACAAGATGCGGCTACACCTGTTTTACAAAATGGGAATAATATTTAGCCATGAATCTTCGAAAGGATTAATTTTGCTTCATTGTATAGAAAACAATATTGGGAATAGCTGAATGATGGCAAGCAGACAAGGCTTATTTGTGGAGAATAATTAAAATAATGTAGCTTAGCATTTTTTGTTTTTCCTCTTCCCTTATTTAGTCTTTAGAAATTTACCTAGCCTAGAAGAAAATCCTAGGTCTCTAAGATCTAAGTCTGCAAAATGAGTTTCTATCTTCATTTTCTATACCTAATGGTAACTTAATGCCCTTGATGTTGTTGTATCCACGAACATATAAAAAAAACAGTGGCAGTGTGCCAGTTACAGTCTTTGTTTTTTATTAAAACGTAGCAGCATAATTTCTTTGTGTCACTGGATGTACTTGGCTCCTTTAGCCCAAGAAATGCAAACATGTTACCCCACTTATCAAGACTTAGTGGAAGGAAAGATGGTTTAGAGCTACCACAGTAAATCTGTAACCTCTTTGATTCACTGCTGAACTACTGCTCAGTTGAGGCCAATCCTAAACTTTAACTCTGAGCATACAGCTCTGTATTTTCAAACAGGGAATGAATATTCAAACTGACAAGCCTTGTAAAGCGACTTTCTCTTAATGTAATGTCTAATTTTATTTGACAGCTCCCTGGTTTATGGTTCAAGTAAAGGCACACGTTTAAAGCCAATTAATTATTTCATTTTCTGGCCTGTATTAAATTTCAGAGTTTCTTTATCACAGTAGCATATTCATGCCTCTGCAGTTTAGATGATGTCACCAATTTATCGTAAACCCTTATCTTCATAATTTTATAACAGTAATACAAATCTGCTTGGAGTTGACAGCAGCCGTTACTTTTTCCTAGCAAGTCTTTTTCACTAGGAAAATGAGGTAACTATTTAAGGGTCAAGCTACTTTAAAAACAAACAAACAAACTCATTATAGTGCTTGGTGCTTTTTGCCTTTGATACAGTCCTCTCTGCCTTTTACCTATTTAACAAGAAAATAACCTTTGGTACTTAGGTTAGGTTTGCACTGTTGACATATTTTTTTTCACTTGAGGCAAAATTTCTTGTAACAGAATTCACCATGTTAAAGTGTACAATTCAGTGACACTTCATCATTCTCAATGTTACGCGACTATTTCCAAAAATGTTCATTACCTCCAGAGGAGACTCCAGACCCATTAAGCAGTCAGTCTCCATTCCTCCCTCTCCCTAGGCTCTGGCAACCTGTAATCTGCTTTCTTTCTCTATGGGTTTACCTATTCTGGATATTTCATATGCCATAAGACCTTTTGTGTCTGGCTTTTTTCCCTTTTTTTTTTTTTTTTGGTCTATCCATGTTGTATTTGTTTTGTTTTGTTTTAAAGATTTTATTTATTTATTTGACAGAGAGAGACACAGCGAGAGAGGGAACACAAGCAGGGGGAGTGGGAAAGGGAGAAGCAGGCTTCTCACGGAGCAGGGAGCCCGATGTGGGGCTCGATCCCAGGACCCTGGGATCGTGACCTGAGCTGAAGGCAGACACTTAATGACTGAGCCACCCAGGTGCCCCTCCATGTTGTATTTGTATTAGTACCTTATCCCTTTTATGGCTGAATAATATCCCATTGTATAAATATACCACATTTTGATTATCTGTTCACCAGTTGATGGACATTTGGGTTGTTTCCACCCTTTGGCTATTGTAGGTAATGCTGCTGTGAACATTGCTGTACAAGTTTTTGTTTGAATATCTGTTTTCAGTTCTTTGAGATGTTTTCTAGGAGTGACTGTTGACATTTTTGGCTGGATAATTCTTTGTATGTGGTGGGGGGTGCTGTCCTGTGTGTTCTAAGATGTTTAGAAACATCGTTGGCCTCTCCACACTAGATGCTAGTGGTTCCTTCCTCTCCAAGTTGTGACAACCAAAAATGTATCCAGACAGTGCTAAATGTTCCTTAGGGGTGCAAAATTGCCCTGGGCTGAGAACCACTGATTTAGAATAAAGGAAAGTAAATCTTTAGAGACAAGCCATAATACACATATTATGATGTTTTTCACAGAAGTAATTTGAGTCTAAAGGGGAATGTTGTATGGTTTTGGAAACCAAGGTATAGCCATGGTTCTGTAATCAAGCAGTTGTGTCCTTGGGTGAGTCACTTAACTTCTGGATTTCAGTTTTCTCGTCAGTAAAATGAAGAGATTGAGATGGATCAGTGGTTTCCAGTGTGCTCAGTGAAGCCCCAGCTTTTCTAAAGGGATCCCTGAGGAGCCACCATGAGGGAAAGGAAGAAAACGAAGTATTCCTGATAATTAGCACCTCCACTTTAGGTAGAGCAAGCAAAAGTTTGCATTCTGCTATCACTCCTAGAGAAAATTCACATATAAACAATATTAATTCCACCAGTAAAAAGTCATTTCTGAAGTCCATGTGCTAATTAACAAAGGCACTAATTTGTCAGTGAGACTCTATTTTCTAAATCCATTATGCTCTGCTGCTGTTGGCAGGAGAAAAAGGTAACTGAGTGCTCTCTTTTGAGTGCTATATGAATAGCCACCTCTGGAATGTGGCTTTTTGATTAACTGTAGAACATGTTCTATTAGGACAATTATTCACTCCTAGAGTCTAGATTACAGCTGTCACATGGGTAATATGATACTGTCTATGTTGACAAGTTGTAAAGCATTCACTATAACATAGAGTTAGGTATTTAAAACAATATTTCGTATTTGGTGAGTTCTGTCTACCTGCCTTGTTTCCCATTAAATGGCCATTATCATTTACAGTTATTTCCATATTCTTCCATGCGGGTCAGAACTATAATCAGTGTAGACAGAATACGTAAACTAAAAAGAAACTTTTATGGTTCTAAGAACTGTAAACACTAAGACAAATGATACTCTTGCTGATATAATTGAGGTACTAGTGACAG
This sequence comes from Callorhinus ursinus, assembly GCF_003265705.2. Taxonomy (NCBI): domain Eukaryota; kingdom Metazoa; phylum Chordata; class Mammalia; order Carnivora; family Otariidae; genus Callorhinus; species Callorhinus ursinus. The sequence goes on along the minus strand of NW_027397078.1, from coordinate 11,638,069 downwards.
GAGAAATACCCATCTTTGGAATTCTTCTGTTCTGATGATTCCACCTGATTATGTGCTTAATTTTGTATAAATTAGACCATTTTCTAATTCTGTATTTGTTTCCTTTGGGTAAAGTGTACCCCCTCATCCATAACTATCATGTATTAGAGTATCCTACCTTTAAATCAATTCTTATGATCATTAGTAACTTGATTGCTGCCATCTACCATCTCAGAAAAATTCCTTAATAAGGAGTTATGAATTGTAAAATTCCTCCAAAAGAAAATTTGGCCTTCTACCTTTTTTTATGAGACAATCTATGAGACCATTTCTCTGTATCTCATTATTCCTTATTAAGCATAAAATCAGTGGACAAGAGACATCTGAATGAATATATGTTGTAAAATTTGGTTTTAAAACCATTTTGAGTTAGTAAGACTCACTTTTGGGGGAATCATGTTTTTGTTTTTAGAGAATATTGACTTTATAGACGTACATTACCTCTGTTGTTTTAAGTGTTAGGTAGTGATCATAACCACCATATTGTCCTTAAGAAACAGCTTCAGGATTGTTTCTTCTCTCAAACCCTAAGGCTTCCCACTCTCACTAGCTCAGTCCTGTAACTTCAAATTAATTTTTTAAATATCTTGAGTTCTTATATGGGCTTCAGCTCCCTAATTCCCATGAAAACATATATATACTACATGCCATCCTAAGCTGTACATTTGTAACATCTTGATTGGGTATCTGAACACCACTATACAACAAATTTCTGAATTAGAAAACCTACCCCCTATGAAAAAATTAACCTTTAAGTTCTACAAATAGGTCACAGAGGTGAAATACAATTGGGAAATACTTTATTTTTTTCCACCTTATCAAGAAATAGGAAGATGGTCCAAATGGCATCTTTTTAGTTTGCATAATTTTGTTTTTTAGTAACTGAAGTGTCACTTTGGAATGTGAGAATTTGTTTTTCTAGGGAAAGTTATTTCCATCAGTCTGTGATAAGAAATACCTACTTAATACCTTTTTCAGCCAGAAAAAACCTTGAAGGCATTGTATGCCTGACTAACTGAGTAAATAATAGTATCAAAATGGCTTAGAAGCAAGAAAACAAGGAATTATGAATATGACATGTCATAGATTCTTTTTATATAAATCTGAGCACAGGTTGGGTGGGGAGGGTGTGCCTTGTTGATTTTCTCTTTATTTGCTGTTGGTTTGGGGGATGGTGGTTGCTTGGCTGGAAAATAGTGTATTCATATCTCAAAAGGTTTTGGATAAGATACGCTACGCCTACTCAACAAAAATCTTTCCAGTTAAAAAACTTCACAGTTACAACTGAAAGGGCCTAAGAAATCATATACAACACCTTAGCTTAGGACACAGGCCTAGATAAATTAAGCAGTAAAGAACCATGCAGCCAGTTTAGTGCCAGAGCTGGAACAGGAATCTGCATATTGTGACTACAGATTCAGGACCTTTTCACCATATTACACTCCTCTCTTGTCCTGCAGTTTCACTGGTCTTAATTCAGGGTTGTGAAAGTGGTGAACAGATACTGGCTTCAGAAAGATGGTTTCAGAAGTCAGTGTTCATGTGACAAACAGGAGGCTCATATAAATGGATAGCTTAGCATATTCTGCAGTCTTATGAGAAATTCACAACTAAACAAGATATTAGAGATTTATTCAGAAAAGAAAAACAGCTTCCTGGTTAGTGTGTGAACCCATTATAGATTCAGTTATTGCTGTACCAACATTTACACAGCATTCTCTAGGGACAGACTTTCCATTTGAATAAATACATTTTGCAGATTGCTGATGTTTACCTTTTTAATAAGTGTTGAAAAAAGCTTTTTAAAAAGTATTTTTTATGAAAATAGTTCTAAAACAGATCATATAATCTACTTCCTTCCTAAACAGTATCCTGAACATCATGGTCCTTTCTTGATGACTCAGATTCATCATTATAAACATAATCACTGATACCTACAGCTTTGGTTAGTATGGGGGAAGCGGGGAGGTTAAAGCCTATTTCAAATAACCCTCAAAGGGCCTTCTGTCTCTCTTTTCCCTTGCCTTCAGATTAATCAGCTTTCGCTTCTTCTTTCTCTCAGTGTGTTGAAGTAGTTCAGCCCATCCTGCCCCTTCTACTTTTCAGCTGTAATGTGCAGTGAGGCTTTCAAGTTTCATAGCCAGGCTCGTAGATGAGGGTTGCATAGATTGATCCTTGATGAATCTAAGGGAGCTGGGGCTCCTGTAGGTAAAGCATAAGATAAATTGTAATGCAAGACCTTGGTCATCTCTTGTTTCTAAGTTCATGAGATAGGGTTTATTTGAGTGTTTTCTGCATAAATGATATATTACTATCAATATCCACAATGATCATATAAAATATTGAATAGCTACCTGAACTATCAGATAACCTAAAAATGAATAGAAAATAATTTATTCAGTGTATTCTGTTGTAGCTACTCCTGATTCTCTTTAGATATGTCATGTGTATAATGTATACATCTCTAATCATCTTAGTTTATGATCAACCGTCAGTTGGTGTGTTACCTACCCACTTGTCCAACTGTCTTACCTTTCCTATTGCAGCCAGGTGTTGAGAAGTTGTAGCAGAAACTAAGTCTGGTTCGAGGCCTCAAATTGCTCTTTTGGGGTTAGCTTCTACCATGGTTCTCAACTGATCTTTATTTAAAACAGATTTGGCTCGAGGCTCCTTTTTCAGACTCATATCCCCAGAATAAAATTTTTCACACCACCACCATATAGTCCTTTCACTAGCAGAGCCTTCTCCAAAGACAGAATTGATGTTTCTACTTGGTGTGGTTCCACTATGTCCTAGTTTAAATTCATATAAAAACAGTATTCACAAAAATTTCAAAGATATGGTACTGTTCACTTCTGTAAAAGATGATGATTTCTCTGAGTGTTTTACTTTTAGAAGTTTCCTGTTAAGAAATACATAACCACAGGGACAAGATTTACATGCAGCAGGAACCTGTTGGTCGCACTAGGTGCATGACTTGGTGACCATCTTCACTTTCTTGTGCAAGTTGAAGACTTGCTCCTCTCTAGCAGCCATGGCAGCTCGGGCTCCTCTAAGCCCAGCTAGTGTTGTTCTAAATTCTTGTTTAGATACATTGCTTATATCTGTTTGGAGCAAATCCCTGGCTGTGATTTATTCTTGATCTTTCTTTTGGAGAGATTTCCTCCGTCTTGTTATATCTAGGTTTCTGTCTTTTGCATTTTGAAAGCTTGTTATGTTTCTTGTTCCTTAGAGTAGTACTATAATTAAGAAGGGGTCATACACTGTCTAGGGCCTGGTGCTTCAGGAAGTGTTTCCGGTGTATGCTGTGTGCACTCAGCTGTTGTGTTTTGGTTGCTATCTCCCACAGGTCAGTCCTCTGCAGAGTTCCTCCTTGCTTGCAGTGGGGAGTGTTTGGGCTTTTGTCTAGGTGTGCTTTTATTTGTTTGTTAAGATAAGCCTGATTTAAAAAAAGAAGAGAAGAAGCCTGATCCAAGAAAAGAGTAAAGGAAAAGAAACAAAAAAGCAAACAAAAAACTATAAGCCTGATTCCAAACAAAAAAGAAAGAAAGAAAGAAAGAAGAAAGAAAGAAAGAAAAGAAGCCTGAGGACACCTGGGTGGCTCAGTTGGTTAAGCGGCTGCCTTCGGCTCAGGTCATGATCCTGGAGTCCCAGGGTCGAGTCCCGCCATTGGGCTCTCTGCTCAGCGGGGAGTCTGCTTCTCCCTCTGACCCTACCCCCTCTCATGCACTCTCTCTCTTTCTCGCTGTCTCTCTGTTAAATAAATAAATAAAATCTTTTAAAAAAAGAAGCCTGATCCAAAAAATGAAAAAAGTCAATAAACAAAACAACAATTGAACAAAAAACTGTAAGCCTGTTTTGAAAGAAAATAAAGTAAAATAAATTTTTAAAATTTTTAAAATAATTGAAAAAAAGAAAGTCTGGTCCTATTTCCACCAGAACTGAAGCTGATGCTTTGGAGCACTCTGTGATCAGTAGACCTGGTACATGCAGGGGACCTGTGTTGGTCTTCTGAGGGAGAGGCCAGCTATGCTGGCTCCCAGTCAGACCTGCCCTAGTATAGATGCCCCGGCCTGGTGCAGGGGCATGGGGTTTGGTGTAAGCAACTCCAGCCTCCACTGGAAGTGCTGTGTTTTTCTCTCTGAAGTCCAACCTTGCTGGTGGGGGCGGGGGTGGAAAATGGTGGGGGAATTCACAGCTGCTGCATACAGGAGGCCCTCACAGAAAAGTGAACAATCTCTCCTCCTTTGTTCCAGGCTTTTGTCAGATCCCTGCCTTCAACCTGTGTCTGGACCGTCAGCACTGCTGGCACTTCTGTGTTTTATCTCTAGCCAGTGGCTGGGATTCAAAATTCCAAATCTTAAATGACCTGGCAAGGCGCAGACCCGCTGCCCTTCCCTGGAGGAGAGCCTTACAGCACTGCACCCAGCACCATTCTGCCCCATAAAAACAGTCCCATGGCTGCGCAGGTGCCTGGAGTCTATGGTGAAGCACAGCAAAAAGTTGTCCCCTGCTGTTTAATGGCCGCTGTATGGCGCCCAGTGGGCCTTTTGTCCTTGGAGAGGCAATATACACTCTTCCAAATGTACTGCAAGGAGGGGAGCATTCTCTCTCACTGTGACCCAGGGGATCCCCACACCACAGTGTTTTGCAGGAACCCTACACGTTGTTTTCTCTCCGCTCTCTCCCTCTCTCCTTGACTTCCACTCCCTGAAAAGGGCTCCCTCCCCCTTGAGGCACTGCGGTTTTTCTCTCTCTCAGTTCATGTCTTGGAACCTCGCATCTGCCACGTTCTCTTCCTCCAATTGTGCAGACTGTTTTCTTAATCCTTAGATCGATTTCCTAGTTGTTCAAAATGATTTGATGTTGATCTAGCTACATTCAAGGGACGAGGCAAGCTTGGGGTCCCCCTACCACTCTGCCATCATAACTGTCTGGGTGGTATCTTCTAATTGACCAGATTTGTTGGGCAAATGAGATAAAATCTACTTGCAAGCATATTCTACCTAGACTTCTCAGTATTCTATTACCTTGCTGCCCAGTGCAAGGAATACAAACACTGTGTTTGTGGAATGCTCTTGGTAATTTGATTAGGCTGGCATTAGAGAGCCGTGTCCTGCTATACGTTACCTTAGAGTTGCTTAACTTTTTGAATTAGCCTGCTTTCTGGTTACAAGAGTTAGCTGCTTTCCTTGACCTCCTTTTCCATGTAGATGGTATATATGAAAATGATTTCTGAGGCGAATTTAGTTTTTTCTCTTAAAATCTTAAAATAACATTGTTGTTGATTGTTTGGTTTGTTTTCAAGAAAACTGTCCCAAAATCTAGGGGTATCTTAGACTATATTAATATATCTATTGTGATTAAATACAAGGAAGCAGATAGTCCTAATCAGTTTTACACTTGTCAGACCACTCAGAGTAATGCACTGAGTGTAGGACACTGTATTTTATGAGATAAAGATAGTGCAGACTCCTGTCTATTTTATATGGCCACAGATGAATAATCTAGACATGCTTATCCTGGAGAAGAGAAGCCTTAGCAGAAATCAGTTACTGTCTTCATGTATCAGGTGGTCTATTTATGGAAGGGAATTGTATGTCATTTCAGAGGACAAAAATAAGACCAATGGCTAGAAAGTTGTTAATTCAGTGAAATGTTCTTTGATAAAGGGCTCTGTAATCAAATAATTATGACAAATGTATGTATCATATTCCTGTTCTGGAAGTTTGCACATAGAGATTAAATATATGTTAAGGCCCCTAAAAAGTCATGCAGTAAAAGATCTTGTTAAATTTGTTAATGTCAGAACTGGTTTTCTAAGGAGCTCACATTTAGGTAGTGGTTCTCAAACTGTGGTAGTTAGACCAGCAACACCAGCATTACCTGGAAACTTATTAGAAATGCATCTTCGGGGCGCCTGGGTGGCCCATTCGTTAAGCTTCTGCCTTGGGCTCAGGTCATGATCCCAGGGTCCTGGCATTGAGTGCTGCATAGGGCTCCCTGCTCAGTGGGAAGCCTGCTTCTCCCTCTCGCACTCCCCCTGCTTGGGTTTCCTCTCTCGTTGTCTCTCTCTCTGTCAAATAAAGAAATAAAATCTTAAAAAAAAAAAAAAAAAGAAAGAAATGCATCTTAGCTCTACCCCAGACCTATAGAATCGGAAACTGTGGGAGCTGGGCCCAGTAACCTCAGTGATAATAAGTCCTCAAGGGGATTCCGATGCTGCAGCTGTGAGAAGTACTGCTAGAAAACTTGACTGGTTTTTTTTTTTTTTTTTCCAACTCAACAGCACCCTTTTCATTTCTTTTGTACTACTTGCCACAATTTTTATTTTTTACAATTTCTTCTGATGATATTCTTTGACTCAGCTCATTTTTTTTATAGATGGTTATCCCTCTGAGGTATAGAAGGAAGGAAACTCTTATGAAAGGTCTACCATAGTTTTCATCCTACTGTAGGTGCCATCCAGGTGGTATCAATTTGGATACTATAAAGAATCCTAAGTAGTGAATCCATATCTTCTGTGAAGTGAAATAATCATTTCTATAATGAAGTAAACCTTAAATTCATTGCTATTGTTGCCTTTTTTTTTAAAAAGAGCACTTACTGTTTTTTATTTACTTTAAAATGTTCTTTGTAAAATGTAGACTTTTCTTTAACATCTTAAAAGGATCTTTAATGTGCCCTTTCTTATGTTAGAAGTCAATAAAATTAGAGATTTTTCTGATTTCCTTGCATTAGCAGAGACTAAGTTCTTGTAGCATTGTATTTATCTATACAAAGAAGTATGAATGACACTTTGAGAAAAATGAAATTGTAGTTTAAAATGAATCTGTTTGTAAAATTAAAAATGATTCCCTGTAAGTGTGCCTATAACTAGAGCCTTATTTATTTTATGGGTATCATAAATGTGCATTTTGAGTGTTTATATGAAATGCCTCTATAAGTCATACAGAAGAATTTTCTTTTTCTGTAGGACAGTGAAATTGGGTTGATATATTAAAATATCACAATATATTTAACTTAAGTGTATTTAGGACAAAATTATTAGTGTCCCTTGGAATGAGTTATGGCCAAATTCATCTTAATTTCTTGATACTGTCTTGTCAACACTTTTCATAGAAGTAAGGGTTCCCTGGGTTTATATTACTAGGTCAGTTGGAGCTTTATTTACTTTTATTCAGGGGGACAAAGACTGGTAGTCTGGAGACTGGATTTTGATTTGGTTGCTGGTGTCCAACAGCAGAATGCCTGGAGGCATCCACTTGTAACACCGAGTATAAGTGGTGGAATCATTATTACTATATTTAAATACCGATAGTTGGCAGGAATATGCTAAAGTTTGAATCTAACCATGAATTTTGTCCCTGTCCCTGCCCAGGGCAACTGCTACTGAAAAGACATGCTCATCTGAGGAGGTAGACAGCAGAGGTGGTGGTTTGGAGCTAAATATTACTTCATTGCTAACTCAGGGGAAGAGGTGTAGGATGTTGGCTGTGTTTCCTAAAGAGCACCTAGCAGTTTTCACCTTGTGTAATTAAGCTTCTGCATGTTTTTCAAATTATAACTTTATGCTTATGATTTTATCTCTTCTTAGTTTTCCTCACAGGAGAAAAAGCCAATTCAGTATTGAAACGCTATCCAAGAGCGAATGGACTTTTTGAAGAGATAAGACAGGGCAACATTGATCGTGAATGCAAAGAAGAAATCTGCACATTTGAAGAAGCAAGAGAGGCTTTTGAAAATACTGAGAAAACTGTAAGTATATTGGCAATTTTTAAGAAACATTCACAGTTTTGCCTACCTTTTGGATGTATGTTTGCAATCTGCATTCCCAAATGTGTGCATTTTTATCAGTTACAAATGGATCACAAATTACATTTGTGAAGAACTCTGGAAGTGGCATCTAACTAAGAATACTCTGTGGATAGGAGAGCCACATTCACTTCCCTGTCTTTGAGGGCCCTGTTTCCACAGGACTCTGCTGCGCAGAGATTGATCATCCTAGCAAGAGGGAAGCGCTTGTTTCACACGAGGCTCTGATGGGGAAAGTTATAAATATCATCACCTTACTCTGCCTTATCAGTGAGAAAGTGTGGAGGAACCTAATAGATATTGACACTGTTTTAAAATCGTTTACTTCTTGTACAAAAGAAAAGACATATCCATATTTGAACTCTCCTCCCCACTCTAAGAATACTCCTTAACCTCTCTTTACTCTAGATGGCAAGCCATTCAAGGAGAGCAGGGTTGGGAAAGCAAAAGGCAGTGGTATAAATTCTGTGGAACTGCTCTGCAGTTGGAGATGACATTACCAGGGGTAGCCATTATAGAAAGATCCATTTCTGTGCACCAACCACGAAAATAACACTAGATGCGAAACAAGTGATGTCAGATGTGCTTGGAGGGATATCAATTATGTCTCAGAAGTAGCAGATAGAGAAGTTTTAAAGAAAGGGGTTTGTTTGTTTGCTTTTAAAGATTTACTCATTTATTAGACTGTGAGTGGGGCGGGGGCAGAGGGAGAATCTCAAGCAGACTCCCCGCTGAGCATGGAGCCTGATGCAGGGTTTGATCCCACAACTCATGAGATCACGACCTGAGCCAAAATCACAAGTTGGATGCTTAACTCACTGAGCCCCCCAGGCGCCCCAGAGAAAGGGGTTCTGATCTTTTGTTAGATAGAAAAGGAGCCAGAAGTTAAGAGGAAGGAGCTCAAGGAGAGATGATGAGGGAAGCATCACAAAGTCAGTGTATAAATTGATAAGCTGTAAGCATCAGTTTTTATATTTTTATTTTTTTTATTGAAGTATAATTGACATACTCTATTAGTTTCACATATATAACATATCAGTTGGACAATTGCATACATTACTTAATGGTGTAGTCATCTTCTGTCACCATCCAATGTTATTACAATATTATTGGCTGTATTCCCTCTGCTCTACTTTTCATCACTGTGACTTAGTTTATAACTGGAAGTTCGTACCTCTTAATCCCTTTTATCTATTTTACCCATCCCCCACCCACCGCCCCTCAGGCAACCACCAGTTTGTGGTCTGTATTTAAGGATCTGTTTGTTTGTTTTTTAGATTCCACATAAAAGTGAAATCATATAGTATTTGTCTTTCTCACTTAGCATAATACCCTCTAGGCCTGTTCGTGTTGTTGCAGATGACAAGATCTCATTCTGTTTTATGGCTGAGCAGTATTCTACTGTCTGTCTGTGTGTGTGTGTGTGTGTGTGTGTGTGTGTGTGTGTGTGTGTGTACATGTGTACCATATCTTCTTTACCTCTTTGTTTATCCTTGGACACATAGGTTGCTTCTGTATCTTGGCTATTGTAAATAATGTTACAGTAAACATCAGTGTGCATATATCTTTTTGAATTAGTGTTTTTGTGTTCTTTGGATAAACACCCAGTAGTGGAATTACTGGGTCATATGATATTTCTTGTTTAATTTTTTTTAAAGATTTTATTTGAGAGAGAGAGAGAGAGAGTACGAGTGGGGGAAGGGGTGGAGACAGAGGCAGAGGGAGAAGCAGACTCCCCACTGAGCATGGAGCATGACATGGGGCTCCATCCCAGGACCCTGAGATCACGACCTGAGCCAAAGGCAGATGCTTAATCAACTGAGCCTGGTTTTAATTTTTTGAGGAGCCTCTATTGTTTTCCACAGTGGTTGCACCAATTTACATTCCCACCAACAGTGCACGAGGCTTCCTTCTCTCCACATCTTTGTCAAAACATTATTTCTTGTTTTTTTGATACTAGCCAATTTGACAGGTGCTCATTGCAGTTCCGATTTGTATTTCCCTCATGATGAGTGAATTTGGGCATCTTTTCATGTGTCTGTTGCCTATCTGTAGGTCTTTTTTGGCAAAACGTCTTTTCAGGTTCTCAGCCCACTTTTAAAATTTGATTGTGTGTTTGTTTAAAGTGGTTTTTATTTTTTTGTTTTAAATCAAATTTATTTATTTTTTTAGAGACAGAGAGCACAAGTGGGGAGAGGGGCAGAGCGACAAGGAGAGAATCTCAAGCAGACTCCACACTGAGTGAGGAGCCTGACTCAGGGCACAAACTCATGACCTTGAGATCATGACCTGAGCCAAAATCCAGAGCCGGATGTTTAACTGAGCCCCCCAGATGCCCCTAAAGTGTTTTTTAAATCTTAAATCCCACAGTTAAAAATGAAAAAAAAAATCATCTACAGTCCCATCGTGCAATCACAAAGCACTGTTGGCCTTTTAGTTTCTTCCCAGCTTTTTTGCTGTGCACCTACTTAGTCCTCATTTTATTATACACATTTATATTTTTGTTATGAAATCAATATATGGTCATTATAGAGAAATTTAAACTACAGTAAAACATGAAATGAATAAAATCATTTCAATTTTTAGCACCATCAGTTTTCAGATTTTGGTATATATTATTCCGGCCTATTTTTAATGCATAGATAATTTTTAAATAACAGTAAGATGGTAATATAAATAGTGCTTTATAGCATGCAGCTTTTAATAAAAACTGGTTAAAACAAGCAAAGCTTAGTTTTTGATATTACCATTTTTCAAAAAATACAAATTTTAGATATTCTACCATCATTTTCATAAAGCCCAATGACTTTTCATCCTGCTTTATCATTCTTCTTTAATGGAAAGGTAAGAACTTTAGTGGAAAGATACTTTGAAATTATGTAAATCTTCTGTTCTTCATCAGCCTATTACCCACTAGTTTTAACATCTGTTTATGATTCTTGACTGAATCAATTATAGTTGCTAAATGATGATTTCTAACTTCATATGTACATTTGTTGTTTGGCATTCAGGAAAGTTCCAGGGCAGGAACTTTCCCATTATCTATCTATCTATCTTTTAGTACAGACTCAAAGATTACTTTTATCAATGAACTGTAATCCCTTACTGTCAATGTTTTGATCAAATTGTCCCAAATTTGGCTAATGGAAGTTTCTTTAACTTCAAACTGGCTTCTGTGTCTTTTTCACATTATCATTTTATTTATTTGTTTATTTGAGAGGGAGCGCACATGCATGTGCACACAGGTTGGGGGAGAGGCAGAGGGAGAGGGAGTGAGAGAATCTTATGCAGGCTGCACGCCCAGCAAGAAGCCTGACTTGGGGCTTGATCTCACAACAATGAGATCGTGACCTGAGCTGAAATCAAGTTGGATGCTTAACCCACTGAGCCACTCAGGCACCCCTGCTTATGGGTTTTTTTAAATGCAATTTTTTTTTTTTTTTAGGTGGGCTCCACATGCAATGTGGGGTTTGAAATTTCGACCCTGGGATCAAGAGTCAAATGCTCTACTGACTGAGCCACCCAGGTGTTCCTGCAATTGTTTTTTAAATTTTCATTGTAGCCATAAATTAAAGACATGTTATTGAATGTGGATTTTTGATCATAGTGGAAAATCTTCTACACCCTATTAGAGAGCAATTCACATAGTTTCTTCTAATATACTTGAGCTTTTACATTTAGATCTCTGATTCACTCACTAGTTTATTCTTGAGTATGGTGTGAGTTATGGATATGATTTCTTTTCATATGGCTCTAGAGTTGTCCAGAGACCATTTCTTATAAAATCCATCTTTGCTTCAGTGATTTTAGTTACCCTTATGCATCTCAGTGCTTCTATGTATCCGTTCCTGCCCACAGAGATAGGATGCTGCATTTCAGCCATCTTTGAAGCAAATAGAAGAAGAAACTCCTTCAGCAATTGCTTAAGCAGTGCTCTGCCCTCTCCAGCATCACCTTTTCTTCTCTGTAGATTCATTCTCATTAGTCTATACACCTTTAAAAAGAACTCTCTTCACCCCTCATCCCGCTCCAACAACTACCTCACGACTTGAAACTCTCTGTTCTGTCTGTACTCACCTCCCCTGGTGAGGTTTCCTAGTGTCATGGTTTGAAATGTTAACGACTCCCAAATTTTTATGGAGGGCCACCCTGCACTGCAGAACTGTGTGACTCACTGCTTACTTAGCATCTCCTCTTGGAATCGAATATGTTTCTTAAACTCAACATAAAATATTCACGCCCCTTCCCCCCAAATCTGCTTCTACCACAGCCCTTCTGATTTGAGTGGTAACTCTGTCCATCTCTTTGCTAAGCCCCCAAACCTTGTTGTTATCCCTGACTTTTCTCTTTGTTTCATATGCGCATCCCATCTGCTGATAGTGTTGGTTCTAACGTGAAAATACATTCAGAATCTAACCACCTTTCACATCTCTCTACTTGTTAACACCTTACATCCAAGCCACCATCACTCTCTTATCTGTATGATTTCTTGCCCCCCTCCCCATAGTTGATTCTCAAAACAGGCCAGAGTGATCCTTTAAAGTGTCTTCTCTGTAATGTCTTCCTCACTTAACGTCAGAGTGCTTGGAATCACCCACAGGGCACTATACTGGCAGTCCCAGGCCCTCTCCTCTCCACTCCTTCGCATCTCCTCTGACACTTTGCCTCTCATTCACTTTGCTGTGGCTTTCTTGTGGCTCCTTAGAAATACACAGTGCACGTCCTGCCCGTGTAGTCACAGTGCATGACTTTGGCGCTTTGGGCTTTTCTCTTCCAGACAGGCTCCCTCACCACTTGAGGTCAAGTTCACTTTCTCAGCAAGAATGAATCTTACCTTAACTTGTAACCTCTTGCCCCTTCTCTGAATTATTTTTCTTTCCGGCACTTCTCACCTCTGACATCTGTTAATTTTATTTATTGTTGCTCTCCCTCGAGAACTATTAGCTCTACAACAGCTGCATTGCTTGGTCATAGCTATGGTCCTTAGCATATAAAACAGTGCTGGCACATAATAGGAATTAATTAAATATTTGAAGCATGAATGAAGAATGAATGACTGGATTGGCATATTATGAGGTACATTTATTTCATAGGAAGTAGTGATTTAAAACTTACTCACAAAATAGATGATAGATGTGGACTTAATTTTAAAAACTTTTTTAGGGGCGCCTGGGTGGCTCAGATAGTTAAAGCGTCTGCCTTCGGCTCGGGTCATGATCCCGGGGTCCTGGGATCGAGTCCCGCATCGGGCTCCCTGCTCAGCGGGAAGCCTGCTTCTCCCTCTGCTTCTCTCTCTCTCTCCCTCCGTCTCTCATGAATAAATAAATAAATAAATAAAAAATCTTAAAAACTTTTTTATTATTATACTGGTATTAGGTTCCTTTCCTTTATGGTTTAGAGCTTGTCATCTGAGTTAGTTTATGTCGTTAAAACCATACCATTCACAATAAGGTGTGCCCAAAGTCTTTTGGTTTAATAAGTGTAATAGAAATAGCATTCTGATCCCTGATCTGTTTCAGAATAGTGTTTGTTATATGTTAACAAGGATCTGCTCTGTGTTAAGAAGTACTGAACAACACAGTTTCATCTTTGAAGTTCATGACTGATTAATTCTGGCAGTGAAGAAAATGATTGACTTTTGGGATTTGCTTTCTATACTTAGACTACTTATTAACTATCTTTTTGTTTACTAAAATTTATCACTCAGGTTCATTCATACATATTTTCATCATCCCCAAATCTGAACTGTGTTAATTTAGAAGTATGCTTTCAGTAGGATGGGGTGGGGTTTTTTTTTCTTTTTTGTAATTTTTTACCTAATTGGAACACAAGTCTAATTATAACATATAGTGGAAGAAAGCGTAGTTCATGGTTCTCATTCTCATCGTGTAAAAATTTGGTCAGATTTAATCAGATTTATCTGCTAAGTACCTGCTATATAACAGACATGGGACATAAAACAGTGAATAAGCTGACCATCATGGCATTTGAGATATGATGGAGACAGCATACATATACACAGAATCTCACATACGCAGTAGTTACCAGAATTCTGTGCCACAATCCTCTGCCTTGAGAATGACCAGTGGACCTGATTTGGTGTCTCAACTTTGCCACCTACTGACTGTATTGCTTTGTGCAAACATTTTACCTTTCTAGGCATCAATTTCTGTATCTTTCAAAAAGTAGAAATTATACCTACAGCATTAGGTTTGAGGCTGTGCACTTAGCTTAGTACTTGGCATAGAGGATGCTCTCAGTAAATAAATTCTGTTCTAGTTTTTAGGTGCTCCATTACAGTCACTTTATTTAGGAATCATTATTTGATCTCTTCCGTTATTTTCTTTTTTCCTCTCTATTGGTGCATCAGGGTGCTTTGCATGTTAGAATTTTAAATTTTGAACTAACATGAATAAAATATAAGTAATTTTTTAAAACAGCTATTTCAGAACTTTTCTTCATGTATTCTAGTTTATTTGTGCTTGACTTTTCAAAATGGTTATCCTCAAACTTTACTAGATTGCATAAGAATCAGGTCGGCTACTTGTCAGAACTGCATAGTTCCACTTAGCACCTAGATCTGCGTTTCTAATACTATTCCACAGTAAAAGGAACCATGACTATTTAGGGAAATGGCCAATTCTAGGGCTGGGGCAGGGAGAATACAAGATGAACTGGAGTATACTGCAGTACTAGAAAGTGAGGAAGTGCTAAAAACAAAGAATGGGAGCATGTCACCGGGACACAGGAGCCAACCTGAAGGAGGTCTCAGTGGTCAGAGCTGGAACAATTTGAGTCACAGAATAAGTAATGCAATATTGGATTATAACCCAAAGCATACAGTAAATACACATATGTCCACAATGATATAAATGAATGAATGAAAAAATAAATAGCTGAGAAAAATATACAGTACACAAGAATTCCAAATTATACATGCAGATACTCCCCTTTCCAGGAGGTGGAACTTAATTCTCTGCCTTTCTTGTTTGTGGTTTGGACTTAACGATCTGCTTCCAAAGAATAGAGTATGGGTAGTGCTGGGAAATAACTTTACCATGGTGAAACCTGGCGAACACTGCCTTGACCATGTGATCAAGGTTAGCATCATCAGTGATAAGTCATATATAGCATGTGATGACAAGGGACTTCACTTCTGTGGAGTTTTCCCCCCAATGCATAACCCCAGTGGGATCATGAGAAAATTACCAAAGACATCCAAATTGAGAGACATTGTACAAAATACCTGACTCCTCAAAACAAGATCATAAAAAAGAAGACTGAGAAACTGTCACAGACCAGAGGAGACTAGACATGATGACTAAACGCAATATTGGTCAAAAGGTCATTAGTGGGAAAACTAGTGAAATGCAAATCTGTTGTTAATAGTAATGGACCAGTATTGGTTCACTATTTCTAACAAATGTACCATTCCATTGTAAGATGCTAATGTTAGTGGATACTTGCTGAGGAGTATAGGAGAATGCTCTGTACTATCTTTGCAACTTTGCTATAAATATAAAATTACTGCAAAATAAAAATGTTTAGTTTTAAAATTCACGGTTCAGGGTCCACAGGTCTCCACGGGACCAGGGAACATGCTTTAAGGAGCAGCCTTGGGGATTCTAATGTACATGATCAGCACTAACATTTTATAAGATTGTAAAGCAAGTTGTTCAACTAAAACCATGTAGTTGGAATACTCAAAAAGCTTTACAGTGTGTGGTATTCTCAGGGGTGCGGATGACTGGGGTGTCCTGTCTGGGTGCATCATCCCAATTTTTTATCCCATTCCCTGTGTCCTCCATGCTCCACTCTACCCCCAAGCTGTGGTTGCATTTTAGAAACTGAGTCAGTAATATCCAGGGCTTTTAGATCTAGGTCCAATGATTGATTGTGTTTCAGATAATACCTATCATTCCAAAGTGTTGCTATTTAAATTGGTTTTATGTGGAAATTGTTGAAAGAGAAATTGAAGAAAGAACTATGCAGTGCCCTTTAGTGCTAGATGTTGTTAACAAAAGCAACACTGGAACTCTCTGAATCTGGAGCACACGGCAAGAGGTAGCATGTAGACACTTTTGTGTGGAGATAGCAATTAAAAGAAGTGTTCGGTGTCTGAGGTATTTTAGACTTGGTTACTAGTTCCCCAGAGATTTCTCATCACACTTGCAGGCAGAAACTCAGATTCTTTGGCATTGTTAAGGAAACTCCTATTTCACTTAGCCTCTGATGGCACTTGAGCCGCTGATTCAGAACTTTGCCCTTTGAGGGATGAGGGACTTCAGGAAGGAAAGGAGGTAGGAGTTGAGTCTGGGCATAGACATGTAGGGGCAAACATGGAGCATTACTGCCACCATCTCCCAGCCATACTCTGCATATTCATCCACATGTTCCCACATGTTCCCTAGGCCCATCCCAAGCCCCTCCTGGGGGAGCCAAATATGAAGTTTCCCTTCAACCACATGAGAATTGTTTCCTGGGGCTCCTACAGGCATCCCCACTACTTCTTTTGGGATCTCTTGAGAATAAGATAGTAAGTTAGGCAGGGCCAAAGTATGTTATTTTGTGTGTATTTTGAAAATCCTCATCTTGTTCCTGATCTTAGAGGAAAAGTCTCAGTTTTTCACCACTGAGTATGATTTTAGCTGTGGGTCTGTCATACATGGCCTTTATTATGTTGAGGTATGTTCCCTTTAAGCCCACTTTGTTGAGAGTTTTTATCATGAACGGTGTTGAATTTTGTCAGATGCTTTTTCTGCATCTATTGAGATGTAGATTTTATTTGAGAGAGAGAATGCGTGCATGTATGCACATGAGTAGGGGGAGGGGCAGAGGGAGAGGAAGAAGCAGACTCCCCGCTGAGCAGGGAGCCTGCTGAGCAGGGAGCCTAATGCGAAGCTCAATCCCAGGACTCTGGGATCACAACCTGAGCTGAAGGCAGACGCTTAACCGACTGAGCCACCCAGGCGCCCCGAGATGATCATATAATTTTTATCCTTTGTTTTATTAATGTGTATCATATCGGTTGATTTGCAAATACTGAACCATCCTTACATCCTTGGAGTAAATCCCACTTGGTCATGGTGAATGATCCTTTTAATGTCCTGTTGAATTTAGTTTGCTAATATTTTGTTGAGGATTTTTGTATCCGTGTTCATCAGGGATATTGGCCTGTAGGTGTGGTTTTGTTTTTTTGGTGTGTGTGTGGTTTTTTTGTTTTTTTTTTTTTTTTTTTAGTGTCTTTGTCAGGATTATCATATCAGGGTAATGCTGGCCTCATGGAATGAATTTGGAAGTGTTACTTCCTCTTCAATTTTTGGAATAATTTGAGGAGAATAAGGATTGACTCTATTTTAAATGTTTGGTAAAATTCACCTGTGAAGCCATCTGGCCCTGGACTTTTGTTGTTGGGAGTGTTTTGGCTACAAAATTCAGTTTCCTCACTAGTAATCAGTCTGTTCAGATTTTTTTCTTTATTTCTGATTCAGTTTTGGAAGATTGTATATTTCTAGATATTTATCCATTTTCTTTATGTTCACTTTGTTGGCATAAATTTTTCATAGCAGTGTGTTACAATCATTGTATTTCTGTGCTGTCAGTTACTTCTCTTTCATTTCTGATTTTATTTGTGTCCTTTTTTTTCCTTGATGAGTCTGGCTGAAAGTTTATCAGTTTTGTTTATTTTTTCCAAAGAACCAGTGCTTGGTTTCGTTGATCTTTTCTTTTTTTTCTCTTTCTTTTTAGTCTCCATGTCATGTACTTCCACTCTGATCTTTATTATTTCCTTTATTCTACTAACTTTGGGCTTTGTTCTTTTTCTAGTTCCTTTAGGTGTAAAGTTAGATTGTTTGAGATTTTTCTTGTTTCTTGAGGTAGGCCTCTATTGCTATAAACTTTCCTCTTAGAAATACTTTCATTGTGTCCCAAATATGGACTGTTGTGTGGGGGTTTTTTTTTTTTTTTGAAGACTTTATTTACTTACTTATTTGAAAGAGAGAGGAGGGGCAGAGGGAGAGAAAGGATCTCAAGCAGACACACTAAACGCAGAGCTCAATGCGGGACTCAATCTCATGACCCTGAGACCATGACCTGAGCTGAAATCAAGTGTTGCAGGCTTAACCAACTGAACCACCCAGGTGTGCCGAGAGACTGTTGTGTTTTTATTTTCATTAGTCTCCATGTATTTTTTTATTTCCTTTTTGATTTCTTCATTGACCGATTGGTTGTAAATTTAGTAGCATTTTGTTTAGCCTCCATATGTTTGTGTTTTTTTCCAGTTTTCTTCTTGCATATGCTTTCTAGTTTCATACTATTACGGTCAAAAAAAGATGTTTGATATGATTTCAGTCTTGTTAAACTTATTGAGACTTGTTCTGTGGCCTAGCCTATGATCTGTCCTGGAGAATTTTTCACGTGAACTTGAAAAGAATGTATATTCTACTGTTTTTGGATGGAATGTTTTCTATGTATCTGTTAGGTCCATCTGGTCTAGTGTGTCATTCAGCGTCACTATTTCCTTGTTACTTTTCTTTCTGGATGATCTCTGCATTGATGTAAGTGGGTTGTTAAAATGCCCTACGATTAATTACATTACTGTCGATTTCTCCCTTTTTGTCTGCTAATATTTGCTTTATGTATTTAGGTGCTCTCCTGTTGGATGCATACATATTTACAATTGTTATATCCTCCTGTTGGATTGATCCTCTTATCATTGTGTAATGCCCTTCTTTGTCTCTGGCTATAGTCTTTTTTGTCCAATATAAGTATTGCTGTTCTGGCTTCTTTTTTGCTTCCATTTCCATGGAGAATCTTTTTCCATCCCTTCACTTTCAGTCTGTATGTGTCTTTAGGTCTGAAGCGAGTCTCTTTTTTAGAGAGAGAGTTCAAAAGTAGGGAGGGGCAGAGGGAGAGAGAGAATCTTAAGCCGGCTCCATACCAATCATGGAGCCTAAGGCAGGGCTCGATCTCACGACCCTGAGATCATGACCTGAGCTGAAATCAAGAATGGGGCGCTTAACCGACTGAGCCACCCAGGTGCCCCTGAAGTGAGTCTCTTATAGGCAGTACATAGATGGATCTTTTCCCTTTTTATCCATTCATTTACCCTGTGTCTTTTGATTAAAGCATTTAGGCCATTTATACTTCAAGTAATTATTGATAGATACGTACTTATTGCCATTTGTTAATTTTTTTCTGGTTGTTTTAGTACTACTCTATTCATTTCTTATTCTCTTGCTGTCTTCCCTTGTAATTGATGACTTTATTTAGTGTTATGCTTGGATTCCTTTCTCTTTATTTTTAGTGTATCTATTATAGGTTTTTGGTTTGTGGTTACCGTAAGATTCATATATCCTAAGTATATAGCAGTCTATATTATGTTGATGGTTGCTTAAATTGGAGCACATTCTAAGAGGAACTTTATTTTTACTTCCTCGTCCATGTTTTATGTATATGTTGTCATATTTTATATCTTTATTTTGTGAATCCCCTATTTTTTAGATAATCGATTTTTACTATTTTTGTCTTTAACCTTCCTACTAGCTTTATAAGTGATTGATCTACTACCTTTACTGTATGTTTGCTTTTACTTGTGAAATTTTTTTCCTTTCATGATTTTCTTCTAATTATGGCCTTTTCTCTTCTGCTTAAAGTCCCTTTAACCTTTCTTGTAAGGCCATTTTAGTGGTGATAAACTTTAACTCATTTGTCTGGGAAACTCTTTATCTCCACAATTCTGAATGATAACCTTGCTGGGTAGAGTACTCTTTGTTGTGTTTTTTTTTTTCCTTTTAGCACTTTGAATATATCATGCCATTCCCTTCTGGCCTGTCAAGTGTCTGCTGAAAAATTAGCTGACAGCCTTATGGGGTTTCCCTATTACATAACTGGTTGCTTCTCTCTTGGTGCTTTTAAGATTCCCAACTTATCTTTAATCTTTTACATTTTAATTATTATATGTCTTGGTGTAGACCTCCTTGAGTTCATCTTGTTTGGTGCTCTCTTTTATTCCTGGACTTGGATGTCCATTGCCTTCCCCAGGTTAGGGAAGTTTTCAACTATTACTTCTTCACATAAGTTTCTGCCCCTTTCTCTCTTCTTCTGGGATCTCTCTCATGCAAATGTTACTATGCTTGATGTCGTCCTAAAGAGCCCTTTACATATTCTCATTTTTTAGAATTATTTTTTCGTTTTGCTGTTCAGCAGGGTGCTTAACACTACACTGTCTTCCAGATTGCTGCTCTGTTATTCTCCATCTTCTAATCTGCTGTTGATTCCTTTTAGTGTATTTTACGTTTCATTTATTGTATTCAATGGATTGATACTTTTTTATATTTTCTATGTCTTTGTTGAAGTTCTCAATGAGTCATTTAGTATATCCATTCTTCTCTAGTCTAGGGAGCATCTTTATGACCATTACTTTGAACTTTTTATCAGGTAGATTGCTTATCTGTTTCATTTCTTTCTTGTTCTAAAGTTTTGTCTCATTCTTTCATTTGGAGCATATTTCTCTGTTTCCTCATTTTGTTTGACTTTCTGTGTTTGTGTCTATGAATGAGGCAGAATATCTACCTATAATGGCCTTGTGTAGGGACAGCCCCTGTTTAGACCGCATGTCCCTGGCAGCTTTGGCTGGCTGGCTGGAGTTTTAACAGGCATGGGCTGGAAGTCCCAGGGCACTCGGCTGGCGCTACCCTGCTTGGACAGCTGGAACTGAAGTGGGCACAAGCTGGGGGGCCTTGGGGCTCTCTGGATAGAGGGCAGCCTGGCAGTACAGCTGGAGCTATAACAGGTGTGGTCTGGGAGGTCCTGGGGCACTCTGCATAGGGGGTGCCCTGGCGAGTCCCCTGGAGCTAAAGTGGGTGCAAGGCTGGAGTATCCTGGGATGCTTGATACCTGTGTTGCCTTGGTGAGATTACTAGAGCTATTGTAGACATTGTCCAGCAGTGTCCACGTACGTGTGATGCTGGGGCCACTTTAGTGGGAAGGCTGGGGTTGGTGTGGGCTAGGGGCTCAGGGCTCACTAAGGTAGCTCGCTGGCTAGGGCACCCAGACACTACTCCCATATGTGCAGTCAAGGTGGAGAGGGAATATAAATTGTGGTGCTCACCAGCCCCTTCAACCCAAACAGCTGGGAAGCTTCCTGCTGTTTGGCAGAGTCCTAGGACTGGTTCCTTTATATTCTAGTTGCTCGTTTAAATTGTGCCTTCTTTTCTGTGCCCTAGGGCAGACAAATCTGTTTCTGATCCCTCAGTACTATCCCTCCCCACTGTAGTTCACAGTGTAGGAGGTGGGAGTTCTGGTCTTTTTCTTTCCTGCTGTTTTATATGCTGCCCCTCTATCCTTTGTTGTTCAGAAGCTGTTCAGTCAGTCCTCAGTTCATTAGGAGGAATTGCTTTATATGTAGGTTTAGATTTGGTGTGTCCATGGAGGAGTGAGTTCAAGGTCTTCCTATGTCACCATCTTGGACACTTTGAAAAACCTTATATGACCAATTAAAGTAAGTTTTTATTCATTAAATTGTTGATATTTTTTAAATTAGTGGTGTTTTATTCTCTGGCATTTGGGCCCTTTTTTAGATTATAAATCCTTTGAAGTCGTAGTTATCCTTTTCAGGTTACAGTGAGAACTTAATTTGGAGGGTTTCAGAATCTGTATTACCAAAACAGTGTGGGTCTCTCCATGCCAGGAGTCTGTTAACCTTGACCTGAAGTTACCTCAACAGGTTTCCTCTCCCACTACCAGTTACTCTTTTTCAGACCTGCCCTCATAGATTGGGTACTGGTGGGAGTAATGGGCCCAATTTTTTGTCACTTGTACAATCATTTGCATCATAGATTTAGTGTAACTCTGCATATTATTGTAGGCAACAGTGTCTAGTTAGTGATGCCCTGTTTAACCTCCAGATATGCTATTCACCTAGGATTATACTAAAGACACATACAGAATTTGAGAACTCATCAGTGCTTATTATTAGAATTAATTTGCCAGAAGGTGTTCTTCTGATGGATATGGTGGAAATCCAAGGATTCCATGACAATATTGCACCAGAGTTTGGGGTCACATAAATGATGAGTCAGGTGTCTAAAAAGACCCTGCTTTGTGTAGCCACTCTAGTTTGACAGTCTAAACTCCCATTCCTTAGTGATAGGCAGATCTCCTACCCATTCTCTTCCAATTGAAACTTCAGTGTTGGATTTCCTTTATGCCCACTTTTTTCTCCTTTGCTCCTTCATCTCCGGCTAGACTTTGACCTTAAGATCATGGAGTGAGGAGAGAAGCATGATCTGCTCTTTAACCCTTACCCTTCCCATCTCTCTCCTTAAGTATTTTCAGGGGAAAGGAAGGGGAAAGGGGACAGATGTCTCTAACTTAACTGGTATTGCTCTATCCCCTTTTTGGTTGTCACTAATTCTTTGGTGGGCCTAATTAAAATTGGATGGGAGGTGAACAGTGTTCTTCAAGGGGTCCCTAAAAGAAACCTCTGTACAACATAGTTCCCGGAATAGGAGTTATGACTCCTTGTTGGCCTCTTCTACCCCCTTTCCCAGCTGGCTTCTATCCTAGTATGTATGCCTCACATCCTTGTTGGGGCCTTTAGCCCTCTGGGACAGAATAGCTGCAACATGGCTCAGATTTTCCACAGTATCCACCTAACTGGTGGGAAATTCTTACACCCTTATTTTAATCTTTGGGAAAGGTCTGTAGCATCACTGACCCTGTTCTCTACCTTACTTTCCTCAGATCCACCCTGCCCTTCATATGGGCACAGGGGGCAGGAGTGGGGTACATCACCCATTCCACTGCTTAAGCATATGTCCACTCAGGGGGTGAAATGTCTGTGTTCTCTTCATACACATATCCTAACTCTTCATACACATAACCTAACCCTGGCTTTCTTAGAGCTCCCCTCAGTAGTTCAAAGTCTTAAGTTCTGAACAGTAACTGTGACTCTGAAATGTGACATGCTAACTTAGCATGTGCAGCAGTGATCCTAGTGGCCTTGTTGGCTACTGTGCTGCTGCTTTGGGATGGGTAATTGCTTGATAGGTGGTACTCTCCTTGTTAGAAATGGCTCACATTATGTAACAGTGAGCTGCAATCAGTCAGTGAAATTGATGAGAATAAAACTTTCACATTCAAATTGGGATTTGAGTAGAAACCTAGGTCAGCAATTTTGCTTGTTAAATCGTTATTATCTATTATTTCATTTGAAAGATGATGTCACATGCCTCCCATAGCATGCTAGGAGGAGGTTAGCCATGAATTCAAAGAACAGGGGTTTACCTGTTTAATACACTAAGCCTTTCCCTCCACAAAAAGAAAAGAAAAGTCAGAAACCACCCATTCTAGGATGAGACTGAAATGTAAAATGATACAATATCCAAGACAAAATGCGTATTTTTTCTTTATTAATGTTTTCTGTCTGTACATAATACTGTAGACTATTAGGGCCACAAATAAATTACCAAGAAGTATAAACAATTATGAATATTTTAAAAGGTAGCTACTTTGATAAATGTATTCAAACAAGCTGATGAAAAAAATTACCATATTTCATTGATGAATCACTTATTCACATTTTAAAATCTCTGAAAAATTGAAGTGCAGCTTAAGATCGATGATGTCATGGATTAGTTGAAAGCATTTTTTTTCTTTTTTAATACATAAAAAAATAGTGTGCTTTTCAGTTCATGGTATATTTGATAAAATACAGCAATGAATCACCACTCATGCCCACTCAGAGATTCCCATCTGGGTGCAACCACCACTGTAAATCACTTTCTGTTATAGTAGGTAACTGCTGATTCCTTTAATATTGGGAGTTGTCACTGTTCCCCCTCCCCACCCCCACATGGGGGCATAGTCTCCCTAGGACAAGACTGACAGCGGCTCTCATAGTTGGAATATCAGTAACTGTAGAAATAAGATTTCGTCTAGCTACTTCCAAAGTACAATAAAATCAGTGGCAAAGGGAATTGGAACTTTGCGATAGCCCTATATTGTTGGCCCTAGGTCTTGGGTACTATCAAGCTGAAACAGACAATTTATTCTCCCAATGCACATAAAACAACCAACTGAGCAAAGATGGCTGTACCTTTTCTTCAAGTGTATGCTTTAAAGACTTGCATGAATGCCACAAATTGAAACAGCATTATTATTTGAAGGTTAAGGTATTGTCCCATTCCCAAAGCTAATATTTGATACCAGTCACTGCTTGTCATGAATAGACTATAGGCTGATTTTTCTTTCCATTCCACAGCTGAAGAAAGATTCATGGAATAGGCTCCAGTAATATTTATAATTGATAGGGTCCATGAAAACCAAATAGGTCAAGCTCTTCATTTTTTAAATAATAGCCCCAAAGAAGTCAGTTTACTCCTTTTCCATAGCAATTGGTGCAGCCCAAAATAGGACCCAGATCTCCTAATTCAGTGTCTTCTCCACCCCTCCTTCCCCTTCCCTTGCTTTGCATTGAACACAGTTCCCTCCTAATTTAATTGGTGATGGTTATGCCAGGAGTTTTACAATGAAACAACTTACCTCTAGGTTTCTTATGTTGGTTCTTATTAGGCCATTATTAGGCCATAAAGACACATCACAATATACTTATTCAAGTTCAGATATGATTGAAATGGAAAAATTGGTGGCTGGTACTTACTCTTAGCTGGAATTTTAATTTTACTGTTTTAAAATGCTTAAGAACAATACCACGTGGGACAGGCAAATCAGGTAATATTCTTTCCATCTCTGGACCAATATTGTGAATGCCAAGAAGACCAATGATACATGTGTCAAGAAGGAGACCACTCCCTTATTGATGTACTTTGCCTTCCTGTTCAAGGAAAAGCCTGTTAGTGTAAAGGACATCACAACTGTGGATCAGATACATGCTAATTACATAGGTTAATCAAATGTGCCCTTTATTCCTAAGTATGCATGGAAAAAGTTTTGCAAAATATTTGAGGAAAGTGAAAGAGAAGGTCATGATGAACAAACAGAACAATTCCTGAGGTTAAAAAAAAAATACAGGAAACAGAAGAAAACTTTACCAAAAAATTAAAATTCATACCCAGAATTTTGAGAATATGAATTTGAATTAAGAATATGAATAAGGGGACGCCTGGGTGGCTCAGTCAGTTGGGCGGCTGCCTTCGGCTCAGGTCATGATCCTAGCGTCCTAGGATCAAGCCCCGCATCGGGCTCCTTGCTCAGCACGGAGCCTGCTTCACCCTCTCCCTCTGCCTGCCTGCCGCTCCCCCTGCTTGTGCTCTCTCTCTCACTGTCTCTCTCTCTGTGTCAAATAAATAAAAAATCTTTTTAAAAAAAGTATGAATATGAATTGAATAAGACTATGAATTTGAATTGAATAAGACTGAATTTGAGTAAGAGTATGTATTTGAGTTTGAATAAGAACAGACTGTAATAGAGGGGATCAGTTAGAGAACAAAATAAAGTACTTGGAAAATAGACACATTATCACATAATTAAAAACTTAATAAATGCCAAGTGCCCAGCGTAGGGTTGCCCTGCCTCACTTAGGCTGTACAGCAGAACCTGGAACACATCACTCAGGCCCCACCCCCAACCCCACCCCCCAACCGGAAGCTCGCCGTCCCCCCTTCCCTGGACCCCATTTCAGGTCCCATCCCAGAGCTCGCACAACGTTCCAACTGACAGTTTCCTGAGGTCTCCAACTGTCACTGATTCTGCCTCCAGCCTCCCTTGCCACTCAGGCTGGGAAATCTCCGAGGCCGCCACCACCCTCGGCCCCGCCGCTGCCTGCTCTGCAGCCCTCGCTTCCGTGCGGTCTTTGCCTTCGCCTTGGTGCCTGGGCCATTAGCCATGGCCACTGCGCCTGTCTCACAAGTGCGCCAGAACTACCACCCCGACTGCGAGGCCGCCATCAACATCCAGATCAACCTGGAGCTCTACGCCTCCTACGTGTACCTGTCCATGGCCTTCTACTTCGACCGTGACGACGTGGCCTTGAAGAACTTCGCCCAGTACTTCCTGCGCCAGTCCCGCGAGGAGACCGAGAAGCTGATGCAGCTGCAGAACCAGCGCGGGGGCCGCATCCGTCACTGTGACATCAAGAAGCCGGACCGCGACGACTGGGAGAGCGGCCTGAAGGCCATGGAGTGCGCCCTGCACCTGGAGAAGAACGTGAACCAGAGCCTGCTCGACCTGCACCAGCTGGCCACCGACAAGAGCGACGCCCACCTGTGCGACTTCCTCGAGAGCCACTACCTGCACGAGCAAGTCAAGTCCATCAAAGAGCTGGGGGGCTATGTCACCAACCTGAGCAAGATGGGGGCCCCGGAAGCCAGCATGGCAGAGTACCTCTTTGACAAGCTCACCCTGGGTGACAGCGACAAAAAGAACTGAGTTGGGACTGTTTCCCCTATAGCCACAGGGTGCATGGTGACTTTCCCTGATCACCATGCCGAGCCTGCATATTGCAGTATTGCCTTTGCAAAACGTTCCAGTTTTTTTCTTCCAGTTCTGCCATAAATAAAGTTAATTTGGTTTCAATAAAGTTATTTGGTTCTTAAATAAATAAAGGTCTCTGGTTGATTTGTATGCATATCTCTCACCTTTGAAGTTTTAAAACAGGTATTCAGGAATTTCTCCACCCACCCAACCCCATCTACATGCAGCTCAGGACCTCTGAAGATGGAGGGAGAAGATATTTCATGGGACTGTGGAAAACAAAAAATTAATCTTACCCTTATAAACAGTGTGGGGTGGGTGATCTAGGGCCCTGATGAATGTGGGAGCCTGTGCATAGTAAAAGTATAAAAATTTGGCCTGAAAATTATGATTGGGGTTGATCTGGGGAAAGAGTGATGGAAATGGGTTTGGGCAGGGATTAAAGTAAAGGAGGTCTTCAGCTTTACCTGAAAACTTTTAGTTTGTTAAAATATGTAAATACTAATGTTTGTTAATTCTAGATAGCAAGAAAGGGACTCCAGAAGCCATGGCAGGATACCTCTTTGACAAGCTCATCATGGGCAACAGTGATAAGAGAAACTGAATATTAGGCTGGCTTCCCCAAGATATGAGAGTGATTGCCTTTGGACCCCCTTTGCAGAACATGCATATTGTCATTAGGAAACTTCTGCTTTCCCTTATAAATAGTGTGGTTATGTGGGATGGGGTAAGATGGGTGGTTTGGAGCCCTGGTTGCTATAGATGGATGTGTATGACAAAAGTATAGAAAAAAACATGGTCTAGAATTCATAATACTAGTTGCTTCTGGGAAAGAAGTGAAAAATGGGATTGGGCAGGGATTAAAATAAATGGAGTCTTCAGCTTTATCTGAATCGTTTTTAGCTCATTAAGTCATGCAAATGTTATTGTTTATTGTTTCTCAGTAACAGCTTGGGGGCCCTGGAAACTGGCATAGTAGATTATCTGCTTGGCAGGTTCACCCTTGTCAGTCTGTTAATATGGAACTGTGTTTTAGACTTCGGTCTCTATAGAGAGACACAGGTGTGATTTCAAATGGCCATCAGTGCCAGGTATGCATGCTGCCAATACAAAACCTCCAGTTATGGGTTTTTATGTACACTTTCTAATAGTTTGGTTTAGAGAGAAGACCCTACTCAGTATAAGAGTTGAAAATTTAACAAAGATGCTAAACATCAAAATATTTAATAATATGAAGTAGATTCAATCTCCAAGAAAGAAATAATTCATAACAATAATAATTCATAGTCATAGAAGGACCTTGTACAATAACAACCTCTCAGAAGAAATTCCAGAAGGAGAAAACAAGGGGTTGTTCAGAGAGAGAGTAGACAATAATCGAGAAATAATTTTTTTTAAATAGTATAATCCAAATACTATTATTTTATATATTTTCTCCTTTAATCTACTAATGTTCTGAATTACATTAATAGATTTTCCTGTGTGGAATTATTTTTTTATTCCTGGAATGAAACTTAATTTGGTCACTGTTGATTTGTTTTACTACAATTTTTTTAAGATATAATTTAAGAGATACAACATTGTGTAATTTTAAGGTATACAGCATGCTGATTTTGATACACTTATATGTTGGGAAATGATTGCCACCAAAACCTTAGAAAAAACCTCCATCACTTCATATAATTACCATTTCTTTTTGGTGGTGAAATTACTTAAGGTTTATTCTCTTAGCAATATTCAAAGATATACTATTGTTAACTATAATGGCCATACTATGGCCATACTATACATTAGATCTCTATAGTTTGTACCATTTGATCAATATCTCCCCATTTTCTCCAACCCCCAGCCTGTGGTAACTACCATTCTACTCTATGTTGCTGAGTTTGGCTTTTTTGAGTTCCTTATATAATTGATATATTTTTGATTGATAAATTGATACAGTATTTGTCTTTTTCTGACTTATTTCACATAATGTCCTCAAGTTTCATCCAAGTTGTTGCAAATGGCAGCATTTCTTTCTTATTGCAGAATAATATTCTGTTTTATATACACACACACACACACACACCACATCTTCTTTATCCATCTACCCACTGACCAACACTTAGGTTGTTTCCATATGTGGCCTATTGTGAATAATGTTGCAGTGAACATTGGGGAGCAGTTATCTCTTTGAGATCCTGTTTTCATTTCTTTGGGATAAATACCCAGAAAATAAATTGCTGGATCATATAGCAGTTCTATTTTTAATTTTTTGAGGAATGTCCATACTGTTTTCCATACTGGCTGTATCAGTTTATACTCCCACCAACAGTACACAAGAGTTTCCTTTTCTTCACATCCTTGCCAGCACTTGATATTTCTTGTCTTTTTAGTGATAGCCATTCTAACACATGTGAGGTGATATCTCATTGTGACTTTGATTTGCATTTCCCTGATAACTAGTGATGTTGAGCACCTTTTCATATACCTGTTAGCCATCTGTATGTCTTCTTTGGAAAAATGTCTTTTCAGGTTCTCGGCCCATTTTTTAATTGGGTTGTGTAAGTTCTTTATATATTTTGGATATTAATCCCTTATCAGGTATATGCTTTCCAGATACTGTCTTCTATTCCATAGTTTGCCTTTTTGTTTCACTGATTGTTTCTTTTGCTCTGCAGAAGTTTTTTAGATTAATATAGTCCCACTGATTTATTTTTTGCTTTTGTTGCTTGTGCTTTGGGTGTCATATCCAGAAAATCATTTCCAGGACCAATATCAACCTTTTTCCTATGTTACCTCCTGGGAGTTTTATGGCTTCAGGTCTTAAGTTAAAGTTTTTAATCCTTTTTGAGTTAATTTTTGTGTATGGTATAAGATAGGGGTACAGTTTCATTCTTCTGCATGTGGTTATTCAGTTTTCCCACCACAGTTTATCAAAGACACTATCCTTTCCCCACTGAGTATTCCTTGCTCCCCTGTCAAATATTAGTTGACCATTTATGTGTGAGTTTATTTCTGAGCTTTTGATTATGTTCCATTGGACTATGTGTCTTTTTTCATGCCAGTACCACACTGTTTTGCTTTATAAGGTTTTGCATTATTGTTTGAATTCAGGAAGTACAATGCCTCCAGCTATGTTCTTTCTTTGGATATTCAGGGTCTTTTGTAGCTCCATAGGAATTTTAGGAATGTTTTTCTATTTCTGTAAAGAATGCCATTGGAATTTTGATAGGGTTTACAGTGAATCTATAGATGACTTTGGGGAGTACAGACATTTTAACCATATCAATTCTTCTGATCAGTGAACACAGGATATCTTTCTATTTATCTGTGTCATCTTTAATTTCTTTCATGAAATTCTTAAAGTTTTCAATGTACAGATCTTGGTTAAATTTATCCCTAATATTTTATTGTTTTTGATGCTAATGTAAATGGGATTGTTTTCTTTATTTCTTTTTCTTGTTATTAGTATGTAGAAATGCAGCTGTGTTTTTGTAACCTGTAACTTTTCTAAATTCATTAATTATTTCTGACAGGTTTTTGGTGGAGTCTTTAAGACTTTCTAGATCTAAAAGCATATTATCTGCAAAGATAATTTGACTTTTTCCTTTCTAATATGGATGTCTTTTATTTCTGTTCCTTGCCTGAATGCTCTGGCTAGGACTTCCAGTGCTATGATTAATATGAGTGGTGAGAGTGGGCACCTTTGTCTCATTCCTGATCTTAGAGGAAAAGCTTTCACCATTGTGGATGTCACAGCTTGTCCTCTGTGACCTTTATTTTGAGGTCTCTTTTTATACTCAATTTGCTGAGAGTTTTTTTTATCATAAATAGATGTTGAATTTTGCCGGATCCTTTTTTCTGCATCTGTTGAAATGATCATGATTTTTATCCTTCATTTTGTTAAAGTGGTGTATTACATTGATTGATTTATGGGTGTTGAACCATCCTTGCATCCCTGGAATAAATGCCCCTTGATAATGGTATATAATCCTATTAAAGTTTTGTTTAATTTGGTTTGCTAGTATTTTGTTGAGTTTTACATCTATATTTATCAGAGATATTGGCTTGTAATTTTCTTGTGGTATCCTTGTCTGGCTTTAGTATCAAAATGTTGGCCTTGTAAAATGAATTTGGAAGTGTTCTATCATATTTTTTTGGAATTGTTTGAAAAGAATTTATATTCTTTTTTAAATGTTTGTCAGAATCCACTGGTAAAACTGGTACTGGACTTTTGTTTGTTGGGAGGTTTTTGATTACTGATTCAATTTCATTACTAGTAATTGGTCTGTTCGGATTTTCTAGTTCGTCATGTTTCTGTTTTGGTAGGTTGTATGTTTCTCAGAAATTATCCAGTTTTTCTAGTTTGTCCAATTTGTTGGTGCCTACAGTTGAATGGGAGTTAGGTGTACCAGCCCCCTGTGCAGTCAAAAATCTGAGTATAACTTTTGGCTCCCCAGAAACCTTACTACTAATAGCCTACTATTAACCAGAAGCCTTACCAATAACATAAATAGCTGATTAACACATATTTTTATGCTATGTGCATTATAATGCTGTATTCTTACAATAAGGTAGAGAAAATAAAATGTTACTAAGAAAATCATAAGGAAGAGAAAATTACACTTAGTACTGTAAAAAGTCCACATATAAGTGGACTTTTGCAGTTCAAACTTATGTTTAAGTGTCAACTGTAATTGTTTGGAGCGGTCTCTTCAGTTCATTTGTATTTCTGTTGTAATTGTCTCTTTTATTTCTGATTTTGTTTGAATCTTCTCTTTTTTTCTTAGTCTAGCCAAAGTTTATTGATTTTTTAAAATTTTTCATTTCTTTATTTTCTGAACATTCTATAATGTAATATCTACATTTATAAATTTAAAAAATCTTCAAAAAACATTCCAAAATAAATAACATTCCAAAATAAATAAAAAGGCAATTTTTATTAACTTTCAGAATAATAGCAGTATCTTGGGAGTGTCCTGCCGAGTAACTATTGGAGGACAAAGTTCATGTTGATCTGTAAGTACTGATTTGAATGTGGAAAATGGGTCTCGTGATCTCAGATACATCTGTAATATTCCAGCAACAAAACCTATTTCCTGCACTTGGGACCAGTCTTTCCTAAATCCATAGAAAGTACTTCTGTGAGAAGGTGCCCAACTGAAGCCAACTACAGGAGTATTAGCAGGGACTCAGAGTAAGCATCACCACGGACAGCAACTGTTGCCACCGACTCCATGCAATGGGCAATTGTTCTTGCTTGAAGATCTCCTGACAGAAGGGATGAGCACTTTTCCCCCAAAGGCTTGAAAACTGCAAGTATAGATGAATGAATTAATGAATGAATGAATGAGCAAGTGAATTTTAAGAAAATCAAAGGTGGTTGAAGAATGCCAGAGAGGTCTTCTGACCCTTTGATTTTATTTATCCTTTCAAAAACCAGCTGTTAATTTTCTTGATCTTTTTAAATTTTTTTTCTGGTCTCTATTTCATGTTTTTCTCCTATGGTGTTTTTTTATTTCCTTTCTTGTGCTAACTTTGGGCTTGGTGTGTTCTTTTTCTAGTTCCTTGGTATGTAAAGTTGTTTATTTAAGATCTTTTTATCTTGATTTTTTTTTCTTGATGTAGGCATTTATCAGTATATACTTGCCTCTTAGAACTGCTTTTCCTGCATCCCATTTTTTTTGTATGTTGTGTTTCCTTTTTTGTTTAATTCAAGATCTTATTCTGATTCCCTTTTGAATTCTCCTTTGACCCACTGGTTGCTCAGGAGTGTGTTCTTTTGTTGTTGTTAAGTTTTTATTTTTAATTAATCTCTACACCCAACGTGGGACTCGAACTTACAATCCAGAGATCAAGAGTTGCACACTCCACGTACTGAGTTAGCCAGGCACGCCAAGGAGTATGTTTTTTTAATTTCCACATATTTGTGAATTTCCCAGCTTTCCTTTTGTTGACTTCTAGCTTCATACAGTTGTGTTCAGAAAAGATACTTGGTGGGGCGCCTAGGTGGCGCAGTTGGTGAAGCATCCAATTCTTTGGTTTCGAATTAAGTCATGATCTCAGAGTACTGGGATCGCGCCCTGCATTGGGCTCTCTGCTCAACAGGGAGTCCACTTGAGACTCTCTCTCCCTCTCCCCTTCCTGCTCATGCTCTCTCTCTTTCTCTTTCTCTAAAATAAATAAATAAATCTTAAAAAAAAAAAAAGAAAAGATACTTGGTGTGATTTTGGTCTTAAATTTGCTAAAAATTGTTACATGACCTATCACGCAGTCTATTCAGAGAATGTTGTGTGCACTTGAGAAGAATGTATATTGTTTTTGGATGGAATGTTCTGTAGATTTCTGTTAGGTCCATGTGGTCTAAAGTGTAGTTCAAGTCCATCTTTTTTTTTTTTTTTTTTTTTGGTCTGGATGACCTATGCATTTTTGATAGTAGAAGCTTAAAATTCCCAGTTTTTTGTATTGCTGTTTATTTCTCCTTTTAGTTGTTAGTATTTGGTTTATATATTTAGATGTTCTATTGTTGGGTGCCTAAATATTTACATATATCTTCTTTATGGATTGATCCCTTTATCTTTGTATAACGACTTTCTTTGTGTTGATCATTTTTAGCTTCAAATCTGTTTTGTGTGATAGAAGTATAGCTGTCCCTGCTTTCTTTTGCTTGAAATGTCTTTTTTCCATTTATTCACTCTCTACATGTGTCCTTAAAGCTAAAATAAGCCTTTTTAAAAAAAGGTTTTATTTTGGGGGCACCTGGGTGGTTCATTTGGTTAAGCTTCCAACTCTTAATTTTGGCTCAGGTCATGGTCTCGAGCCCACATCAGTCTCTGCACTGTGCGTGGAGCCTGCTTAAGATTCTCTCTCCCTCTCTCTCTGCCCCTCCTCCTCCCCACTCTTGTGCACATGCTCTCTCTTCTCAAAAATAAATGAAAGAATAAAAAAGATTTTATTTTTAAGTAATCTGTACACCCATTGTGGGGCTCAAACTTATGACCCTGAGATCAAGACTTGCACACTCCTCTGACTGTGCCAGCTAGGCACCCCTAAAATAAGTCTCTTATAGGCAGTTTATCATTGGACCTTGTTTTTTTTTTTTTATCCCTTCAGCCATTCTGTGTCTTTTGATTAGAGAATTTAATCCTTTTAAATTTAAAATAATTATTGATAAGTAAGGTCTTACTATTGCCATTTTGTTCATTGTTTTCTGTTTTGTAGATCCTTTGTTCCTTGTTTTCTCTCTTGGTGTGTTCCTTTGTAATTTGATGACTATTTGTAGTGGTATCCTTTGACTCTTATCATAAATTTTTTTTTTTTTGTATCTAATACAGTTTTTTCCTTTGTGTCTTTGGGGTTGGTTGCTGGAAGATTATTGTATCCTTTGGTTGTGTCATGTTTCCTTGATTTTTGTCACGTTCCTTGAAGTTTTGCATTGCTCTGTTCTCATTTGAAGTAGCAATCTTTTACAGTCTTTACTAACTGCCTTCAGGAGAGAAATACTTGCCATTAGCCTTGATAGTGATTCTGAGACTTTCTCAGACTTTCTATGGATACAGCTGCTCTCCACTTCTTACTCCCTCTTGTGGCAGAATTCTTAAGCTCTCTCTTATGCCTTCTCTCCATCCTGCAATGCACCAGGCCAGGAGTTGACATTCTCACTTTTGTTTTCCAAAGACTGGTACTAAAGCTTAAGTTTGTGGTAACTAGCCATTTCCCAAAGCTCACTTTTGTCACTGCTGACATGAATGTGCTAATGAGGAGGCACAAAAAACCACCAGAATCTGCAAGTCAGAGACCACAAATTTGAGCTATAGTGCCACTTTTTGGAAGACCAAAGTGAGAGGAGCATACACAGGAAGCTGACCACAGTGTGGCAGAGGTTTGTGGTGGAGGCATTCTGAGTGCTAGGGGTATGCATGGGCCAGTTGAGGTCATCTGTGGGTTTTATCAGCAACTCATGGGCAGGCTTCTTGATGAAATGTTTTAAGACATGGTTGGTTGACCCATGTCCCCTTAATACCCTCTGAGAGTCTTATTTGCTGGCTCTCCCAGCTTCTTCCTGATTCCCAGTCATGTAGCTGAAGATTGGGTACTTCTCCCCAGTGTGTCCCAAATTTGTATTTTGTACCAGTGGTGTACAGAAGTTCTCTGGAAACCTGAACTTATACAAAGCCTTTCTAATCTGTGGATGCTTATGTAAATCATTGTTTTCCAGGGTCTCCTGAACTCTAGCCAGGATGGACTGGAACCAGTTTACAGGCCACTACATGTTCCATAGCTGGGAACAAAGTCTATATGTCTTTACCCAGTGCACAAGTGGTTGAGATTCCAGATTCCTTCTGAGTCATTTGGCATATGGAGCTGGATCATTCCATAGCTCCCACAAAGGCACTTCTGTCTGTGGATGGATGCCAAATGATGGTTGGGGTGGGGCAGTACAAAAATAAGAGCTGTCTTATTACACCATGATGCTGACATCACTCTTGCTAATATTTCTATTTAGGATTTCGCATTTCTCTACCTTAACACATAGTTTTCTTTTCAGGTGTGTGAGTACCATCTTTGTCCTGTTTTGGTATTGGGGTTATTCTGGCCCTGTAAAACAAATTGAGAGGTTTTTTTTTTTTTTTTCCATTTTATATGCTCTGGAATAGTTTTCATATTATAGGTTTTCTTGTTCTAAGAAGATTTAGTAGAATTCACATTAAAATTATCTGGGTCTCCTCTCTTTTTAAAGATAGATGCTTTTATTTCTGTAAAAAAATGGCCTTGGGATTTTGATCGGGATAACATTGAATCTGTAGGTTGTTTTGGGTA
The DNA here is from genome assembly GCF_003265705.2 of Callorhinus ursinus. Classification (NCBI taxonomy): domain Eukaryota; kingdom Metazoa; phylum Chordata; class Mammalia; order Carnivora; family Otariidae; genus Callorhinus; species Callorhinus ursinus. Next base: position 11,602,975 of record NW_027397078.1, on the reverse strand, counting down.
GCACAGGTATTTTAACAGTATTAAGCCTTCTATTCCATGAACATGATCTGTCTTTACATTTACTTGTTTCTTTAATTTTTTCAGCAATGTTTTGTTCACATTGATTATCATATGTTCAACTATCCTCATGCCCCAAGGATAAATCCCACTTGTTGAGGTTTGTTGCATCTATATTCATCAGAAATATTGGCGTGTAGTTTTCTTTTATTGTAGTGTCTTTTTCTGGCTTTGCAATCAGAATAATACTGGCCTCATAAAATGAGTCTGGAAGGGTCCCCTCTTCAGTTTCTTGGAAGACTTTGAGAAGGATTGGTATTAATTCCTCTTAAATTCATTTAGAACCACAAAAGGCCCCAATGGCCAAACAATCTTGAGAAAAAAGAACAAAGCTGGAGGCCTCATACTTCCTGAAATAAAAACATCTTACAAACTTACAGTAATAAAAACAGTATGGTACTGGCATAAAGACAGATAAACAATAGAACTGAATTGAGAGCCCAGAAATAAACCCACAGATACACACTCAAATGATCTTCAGCAGGGGTGCCCAAATACACAGTGGGGAATGTATAGTCTGGGAAATAGTGTTGGGAAAGTCTGGGAAATAGTGTTTGGAAAATTAGACATCCATATGGGTTGAATGAAAATGGAACTCTGTATTACACCAGAGACAAAAATCAACTGAAAATGGATTAAAGAGTTTGACATAAGAGGAAGGCTGGGCAGTGGGCAAAGGGGATCACATTAGAGCTACTGACAAAATTATAACTAAAACTGATAAATCATAATGCACGTTGCCATTGAGATTCTCAAGCTTCATTACACATTAGAATTACCACCAGGCTACATCCCAGACCAATTGCGTGCCTCTGGGGGCAGTACCTAGGCATTCCAGGCAGTCAAACCAGTGTGAGCACCTTGCTCCTCAAAGTATGCTCTATGGCAAGCAATCACCTGAGAGCCTGTTACAAATGCAAAATCCCAAGCCCCATCCCAGACCTACAGTATCAGAATCTCCATTTTAATAAGACCGCAGGTAATGAATATGCACCCTGATGTTTTTGAATCACTGCTTTATCATCCCGGTTTTCAACTATGGCAATACATTGGGATAACCTGGGATGCTGGAAAATAATACTCATGCTCAGACTTAAACAACTTACCCAGTTATATCCTTATGAACGTACTGGAAGAAACACACTAAAAACTTATTGTAACTTCAGAAACTATCATTGAATTAACAAATATTTAGAAAGACTTGAGAACCTTATCTAATTTCCATTGATGTTGGATATGTGCACACACACTCACTTTTTAACTTTTTTTTAATTCCAGTATATTTAACATACAATGTTATTTTTAGGTGTATAATATAGTGATTCAACAATTTCATACATTACTCAGTGTTCATCCCGATAAGTATACTCTTAATCCCCCTTTACCTATTCCATCCATCCTCCCCCTCCCCACTGGTAACTATCTATTCTCTATAGTTAAGAGTCTGGTTTTTTTGTTTGGCTTGATCTCACAACCCTGAGATCATGACCTAAGCTGAAATCATGAGTCAGATGCTCAACTGACAGCGCCACCCAGGTGCCCTAAGATTTCATTCTCTTTTATGGCTGAGTAATACCCTATTATTTATGTACCACATCTTTATCCATTCATCTGTCAGTGACCACTTGGGTTTTTTCCATATATTGGCTATTGTAAATGCTGCAATACATAGGGGTGCATGTCTCTTTGAAATAATGTTTTTGTAAATACCCAATAGTGGAATTATTGGATCATATGGTAATTCTATTTTTAATTTTTGAAGACCCTCCATACTGTTTTCTACAGTGGCTGCAATAGTTTGCATTTCCAACAGTGCATGAGGGTTCCTGTTTCTGTACATCCTCACCAACACTTGTTTCTTTTATTTTTAATTTTAGTCATTTTGACAGGTGTGAGGTAATATCTCATTGTAGTTTTGATTTGCATTTCCATGGTAACTAGTGATGTTATACATCTTTTCATGTGTCTGCTGGCCATCTGGATGTCTTCTTTGGAGAAATGTCTGTTCATGTCTTAACTGGATTACTTGGTTTTTTGGTGTTGAGTTGTGTAAGTTCTTTATACAGTTCTTTATACTCCCCCTTTATCAAATACGTCATTTGTGAATATCTTCTCCCATCCAGTAGGTTGTCTTTTAGTTTTGTTGGTTGTTTGCTTTGCTGTGCAAAAGCTTTTTATTTTGACATAGTCCCAATAGTTTATTTTTGCTTTTATTTCCTTTACCTCAGGAGACATATCTAGAAAGACGTTATGGCCCATGTCAGAGAAATAACAGCCTGTGCCCTCTTCTAGGATTTTTATGATTTCAGGTCTCAGATTTAGGTCCTTAATCCATTTTGAGTTCATTTTTGTATATGGTGAAAGAAAGTGGTCAGTTTTCCCAGCACCATTTGTTGAACCCATTACATATTCTTGCATCCTTTGTCAAAGAGTAATTGACCATAACATGGGTTTAGTTCTGGGCTTTCTATTCATTGATCTATGTATCTGTTGTCATGCCAGTACCATCCTGTTAAGATTACTACAGCTATATAATATAACTTCAGATCTGTAATTGTGATACCTCCAGTTTTGTTCTTCCTTTTCAAGATTGTTTTGGCTATTTGGGGTCTTTTGTTAGTTCCATAAACATTTTAGGATTGTTTGTTTTAGTTCTGTGAAAAATACTGTTGGTATTTTGGTAGGGATTACATTAAATCTATACATTGCTTTGGGTAGAATGGACATTTTAACAATATTTGTTCTTCTAACCCATGAGCATGGAATGTTCTTCCATTTGTGTCATCTTTAATTTCTTTCATAAATATTTTATATTTTTCAGAGCACAAATCTTTCACTTCCTTGTTTAACTTTATCTCTATGTATTTTACTATTTTTAGTGCAATTATAAATGGGATTGTTTTGATTTCTCTTTCTTTTCTTTTTTTATACCCTTTATTTTTTTTATTATGTTAATCACCATACATTACATCATTAGTTTTTGATGTAGTGTTCCATGATTCATTGTTTGCATATAACACCCAGTGCTCCATGCAGAACGTGCCCTCTTTAATACCCATCACCAGGCTAACCCATCCTCCCACCCCCCTCCCCTCTAGAATCCTCTGTTTGTTTTTCAGAGTCCATCATCTCTCATGGTTCATGTCCCCCTCCAATTTCCCCCCCTTCATTCTTCCCCTCCTGCTCTTTTTTTTTTTTAACATATAATGTATTGTTTGTTTCAGAGGTACAGATCTGTGATTC
>NW_027397078.1:11386854-11599575 GCF_003265705.2 Callorhinus ursinus | reverse complement strand
TTGCATTATTTGTTTCAGAGGTACAGATCTGTGATTCAACAGTCTTGCACAATTCACAGCGCTCACCGTAGCACATACCCTCCCCAGTGTCTATCACCCAGCTGCCCCATCCCTCCCACCCCCCACCACTCCAGCAACCCTCAGTTTGTTTCTTGAGATTAAGAATTCTTCATATCAGTGAGGTCATATGATACATGTCTTTCTCGGATTGACTTATTTCACTCAGCATAACACTCTCCAGCTCCATCCATGTCATTGCAAATGGCAAGATTTCATTCCTTTTGATGGCTGCAAAATATTCCATTGTATATATATACCACATCTTCTTTATCCATTCTTGATTTCTCTTTCTGATATTTCATTATTAATGTATAGAAATGCAATGGATTTCTGTACTTTGATTTTGTATCCCGCAGCCTTACTGAATTCATGTCTGTTCTAGTAGTATTTTGGTGGAGTTTTTAGGGTTTTCTATATATAGTATCTTGTCATCTGCAGATAGTGAAAGCTTTACTTCTTCCTTACCAATTTGGATGCATTTTATTCCTTTTTTCTTGTCTCCTTCCTATGGCTAGGACTTCCAGTACAGTGTAGAATAAAAGTGAGAGTGGACATCCCTGTGTTGTTCTTGATCTTAGGGGAAAAGCTCTCAGTTTTTCACCATTGAGTTTGATGTTAGCTGTGGGTTTTTCATAGATGGCTTTTATTATGTTGAGGTATGTTCCCTCTAAACCTACTTTGTTGAAGGTTTCTATCATGAATTAATGTTGTACTTTGGCAAGTGCTTTTTCTGCATTTATTGAAATGATCATATGGTTTTTATCCTTTTCTCTTATTGATGTAATATATCACTTTGATTGATTTGCGAATATTGAACCACCCTTTTGCAACCCAGGAATAAATCCCACATGATCATGGGGAATGATTTTTTTTAATACATTGTTGGATTCGGTTTGTTAATATTGTGTTGAGGATTTTTGCATATATGTTCGTCAGAGATACTGGCCTGTAGTTCTCTTTTTTTGTGGTGTCTTTATCTGGTTTTGGTATCAGAGTAATACTGGCCTCATAGAATGAATTTGGAAGTTTTCCTTCCTCTTCGATTTTTTGGAATGGTTTGAGAAGAATAGGTATTAACTCTTCCTTAAATGTCTGGTAGAATTCACTTGTGAAGCCAGGGCACCTTGGTGGCTCAGTTGGTTAAGTGTCCGACTTTTGGTTTCGGCTCAGGTCATGATCTCGTGGTCGTGGGATCAATCCCCACCTTGGGCTCTGTGCTCAGTCTGCTGGAGAGTCTCTCCCTCTCCCTCTGCTCCTCCTCCTGCTCACAGTCTCTCTCTCTCTCTCTCTCTCCCCCTGCTGAGCAGGGAGCCTGATGTGGGACTCGATCTGGGGACTCTGGGATCATGACCGGAGCTGAAGGCAGTCGCTTAACCAACTGAGCCACCCAGGCGCCCAATAAAATATTTAAAAAAAAAAAAAAAAAAAGAATTCACCTGTGAAGCCATCTGTTGTGGCTTTTTGTTTGTTGAGTTTTTTGATTACTGATCCAATTTCCTTGCTGGTAATTGGTCTGTTCAAATTTTCTATTTCTTCCTACTTCATTTTTGGTAGGTTTTATGTTTGTAGGAATTTATTTCCTGTAGTTTGTCCAATTTGATGGGATATAATTTTTCAAAATGTTCTCTTACAACACTTTGTATTTCTCTGGTGTCTGTTATTTCACCTCTTTCATTTCTGATTTTGTTGATTTGAGTCCTTTACTCTCTTTTTCTTGTTGAGTCTGGCTAAGGGTTTGTCAGTTTTGTTGATTTTTTTTTTCCTTCAAAGAACCAGCTCCTGGTTTCATTGCTCTGTTCTGTTGGGGTTTTTTTTAGTTTCTATATAATTTGTTTCTGCTCTAATCATTATTATTTCCTTCCTTATACTGGTTTTGGATTTTGCTTTTTCTTTTTTTTTTTCTGCTCCTTTAGGTGTAAAGTTAGGATTTTTGAGATTTTTCTTCTTGAGGTAGGCCTGTATTGCTATAAACTTCCCTTTTATTATGAATTTTGCTGCATCTGAAAGATTTTTGGACTGTTGGGTTTTCATCTTCATTTGTGTCCATGTATTTTTTTATTTTTTCTTTGATTTCATGGTTGACCCTTGATTGTTTAGTAGCATGTTATTTAACCTCCATGTATTTGTACTCTTTCCAGATTTTTTCTTGTGGTTGATTTCTAGTTTCATAGCCTTGTAGTCATAAGAAAGGCATGGTATGACTCTGATCTTTTTGAGTTTGTTGAGGCTTGTTTTGTGGCCTATTATGTGATCTATTATGGAGAATGTTCCATGTGCACTTGCAGAGAAGGTGTATTCTGCTGTTTTAGAATGAAACGTTCTCAGTATAGCTGTTAAATCCATCTGGTCCAATGTGTCATTCAAAGGTACTGTTTTCCTTGTTGATTTTCTGTTTGGATGATCTGTCCATTGATATAAGTGGGGTGTTATAGTCCCCTACTATTATTGTATTACTATCAATTAATTCCTTTATATTTAACTATTTTATGTACTGGGTGCTTCCGTGTTGAGTGCATGAATATTTAAAATTGTTATATCTTCTCGTTGGATTGTCCCCTTAATGAGTATATAGTATTCTTCTTTGTCTCTTGTTAGGGTCTTTTTTTTAAAGTCTATTTTGTCCAATATTAAGTATTGCTACCCCCAGCTTTCTTTTCACAGCCATTTGCATGGTAAATATTTCTTCATCATTTCACTTCCAGTTTGCATGTGTCTTTAGGTCTGAAATGAGTCTCCTGTAGGCAGTGTATAAATGGATCTTGTTTTTTTATCCATTTCATCACCCTGTCTTTTATTTGAGCATTCAGTCCATTTACATTCAAAGTAATTACTGATAGGTATGTATTTATTGCCATTTTGTTACATGTTTTATGATTGTTTTTTGTAGTTCTTCTCTGTCCGATTCTCCCCTTGCTTCTCTCATGATTAGTTGGCTCTCTTTAATGATAGACTTGGATTTCTTTGTCTTTATTTTTTGCATCTCCATTACTGGTTTTTGATTTGTGTTACCATTAGGTTAGTATATAACATCTTCTGTAGCAGTCTGTATTAAGTTTGTGGTTGCTTGAGTTTGAACCCATTTTTTAGTACTCTCCCTCTCACCATGTTTTAGGTATATGGTGTCCTACCTTATACCCTTTTGTGAGTCACTTCACTGATTTTTATAGACATACTTATTTTTACTGCCTCTGTACTTCCTACCTTTCTTTTACTTATAATCCTTCCTTTCCAAAGAGTCCCCTTTATCATTTCTTGCATGGCTAGATTAGTGGTCATGAATTCCTTTAGTTTTTGTTTGACTGGGAAACTCTTTTTCTTATATTCTGAATGGTAGCCTTGCTGGATATTCTTGGCTGCAGATTTTTCCCTTTCAGCTTTTTTGAATATATTATGCCACTTTATTCTGGCCTGCAAGGTTTCTGCTGACAAATCAGCTGATAGTCTTATGGGGTTCCCCTTGTATTTAACTATTTTCTTTTCTCTTGGTGCTTTTAGAATTCTCTCTGTATCACCACTTTTTGCCATTTTAATTACTATATGTCTTGGTGTGGACTCCTTGGGTTGATTTTGTTGGGGGCTCTCTGTTCTTTCCTGCATCTGAATTTCTGTTTCCTTCCTGATTTGTGAAGTTTTCAGCTATTATTTCTTCAAATAAATTTTCCGCCTCCTTTTCTCTCTTTTCTTTCTGGCATCCCTGTAATGTGAATGTTATTACCCTTGATGGAATCACTGAGTTCCCTATTCTCATTTTGCCTAGTTTTTTTTTCCCTCATCTGCTCAGCTTGATTACTTTCCACATTACTCTGTCCTCCAGGTTCCTGATTTGTTCTTTCACTTCTTCTAATCTGCTGTTTATTCCATCTAGTGTATTTTAAATTTTATTTATTATGTTCTTCATTTCTGATTGATTCTTTTGTATCTCTTTATTAAGGGTGTCACTGATTTTTTTCCACTCTTTTTCAAATCAAGTAGTATCTTTATGATCGTTAAATTATCAGACATATTACTTATCTCTATGCTTTTGTCTAGTTCTTTCATTTGGGATATATTCCTATGTTTCCTCATTTTGTCTCTTTCTGGGTCTCTTTCTGTTAGGAAAGTTAGCTATGTCTCCTGCTCTTGAAAGTAGTGGTCTTATGAAAAAGGGGTCTTGTAGTGCCCTGCAGTGCACTATCCCCTGTTTACTGGAACCTGACACTTCAGGGGTGCCTCCTATGTGTGTAGCATATGCTGTGCTTTTGTGACCCGTGCTCTCCTTCAGTCCAGTTGTCTGCAGTGGCTTTCTTTGCCCGTTGTGGACAGTGTTTTGTCCCTGTGGTGTTAGTGGAACAGTCTGGAGCTGCCTGGGGCTTGAGTTGAGTCAGACCAAGCATTTGCCAGAGATGCAGTAGCGCCAAACTGCAAGGTGTTTACCCTGTATTGTCCTCTGAGAAGCTTTCATTATAAGCTTTTATCAGACCAGCTGTCTGCTCCTAGCCCACTGCTGGGTCCACAGTCTGACTGGTATGTGTAGTTGTCTTTCCCTCTCCCTAGGGCAGGAGTTACTTTGTAGTGGTATTGGCCCCTGTCAGGGCTTCCTGCACACTGCCAGGCTTCTGGCCCTGGTTTGAATGGTCTCTGGCCAGGAGCATTTCGGAAGAGGCAGATCTGCAATGTGTGGGGAGGTGGGGGTTGGTTGGGCAGCCATGTTAGCAAGCTCTGCACTCCCCAGGTGTTCTGTGGGAGGGGCCTTGTAGACCCCAGACTGAGGTGGGCCTGTCTTGAAGGGGTGGATCTGTGGGTTGGGGGCATGGTATAAGTAAGTTGGGTAGTGAATGTCAGCTCCCTGCTGTTTTATTCCAGGGGGCGAGGGAGGGAAATGGTGCGTGCCAAGCTCCTTTGTTCTTGGAAAAGTCCCTCAGGGATCCCTGCCCCTCCAAGGCATGCTCTGAGATGAGGAAACAGCTCTCCCTCCTGTATGACTCAGGTGTTTTTCTCAAACTAGTGCTTCTGTGCTGTATTTCAGGGGGCTGTTTGTTGTTCTGTCTCTTTAAGGGTGGGGACTCAGCTTCCTCTTATCCTCCAGGCTCTCCCAGAGCCAAGCCTACTGATTTTTAAAATTCTAGGCTTTAGGTCCCACTGATTGTTACAAACTCAGGAAATTTGGCCCCTCTGGTTTTCAAAGTCAGATGTAATAAAGAATCATTTTTGCTGCACAGCCTCCCTGGTATAGTAACCTTCTCTCCCTTCCCTGTGCCTGGGGGTCCCTCCCTCCCATGGTCCACTTGCAGTCTGTTTAGCTCCCTACCACATCTCCACCCTTCCTACCCTCTTTGATGTGGCCTCTTCTCTACGTTTGGTTGTGGAGTTTGTTCTGCTAGCGTTTGGGTCATTTTCTGGGTTTTTACACTGATATGCGTGTTATCTAGTTGTATCCATGGGACAAGGTGAGCTTAGGGTCTTCCTACTCTACCAACTTCCCCCTAATCCCATACTTTATACCATTTCTTAGCTAATACACATCCTACTGTCTTTGCATAGAGATGTTTCTTGTATTATTTTTAGTAGATCTAATTACATATATTAGAATTCTTAACCCTTAGAAACCTTAACTTCTAAAAAAACTAAGAAGAAATTGTGAACTGTTATACCACATTTAATAGATTGGCAAATTTATGAGTAGATTTCATTATTTTTGGTAGCATGTGGTTTCTCAGAGGACAAAATGTGGCACAAGACATGTTTGCTGACATATCCAAGTATCTTTAGGTAACAAGAGCCAAAAGTAGATACATCTATGTTTAGTAATTAATGTTTCAGTATTTTATCTTATTTGGAAATGATCTAGATATTCAATGAATTTCCATCACTTAACCCAGAAAAACTCTAAAGTTCCAGGTTACCAAAAATATTTGGGTATTTTTCAGTAGGCATACCATAAAACATTATTATTGGAAAGTACACTTATAAACTTTTATCCCAATTATATGTTTAACATAGTTTTGAACAGTCATATTCAGATTACTTATGCAAATTTCCTGAGAGATTAAAACAGCCATCATGACAAAGTTTGCAAAACATACAGAGTGAGCTTATTTGACTTACCAACTCAGGTAAAATAAAAGCAATATGACTACATTATATTCAGTGCTGACAACTCTGATGACATCTCTATTTTAATTAAACCAATATAGTTAAACTAGCCTTTATTTACCAAATATTATCCCAGATCACATGAATTTTAAAGCATTTGGGTTTGTTTCTGTATTCTGGAGAATTTAGAAATATTAAATTTGATAAGTGCTTATTCTGAGTCAATTAAATCAAGCTTTTTAAAAAGTAATTTTAGCAATACCATCCAGGGGAAGAAAAATATGTCACATATGTATCATACATCCACAGACATAGATAGAAACACAGACACCCTATAGCTTACATTCAGAATTTTAGCTATGAGGGCGCCTGGGTGGCTCAGTCGTTAAGCGTCTGTCTCCAGCTCAGGTCATGATCCCAGAGTCCTGGGATCAAGCCCCGCATCGGGCTCTCTGCTCAGCGGGGGGCCTGCTTCTCCCTCTCCCACTCCCCCTGCTTGTGTTCCCTCTCTCGCTATGTCTCTCTCTGTCAAATAAATAAATAAAATATTTAAAAAATTTTTTTAGCTATGAATCAGGTACAATACAAACTCCACTAATTGATAATAACACTTGAATTCAAATTATGTTCAGGCAGACAAAACAAGTTAAAGTTACCTGCATCAGTGGCTGAAGCTTTTTACTAATATTTGTGGAGAAAATTATTATTTTTTAAGATTTTATTTATTCATTTGAGACACAGAGATAGAGAGAGCGAGCATGAGCAGGGAGAGAGGCAGAGGGAGAGGGAGAAGCAGGCTCCTCGGTGAGCAAGGAGGCTGAAGTGGGACTCGATTCCAGGACCCTGGGATCATGACCAGAGCCAAAGGCAGACACTTAACCATCTGAGCCACCCAGGTGCCCCTGTGGAGAAAATTATTAAGATTTGTATTTTTCCTTCACAAGCAATCTTATGGAAGCTATGGACTAGATTTGGGCAAGGGAGCTTTTATAGCAGTTTGTATTTTAAAAGGCCTCTTTCCTCCACTCTTTCTCCATTCTTGGGTGATTGAGGGCAGTGTCTTATTTTCCTCCTTGGGTATTTACATTTCAAAGACATGTAAAATTTACATCTTCAAGGGAGAAGTTTTAGTGCCTTTTGGATGACCTCAGCAGTCCTAATAAAATGTAGTAGTGAAGACCCATAATTAGGAGGAGTGTCTTGTCAAAGGAATTCTCTGGACTCAGGGTCAAATAGGGCATCTTTAGGGTTGCAACTGAAGGAGGGGGTCATTTAGGTCATTCAAGTCAGGGAAATGGTAAGCCCATTGGATCATGCCAATTTTACACCACAGGAGACAAGACCTCACTTAGTGTTTTGCCTTCACTGTGATCCTTAGCAGTGATCACTGTTGGAAGGATGGGCATAGCACCAGGCAGTAAATTATCTATGTGAGGAGAGGGAGGCCCCTGGTACAAATATCTGGCTCCAGGGACATTTGCCTTCTCATTTCTCTTTTCCTTCTCACTGGAGGCTTTGATAACCCTGTCAGCTTTTTCCTTGGTCTTAGGGACCCCTTATGAATCCCATTTCTTGCTTTTTGCCCCGTTCATGGGAAAGCTGAGGGGCTCAGGATCTGTGGTATCTCAGAGGAAACAAGCATATAGCTCAGATGGACCTTTAAGAAGATTGTGGATTTTAAGGTCTTTAGAGATGCTGAGCATTTGGCACATTTTGGCCACCATGAATAACAATTAATAGCCCCTTCCAAAACAAAAGACAACCTGCAAGAGCCAATCAGCTTCCCTCTGTCTTATGCAGTCCTGCTGCATAAAATATTTTAAAAGGTTTGAATTTCAGTTAAGGTAGTTTCTGATCTGTTCCCACTTCTTCATTTTCTCCCATTCCCTTAATCTTATGTGTTGTTAACCAGTAAGTTTTGGATGATGTTACTGTGCACTCCCTTCATAGGCAGTTGCTTTCCAGGGTGTCCCAATCAACCTGTCCAGGAACTGGGTCCACCTCTACTAGCCTGATATGCACAAAGTCTTTGGGAAAAGCCCCTGGGCCTCTGGAGTGTAATGCCAGAGCTTTGGCATGTTGGTATGCTGCAGCACTGAGCAATTCCCAGGAATCTTCCATGGGGTTCTACATTTATTAAGGAGCTCATGCACCTCCTTGCTCGAGGTTCTTAGGGGGTGCTGGCAATAGATGTTCAGGAAAATTTTTTTTTTTTTTTTAGCAACTTTGAACCAGGGATTGACCCGTGATAGTTCATCAGGTCAGAGGACAAAGAGCGACAACAGCACTGTGTTAAGTGGCAGCATAGAGACCATAGGCCTCTGTTGTATTTGCCTTTTCATAGGGCCACTGGTTTCCTGTTGCAAGGCTCTTTCGCTCTCTGGGTTAGGACTTAGATTCTAAGCACAACCCACTGACTCAACTGTTACAGGCAGAGGCTGCCCATCCTCTTCAATTACGGGAATCCTTTCCTCCTGCTTTATTCCACAGCCTCTCCTTGCGCAGTGGCAATGGCTTTGCAGTCCACTCCACCCTACTTAGCTCTCCTCGGACCTGAGGCATGGAGGAGTGTCCTTGTGCACATTAATAGTCAATTAAGGCCCTTATAATCAATGATCTGATCATCTTGTTAGACCATATGGCCTTCATCAGGCTGCTCTGGGAAGAACACTGAATTATTATAGCAGCTGTGATATTTTGGGTTTCATACCACAGGCGACACATGACAGAGGCAATATGTGAAAGCACAGAGCAGTGCAGCAGACCTCCAGGAAGCAGTGTTCCTTTCTCAGATGAGATTCCCCACTTCAGTTAGGTGGTTTTTAAGCAACTTGCAGCTAAAGGACATTCTCTTAACTGCACGGGCAAACACGAAGTCCTGCTGACTACCTCAATTGTGTGCAGATCTCAGCCTATCGGTAATATTGAGGCTGGACCAGCCCTTGTGGTTTTTATTATGATTGCAAGACGCCCTCAGCAATACCATCAAGAAACTTTGAAACAAACAAGATTTATTGCTTACAGATTCTGGAAAGCACACAGCAAGGTCGTGGGAAGAGAGAGAGAATACAGGACTAGGATTTTGTGTGTTCACTCTTTATCTGCGAATTTAAAACATACGAGTATGAATTTAAAGCACAGGAAGTGGAAAACAAGCCATCCAAATGGTCAGTTGTCTAAATCAGAGAACATCTCTAAAAGAAAGCAGGAGCAGAGTTGTGGGGGTGGCCTGGCTCTTTATCTAATTGTGTAGCAGGCAATATATTTATTCAAGATAGCCATCTTTAAAGGGGATCCCTCTGCAGTCAAACCTTAAGTCAGATCCTTGCATCATAGAAAGGAAAAACTGTCAGGGCTTACACTGTAATATCTTAAAGGTTTCAGAGTATAGGTTACCTCCTTGGTTAAATTTATTCCTAGGTATTTTATTCGTTTCAGTGAAATTATAAATGGGATTGTTTCCTTAATTTCTGATAATTATTAGTGTATAGAAATGCACCAGATTTTTGTATATTGATTTTGTATCCTGCAACTACACTGAATTTGTTCGCTAGTTCTAATGGTTTTTGGCAGTCTTTAGAGTTTTCTATATATAATATGTCATCTACAAATACAGTTGTTTTTTTTTTAAAGATTTTATTTATTTATTCATGAGAAAGAGAGAGAGAGGCAGAGGGAGAAGCAGGTTCCAAAGGAGCAGGGAGCCCGACGCGGGACTCAATCCCAGGACTCTGGGATCATGACCTGAGCTGAAAGCAGACGCTTAACCATCTGAGCCACCCAGGCGCCCCAAATACTGACAGTTTTGCTTTTTCCTTTCCATTTTGGGTGCTTTTTATTTCTTTTTCTTGCCTAACTGCTCTGCCTAGGACTTCCAAAATTACCTTGAGTAAAAATGGTGAGAATGGTCATCCTTGTCCTGATCTTAAAGGAAAAGCTTTCAGCTTTTCAACATTGAGTATGATGTTAGCTGTGGGCTTTTTATATATGGTCTTTATTAAGTTGAGGTAAGTTCCCTCTGTACCTACTTTGTTGAGAGTTTTTAATCATAAATGGATATTGAATTTTGTCACATGCTCTCTGCATCTCTTGAGATGACATAAGGTTTTTATTCTTTAATTGTGGTATATCATATTGATTGAGGTACACATTTACAGATGCTGAACCATCCTTGCATCCCTGGAATGATTCCCACTTATTTATGGTGTATGGTCCATTTAATGTACTGTTTAATCTTGTTTGCTAATACTGTGTTGAGTGGAGTTACATCTATGCTTATTAGGGATATTGGCTTGGAATTTTCTTTTCATGTGATGTCCTTGTCTGGTTTTAGTATGAGGATAATGCTGGTCTTGTAAAATGAGTTTGGAGGTGTTCTCTTCTGTTTTTTAGAATAGTTGGAGAAGGATCTGTATTAATTCTTCTTTAAATGTTTGGTACAATTCACCAGTGAAACCATCTGGTCCTGGATTTTTGTTTGTTGGGAGGTTCTGGTTACTGATTCAATCTTCTAACTAGTAACTCATCTGTTCAGACTTTCTGTTTCTTTATGATTCAGTCTGGGTAGGTTGTATATTTCTAGGAAATAATCCATTTCTTCTAGGTTGGCCAGTCTGTTGATGTATAATTGTTCATAGTACTCTTTTATGATCTTTTGTATTTTTGTGTTATCTGGTTTTAACTTCTCTTCTTTATCCTTTCAGAAAACCACCTCTAAGTTTCATTGATCTTTTCTGTTGTCTTTAGTGTCTCATTTATTTCCTATCTGATCTTTGGTACTTCCTTCTTTCTACTAACTTTGGGCTTTTTCTTTCCTAATTCTTTGAGGTATAAGGTTAGGTTGTTTAGATTTTTTTCTTGTTTCTTAATGTACACATTTATCACTATGAATTTCCCTCTTAGAACTGCTTTTGCTGCATCCCATAACTTTTGGTATGTTGTGTTTCCATTTTCATTTGTCTAGAGATATTTTAAAATTTCTTTTAATTTCTTTTCTTCTTTGACCCATTGATCAGGAACATGTTTAATCTCTACCTATTTGTGAATTATTCAGTTTTAATTGATTTCTAGTTTCTTACCATTGTAGTTGGAAAAGATGGGTGATATGATTTGTCTTCTTAAATTTATTAAAACTTGCTTTGTGGCCTAATATGTGATCTTGGAGAATGTTCCATGTGTGCTTCAGAAGAATGTGTATTTTATTGCTTTTGAATGGAATGTTCTGTATATACCTGTTAAGTCCATCTGGTCTAATATGTCATGGAATATCTTTTTCCATCCCTACACTTTCCATTGTGTGTGTGATTACATCTGAAGTGAGTCTCTGATAGGCAATATAGATAAATCTTTTTTTTTTTTAATCCATTCAGTTACCTCATGTCTTTTGATTGGAGCATTTGGTCCATTTACGTTTAAAGTAATTATTGATACATATGTACTTAATGCATTCTTACTAATTGTTTTCTGGTTGTTTTTGGACTTCTTCTCTGCTTTCTTTTTGTATTCCTCTCTTCCCTTGTGATTTGATGACTTTCTTTAGTGTTACACAAAAAAATATAAAGGAATCCAAGCATATCTGTTACAGGTTTTTTTGGTTTGTGGTAACCACGAGGTTCATATATCATATTCTTTGTAGATAGTAGACTATATTTTTGTATTTATGTTTTTCTGATGGGGTGAATTTCATTATATTTCAGCTTACTGATCCATTCTTCTGCTCTATCCAGTCTGCTCTTGAACCTCTCTAGTGTATTTTTCAGTTCAATTATTGTAATCTTTACCTCTGACTTCTATTTGGTACTTCTATTTTCTGCCTCTTTGTCAAAGTTCTCACTTTGTTCATCCATTCCTCTCCTGAGCTCTGTGAGCATCTATGACTGTTATTTTGAATTCTTTATCAGGTACACCACTCAACTCTGCTTTATTAAGGTCTTGTTCTGAGGTTTTTTTTTGTTTGTTTGTTTCTTCATTTGAAACATACTCCTCTGTTTTCTCTCTTTTGCTTTACTCTCTATGTTGATTTCTATGCATGAGATGAAATGGCCACCCCTTCCAGTCTTAAAGAAGTGGCCTTGTGAAGGAGTTGAAACATCATTCAACCCTGCACAAGCTTTTGATGCCTCTCAAATCTTTGAGGTTATCCAAGCAGCCTATTTTTAGTGCCTCCCAGTAGTTGAGGATGTGCCAAGACATGCCAGTGTCCCTAAGGGCAGGATGTCAGCCAGGATCATGACTAAAGCTCACTGTAAGCAGAACCTCAGACAGCAGCTTTTAAAGTATGCAGACATAGTTCTTTGGGACCACAAGTGTAAGTCCTGCTGGCCACCAGTGCCAGGCAATATAGAGGGGTCATTTGGGCAGAAGCCACCAAAGAGCACCAGAAAAAGGGACTGTCTCCTTTTCAGGCAATACTGATGAGTTGAAACAAGGCAGAGGGAGCATGCAAAGATGGTGTCTCCTATCCTCCATTCCTAGAGTATTTCAGTAAGTCCCTAGATGCATCTTAAATTAGATGCCTGCCCCTCCTGCCAGTGCATTAAGATTAAGCAAGTAGGTCTCTTTCAAAGAAAGTCTGGGCACTTTTCAGTTGGCTGCATCTATACTCAGTGGTGAGTCTATTCATATGAGCCCTTTCAAAACCTTTTCTCAGTTTTCCATAGACTTATAGGTCTTGTGGATATAAGTCCCTTTAGCTTTCAAAGGTCTCAGGTCTTAAAAATTGGGTATCTGATGTAGGGTTCAGACTTTTCACTCCTCAGGGAAAAGCAGCTCATGGTTTTGAGTTCCTTCACTCTTGATTGTGGGTCATCACACCAGGGGTGGGGTTTATGGTGAGATTATGGCTCAGCCTTTCCTAAGTGCTTCAATGTGGGTTTTTTCTCATTTGCCCAATGTGTACAAGTTTAGGTATTTTTCATAGGAATTTGTGTTTGTTCCATATGTAGCTATAGATTCAGTGTGTCTCTGGAAGGAGGTGAGTTCAGAATCTTGCTAAGTTGCTATCTTGAACCAGAACGCTGAGTAAATTTTTAACAATCAACTTTAAATACTGGGCATTAGGGGTATTTTGGATCTTGAGATTGCTCCTCTTGCCTCATACACCAGGACAACTATTTATTTCTTCCTCAAGTATCCCGACTCTCAACCATAACAGTTTACAAATAATTACATATAAATTAAAGAGGGTCTTATTTTGTTTGCCACCTTGCAAAATAATAGTCTCCATAATTAAAAAGACAACAAAACTGTACCATCTTCTTTCTCCCTCAGCTAGACCATTTTCAACTCATAGTAAAATAAACTCAATTGGGGTGCCTGGGTGGCTCAGTCGGTTAAGCGTCTGCCTTCGGCTCAGGTCATGAGCCCAGGGTCCTGGGATCGAGCCTCACATCGGGCTCCCTACTCCGTGAGGAGCCTGCTTCTCCCTCTCCCTACTCATGCTTTCTCTCTCAATCTCTCTCTCTCAAATAAGTAAATAAATAAATTTTTAAAAAACTGAATTGACACCATACTCAGCATAAATATTGTTTCTGAACAGTTTGCACCTTAGTGGCAGTTTCAAGATAATGCCTTACTTTTCATAATGTAATTTACATTTTATAAATGTTCTATCTTTTCTCAGAAGTTATATCCACATATTCCTACCCTACTGATGAAGGAATTAACACAAAGATGTTAAGTGACTTTTGTGTAACATCAGCTGTTTTCTGTAGAACATCCACCATCTAGGTAAAGAATCTCTCGCTGGAATGTCCCAACTTGTTCTCACTTGAGGCAACTTTTGGAGTTAGGATTGTGATTTTTGTCCCACCTCTCTGATAGTCTTTCCCTTTCATAACCCAGAGACATTGTGGGTTCAGTTCCAGACCACCACAATAAAGTGAATACTTCTGTTCAATAAAGCTAGACAAAGGAATATTTTCGTTTCCAGGTCCATATAAAAATTATGTTTACACTATACTGTAGTTTATTATTAAGTGTGAAATAGCATTATGTATAAAGAGATCATGTGCATACCTTAATTTAAAAATACATTATTGCTAGAAAATGCTAACCATCATTGGAGCTTTCAATGAATCATAATCTTTTTGCTGGTGGAGGGTCTTGTTTTGATGTTGATGCCTGCTGACTGATCAGGATGGTGGTTGTGGCACACTGATTGACTCTTCCTTTCATGAACAGTTTCTCTGTAGTATGCAGTGCTGTTTCATAGTGTTTTACTCACAGAACTACTTTCAAAATTGGAGTCAGTCCTCTCAAACCCTAGTGCTGCTTTATCAACTAAGTTTATGTCATATTCTAAATCCCTTGCCATTTCAACACTCTTCCTAGCCCTTTCAGCAGTAGATACCATCTCCAGAAACCACTTTTTTGCTCATCCATAACAAGCAACTCCTCATCCATTAAAAGTTTTATCATGAGATTGCAGCAATTCAGTCACATCTTCAGGTTCCACTCCTAATTCTAGTTCTCTATTTCCACCATATCTGCAGTTACTTCCTCCACTGAAGTCTTGAACTTCTCAAAGTTATCCATGAGGGTGGGAATCTACTTTTTCCAAACTCCCATCAGTGTGGATATTCTGACCTCTTCCCATTAATCACACATGTTCTTAATGGCATCTAGAATGGGGATTCCTTTCCAGAATTTTTTTTTTTAAGTTTCAGTGGTAGAGTTTAGTGATTCATCAGTTGCATATAATTACATCAGTGCCCTCCTTAATGCCCATCACCCAGTTACCCCATCCCCCTTCCCTCCAACAGCCCTCAGTTTGTTTCCTATAGTTAAGAGTCTCTTATGGTTTGTCTCTCTGACTTTGTCTTATTTTTCCATCCCTTCCCCTATGTTCATTTGTTTTGCTTCTTAAATTCCACATATGAAGGAATCATATACTTGTGTTTCTCTGACTTATTTTACTCAGCATAATACCCTCTAGTTCCATCCATGTCGTTGCAAATGGCAAGATTTCATTATTTTTGATGGCTAATATTCCATTGTATGTATGTGTGTATATATATGTGTGTGTGTGTCGTCTTCATCCATTCATCTGTTGATGGACATCTGGGCTCTTTCAATAGTTTGGTTATTGTGGACATTGCTCCTATAAACATTGGGGTGCATATGCCCCTTCGACTCACTAAGTTTATATCCTTTAGATAAATACCTAGTAGTGCAATTGCTGGGTCATAGGGTAACTCCATATTTAACTTTTTGAGGAACCTCCGTACTGCTTTCCAAAGTAGTTGTACCTGTTTGCATTCCCACTAACAGTGGAAGAAGGTTCCCCTCCAACATCTGTCATTTCCTAAGTTGTTAATTTTAGCTATTCTGACTGGTGTGAGGTGGTAGCTCATTGTGGTTTCGATTTATATTTCCGTGATGCTGAGTGATTTTGAGCATTTTTTTCATGTGACTATGGGCCATTGGTATGTCTTCTTTGGAGAAATGTCTGTTCATATCTTCTGCCCATTTCTTGACTGTGCTTTTTTGTTTTTTGGATGTTGAGTTTGCAAAGTTCTTTATAGATTTTGGATACTAGCCCTGTATCTGATAAGATACTTGCAAATATCTTCTCCCATTCTGTAGGTTGCCTTTTAGTTTTGTTCACTGTTTCCTTTGCTGTGCAAAAGCTTTTTATCTTGATGAAGTCCCAATTTTTGCTTTTCTTTCCCTTGCCTTTGGAGACGTGTCTAGCAAGAAGTTGCTGTGGCCGAGGTCAAAGAGGTTGCTGCCTGTGTTCTCCTCTAGGATTTTGATGGATTCCCGTCTCACATTTAGGTCTTTCATCCATTTTGAGTTTATTTTTGTGTATGGTATAAGAAAGTGGTCCAGTTTCATTCTTCTGCATGTGCTGTCCAGTTTTCCCAACACCATTTGTTGAACACATGGTCTTTTTTCCATTGGTTATTTTCCTGCTTTGTCAAAGATTAGTGGACCATAGAGTTGAGGGTCCGTTTCTGGGTTCTCTATTCTGTTCTCTTGATCTAGGTGTCTATTTTTGTGCCAGTACCATACTGTCTTGATTACAGCTTTGTAATAGAGCTTAAGTCCAGAATTGTGATGCCTCCAGCTTTGGTTTTCTTTTTCAACATTATTTTGGCCATTCAGGGTCTTTTCTGGTTCCATACAAATTTTAGGATTGTTTGTTCCAGCTCTGTGAAAAATGTTGATGGTATTTTGCTAGGGATTGCCCTGAATGTGTAGATTGCTTTGGGTAGCATAGGCATTTTAACGATATTTTTTTCTTTTAATCCAGGAGCATGGAATGTTTTTCCATCTCTTTTGTGTCTTCCTCAATTTCTTTCATCCTTTACCTCTTTGGTTAGGTTTATTCCTAGGTATCATGGTTTTTGGTGCAATTGTAAGTGGGATCAGTTCCTTGATGTCTCTTTCTTCTGCGTCATTGTTAGTCTATAGAAACGCACCTGACTTCTGTGCATTGATTATATATCCTGCTACTTTGCTGAATTCTTGTAGGAGTTCTAGCAATTTTGGGGTGGAGTCTTTTGGTTTTCTAAAGTATCAAGTCATTTGTGAAGAGTGATTTGGTTGCTTTTTATTTCTTTTTGTTTTCTGAATGCTGAGGCTAGGACTTACAATACTATGTTGAACAACAGTGGTGAATTATGAAATTGAGGTATGTTCCTTCTATCCCTATTTTGTTGAGGGTTTTTATCAATGGGGCGCCTGGGTGGCTCTGTTGTTAAGCGTCTGCCTTTGGCTCAGGTCATGATCCCAGGGTCCTGGGATCGAGCCCCACATCGGGCTCCCTGCTCCTCCCTCTCCCACTCCCCCTGCTTGTGTTCCCTCTCTCACGTGTCTCTCTGTCAAATAAATAAAGTCTTTTTAAAAAAAAAAAAAGGATGCTATATTTTGTCAAATGCTTTTTCTGCATCTGTTGAGAGGATCACATGGTTTTTGTCTTTCCTTTTATTAATGTGGTATATTACACTGATTGCTTTGCAGATGTTGAACTGCCTTTGCAGCCCAGGAATAAATCTCACTTGGTCGTGGTGAATAATCCTTTTAATGTACTGTTGGATCCTTTTATCCAGTATCTTGGTGAGAATTTTTGCATCCATGTTCATCAGAGATATTGGTCTGTAATTCTCCTTTGTGGTGGGGTCTTTGTCTGGTTTTGGAATCAAGGTAATGCTGGCCTCGTAGAATGAGTTTGGAAGTTTTCCTGCCATTTCTATTTTTTGAAACAGCTTCAGAAGAATAGGTATTAATTCTTCCTTAAATGTTTGATAGAATTCTGCTGGGAGGCCATCTGGCCCTGGATTCTTTTTTGTTGGGAGATTTTTGATTGCTTTGATTTCCTTGCTGGTTATTTGTCTCTTCAGATTTTCAGTTTCTTCCTGTTTCAGTTTTGGCATTTTATATGTTTCTAGGAATTGATCATGTCTTCCAGATTGCTTAATTTGTTGGTACATAATTGCTCATAATATTCTCTCATAATTGTACATCTTTGGTGTGGTTGTGCTCTCTTTGATCATGATTTTATTTATTTTGGTCCTTTCTCTTTTTGATAAGTCTGGCTAGGGGTTTATCGATCTTGTTAATTGTTTCAAAGAACCAGCTCCTAGTTTTGTTGAGCTGTTCTACTGTTTATTTTTATTTCAGCTCTTGTCTTTATAATTTCTCTCCTCCTGCTGGATTTAGGCTTTACTTGTTTCTTTTCTAGTTCCCTTTAGGTGTAAGGTTAGGTTGTATATTTGAGACTTTTTTTTTTTTTATTTCTTGAGAAAGGCCAGTATTGCTATATACTTTCCTCTTAGGACCGCCTTTGATGCCTCCTAGAGGTTCTAAACTGTCATGTTTTTATTTTCATTTGCTTCCATGTATTTTTGTAATTCTTCTTTAATTTTGTGTTTAACCCATTCATTCTTTAGTATGATGTTCTTTAATCTCCATGTATTTGTGTTCCTTCTAAATTTTCTCTTGTGATTGAATTCAAGTTTTAAAGCATTGTGGTCTGAAAATATCCATGGTATAATCTCAGTCTTTTTGTACACAGTCTGTGGCACCTCAAAACAATTACAATAGTGATATCAAAGATTACCGTAACAAATATATTAATAAGTTAGAAACAACTGCTGTTGAAAACTTGCTCCATGCATGGTTGCCACAAACCTTCAATTTGTAAAAAACACAGTATCTATGAAATAATTAATAAAGCAATGTACATTACAACAAGGTATTGACTGTACTTAATCAGAAAAGGAAGGAGCCACATGAGAGCAAGAATAAACATCGTTAAAATGTCTACATTTATTATATAATTTTAACCTTATCTAAAACTACTGAGATCCTTTAATGATATTTTATTCATTAAACAAATTTCCATTTCCTCTAAAAGCACTACTTTACCAAGGCTTGAAATCATATGTTCTTTCTGGATATCTTTTGGCTGCTTTCCGTGAGATAAAGGAGTACTTAAATAGCTTACAGAGATATAAACTTGATTCTTTTTATGAATAACAATCATAATATTAGTCTTTATTTCATATGAATTTTCACCTGATTCTCTGGCTTCACATACAAAATAAGTCTAGTTCCCAAAGAAATAAGTGTGATAATTACCCTTTTATTCAGATGATGTTACTTTAATTTATAAAATGAGCCCACTTGCTTTTGACTACACATTTAACATGATGCCTAGGAAGATGCCAATCAGGTCCAAAATATCTAATAGATCAAGGCAGATTGCCTTTTGGCTTGCTCTGATGCCTGGCCTGTTCTGTTCAAGTCCCAGTTCTAACGTTTATATTTGAAATGACCTTGGTTTTATTATTATTTTTAAAAGATATTATTTGAGAATCTCATCAAGAGTCGGGTGCTTAACTAAGCCACCCAGGCACCCCACCTTTGGTTTATTATTAGGTAACCTCTCTCTGCCTTCATTTTCGCATCTTCAGCTGTGGATAATAATTATGCCTTTATTGGGTGTGGATTAATTGAGTTACTATACTATAGATAAAGTAAAAATCTGATTTTATGGGGGCACCTGGGCGGTTCAGAGGGTTAAGTGTAGACTCTTGATTTCTGATCAGATTATGATCTCAGGGTCATGAGATGAGCCCTGTGTCAGGCTCTGTGTGGGACGTGGAGCCTACTTAAGATTCTCTCCTTCTGCCCCTCCCTGTTTGCTCTCTTTCTCTCTCAAAAAAAAAAATCTGATTTTATACTTCCATCTTTGTCTAAGCTTCGTGACACTTCAAAATAAAAGCTGATTGTTTTAGTCTGTGGATTATTTACTAGGATGCCAAATAAGCCAGAAAAATTTAATTATACAAGCCAAGCATGAAAAAGAGGTCATTTTCATGTGCATTGTTGATGCTTATCTCAAAGTGATAGGACAATATTAAAAAAGCCACTTTTAATTGTATTCACCTAAGGCTAGCATTATATAATTATTTGAAATCACCTTTTGCCCCACTTAATATTATCCACAAAAAGCAAATACGTGTGATTTGAGAGATTAGGAGGAAACAGGAAATTGTCATCTGCAGGTAAAGAAAATTTACTACTAATCAGATATTTGATTACTAAATTAGAATAAAATTTTTAGTTTGTGTAAGGATTCAACTGAGTTGATAAAAGTGGATGTAAAACATTTTTAAGTTATAAAACAAATGTTCATAGTGATTATATCTTTATATTTTTGCAAATGATTTGTATTCTTTTTTAGATGTTTGAAGTTGGCCATCCTAAAAGTGACAATTTTATACAAAAAGTTAATAGTGTACACCTTTAGAAGCATATTTACTTTTTTCTAAGTGTCATTAGTTTGGACCTGTGATAAAATTTTTATTTTTTTTTTATTTTATTTTATTTTTTTTTTTGAGAGAGAGAGAATGAGAGATAGAGAGCACGAGAAGGAAGAGGGTCAGAGGGAGAAGCAGACTCCCTGCTGAGCAGGGAGCCCGATGCGGGACTCGATCCTGGGACTCCAGGATCATGACCTGAGCCGAAGGCAGTCGCTTAACCAACTGAGCCACCCAGGCGCCCCTAAAATTTTTATTAGTGAAGTGAATCACTTGACAATATAAGGTTTTTGGTATTGTCCTAAAATAAATGCTGTATTCTTGAGTGTGCTATTTCTACTTTTGGCTTATTTTAATATTGAATCTTGCATATTTTCATCTGTATATAGCCTTTAGGAGATCATACAATATTATAACATGTGCAAATTTATATTAGAATCACAGAATGTTGGAGTAATAATGTACCTTTTAGAAAATCTAGTTCAGGGGTGGAACAGATGATCTGGGGTTATTTCAGGCCAGAAGGTAGGGGGTATGACATATTCCAAGTGCTGAAAGGAAAAAGCTGCCAACCAAGAATTCTCTACCCAGCAATATTATTATTCACAATTGAAGGAGAGATTAAAAGAGTTGTTCAGATAAGCAAAAGCTAAAGGAGTTTGTCACCACTAAACCAGCCTTACAAGAAATGTTAATAAAATATGCAAAAGTAAAAATCTCACTTGAAAAAGTAAATAGGAAAGGTAGTGGGTCAACCACTTGTATGAGGAATAGAAGACAAAAGTAAAATTTATTTGAAACAGCAATTAAGGGATACATAAAATTAAAGGTCTAAAGCTTTGGAATGTGTTCAAAATTAAGTTACTATCAACTTAAAAGAGATTGTTAGAACATCTTATGTATTTATGTGAACCTCAGGGTAACCACAAAGAATAAACATAAAATAAAAACACAAAAGAAAGAGAGAAAGGAATCTAAACATGACCCTAGTGAATATAATCAAGCCAAAAGGGAAAAGAGAAAGAGAAGGAAAGGAACAACAGAAAGCAGTAAGTACCTACCTATTAATCATTACTTAAAATGTAACTGGACTAAATTCTCCAAAACACACAGGGTGACTGGATAAAAAACAAGATCCATCTTTACTATAAGAGACTCCTTTCAAACCTAAAGACACAGGTTCAAAATGAAGGCATGGGATAATATAATTACTATATAAGTGGAAATGAAAAGAAAGCTGGGGTAGCAATACTTAAATGGACAATAAACAAAGACTGAAAGAAGGGCGTAACAGAGCGTAAAGAGTCAATCCAACAACAGGATATTACATTTGTTATTATTGGCTTTATACATTTAGGTGCCTTGATGTTGGATGCATAAATTTTAACAGAAATAAAAGGGGAAATAGCAGTATGATAATAGGAAGGGACATTAATACCTCACTTTCATCAATGGATACATCATCCAGATAGAAAATTAATAAGGAATCATTTGGCCTTAAATAACATGTTAGACAAGATGGACTTAAGAGGTATATATAGAACATTCCATCCCCAAACAGGAGAATACACAATTCTTTTCAAGTAAACATGGAACATTCTCTAGATTGGTCACCTGGTGGGCCACAAAACCATTCTCAATAAATTAGAAATCAGTTATGAGAAGAAAAGTGGAAAATGCACAAACACATGGAGACTTAACATGCTATTGAACAACTAATGGGTCAATGGAGAAATCAAAGAGGAAAAAATAATGCCTTGAGATAAATGAAAATGGAAATAAAATGTTTCAAAATCTTTGGGATTCAGTAAGAGCAGTTCTAAGAGGGAAGTTCACAGCAATACAGGCTAACCTAAAGAACAAAGAAAAATCTTAATCTAAGCCCACAGTTAGTAGAAAGAAATAAAGATCATAGCAGACATAAATGAAAGACTTAAAAAAATAATAGAAAAGAGCCATGAAACTAAAACCTGGTTCTTTGAAAAGATAGACAAAATTGATAAACTTTTAGCCAGACTCATCAAAAAAAGAGAAATTACAAGCAATACTTCAGATATAAAAAGGATAATACTATGAACGATTATATGCCAACAAATTAGACAACCTAGAAGAAATGGCTATATTCCTAGAAACATCCAATATTCCTAGACTGAATCAAGAAAAAATATAAAATCTGAATAGTCTGATTCTTAGTAACAAAATTGAATTAGTAATCAAAAAACTCCCAGTAAATTCCATATCCAGATGGCTTCATAGGTGAATTCCAGCGAACATTTAAAGAAGAGTTAATACCTTCCCTTCTTAAATATTCCAAAAAATTGAAGCGGAAGAAACACTTCCAAACTAATTTAACAAGGCCTGTATTACCCTAATACCAAAATCAGATGACACTACAAAAAACCCACAAAATTACACACTAAGATCTCTGATGAACATAGATGCAAGAATCCTCAATAACATATGAGCAAACCAAGTTCAACAACACACTAAAAAGATCACACAGTGTGACCAAGTGGGATTCATTCCAGGCATGCAAGGATGATTTATCACTCACAAATCAATGTGATACACTATATTAGCAAAATGAAGGATAAAAATATGATTATTAAAATAGACAAAAAGCACTTGACAAAATTCAACTCCATTTATGATTTAAAACTCTCAACAAAGTTTGTATAGAGGAAATATACTTCAACATAATAAAGGCCATATATGACAAATCCACAGCAAACATTATACTCAATGGTGAAAAGGTGAAAGCTTTTCCTCTTGATCAGGAACAAGACAAGGATGCCCACTGTCAACACTTTCATTCAATATGGTATTGGAAGTCCTAGCCATACCAATTAGACAAGAAATAAAAGGTATCTAAATTAGAATGGAGGAAGTAAAGCTTTCACTATTTGCAGTAGGGACATGATACTATATATAGAAAGTCCTGAAGACTCCACCAAAAAACTAAAGTTGCAGGATACAAAATTAATAGACAGATGTCTGTTGAATTTCTATACACTACTAATGAAGTAGCAGAAAGAGTAAATTAAGAAAAGAATCCCATTTACAATTGCATCAAAAAGAATAAAATACCTATGAATAAATTTAACCAAGGAAGTAAAAGACTTAGACTCTGAAAACTTTAAGAAACTGAGAGAAAGTGAAGACAACACAAATAAATGGAAAGATATACTATGCTCATGGAGTGGAAGAATACTGTTAAAATGTCCATACTACCCACAGCAGAACGCCAATGGCATTTTTCAAGAAACTAGGACAAATAATCCTAAAATTTGTATGGAACCACAAAAGACCCCAAATAGCCAAAGCCAATCTTAAGAAAGAAGAACAAAGCTGGAGTGTCATGATCTCTTATTTCAAACTATACTATAAAGCTATAGTAATCAGAACAGTATGGAATTGGCATGAAGACAGGCACATAGATCAACAGAACAGAATAGACAGCCTAGAAATAAGCCCACGCTTACATGGTCAGTTAACCTGTGACAAAGAAGGTAAGATCATACAGT
This sequence comes from Callorhinus ursinus, assembly GCF_003265705.2. Lineage (NCBI taxonomy): Eukaryota > Metazoa > Chordata > Mammalia > Carnivora > Otariidae > Callorhinus > Callorhinus ursinus. The sequence goes on along the minus strand of NW_027397078.1, from coordinate 11,576,150 downwards.
GGTAAGACGACAGTCTCTTCAATAAGTAGTGTTGTGGACACTGGACAGCTACATGCAAAAGAAAGAAACTGGGCCACATTCTTACACCACATGCAAAAGTCAACTCAAAGTGGATTAAAGAATGCAGTGTGGGGCACCTGGGTGGCTCAGTCTGTTGGGTGTCTGACTTTTGATCTCAGCTCTGGTCTCGATCTCAGGGTCATGGGTTTGGGCCCTGTGTTGGGGTCCATGCTGGGTGAGGAGCCTACTTAATTAAAAAAGAAGAATGGAATGTAAGACCTGAAACCATAAGACTGCAAGAAAACAGGTAGTAAGCTCTATGACGTCAGTCTTAGCAGTTTTTTCTGGTTGGGGAGGAATCTGTCTCCTCTGGCAAGAGCAACAAAAGCAAAATAAACAAATGGGACTACATCAAGCTAAAAAGCTTTCCCACAGCAAAGGAAACTATCAAGAAAAGGCAACCTACTAAATGGGAGAAGATACATGGAAATGATAATCTGATAAGGAGTTGATATCTAAAATATATAAAGAACTCCTAAAACTCAGTAATGGCAAAGAAAAACCAACCCAATTAAAAAATGGGCAGATGACCTGGATAGACATTTTTCCAAAGATATACAGATGGCCAAAAAACACATGAAAAGATGTTCAACAACATTCTTCATCAGGGAAATGCAAATCAAAACTACAAATGAGATACCACTTCACACCTGCCAGAATGGCTAGTATCAAAAATGTAAGAGTTAACAAGTATTGGTGAGGATGTGCAGAAAAAGGAACCCTCATGCACTGTTGTTGGGAATGTAAATTGATGTAGCTACTATGGAAAACAATAGGGAGGTTTCTCAAAAAATTACAAATAGAACTACCGTATGATCCAGCAATTCCACTTCTGGGGATTTATATGAAGAAAATGAGAAGACTAATTCAAGAACATATATGGACCTCTATGTTCATTGCAGCATTATTTATAATAGCCAGGATGTGGAAGCAACCTAAGTGTCCATCCATAGATGAATGGATAAAGATGTGGTGTGTGTATACATATACACACACACAATGGACTATTAACCATAGAAAAGAATGAAATCTTGCCATTTGTGACAACATGGATGGACCTAGATGATAGTATGCTAAGTCAGAGATTGACAAATACCATAAAATTTCACTTACATGTGGAATCAAGGAAAGAAAGAAACAGAAACACTCATAGAAACAGAACAAACTGGTGGTTGCCAGAGGGGAGGGGAGCAGATGAAATAGGTGAAGGGGATTAATAGATTTTACAACTTCCAGTTACAAAGTAAGTCATGGGGATGTAGTGTACAGCAGAGGGAATATAGTCAATAATATTGTAATAACTTCGTATGGTGACAGATGGTAACTAGATCTAAATGATCATTTTGTAATATATAAAAATATCAACTCATTATTGTATACCTGAAACTAATATAATATTGTATATCAGTTATAATCTAATAAAAAATAAGAGTTGATAGAAAACAAAAACCAAAAGCCTCAGCCTGGTAAAAAGAAGTATGAAAATAAAATCTCACAAGTAAGAAATAAATAATAAAGTCCAACGAACAAGTATAGGATTTCTTAGTTGCACATTGGAAACTGTAGTACCATGGAACACTACCTAGACTTCTTAGGGAAAAAGATAGCTACCACCTAAAAGTCTGAAATATCATTATGATGACATTTACCAATCAGGGTGAAGGAAAATTATTCATAGAGCTGCAAAATTTTATAGACTATTTCCCATGTGCCTCACCTATGGAAAATTCTTCAAAAAGGACTATTCAACTTCAAAATCAGGGAAGATGAAGAGAACAAATAGTAATGAGCAAAGACTCATGCAATGTATGTCTAAGTCTGAATAGATAATGATATAGTGACTAGGAATTGGTAATGTTGTAAATGCTAAATATTATTTCTTTAAAAAAAAAAGCCTGTGTGACTAATAAAATATATGACTATAAAACAACCAGCTTTAGTGCCCAGAGTCTTACTTTTAACCAGATTCGCAGATTTATGTAAACGCCATGCTATCATGGGATGTCTGGCATTACAATTCCCAATCTAGTCCAACTCCTTCTATTTGCCCATTTGGATAATGACTTGGTTCCCTTCCTTGGTGCCAGATATTTACTATCAGTGATGTGTAGTGCCTGCAAATAAATAGGATTGTAAGAAAAGCACTTACTGGTTAGGTATAAACATTGAAAAAAGAGTCAGTAGCATTGGGATTGGAGGTGGTCTCCATACCAAGGTATGGGATAGATTAATCAGTGAATTTGAGGCAGTGACTTGATTATGATACACAAAAATTATAATTACTATTTGTGTATATGCCAAAGATTTAATTAGACGTGTTATATATGTTATTTCATATGATGCTTAGATAGCCTATAAAGACAGATTAGTATTATCCTGTTTTTCAAGTGAGGAAATTTAAGACTCAAAAGAGTAACCTGTTCAGGTCTCATAGCTAGTAATTGGGTCAGGTGACCTTTTTATGTTTTCCGTATTTCCCCCCATACAAGTATTAAAGATTTGAACTACTAGGTCTCATGCCTTTTGGGATTATACTCTGTGTTTGGAAATAACCTAACACAATCTCTTCACTAGCCTGAGCTTTCTACTAGGGGCAATGTGTAATTACGACATTCAGTGAACATCTGTGTACTAAATTTTGGGGGTTGTAGAGGGAGTTGAGGGGTAAGGTCTGGTGGAAGGGGACCTCAAACAGAACCATTAGAAAACAAAGCATTCATTTGTAAAGCGTTTGACTACTGAAGGCCTATGACAGCCTAAAATAGCACATACCATTGATGATGGGGATTAGGGATCAGAAACTTCATAATTGGACATGGAAAATATTTGACATTTTTAAGGGAATATTATTTGGTTTAATTGAAAAACAGGAAATCTCTCACGCTTTGTTTTTCCTTCTAAAATGTCATAGCTGAAAATATAAATAACTGCCAAGTCTTGAAAAAGACTCCTGGGTTCTCACTGACCATTTTAGGAAGGATCCAGAGTGAACATCGTAACATGATTTATTTGTAATTTCTTGTCATGGAAAATATAGGCAGTCGGTCATTTAAACCAACAAATCTGGTTTTGGTTTTTGGTTCACTATGTTAATAGAACCCAGACATTTGTTCATTTGCTATTTCCCATCTTTTGATCATACTGATTTTTATTTTATCTTTTATTTTCAGAAGGAGTTTTGGAACACCTACACAAAAGCACAACAAGGAGAGAGTAACAGAGGAAGTGACTGGTTTCAGTTTTACCTTACCTTTCCATTAATCTTTGGTCTCTTCATTATCCTTCTTGTCATTTTTCTAATTTGGAGATGCTTCCTCAGAAACAAAACTCGCAGACAGACAGTAACTGAAGGCCACATTCCTTTCCCACAGCACCTTAATATTATCACTCCGCCTCCCCCAGCAGAGGAAGTGTTTGATAGCAGTGGATTGTCACCAGGCTTTCTGGAATATGTAGTTGGGCGCTCCGATTCTGTCTCCACTCGCCTATCCAACTGTGATCCCCCACCCACCTATGAGGAAGCCACTGGCCAGGTGAACCTCCGGAGGAGTGAAACAGAACCTCATTTAGACCCACCCCCAGAGTATGAGGACATCATTAATTCCAACTCAGCCAGTGCCATTGCTATGGTGCCTGTGGTCACCACCATCAAATGAAACTGCAACCTTCTTTTTACTATAATCATTTTTAAAATACTAATGAAAGAACTTTCTAGCACTTTACCACTACATAAATGCGCATTGACTTATTTTATTGGACTCTGACAGCATACCACTTCACATTTTCTGATTTGATTTTCATTAGTTTTGTTTCCTACTATAAAATCATTATCCATGCTCATTATCTCTAATGGAAATATGTGAAGAGGGAAAAATCTTAGTAGAGGTCTTCACGTGATGTGATGAGACGTGTGTGTATCAGCCCAGTATACGTGCAAGTGTCTTAAAAAGCCATTAACTTCTGTCTAAATCACTTATAAAGAAAATATCACTCTCCAAAATTGGGGGTGGGGAGAGAGACCAACAATTTGTGTAACAGCCACATGCTGTTGAATTTTGAAAATAAGATGAACTTAGCATGTTTTCTAATTCTTACTGGATTTTGTTAACATCCCTTTTTCTTCAACTACCTTAAATAAATGCATGTATTCCATCTTGATTTTAGGAACGTCTCAGAAACAGAGATAGAAGGAAGGCAAAAATTATTTATTTATAGTGTATAGCAAGAATATCATTGGTCATTAGTGACATTTGGCTAATTTTGGAGGAAGGATTTTATTGTTGACTGCCTTTCTCCACCCCCTCACCCCCAAATTAAACAGTGTTTGCTTAGTGTCTTTGAATGTCTGATGCTATTTGTATTAACATCTTGGTAGAGAGGATTTCCTGGTAACATAATAGTTTCTAGAGTAGTTATATGTATTAATGACAGGGAATAGATACACATTTCTCCTTTGCTCATTTGTGAGAAAATTATTTTCTTTTTGCTGTTTTATTGCCTTTTACTCTACTGTCTCCTCCCTCTCCTACCGCCACAGAATCTATAAGAACCTAAGAATTTAGTTAAAATTCTTGAAATTATTTTCTTAAGTTTTTGTATAGACTGGAGTCTTTGCCTCAAGATGGTTAGGAGGCCTTTTTCCATTAAATTAAGAACTGTGATTTTATATTGCTCTTCAGTTGGTGGAGGAAAACTGCAAAGTCTATGTTGTGCCAGGTGCACAATAAATCTGTTACAGTTTTACATAGATCTCATTGTTGCTATTTCATTTTGTATTTTCATTTTTTTTTAAGTGCAGGATTTTTCTTTTCCCGTGGAGTAGAGGGAACAGGCTATGAATTAACTGCCAACATAAACTGACTCAGAAGTTGATGGAAAATTTATTATATTGGTCAGGGAAATGGCTGTGCCACTCCCAAGCCTCCTTAATGTTGGAGAAAATGGTTCATTGAGGCAGAAGGAACACAGGTTCTGGAAGCGTCAGCCATATCCTGCTGCCTCCATCTCCATCCCCACAGGCCCGTCCCCCAGTCCTGCCCTGGAACCCCAAAAAGGAGAAGTGCTGGCGGGAAACCCTGAACTAGGAGTCAGATGACCTGAATTCTCATCCTGTTCTGTAAAAAAGGTACTTGCCATGGTGCCCTGGGAAAGGCCCATATCTGCACCTCAGATTCCTTAACTCGGAAACGGATAATGTCATTTGGCCTGTCTCCAGGGGCTTTAAAAGGATCTAATGAGGTGGTGTGTTATGAAAGTAATTTGTAAGATGTGAAGAGCTGTCTACGTGTGATGTCATAGCATTGCTCTTACTGTGCTTAAGGGAGAATTTTCTCTGTTTCCCTAAAATTTATCAGAGCGTTCACATAGTGAGAAATAGAGTAGCCGCTCCATTAATGGCTAACATGCTCCTGACCTGAGTGTCTGGGCTATCTTATACTCCTGTCACTCGGCGGCCTATACAAGTGCTGTGCCAGTCCAACACACACAAACAGCACTGAGCAGATGTTGGAAAGGGAACCAAGATGTATATGTTAATAGGTTTTGTAGCTTTCATGAACTAAAAATTAATAAATCTTGACTCTGGTCTCAGTAGAAATGACTGTTATTTTGAATTTGTGAGCACATGGTGACTTTTGGCTTCTTACAGCTAAAAGTGGGAGTGTTTGATCCAGTGACTTCTGTGTGCATGCATGACTATTTTGGTTTATTTTTAAAGGAAAATTAAGGTTCCTTTTGTGTAGATTTTTTTTTTTTTGTCTGGTCATTAACATTAGGCCTTAGATTAAACCAGCAGTTTTTAAACTGTGGCTGGCCCATAAACCCCTGGGAGTCCTTGAGAGCCTTTCAGGGCACCTGTGAGATCAAAACTATTTTCATAATAATACAAAGGCATTAGTTGTCTTTTCACTCCGTATCTCAAAAAGTAGTTGAAAATGTAAAATGATGCCATTTCCCACAAATCTTTTTTGTTTTAGGAAATACAGCTATTTTCTTAAACATGTTATTTATGTTAGCATGTAATAAACTTTAATTTTTGAATACTTAAAATTTTTTTCAGTTTTATTTTCTAATATGGCAAATATTGATGGATATAAACTATATAAACAAAAGCTCTTTAACATCCAGGTCTCTAATAAATTTTAAGGAGTGTAAACGGGTCTGGAAATCAAAAGTTTCAAAGGAGAAAGGAGCAGGATATTCTATTACTATGTATATATTCTTGCAACTTTATTTTATATTTTAAAGTCCTGATACTGGATTTAATGCTGCCTCTTAGAGATAGCTGCATTACAATATGAGAATGGATGTTGGTTCTTGAAGCAAAAGCCAAATGCTTAATCTCATCAATGGCTACAGCTTTTTCATCTGTTGGTCAAAGAAAACACACCACTCTGTAGTGATAACTGACACCAGCCATAGATCTCATGGCAGCATTCATGAGATAATGACAGGATAAACAACAATACCACTTTCTTCAAGAAACATCCTCTTAGGTTTGGTTTGTTTGATTCTGACTTAGTTTTACATTTTTCAAAACCCTTTTGCTGCCCCATCTGGTTTTATAAACTGAGTTTCTTAACATTTGTTATAATTAAAGGGGCTTGTCCGGAATAATATATATTTTTTATGCTTTTGCCTTTCTTACATGATGGATATTACATTCACCTTTGGTCATTTTTAGTAAAGGTTTATTTTTGCAGATATATTTAGTACCTTTCTTAAGCAGTAACTAAATTGAATCAACCAGTTTGCATTTAAATGAGACACTGGGCTTAATGGTCTTCCAGTGGAATGATTTCCAGGCCTCCACATGCAGTGGCTGTGTCTGGAATCCTAGAACTGGCACTTTGCCTTTCTGCTTGGAATTAATTATATTATCTGTTTAAAGTGAATTAAAGGATTTCTTTTTTTTTTATTGACCAGTACAAATACAAATGCTGTGTTTGATTCATTGTTAATGACTTCAAGATTGATGATCTGATACAATAACTTGGTTCTGTGTAAATAGCATGTATTTTATTACAATTCACATTTTTAAACACTTGGTTTACATTAAATTATGGTATTTAACTATTTTTATGTTTATACTAGGTAAGGTTTTTCTTATGTTTCTGTGTTTTTGGTATGCTAAATAAAGCTATTTTTAAACCCAAGAGATTTTTTTTCTGCCATGTATTATATTATGGTTAGGTAATGAACATGCGTCATAAGCTTTTATTATGGTCTTTTCAACAAGGGAAAAATCGTTTTTTTTCTTATCAATTTAAGAAATATTGCTCAGCAATCAGAAATTATCTGGTGAAAACTTCAGGGTGTTCTCAGCATAAGAAAGAATTTTCTGTACTAACTTTTTGAATGATGCTGGCATGATACAAAATGGGAACACTCACTCCAAAGGAACCTCCCTGCTGTAGTGTAGTTTGGCAAGTATAGAGTATAGTGTTGTCTGCAGATACCAAGGAGCTACTTTTTTCCCTCAACAGCTTGCATTTAACATTTGAGATGAGAAAGGAAAGCATAAGATGGAAACATTTATGACCACAGGACATCTTCCTTAGTCACCAGACTAGAAGGTGATGTGATGAGTCATTGACTAAGCAAATGTAAATATGACTTGATCTTTATGGTATAAAAATTAAAATGATTTACTTATAATCTAAACAATTCTCCTTGACTGTGAGTATCCATTTTGTAAGCATAAATCCCAGAGAGTTGTCCAAAACATCATAAAAAGATAATTTTTAAAAATATATAGCAAGTTCTAAAAATGATATAACTTGGATTTAAACATCCATGAAACCCAACACCTAGATCAAGATATTTCTAGTACCCCAGAAGGCTCCCTCACACACTTCTCCCTAAAGATAACACTATTCTCACATCTATCATAAGAGAGCAAGTTTTTAAATTTCATACTTAGCTTTAACCATAAGCCAAAAGACTCAACTCTTCTCCTTTTTTAAATTATTTCGGAAAACTTCAAGGTAGAAGTTCCAGAGCTGCCCATCCATCTCTTGGCTCTCCTTGAACCTACTCCTCCCTAAGCCTTTTCTACATACCTGAAGCTCTTTGACGTCAAGAATTATGTTTAATCCTTTTAACTCCCTCCCCACCAATACATCAAATACGTAAAAGTGAGGGCTTTTTTAAGTCTATGTATTGACCAAAAGAGCAGTAGTTTTCTGTCTTAATGCTTCTTTCTGCTGTAATTCTTATCACCTACCATTTCCTTAAACTTTGTATGATGACATTTTGTTCTCAGTAATTTTATCTACCTTTTTTTTTAAGCTTCAAAATCCCCTATAATCTGGTCTCACAGGCTTATCTAACCTTATTTCCTTACATAGCTAAGAATAGATATTTACAAAGTGCCTATTTTGTGTGAAGCTAAGGTGGTAAGAAAATAATGGTGCCTATAGACATCATCTCTGGGGATTTTGCAATCAGGTTAAGACTGGGATAAATTTTTAATATAGTGTAACCCTAATTCCATTCCAGCTCAGAGATTCTTTTTGCCCAAAGTTCCATGGTATTTGCAACCAGGCATATTTATCATGCAGTCCTATATATTAGTCTATTTGTTGTTTTTATAAGTTTTTAGCAATGGAAGCTAACTTGCAAAAAAGTTCGTAGAACTGTAATCTACAGAATTATAGTGGTGGTTGACTACAGAAGTGGGAAGCTTGGAACCTCACCATCTGTGACCTTTTCTTGTCAATCCCCCTTACTTCAAGTCACTCCAAGTCACAGAAAACACGAACTTTATGAACATAATTAGACAACCACTGGACTATAACATCTATTGATGTCCAACTTCATAGCTCCTCATCTTTACACACACACACACACACACACACACACACACACACACACACAATCTATAGAATCCCTTCCACCAACAGACTGCTTAGGGTTCAAAATGCTTTTAGTCCAGTTGCTAATTCGTAAGTATACTGCACTGGCCACTAACATACACTATCTATAAAAATGATGTTTGAAGAGAGAGCCATGGAATGTTAATAGTTCTGATTCTTTGTTTACATCACTTCAACATCACCATACTTTTTGCTACATTTTCAGTACTCAGTTGCATTTGTGGTTAATGATGGTTTTAATATATTCATAAATCATATTTAAAAATAAGCATACAGTGCTGTCAATGAAAACAGTATGGAGTAGGGAATTCCAAAAGCATGTCCTTCCACAAAAGCAGCAAATAAACTGGCAAAAACTGTCAGCATCAACTTCATCAGAGTTCTAGAAACTAATTACAGTTTATAGCAACCAGAGAAGAAAAAAAGCCTTTAACAGCCTCGCCTTATCCCTTGCTTCCCTTCTCAGTGACATCTTGGAAGACAACTGCCCACATTCTAGCCCTAAGTTCCTAGTACAAGAGGGAGGAAAATGGCCCTTATCATCAAAGAGCCGAGGTTGATTGTTTAGTCCTGTATTTTGGCTTCCTGAAGTACCAGCTCTAAGGCTTGCCTTTATTTTTTCTTACTGGGAACTCTCCCAAAATGGAGGCAACTACCTTGGGGGTGTTTTTCAAAAACGCTTGAAAGTAAATGCATTAGCTGCTACCACCTGGAAAGGATTAACACCTGAGATAAACAACAAACTGAAAAGCTTGGGAGGAAAGGCTGGGGAATAAAAAGAATAAGCACTTTGGGGAAAACTTCCACATAGGAATCTAGACAGCTAAACACACTTAAAGAGCTCAGGGAATGCTCCATAAAAAAAAAAAAAAAAAAAATCTGAGAGGCTCTAAACTCTCAACTTGGACCTTCAGATTCTCCAAAAGCAGAAAGTGAAGGTTATGGTAGAGTTGTATGTTGCCTGGCTGAAAGTTGAAGGTTTTCCCCAACACCCAAGAGAGCCCATCTGCTAAAAATAGGATACTTTTGAGGAGAGGGGACGCCAGGCATCTAACAAACTCTGTCAGATCACTAGCCGACCACCACAGTAACACAAGCAAGACCACACTGGTCACATGTGACAAAGAACACACACTACAAAATGAGTTAAAAACGTCATTAAACCAACCAACACCTAAAACAGGCAGCAAAACTAACCCTGGAGACAAAGGAAAATTGGTTTTCCAGAGTTGCCGTTATATAATATTAATTCATAGCCCTATGCACTACTGAGAATAGTACCCATCCCTGAACATCTAGAAGCCTGACCAGAGAACCTAGGAAACCACAGAGCCTAGACTACAGCTTGCTTAGGAAGGAAACCAAGCCAGCAGTCCAAATGTTCTCAGCTAGGGGCATCCTCTGCCCCCATGCCAACCTCAGAGCTTGGGCAGTGGCCTCACCCAAAAATAGACCCTGACAGGAAGCCTCACCTACCCAAGGATGTTACCAGCAGACGTGTCCAGAAACCCACAAGTCTCAACAAATTCAAAAAGATCAAAGTCATACCATGCATCTTTTCTGACCACAATGCTATGAAATTAGAAATCAACCACAAGAAAAAGTCTGGAAAGAGCACAAATACGTGGAAATTAAATAATATGCTACTAGACAATGAATGGGTCAACCAAGAAATCAAAGGAAAAAAAATTAAAAAGTACATGGAAACAAATGAAAATGAAAATACAATGGTCCAAAATCTTTGGGGTGCAGCAAAAGTGATTCTAAGAGGGAAGTTTATAGCAATACAGGGCTACCTCAAGAAGGAAGAAAAATCTCTAATAAACGACCTAAACTTTCACCTAAAGGAGCTAGAAAAAGAACAAAGCCCCAAACTATCAGAAGGCAATAATAAGTATTAGAGCAAAGATAAATGACACAGAAACTAAAAAAACAAGAGATCAACAGAACCAGGGGCTGGTTCTTCAAATACACAAAATCAGAAATGAAAAAGGAGAAATAACAAGCAGCACCAAAGAAACAAAAGATTGTAAGAGAATATCATGACAAATTATACACCAACAAATTGGACAACCTAGAAGAAATGGATAAATTCCTAGAAAAATATAAAACTGAATCAAGAATAGAAAATTTTAACAAACTAATTACCAGCAATGAAATTCAGTCAGTAATCAAAAATCCCAACAAACAAAAGTCCAGGGCCAGATGGCTTCACAGGTGAATTCTACCCAACATTTAAAGAGTTAATGTGTATTCCTCTCAAAATATTCCAAAAAGTAGAAGGGGAAAGAAAAGTTCCAAATTCACTCTATGAGGCTAGTATTACCCTGATACCAAAGGCAGATGAAATACCACAAAAACAAAAAAGAGAGAGAGAGAGAGAGAACGACAGGCCAATATCTCTGATGAACACAGATGCAAAAGTCCTCAACAAAAAAGTCAGAAACAAAAAAGGAGATGTAACAACTGACATCACGGTAATACAAAGGATTATAAGAGAATACGATGAAAAATTGTATGCCAACAAAATGAACAACCTAGAAGAAATAGATAAAATTCTAGGATCATACAACCTTAAAAAACTGAATCAGGATGACATAAAAAAATCTAAAGATTACTAGTAATGAAACTGAATTGGTAATCAAAAATCTACCAAAAAATATGAATCCAGAATCGGATGACTTTACAGGTGAATTCTACCAAACACCTAAAGAATAGTTCTTATCTATACTCTTCATAATATTCCAACAACAGCAGGGGAAGGAAAGCTTCCAACCAAATTCTACAGGGGCATCATTACCCTGAAAACAAAAGCAGACAAAGACACCACAAAAAAGAAAACTACAGGTCAATTATTCATGATGAACACAGATGCAAAAATTCTCAGCAGAATATTAGTAAACTGCACTCAACAATACATTATAAGGATCATTCACCACAGTCAAGTGGGATTTATTCCAGGGATGTAAGATGGTTGAATAGTCACAAATCAATGAACACGATACACATTAACATTAACAAAGAATAACAATCATATAGTCATTTCAAAAGATGAAAACACTTGACAGAATTCAACATCTGTTCATGATAAAAACTCTCAACAAAGGGAGTTTAGAGGGAACATATCTCAACATAATAAAAGCCATATATGAAAACCCACAGCTAACAGCATACACAATGGTGAAAAACTGAGATTTTTCCTGTAAGATCAGGAATAAGACAAGGATGTCCACTCTTGCCACTTTTATTCCACATAGTCCTGGAAGTCCTAGCCACAGCAATCAAAGAGGAAAAAGAAATAAAAGCCATCTATGTTGGAAAGGAAGAAGTTAAACTGTCACTATTTGCAGGTGACATGATACCATACACAGAAAATTAAAGACACCACCCAAAAACTAAGAATAAACTACTTCAGTAAAGTACAGAATACAAAATTAACACCGAGAAATCAATTGCATTTCTATATACTAATGACAAAGTTGCAGGAAGAGAAAGTGAGAAAATCATTCCATTTACAATTGCACCAAAAAGAATAAAATTCCTAGGAATATATTTAACCAAACAGGTGCAAGAACCTGTAGTCTAATAACTATAAAACACTGATGAAAGAAGTTAAAGACAACACAAATAAATGGAAAGATATACCATACTCATGGACTGGAAGAATTAACATTGTTAAAATGTCCATACTACCTAAAGCAATCTATAGATCCAATGCAATCCCTATCAAAATACCAACAGCATTTTTCACAGAACTAGAACAAATAATACTAAGATTTTATGAAACCACAAAAGACCCCAAATAATCAAAGCTATCTTGAGCAAGAATAAACTTAGAGGTATCACAATCCCAGATTTCAAGATATACTACAAAGCTGTAGTAATCAAAACATGGTTCTAACACAAAAATGGACACACAGATCAAGAGAACAGGATAGAGAAATAATCCCACACATATATGGCCAATTAATCTATGACAGAGAAGGCAAGAACATACAATGGGGAAAAGACAGTCTCTTCAATAAATGGTGCTGGGAAAACTGGACAGCTACATGGAAAAAGAATGAAACTGGACCACTTCCTACCACCATACACAAAAATAAATTCAAAATGGATTAGCAACCTAAATGTGAGACCTGAAACCATAAAATTCTTAGAAGAGAACACAGACTAATTTCTTTGACATCAGCCATAGAAACATTTTTCTAGATATGTTTCTTAAGGCAAAGGAAGCAAAAAATTTCCTTCCACACGGCAAAGGAAACCATCAACAAAAGGGCAACCTACTGAATGGGAGAAGATATTCTCAAATGATATATCCAATAAGGGGTTAATACCCTAAATATATAAAGAACTTACACAATTCAACACCAAATTAAACAATTAATTAAAAAATGAGCAGAGGACCTGAAGAGACATTTTTCCAAAGAAGACATATGGATGGCCAACAGACAAATGAAAAAAATGCTCAGCATTACTAGTGATCAGGGAAATGCAAATCAAAACCAAAATGAGATATCACCTCACACCTATCAGATTGGGTAGAATCAAAAAGACAAGGATGAAGAGAAAGGAGGAACCCTCATGCACTCTTGGTAGTAATGTAAACTAGTACAGCCACTGTGGAAAACTGTATGGAGTTTCCTCAAAAAATTTTAAAATAGAAATATCATAGGATCCAATCATTCCACTATTGGGTATTTACCCAAAGAAAATGAAAACACTAATTTGAAAAGACATCTGCACCCCTGTGATTACTGCTGCATTATTTACAATAGCCAAGATACAGAAGCAAGTGTTCACTGATAGTAAAAAACGAAGTGGTAGATATACACAATGGAATATTACTCAGCCATGAAAAGGGATAAGACCTTGCCATTTGCAACAACATAAGTAAACCTGGAAGGTAATATGCTAAGTGAAATAAGTCAGACTGAGAAAGACAAATAACAGTATGATTTTACTTATAGTGGAATATAGGTGGAATCTAAAAAACAAATGAATAGACAAATAGAAAGCAGAATTAGACCTATAAATACAGAGAGCAAATTGATGGTTGCCAGAGGGGAGAGGGGTAGGGAGATGGGCAACATGGATGAAGGGGAGAAGGTGATACAGGCTTCCAATTATGAAATGAGTAAGTCATGGAATAAAAGATACAGCATAGAGAATTTAGTCAGTGGTATTGTAATAGTGTTGTATGGTGACAGATGGTAGTTACACTTGTGGTGAGGAAAGCATAACGTATAGACTTGTTGATTCACTAGGTTGTACACCTGAAACTAATGTAACATTGTGTGGCAACTATACCAAAAAAAAAAAAAAAGGAATGAAATTAGACTATTTTATACCACCCAAAAAAATGAATTAGAAATGGATTAAAGACTTAAATATAAGCCCAGAAACCATAAGACTACTAGAAATAAACATAGGAAAAAGATCCTTAACATGGGTCTTGGTAATGAATTTTTGCTCTAAATGCTCTAGAGCATTTAGAATGCTCTAAAACCTAGAGCATAATCAAAGCAAAAAATAAACAACTGAGACTACATCAAACTAAAAAGCTTCTGCAAAGCAATACTAAAAAATCAACAAAATGAGCAGAAAATGTGCAGAATGGGAAAAAATATTTGCAAACCATATATATGATAAGGGGTTAATATCCAAAATATATAAATAACTCATACAACTCAACAGCAAACAAAACAAAATATCATCTAATTTAAAATTAGGAAAGGACCTACGTAGACATTTTTAGGCATTTTTCCAAAGAAGATATATGAATGACCAGCAGTTATGTGAAAAGATGTTCATCATCACTAATCATCAGGAAAATGCAAATCAAATCCACAGCAAAATATTACCTCATGCCTGTTAGAATGACTAGCATCACAAAGAGAAAAGTTAACAAAGATAACAAATGCTGGCAATAATGTGTAGAGAAGGGAATCTTTGTTCGCTATTGGTGGGATATAAATTGGTACAATTGTGGAATATAGTACGGAAGTTCCTCAAAAAATAAAAAATAAAACTACAATATGATTAGCAATCCCACTTCTGAGGATATATCTGAAGGAAATGAAAACACTATGTTGAAGAGATATTTGCCCCCCATGTTCATGGCATCATTATTTATAATAGCCAAGTTATGGAAAAATCCTAAATGTCCATTAATGGATGAATGGATAAAGAAGACTTGGTATATATACACAATGAAATATTATTCAGCCATAAAAAAGGGAAATCCTGCCATTTATGACAACAGGGATGGACTTTGAGGGCATTATGCTAAATTACCTAAGTCAGAGAAAAACAAATACTGTATGATCTCACTTACATGGGGAATCCAAAAACAAACTCCTAAAAAAAAGACATTAGATTTGTGGTTGCCAGATGTGGGGGGCCAGGAAAGTGGGGACTGTATAAAGCAGGTCAAAAGGTATAAACTTCCAGTTGTAAGATAAAGAATTACTAGGGATGTAATGTACAATATGATGACTATTGCTAACACTGCTGTAGGATATATAAGAAAGATGTTAAGAGTAAATCCTAAGTGTTCTCATCGCAAGGAAAAAATGTTTTTCTTTTTTTTTTGGTATTTGTATTTATATGAGATGATGGATGTTAACTAAACATATAGTGGTATCATTTTATATATATATTATATATATTACATGTATATATTATATATATTTTATATACATATATCATTATATATATATCATGCTATATACCTTAGATGTATACAATGCCATATGTGAATTATATATAAGTAAAACTGGGGAAAAATTATACAGCATTTATGCATTTGAAGCATACCCTTCCCTCAGCCATTTCTGTGACCAATCCTTGCCTTAGAGGATGTAAAATAAGATGTGGCAAGTAAGGGCCAGTCTTGTTTATTGTAATGCACGTGCCTCACATCAAGCTTCTGATTGCTGAGGCATCCACTTCAAAGACACCTATCTTGAATAAACACATTGCCAGCCACACTGATAAAGAGCCATGCCACCTACCCCTGAAGTTTCCTTTGTTTTAGAGATTTCTGGTTGACTGAGATAACTGTCCATTTGACACTTGTTTGTTCCTTCCCATATTTTAATTGCTGCTCTTACGTTTTAAATTCACAAGTAGGGAGGAGGCAAGCTAGCAGAAAAGTAGGGGACCTCACTTCATCTGGTCCCTTGAATTTAGCTAGATAACTATCAAACCATTCCAAACACCCATGAATTCATCCTGAGATGTAAGAAAAAATATCTGGAACTCTACAAGTAGAAAAGTGACCACTTTTTGTAAGGTAAGAGGTTCGAAGAAGTGAATCTGAAGGGAGATATCAGAAGATAAATGGAGGGGGGAGGGAGCCTCTGTAAGCCAGCTACCGGAAAGTGATAGAGCACCAGAGGGCAAAATCGGAACCCTTAGTAATCTGTTCCAGTGAGAGACATCCCTGCCTGAAAGGAGCTCAGGGGATAAAATGGGTAGAATTCTAGGCGGGTCAGTGTGGTCTCAGAATCCCAGGAGTCACAGAACTAATGGGGGTGCCTGAGCCGCTAGAGTTCCCAAGCAATTGAGCAGCCCAGAAGGGAGCTCTCAGCTCGGTTTGCCATAAACCAAGAGCCAGGCCTGATCAGGTGACTGCTCTCTGGCTGGGCACCCTGCAGTGGACTGGAATGTGGGACCCTCCGCCATCCCCTGGGAGGGGCAGGAGGGGTGAGCCCATGACCGGGTAACAGCTCTCAGGGCAGTGGCCCTGTAAAGGACAGTACAGGGTGACCCTCTGCCTTCCCCTGGGAGGATCGCTGTGGGCATGCACCACGGGAGTCTGCAGAGTTTGGCACGCACAAAAGTGAAGACCATTTATCCCAGAGGATTTACTAAAGAGAGGGGACCATGATCTTTCAGCTCTGGGGCTTGAGATTGGGCATGGCCATTTTTATTTTGATACCCTAAAGAGGCACAGAAAGCCTTCAGGGAACAAAAGCCACAGAGAGGACCAGCTTACACTGAGCCTGGGCCCCCTGGCAAGGGGCGGAGCAATTCTGCCCTGGCAAAGACACCTGAGAAGCAGTGCAGCAGGCCCCTCCTTCAGGAGACCAACTGGAAGAACAGGTGCACAACTAGTTTAGAGATCCCACAAGACTGTAAAACTCTGGTGCTAGGGGAATAGAACTTGAAGTTTTTTTCTCATGATTCATTTATCTTTCAGTCTAAAATTTTCCATTTCTTTTTTTTGCTTTTTTCCCATTTCAACTAGTTTCTTATTTTAACAACTCTTGTTTTTAAGTCACTTTTTTTTTTTTAACTAAAACAGTTGACAATTTTATTTTCACATTTCACAAAACAAATGAAAATTGGTTTTTTTTTTTTTTTTTTTGGTCCCACTACTCCCCGGCAAAAACTATTCTTTCTTTGATAGGAAGGGGGAGCAAGTCTTCCTTGTCCTGCTGTGAGAAAACACCCAGAGTCACAGCACCATGATCTCCTGGTGAAGTAGAACAAGTAATATAAAATGAATATAAAGAGGTTCCTATCTCTAATCTGTCTGGTTGAGTCATTCCTGGCCGAGTGGGCACCATCATGGGATGGGCAGGAGGTTTCATCATTGGGGGCCCAGGCATCATTGGCATGTGGCCTCCCATAGGTGGCCTCATTCCAGGAGCAGGTCCCACTGGCATCATCCCAGGAGGAGGAGGGCCCATCATTGGCATCATGGGAGGGCCCCCTGTATGGGGCGCTGGCATCATACCAGGGCAAGGAGGACCCAGGAGACTGGGGGGAGGTAGGATCATTGCCCCTACAGGAGGAGGAGCAGAGAATGGAGTAGGAGGTATCTTTCCTTGCTGAAATGCAGCGGTTGTTTTGTCGATCAGGCTCTGAGCTTGCTCTTCCATCCACTTCTGAGAGTAGTCTTTCACATTCTCTTTGTGTTTCCTACCACTGCAGTGTGTCTTTCTCACAGATGGAGAGTCATGGGTGAGGTACGTGTCACAGTAGTCACAATAAAATTTAGGCATGTTGCTCTGCAGGCCACTGGCCACTCCGTCCCATGCCGCCTGGAAATGACGCCTTAAGTCACTCTTTAACTTTGATTTTTTTATATCTACATTTTATAGGTATATTCTTTATTTTTGGCCTCCTTTCACTCTATTCAATTTTATTTTTGTATATATATAAGTTTTACTTTCTTTGCAATTTTGGGATTTAGTGTCTTCTAACACTGAGACCAAAATGCACTGAGGAACAAGTGGATCACCCCGTTTTGTCCACCCTGTGAGATTGTATTCCCCCTTCCCCCCTCTTTATTTTGTCTTTTGTTTTTGTTTTTTCTGTTTTGGTTTCTGACCTCTTCACATTTGTCTCTTGT
Source organism: Callorhinus ursinus (assembly GCF_003265705.2). Classification (NCBI taxonomy): domain Eukaryota; kingdom Metazoa; phylum Chordata; class Mammalia; order Carnivora; family Otariidae; genus Callorhinus; species Callorhinus ursinus. Next base: position 11,557,850 of record NW_027397078.1, on the reverse strand, counting down.
GTATTTTGCTTGGGTCATGGGTGATATTTTTGATTCTGCTCACTCGCTCATCCATTCTTCTTTGGACAAAATGACTAGAAGGAAGGATTAACAAAAAAGAAAGAACCAGAGGTAATGCTCTCTGACACAGATCTAATCGATATGGATATAAGTAAGCTGTGAGAGATGGAATTCAGGATAACAATTATAAAGTTCATAGCGGGGCTTGAAAAAAAGCATAAAAGACACTAGAGAATCTTTTAGTGCAGAAATGAGATCTAATCAGGCGAAAATTAAAAATGCTCTGAGATGCAGTCTAAATTGGATGCTCTAACAGCAAGGGTAAATTAGGCAGAAGAGAGAATAAGTGATCTACAAGACAGGTTGATGGAAAGGAAGGAAGCTGAGGAAAAGAGAGGAAAACAATTAACAGCCAATAAGGAGAGGCTTTGAGAAATCAGTGCTGCCATAAAATGATCCAACATCAGAATTATTGGGGTGCCTGAGGGTGAAGAGAGGGCCAGAAAGTATATCTGAGGAAATCATAGCTGAGCACTTCCCTAATCTGGGGAAGGAAACAGGCATTCAAATCCAAAAGGTAGAGAGGACCCTTCCCAAAATCAATAAAAATAGATCAACACCCCGACATATACTAGTGAAGTTGCAAATTTCAGAGATAAAGAGAAAATCCTGAAAGCAGCTCAAGACCAGAGTTTCTTAACCTACAGAGGGAGGAACATCAGACTAACATTATACCTAACCACAGAGACCTGGCAGGCCAGAAAGGGTTGACATGATATATTCAGGGTACTAAATGAGAAGAACATGCAGTCTAGAATAATTTATCCAGCAAGGCTGTCATTCAGTATGGAAAGAGAGATAAAGAGCTTCCAGGATAGACAGAAACTGAAAGAGTATGTGACCACCAAGCCAGCCTTGCAAGAAGTATTAAGGGGGATCCTGTAAGCAAAGACAGAGCCCAAGAGTAACATAGATCAGAAAGAAACAAAGACAATCTACAGAAACAAGGACTTTACAGGCAATACAATGGCACTAAATTTATATTTTTAGTTACTCTGAATGTAAATGGGCTAACTGCTCCAATCAAAAGACGCAGGATATCAGATTGGATAAAAAGCAAGACCCATCCATATGCTGTCTACAAGAGACTCATTTTAGACCCAAAGACATCTCCAGACTGAAAAGTGAGGGGGTGGAGAACCATTTACCAAACTAATGGACCTCAAAAAAAAGCAAGGGATACAAGGGTGGTTCAACATTCACAAATCAATCAATGTGATACATCACATCAATAAAAGAAAAGAACCAGATGATCCTCTCAATTGATGCAGAAAGCATCTGACAAAATACAGCATCCTTTCTTGATTAAAACTATTCATCGTGTAGGGATAGAGGGAACATACCTCAATATCATAAAAGCCATCTATGTAAAGCCCACATTGAATATCATTATCAATGGGGAAAACCTGAGAGTTTTCTCCTAAGGCCAGGAACACACAGTGATGCCCCCTCTCACCACTGTGGTTCAACACAGTACGAGAAGTCCTAGCCTCAGCAATCAGACAACAAAAAGAAATAAAAGGAATTCAAATTGGCAAAGAAGTCAAACTCTCCACAGATGACATGATACCTTAAGTGGAAAGCCCAAAAGACTCCACTCCAAAATTGCTAGAACTCATAAAGGAATTCAGCAACATGGCAGGATACAAAATCAATGCACAGAAATCCGTGGCATCTCTATACTCTAACAATGAGACTGAAGAAAGGGAAATTAAGGAATTGCACCAAAAAACATACCTAGGAATAAACCTAAACAAACAGGCAAAGAACCTATACTCAGAAAACAATAGAACACTCATGAAAGAAATTGAGGAAGACACAAAGAGATGGAAAAACATTCCATGCTCCTGGATTGGAAGAATGAATGTTAAAATGTCTATGCTACCCAGAGCAATCTACACATTCAGTGCAATTCCTATCAAAATACCATTGACATTTTTCACAGAACTGGAACAAACAATCCTAAAATTTGTGTGGAATCAGAAAAGACCCCAAATAGCCAGAGTAATATTGAAAAAGAAGACCAAAGCTGGTGGCATTACAATGCCAGACTTCAAGTTATATTACAAAGCTGTGATTACCAAGACAGCATGATACTGGCGCAAAACCAGACACATAGATCGATGGAACAGAGTAGAGAACCCAGAAATGGACCCTCAACTCTATGATAAACTAATCTTCAACAAAGCAGGAAAGAATATCCAATGGAAAAAAGAAAGTCTCTTCAATAAATGGTGCTGGGAAAATTGGACGGTCACATGCAGAAGAATGAAACTCGACCACTTTCTTACACCTTACACAAAGATAAACCCAAGATGGATGAAACCCCTAAATGTGAGACAGGAATCCATCAAAATCCTAGAGGAGAACACAGGCAGCAACCTCTTCGACCTTGGCCGCTGCAATTCCTGGCAAGACATGTCTCTAAAGGCAAGGGAAACAAAAGCAAAAATGAACTATAGGGACTTCATCAAGATAAAAAGCTTCTGCACAGCAAAGGAAACGGTCAACAAAACTAAAAGGCAGCCCACAGAATGGGAGAAGATATTTGCAAATGACATATCAGATAAAGGGCTGGTATCCAAGATCTATAAAGAACTCAAACTCAACACCCAAAAAACAAATAATCAAGACAAGAAATGGGCAAAAGACACGAATAGAAATTTCTCCAAAGAAGACACCCAAATGGCCAACAGACACATGAAAAAATGCTCCACATTACTTGCCACCAGGGAAATACAAATCAAAACCACAATGAGATACCACCTCACACCAGTTAGAATGGCCAAAATTAACAACACAGGGAACAACAAATGTTGGCAAGTTTGTGGAGAAAGGGGAACCTTCTTACACTACTGGTGGGAATGCAAGCTGGTGCAGCCACTCTGGAAGACAGTATGGGGGTTCCTCAAGAAGTTAAAAATGGAGCTACCCTACAAACCCATCAATAGCACCACTGGGTATTTACCACAAAAATACAGATGTAGTGAAATGAAGGGGCACCTGCACCCCGATGTTCACAGCAGCAATGTCCACAATAGCCAAACTGTGGAAAGAGCCAAGATGTCCTTCAACAGTTGAACGGATAAAGATGTGGTTTAGGCAGCAACTCTTTCTGCCCACGGGGCCTGTCCCCATGCTTTAATAAACCACCATTTTGCACCAAAGACATCTCAAGAATTCTTTCTTAGTCGTCGGCTCCGGACTCCAATGAACCTCACCTATATCCCAAAACCCCATCATATGGTGCCCAAACATAGGACTTTGAGCCTTACATCTGGACTCTGAGCTTCGGTGGAAAATTGTGTCTCAGGCACCTCCCTTCACTGTCAAGGAGCAAGAAGAGCACCTCCTGGACCTAACACGACCTACTCCAGATTTCCCCACCAGTGTCTCAGTGTCAAGACTTCTTCACTGCCATAACTTCCAGCTAACAGATGATCCTTTCTACTCAAGGAGGTTCAACGATGTTGACCGTGTTGGATTCAGCTCCCTCCCCCTTTTGTAACTCCCCTATACATTCCCCAACTGACCAATATTGACCCATAGGTAGGTACATCTCTATGCCCCTGTTCAGCAGGAAGACATTACAGAAGATGAGACCTTCCACCTTCAACAATCTTAAAGATTTAAGGGTCAAATTGTTCAGGGGGGAATGAGGGAACAGAAGGCAAGCTGAGGACAAAGCAGAAACTGACACCCCACAACCCACCTCCCCATTGGATATATATGTGACATTCCTCAGGCACTTCTGGCTGCCCTAAAGGAAAAACTAACTTATAGAGTCTCCCTCAGTTTACAAGTCTTAGCAATCTACAAGAACAAACCATTCGATACTATCCTGAATAACCTAGCTTCCAGAAGGAAATGTAGATACAATAAAAGACGTTATAACCTGCAGCCCACTGACAGACACTTGAAGTGGGCAGAGTGTAATGTTCCTCTAGGAAGTTCCCAACTATCTTCATGTTAATGCCTTACTAGAGGGGTAAACAACCTTAACTTGACAATGGTGAGGCCTCTGGTATCCTGTGAGTCCTCTTTAGCATATGAAAGTCCTTTTGGAAACCCCCTTTGTCCTTACCTCCCCCAACCCCGTAGTATATACTCAGCCACTGCTCACAACCCTGGGGCAGCAGCTCTTTCTGCCCACGGTTCCTGTCCCCATGCTTTAATAAAACCACCATTTTGCACCAAAAAAAAAAAAAAAAAAGGATGAGGTTTATATCTACAATGGAATATTACTCAGCCATCAGAAAATATCAATACCTACCATTTACATCAGTGTGGATGGAACTGGAGGGGATTATGCTCAGTGAAACAAGTGAATCAGAGAAAGACAATTATATGGTTTCTCTCGTATGTGGAACATAAAGAATAGTGCAGAGGACAATAGGGGAAGGGAGGGAAAACTGGGAAGAAATCAGAGAGGGAGACAAACCATGAGACACTCTTAACTCTGGGAAACAAACTGAGGGTTGCTGGAGGGGAGGTGGGTGGGGGTGTGGGGCAACTGGGTGATGGGCATTAAGGAGGGCACTTGATGTGACAAGCACTGGGTGTTATCCGCAACTGATGAATTATTGAACAGTTATCTGAAACTAATGATGTACTATATGTTGGCTAATTGAATTTAATAAATAAATAAATAATAAGTTCACCACTAGTAAACCTGCAAAACTCTAGGCACCCTAAGCCCTAATAAAAGCAGAACCCCAGATCTTTGTATGTGCATCCTCTCACACTCTCATGCGCGCTCTCTCTCTCTCTCTCTCTCTCTCTCTACTGCAACCCCACTGTGTGGTCCCAGGCATACCATGTATTCTCCAGGATTTGTGAGTAATAAATTGTGTTGTTTTTCCAAGTTCCCTGATGCCTGTTGCCTAGGTAGGCCTTATAATCATAAGAAGAACCACAAGGGCTGGTCCAGCTACAACATTGGCTCTGAAAGGGGAAATGTCTGTGAGGGATTATCTCAGGCCCAGGTGAGTGCCTCCAGGCATTTCATAACATCACTACTGGTAGGCTGAGATTGGCACAAAACAATTGGAGTAGTTGGTAGGATTGCATGATTGCTGTTGCAATTAACTGAAGGGAATGCACATTAGCTACAATTGGCTTACTAACTGACTAACCCAGGTGGGTAACACTACCTGCGAAAGGAGCATTGTCTATTACCGGTCTGTCACACTGCTCTATGCTTTCACATATTGCCTCTGCTGTGTGTTGCCTGTAGTATCCATCCTAAAATGTCACTGCTGCTCTAATAATTCAACAATCTCCCCAGAGCAGCATGATCAAGGCCATATGGTCTAATGAGACAATTAGACCACTAATTATAAATGCCTTAATTGACTATTAATGTGCCTGAGGGTCCTTCATACCTCGAGGCCAAGCGGAGCTAAGGAGGATGGACTGAATCTCAAGGCTATTGTCACTGTCCCAGGAAAGGTTCTTGGCTAAAGGCACAATGTAAGGATGTTTGCATAGGTAAGGAGACTCCCACCAGAGACCTCTGTGTCAGTGGGTTGTGCCTGGACTGTAAGTCTTAACCCAAAAGTCATAACCTTGTAACAGGAAACCAATGGCACTGTGAAAGGGGAAATACAAATACAACAGAGGCCTCATGTCTGTGTCATCACTTCGCTCGTTGCTGTCACTTTTTATACCCTGACCTGATAGGATATCATGGGTCCAATTCCTGCGGTAATGTTGCTAAAAAAAATTAATGGACAAATGTAAGTGTCCTGAATATCTATTGCCAGCACCGCCTAAGAACCTCGAGGAAGTGCACTAGCTCTTTGATAAATGTAGAACCCCCTGGAAAATTCCTGGGCATTGCTCAGTGCCAATGCATACTAACATGCCAAGGCTCTGGCATTACACTCCAGAGGCCCCAGGGGCTTTTCTCACAGACCCTATAAATACTGTGCTAGTGTAGGCAGACCCCAATCCTGGGAATGTCAATTAGGATAACCTGGGAAAGGAATGTGGCCACCTATGAAGACGGCTTCACAGGGTATCATCCACAATTTTTTTTTCTGGTAACAACATGTAAGATTAAGGTGGCAGGAGAAAATCAGAAAGTAGAAACTGCAATCAGAAAGTGTATCTGAAAAACAAAAGTGTATCTGAAAAATTCAAACCTTACATGCAGCAGGAAGGAGGGAAGGGAGCTAATAGGCCATTTTGCGTCTTCAGAACAGGCTCTGAATTGTTACTCATGGTTGCCAACATGCATTAACCTGGCCAGTATCCCTGAAGATCTAAAATCCACAATCTCGTAAAAGATCCATCTGGGGAGAAGGAAAGATGGCGGAGGAGTAGGGGACCCTATTTCAACTGGTCCCCGGAATCAAGCTGGATATCTACCAGACCACACTCTGAGCACCCATGAAACCAGCCTGAGATGGAAGAAGATCTGGATCTCTACAAACAGAATATCGCAGGCAGTTGGTTTCGAGGTACGAAGTGGGGAGCCCTGATTCCATGGGCAGATATCGGAGGATAAACGGCAGCGGGAGGGAGCCTGGGGATCCTACACCGCCAGTGAGTGACAGCCTCGCGTGCTAGGGATGGGGCACAGACTCGCAGACCAGTAGCGGCAGGGAAAGGACTTTAGGGCAGCCCCCGGGGTGGAAACCTGGAGCGGCAGGGTCGCGAGTGCAAACTGGGGGCGGCTGGCGGTTTTAGAAGCACAAAGGGCAGAGACGTGCCCCGACCTGGAGGCAGGACTGGGGGCGCTGTGGAGGGGCACACAACCCAGGCCGCTGCAGTTTATAGCAGCACAGACAGAAACGGAGACAGTGTGGCCTGGAGAGCTCACTGAAGAACAGACTGCGGTCTCTCTGCTCTGAGGCAGAGGGTTGGAAACAGTCTCTTCTGCTCTGACTCGCGGAAGAGACGCAGAAAGCCACCAGGGAAAGCTGCCAGAGAACAAAAGCCCCCAAAACTGATTCCCGCGGAGCCCATCCCCCGCCACAGGGGGCCAGGGCAACTCCGCCCAAACAGGGTTGCCTGAGTAACAGCGCGGCAGGTCCCTCCCCCAGAAGACAGGCTGGGAAAACAAGAGGCCAGCAACCCTAAGGTCCCAGGAAAACAGGTGCATCTTGCTTGGGTTCTGGTCAATAATTTGGACTCTATACATTGCCTCAACCACCCCTCAACAGAATGACTAGGAGGAGGAACCCCCAAAATAGAAAAGACTCAGAGATTATGACTTATGCTGCAGATTTACAAATGGATGCAGATATAACCAAGATGTCGGAGATGGAATTCAGTCTAGCAATTGTGAAGACAATGGCTAGAATGGAGAAATCAATTAATGGCAACAGAGAGTCTCTAAGGGCAGAAATGAAAGCTGAATTGGCAGAATTTAAAAATGCTATCAATGAGATCCAATCCAATCTAGATAATCTAACAGCTACGGTAAGTGAGGCAAAAGAACGAATAAGCAACCTGGAAGACAATATAATAGATAAAAAGGGAAAAGAGGAGGCCAGGGAAAAACAAACAACTCAGAATCCATGAAAATAGAATCAGAGAAATAAGTGACACCATGATGCGTTCCAATGTCAGAATAATTGGAATCCAGGAGGGAGTGGAGAGAGAGAGAGAGGACTAGAAGATGTATTTGAGCGAATCGTAGCTGAGAACTTCCCTAATCTGGGGAATGAAACAAACATTCACATCCTAGAGGCAGAGAGGACTCCTCCCAAGATCAAGGAAAACAGGCCAACACCCTGGCATGTAATAGTAAAACTTGCAAATCTTAGAACCAAGGAAACCATCTTAAGGGCAGTTAGGGGGAAGAGATTCCTTACATACAGAGGGAGGAACATCAGAATAACGTCAGACCTATCCACAGAGACCTGGCAAGCCAGAAAGGCCTGGCAAGACATATTCAGGGTACTAAATGAGAAGAACATGCAGCCAAGAATACTTTATCCGGCAAGGCTGTCATTTAGAATGGATGGAGAGATGCAGAGCTTCCAAGACTGGCAGACACTGAAGAATATGTGACCACTAAGCCGGCCCTGCAAGAAATATTAAGGAGGGTTCTCTAAAGGAGAAAGACCCCAAGAGTGATATACAACAGAAATTTACAGGGACAATCTATAAAAACAACGTCTTCACAGGCAGCATGATGATAATTAATTCATATCTTTCAATAATCACTCTCAACGTGAACAGCCTAAATGCTCCCATAAAATGGCACAGGGTTGCAGATTGGATAAAAAGACAGGACCCATCCATATGGTGTCTCCAAGAGACTCATTTTGAACCTAAAGATACATCCAGACTGAAAGTGAAGGGATGGAGATCCATCTTCCATGCCAGTGGACCTCAAAAGAAAGCTGGGGTAGCAATTCTTCTATCAGACAAATTAAATTTTAAACTAGAGTCTGTAATTAGAGACACAGTAGGACACTATATCATTCTTAAAGGGTCTATCCAACAAGAAGATCTAACAATTGTAAATACCTATGCCCCCAACATGGGAGCAGCCATCTACATAAGCCAACTGTTCACCAAAATAAAGAGTCCTATTGATAACAATACGTTAATTGTAGGAGACCTCAATACTCCACTCTCAGCAATGGACAGATCATCTAAGCAGAAAATCAACAAGGAAACAAGAGCTTTGAATGATACACTGGACCAGATGGACCTCATAGATATTTACAGAACATTGCACCCTAAAACAACAGAATACTTACTCATTCTTCTCGAGTGCACATGGAACTTTCTCCAGAATAGACCACATACTGGGTCACAAATCAGGTCTCAACCGATACCAAAAGATTGAGATTATTCCCTGCATATTCTCAGACCACAATGCTTTAAAACTGGAACTCAATCACAAGAAAAAATTTGGCAGAAATTCAAACACTTGGAAGCTAAAGACCACTCTGCTCAAGAATGTTTGGGTCAACCAGGAAATCAAAGAAGAACTTAAATAATTCATGGAAATCAGTGAGAACAAAAACACATCAGTCCAAAACCTATGGGATACTGCAAAGGCAGTCCTAAGGGGGAAATGCATAGCCATCCAAGCCTCACTCAAAAAAATAGAAAAATCCCAAATTTACCAACTAACTCTACACCTTAAAGAACTAGAGAAAAAGCAACAAACAATGCCTAAGCCACACATTAGAAGAGAAATAATTAAAATTAAAGCAGAAATCAATGAATTAGAAACCAGAAACACAGTAGATCAGATCAATGAAACTCGAAGTTGGTTCTTTGAAGGAATTAATAAGATCGATAAACCACTGGCCAGACTTATCCAAAAGAAAAAAGACCCAAATTAATAAAATTATGAAAGGGGAGAGATCACGACTAACACCAAGGAAATAGAAACAATTATTAGAAATTATTATCAACAACTATATGCCAATAAACTGAGCAATCTGGATGAAATGGAGGCCTTCCTGGAAACCTTTAAGCTGCCAAGACTGAAACAGGAAGAAATTGACAACCTGAATAGGCCAATAACCAGTAACGAGATTGAAGCAGTGATCAAAAACCTCCCAAAAAACAAGAGTCCAGGGCCTGATGGATTCCCTGGGGAATTCTACCAAACATTCAAAGAAGAAATAATACCTATTCTACTGAAGCTGTTTCAAAAAATAGAAACAGAAGGAAAACTTCCAAACTCATTCTATGAGGCCAGCATTACCTTAATCCCCAAACCAGGCAAAGACTCCATCAAAAAGGAGAATTTCAGACCGATATCCCTGATGAATATGGATTCCAAAATCCTCAACAAAATCCTAGCTAATAGGATCCAACAACACATTAAAAGGATCATCCACCACAACCAAGTGGGATTTATCCCCGGGATGCAACGGTGGTTCAACATTCGCAAATCAATCAAGGTGATAGAACACATTAATAACAGGAGGGAGAAGAACCATATGGTCCTCTCAATTGATGCAGAAAAAGCATTTGACAAAATACAACATCCTTTCCTGATTAAAACTCTTCAGAGTATAGGGATAGAGAGAACATTCCTCAAGTTCATAAAATCCATCTATGAAAAACCCACAGCGAATATCATCCTCAATGGGGAAAAGCTGAGAGCCTTTCCCTTAAGATCAGGAACACAACAGGGATGCCCACTCTCGCCACTACTGTTCAACATAGTACTAGAAGTCCTAGCAACAGCAATCAGACAACAAAAAGAAATAAAAGGTATTCAAATCGGCAAAGAAGAAGTCAAACTCTCTCTTTTCGCAGACGACATGATACTTTATGTGAAAAACCCAAAAGATTCCACCCCCAAATTACTAGAACTCATACAGCAATTCAGTAATGTGGCAGGATACAAAATCAATGCACAGAAATCAGTTGCTTTCTTATACACTAACAACGCAACTGTAGAAAGAGAAATTAGAGAAACGATTCCATTTACAATAGCACCAAAAACCATAAGATACCTTGGAATAAACCTAACCAAAGAGGTAAAGGATCTATACTCTAGGAACTACAGAACACTCATGAAAGAAATTGAAGAAGACACAAAAAGATGGAAAAATATTCCATGCACATGGATCGGAAGAATAAACATTGTTAAAATGTCTATGCCACCCAGAGTAATCTATACCTTCAATGCCATCCCGATCAAAATTCCAATGACATTTTTCAAAGTGCTGGAACAAACAATCCTAAAATGTGTATGGAATCAGAAAAGACCCCGAATCACCAAGGAAATGTTGGAAAAGAAAAACAAAGCTGGGGGCATCACGTTGCCCGATTTCAAGCTCTATTACAAAGCTGTGATCACCAAGACAGCATGGTACTGGCACAAAAACAGACATATAGACCAATGGAACAGAATAGAGAACCCAGATATGGACCCTCAACTCTATGGTCAAATATTCTTTGACAAACTAGGAAAAAACATGCAATGGAAAAAAGACAGTCTCTTCAATAAATGGTGCTGGGAAAATTGGACAGCCACATGCAGAAGAATGAAACTCGACCATTCTCTAACACCATTCACAAAGACAAACTCAAAGTGGATGAAAGAACTCAATGTGAGACAGGAATCCATCAAAATCCTAGAGGAGAACATAGGCAGTAACCTCTTTGACATCGCCCACAGCAACTTCTTTCAAGATACATCTCCAAAGGCTAGTGAAACAAAAGCAAAAATGAACTTTTGGGACTTTAGCAAGATAAAAAGCTTCTGCACAGCAAAGGAAACAGTCAACAAAACAAAGAGACAACCCACAGAATGGGAGAAGATATTTGCAAATGACACTATAGATAAAGGGCTGGTATCCAAGATCTATAAAGAACTTCTCAAACTCAACACCCAAAAAACAAATAATCAAGTCAAAAAGTGGGCAGAAGATATGAAAAGACACTTCTCTGAAGAAGACATACAAATGGCTAACAGACACATGAAAAAATGTTCATCATCATTCTCCATCAGGGAAATTCAAATCAAAACCACATTGAGATACCACTTTACACCAGTTAGAATGGCAAAAACGGACAGGGAAAGAAACAACAAATGTTGGAGAGGTTGTGGAGAAAGGGGAACCCTCTTATACCGTTGGTGGGAATGCAAGTTGGTACAGCCACTTTGGAGAACAGTGTGGAGGTTCCTCAAAAATTTAAAAATAGAGCTCCCCTATGACCCAGCAATTGCACTCCTGGGTATTTACCCCAAAGACACAGATGTAGTGAAAAGATGGGCCATATGCACCCCAATGTTCGTAGCAGCAATGTCCGCAATAGCCAAACTGTGGAAAGAGCCGAGATGCCCTTCAGCAGACGAATGGATAAAGAAGATGTGGTCCATATATACAATGGAATATTACTCAGCCATCAGAAAGGATGAACACCCACCATTTGCATCGGAATGGATGGAACTGGAGGGGATTATGTTAAGTGAAGTAAGTCACGCAGAGAAAGTCAATTATCATAGGGTTTCACTTATTTGTGGAACATAAGGAAGAGCATGGAGGACATTAGGAGAAGGAAGGGAAAAATGAAGGGGGGGGAATTGGAGGGGAAGATGAGCCATGAGAGACTATGGACTCTGAGAAACGAACAGGGTTCTAGAGGGGAGAGAGGTGGGGGGATGGGTTAGCCCGGCAATGGATATTAAGGAGGGCACGTACTGCATGGGGCACTGGGTGTTATACGAAAACAATGGATCGTGGATCAGCACATCAAAAACTAATGATGTATTGTATGGTGACTAACATAATAAAATAAAAAAAAATCCATCTGGGCTATATGCTTATTTCCTCTGAGATACTACGGATCCTGAGGCCCCTCAGCTTTCCCCTGAATGGGGCAGAACCAAGAAATGTGCTTCACAATGCATCTCTGCCACCAAGGGAAAGGCTGACAGTGTTATGGGGGCCTCTTGTAAGGAGAAGGAGGGAAAAGGAAGGCAAAGGCCTCTCGAGCCACCAATATTTGTATGAGGGCTCTCCCTTTCCTCATTTGGACTATTTACTGCCTGGCATTATGCCCATCCTTCTATCATAGCAATCACTGCTAAGGCTCACAAAGAACGGAAAACATTAGATGAGGCTCATCTCTTGTACAAAATTGGCACAGTCCAATGGGTTTATCATTTCCATGATCATCATGACCCCCTCCTTCATTTCCCACCTTCATTTCTCACCATGAAGAGGCCTCCTTTGACACGGAGTCCAGAGAATTCTTTTTACAGGGCACTCCCCCTAATTACAGGATGGCACTACTATATTTTATTGGAACTGCTGAAACCATCCCAAAGGCCCTGAGGGCACTGACATGGTTGATAGACCTAAAGGAGAGTCTCACCCAGATACTTCAGATTCATGCCCCTCTGCTCCCACTGCCCCAGAAAGGTCTCACTCAACAAATTTCCCTCAATAGAAAGGGTTCCCCACTCCTTCCCCAATGAACTCTGATCTAATTTTGCCCCTTAGGGGAATACACAGGCAAATTTCTACTGGAAGTTATAAAATCTCTTGGTTCCTGACACCTAATCTGTAGACAGCCGGTTTCTAAACTGCAGGCCCCAAAACTAGCATTTTCCCAACTACAACCTTCTTCGGCCATCCATCCTCTTGCCACATAGCTGCCCTTTAACGCCTCTGGCCCCGACCCGGTCTCCACTATTCCCTCTGCCCCTTTCTCTCACCTCAAGGACTGGCAACCATTTAAGCCCTGCCCTTGAAAATTGGTGACTCCCTAGAGCTTGTCCCATCTCCCAAGGACAATTGCCCCTACACCACCCTGAGGGTCCATTGGGACAATAAAAACACACAGTCCTTTGTGGCCCTATTAGACACCAGGGCCCAAGTCACTGTCATTACATGTGACCCAAGTTGCTGCCAGTCCAGGCAATTTCTCTCAATTTCCAAGAGGGGAGCCCTTCTACCTATAGGGCATTGCCAGTAAAATAATCAAATGTGTACAAATCCATTCAGATGTAACTATTGGGGCCATTCCCCTCAAAAGCCTTCCTCTGGTTGTGGCCCCTCTGGCTCTTTTTTCCCCTATTATAGGCATGGGTGTACTGACACAATGTCATGCCACATGGAACAAGCCCAGGTTCTTGGCATTCCTGGTGGGACTTGCCAAATGGTCACTGGTGACTTTCCCTCCCAGTCAAGATGGTCGACACTCCCAAATACCAACTTAAACAGGGCACTGAAGACCTACGTTCTGTCATTAAAGATATTCTTGAGATGAGAGTCATTAAGCCCACAATTCCCCCTTTTAATCACCCCATCTGAACAGTACTTAAACCAGCCACTAATGAATGGCACCGCACCATTGACTAGCAGAAACTCACTGCTCAGGTGCCCCAATTAAGGCTCTAATTCCAAATATTATAGAACTGATTGAAGACATACAATGGGCCAAGGAGGCACCGACCTAGCTAATATGTTCTATTCTGTTCTTATCGTGGAGGAATCCCAGGCCCAATTTGCTTTCACTTTGGAAGGGACTCAGTATACATTTATGAGATTCCCAATGGCATATTTAAACAGTCCTGCAATTGCAAAGAACCTCTACCACTGGGATTTAAATACCTTATAATTGGAAAGGTGCCAATTTTGGCATTATATTGTTGACATTATGCTGAGGGGTCCCTCTGAAGAAAAAGTATGGGCAGATTTGCACACCCTCACACACTACTTAAACGAAAGCAACTGGGCAATTGCCCCTCACAAGATCCAATGCCCAGCCTCATCTGTCAAGTTTCTGGGCATCATCTAGTCCTCTAAAGGCCAAGAAATTCCCAGACATCAGTTAGTCCCCATTAAGCCACCTACTACACTCAGGCACAACACATACTAGGTTTTCTCATGTTCTGGAGGCAACACATCCCTCACTTCTCACTAATTCTTCACCCTATATATGCAACCACACCAAGTCTGCTACCTACCATTGGGGTGAGGTCCAACAGTATGCTTTGGAAGTTGTCCAGCAGGCAGTCCAATAAGACTTACCTTAGTCCCCTCTGGCTCCAAATTTGAAGTCAAGGCCTTGGCCTCCTTGAGTCTCTGAACCAAACATGGGTCTACCTGGCTTCCTATGGGGTTTTGGACTAAGTGCTTACCCCTACTGACAGCCCAATATACTCCCCTTAAGTGCCAGCTTTTGGCATCCTATTGGGCTCTTTTAGAAGCTGAGGCCCCAACTAGCCCCCACCCAGTACTACTCTGCACACAAGTTCCTATAATGCCCGGGTTAGAGATGTATACCAATAGAAGGCCAGCACAGCCACTGATGCCTCCTTGGTAAAACAGAAATGGTACCTTCAGGAAAAGGCTAAACTAAACAAACTTCAAAGGCCTTTCCAAATTACAGGATGATACAGCTTCCCCCACGCTGAGCCACTTACTTGAGATCCTTGAGGAAGTAATAGTGGCACCCCTGCTTCCTCCTCCTCTGACTACTTGGGAACCTTCTTGGGACTAAACGTCTGAGATGGACAAGGAGTTGGTACTCTTCATCGATGGCAGGACCACCACTCTACACAATGCAGCTCACCAGAGAGCCACAGCATTCCACCTGGCCTCAGGTACCTCTCTAGTCAAGGAGGGCACTCCCAGCTCAGGCCAACTGGCAGAACTTGTAGCTGTTCACCTAGTCCTTAGGGACACCATAAAATGGGGCCTTCTACCAGGGACACCATAAAATGGGACCTTTTACAGATCCACATTATCAAAGATTTCTGGATTGTTCCTAATGGCCTTATGGTTTGGTCTGGTCAATGGCTAACGGGACAATTTTCTCATACAAGCCCAACTGGGGTGCTCAGATATAAAAGGAATTAGCAGAGTCTCCAATTCCTATCATTGTTATTCACATTTCTGCACAACTAACTACTCTACACCAAAAGCCATTTTCAACAATATCACAGACTCCCTCAGTTGGTTAAGTGGCCAGCTCTTGGTTTTGGCTCACGTCATGATCTCACGGTCCTGGGATCAAGCCCTATGTCAGGCACCATGATCAGTACAAAGTCTGCTTCAGGATTCTCTCCTTCTGCCCCTCCCCCAGCTTGCTTGTGCTCTCTCTAATCTTTTTTTTTTTAAGATTTGTCAGAGAGAGAGAGAGAGCACAACAGGGGGAGTGGCAGGCAGAAGGAGAAGCAGGTTCCCTACTGAGCAGGGAGCCTGATATGGGACTCAATTCCAGGACCCTGCGATCATGACCTGGGCCAAAGGCAGACACTTAACTGACTGAGCTACCCAGGCGTCCCTAAAATAATCTTTTTAAAAAATTTTTAAAAACACACAACAATATCATAGACTCCCTCACTAAATCCTCCACAATCTGCCCAGTACAGATAACTCAGGGTATTGACCTTTGCCAGCAGCTCACAACATGGGCCCACATAACCTTGGGTCATGGGGAATTCATGCTTTAATAACTTGGGCTCAAGTGAGGGGACTCCTCCTCTCCTCAGCAGCAGCTAAGGTTGTAATAGATAAGTGCATTCTCTGCTCCCAAACCAAACAACGGAGGCTATCTATATGGGGACATGTCCCCTGAAGAGACAAACTATACCCCCTCTGGCAGATTGATTTCATCTACCCCCTGCCCCCTTCTGCTGAGGCTTCCAGATATGTCATCACAATCATCAATACTTACACGGGACTCCTCTTGTGACCCCCACCTGGAATTCCTTCCTCCTTACTAAAATTTATTCTTGTTCCCTTCTGATTGCCAGACATATTGCTCTGACCAGGGTACCCACTTTACCTCCTAGGAGGCTTAACGATAGGCTCTCCAAATAAGATTCTTTGCAAATCCCATCTAGGTTACCACCCTCAGGTGCCCAGGCTCATTAAGCATCCTAACAGCCTTCTTAAAGAGACACTAGTTAAATTACTTTCAAGCAAGTAGTTCCCTAAATGGATCAATCTCTTGCCCCAGCCCTTCATCTTGCTTAATTCTGACCCCTGGGGCCTTCATACCTCACATACCAATTACCATACACCCTCCAAAATTCCACATTTGGTCATCTCTGGCAATCCTCAAGCTTTTGCACTCTAAGACAGTGTGCTTTTCATTTTGTCCTCTGACTCTACTGCCCCTTCCACTGTGATTTTTCAGTCATCTCACCATCTGCTTCATGCTGACAACCTGACTGAGGGCATATCGTCCAATAAGATTCCCTCATCACTGAACGTCCCCCAGGACAAAAGCCCACCAAGTTAGTGCAAGATCATTTCTTCGGAAACCCTGACAACAGTGAGGACTTTCCAAAAGGAGCCACCTCCATGCTGGCCACCTTCACTGAATATAGTGTTTATAAGGACTGGCTAATGAAACTCAATTCCCTTACTAATTTATAAGTAGTATAAATGGTCATCCTGCAACTAACCAGTGACAGAGTTTAGATGTCTGAAAGAGGGAAAGAAACTCTCCATTTGGTAGACATGAGCCATACTTGGAGATGAGTATGGAGGGAAAGCTGCAAGTCATGGCCTTATCCCACACTAGACAAGGTAACCCAGTACTTTCTCACCAAGAACAACCACACTTAGCCACTAACCAATATACAAACAGCTCATGCAGAAGGAACCCGACCCAACCTCACGTTCTATATGGCTATGGCTATTCTTACTGCTTTGTATGGCTGGGTGATAGGGTTACTTGGTAGACCCCTCAAGCCTAACTACCACAGACAGAATGCTGGAACAATTCCACTCCAGCCCACAACTGCACCACAAGAAAACTAGGCCTCTAGTTTAGAGTGAGCTTAGCAGAACATGCAGTGTGGATGAATATTTTCTGGGAACAATGGGCTAAATGTACTGCCCTGATGGAATAGGAGGATGACCCACTGGAATATTATTTTGCAGAATTTGCCAGGTGATTGCTGACTGACCCTACCCTATACCAAGAGGCCTCTCAGACCCATTAGGATATTTCTTGCTGACTGCAAGGCAGCACTGTATCATATTTTCCCATTATGGCAAGCCAAAATGTGCCCGCAGAACCAGACAGCTCTCCAGCCTACAAATACTGCAAGTTGTTAATATCCTCACCATTAATTCTGATGCCTCAGCATCACATGGTGGATTGCAGTGTAAACACCTGATAGGTTTTTTTTTATTGTAACCCCAAGTGCCTGACATTGAGCTTTTGATTGCTGAAGAGGCCACAAACACATTGCCAGCTACATGACTAGAGAACCAGGCTGCCCCACCCCTAAAGTTTCCTTTGTTTTAGAGATCTCTGGTTGATTTAGATAACTCACCATTTGACTACTTGTTTTTCTCTTCCCACATTTTAGTTCCCACTCTTATGTTTTAAATTCACCAATAAAGAGTGAATTTATGAAACCCTAGGCACCCACCCTAGACCACAGTAGAGTAGAACCCCAGGCCTGCATGCTTTCTTTCTCTACCTACAACCTCACTGTGTGGTCCCAGGCAGAGCATGTACCCTCCAGGACTTGTGAATAAGAAACATTTTTTTTCCCCAAATTTCCCTGATGGTTGTTGCTGACGTGTATTCACAATCATAAGAACCACAAGGGGCCAGTCCAACCACAATATTGGCTTTGAATGGGGAAATGTCTGTGAGGGCTCATCACAAATATATGGGCCCAGGTGAGTGCCCCAGGCATTTCTAACCAATAGCATCATTATAGATAGGCTGAGACTGACCCAAAACAGTAGGGCAGCCCCCACCACCAAGACTTCTGCTGTTCACTTTCCTCGTATAGTGGTTCTTCCACAGTTCTCCTTGGGTAAAACTGGTCATTTGATAAGCAGTAATTGGTCACTGGGGCCACTGTCAGTCTAGAACTTTCCCCAAGAAAGTCACAGTCTCTGGCCACATGTGACAGAGGAATCATTTGAAGTCCTTCCAAAATAAAAAGTACAACTGGGGTACTGGATACTTGAACCATATGTGCTCAATCATAAAATAACTGTTAGGAGAGTATTGAGGACCAATGATAATCCCTATTGCTCTGTGTTAGTTTCTACACAAAATGGGTATGAGTCTGTTGCTAGCCACTAAATGCAGAACACAGACCCTAAAAATTATCTGACATTCCACCCCTCCCCTCACCTCCAGATTCAAAAATTGAGTGTGAAGAATTATGGTCCCTTTAAGAAGCATTGGCTTAGTTAAGCCAAATAGGTACATATAACCAGTAAACGATTACTTGGTACTTAGGTGCACCAAACTATTGAGAGATGGAATGGGGAGATGATCTTAAGACCTCACAAAACACAGTCTAGTTCAAAATAAGCATACACAAATATCATAGTTATCTGGAGTATTGACCAAGAGCAATAGCTTGGGAGAGAGGTGCTAAATAACTCCCTAGAAAACATTTTAATCCCATGAGGAATAGCAATTGGAGTACCTCTTCTACTCTTAGGATGAAATATTCATTAGGCTCAATGAAAAAGGATGAGAGACCACAACCTTATAAGGAAATGTCACCTACAAATTAGACCAGTGGAATTAAATCAAGAACAATCCAGATAAAGGGCTGGGAAGATGGCAGAGTAGGAGGATCCTAAGCTTTCCTCATCCCACAGATACAACAAGGTAACACTCACATCAGCGTAAATAACCTAGAAAATGACCTGAAGACTGGCAGAACAAACTCCACAATTAAAGGTAGAGAAGACACATCAAAGAAGGAAGGAAGAGTTAGGATGTAGTTTGGGAGTGAAATATGGACCATGGCCATCCATGGTGGGGAAGGAGCTGGTGGCACCGAGAAGGGCAATAAAAATACACCAGACTACGATACCAGGGAGCCCTCACGGGGAAGACAAATCCCCATAATGTTTGGCTTTTTGAAAGCAAGAGGGGCTGAATTTTGTGAGTTCCTACAACCAGCAGGACTTAAAGCCTGGAATTTTTAAAATGTGCGGCCTCAGCTCTGGGACAGCTGGGAGGGCCTTAGGAAGTGAAGTCACCACCCTTAAAGAGACAGCAGAAAAAACAGCCCATGGAGATACAATTTAGAACCAGCAGTTTGACAAATGCCAGGGGCAGATGGGAGGGAGAGTGATTTACTCATCTTGGAACATGTCCTAGAGAGGCAGGGATCATGAGGAGACCTCGCCAGGAACAAAAGAGATGGCAAGTGCCATTTCCCTCCCCTGCCCCCTCCCTAGAATAAACACATGGCCACCTATGAGAACCAGAGCTGTACCAATAGTCACTACCTAACTTGCTTACACCAAGCCCTGCCCCCCACACTTCAGTGCATCCACCCTTCCCAGTCATGTTTGCCTCAGTCACAGCACAGCAGGTCCCCAGAAGATGGATGTAAACCCCACCAACACCTTATCTTCCAGCCACACATTTTGCTGGACCTCAGTTCCAGTGGTGGTGGTGGTGGTGGTGGTGGTGGCAATGGCAGGTCTCATTTCGCAAGGAGACCAGTGCATACCTTATTAAAACATGCCTCACCCAGCCAGGGACCAAGCCCTGCCTACAAGAGGCAAAGAGAGCCTCTGCCGACAACTGGACTGAAGGAAAAAGAGGCCAGGACACAACAACAGAGCCAATGCAGCACACATTGGAGACACTCCCTGAAGCGCCAGGTCCTGGGAAACAGGTGGCACTGCACTGCAGCACACTACAGGACCTCTTCTTCATAAGGCCATTACTATCAAGAACAGCTGACTTGCCTAACACACAGAAACAGGCACAGAGAATTAGACAAAATGAGGAGACAGAGAAATATGTTAAAAATGAAAGAGACCAAATCACAGCAAGAGACTTAAGTGAGATGGATATAAGTAACATGCCTGATAGAGAACTTAACATAATGATCATAAGGATACACAATGGACTTGAGAAAAGAGTGGAGGACATCAGTGAGACCCTTAACAAAGAGATTAAAAAAGAAACCAATCAGAGATTAAGAACACAATAAATGAAATTAAAAATAAACCTAATAGAATAGCGGGCCCGAAGAAGGAGAGGAATGAATTAATGACCTGGAAGACAGAGTAATGGAAAGTACTCAAGCAAAAGTTAAAGGAAAAAATTATGCAAATTGCGAATAGTCTTAGGGAACCCAATGACTCCATTGAGCATAATAACATTAGCATTACAGGGATGCCAGAAGAAAAAGAAGAGAGAAAAGAGGGCAGAAAATTTATTTGAAGGAAAAATAGCTCAAACTTATCTAATCTGGGAAGGAAACAGAAATCCAGATCCAGACAGCACTGAGATTCCCCCAACAAAATCAACCAAAGGAGATCCACAGCAAGACATGTAGTAATTAAAATGGCAAAAAACAGTAATGAAGAAATAAATTTTAAAGCAGCAAGAGAAAAGAAGACAGTTACATACAAGGGAAACTCCATATGGTTCGGTGGATTTTTCAGCAAAAACTCTGCAGGCCAGAAGGGAATGACATGATATATTCAAAATGCTGAAAGGGAAAAATCTGCAGCCAAGAATACTCTATCCAAAAAGGGTATCATTCAGAATAGAAGAAGAGATAAAGGGTTTCCTAGATAAACAAAAACTAAAGGAGTTCATGACCACTAAATCAGCCCTACAAGGAATATTAAAGGTGACTCTTTGGGAGGAAAGGAAACACCATAAATGAGAGTAGGAAAATATGTATATCTGTAAGAATCAGTCAAGGGATGCACAAAATAAAAGGATGTAAAGTATGACACCTTATATCTAAAACATGGGAGAAACAAAAGTAAAGGATGAGTTCAAACTTAAATGACCATCAACTTACTGTAGACTACTATATGCAGAAGATGTTATAGACAAACCTGATGGTAACCACAAATCAAAAACCAGTAATAGATAAGAATAAAGAGAAAAGAATCCAAGTATATCACTAAAGAAAACCAGCAAACCATAAAAGAGAGCAAGAGAAAGATCAGAGAAAAACTACAGAAGCAATGAGAAAACAAGTAACAAAATGGCAATAAATACATATCAGTAATTACTTTGAATGTAAATGGGCTAAATGCTCAATCAAAAGGCATAGGGTGATAGAATGGATAAGAAACAAGACCCATCTATATGCTGCCTACTAGAGACTCATTTCAGACCTAAAGACACCTGCAAATTGAAAGTGAGGAGATGGCGAAACATTTATCATGCACATGGAAGTCAAAAGAAAGCTGGGGTAGCAATACTTAACCATCACACAAAATAGACTTTAAAACAAAAACCATAACAAGAGACAAAGAAGGACACTATATAATAATAAAGGGGACAATCCAACAAGATTTAACATAAATTGTAAATATTTACACACCCAACATGGGAGCACCCAAATACACAAAACCGTTAATAACAAACATAAAGAAATTAATCAATAGTAATATAATAATAGTAGGGGACTTTTAATACCCCAATGATATCAATGGAGAAATCATTCAAACAGAAAATCAACAAGGAAACAGTGGCTTGGAATGATACCCTGGACCAGATAGATTTAACAGACGTATTCAGAACATTCCATCCTAAAACAGCAAAATATACATTCTCTCCAAGTGCACATGGACCATTCTCTAGAACAGATCACATAGTAGGCCACAAAATAAGTCTCAACAAATTCAAAAAGATCAAAGTCATACCATGCATCTTTTCTGACAATGCTATGAAACTAGAAATCAACCACAAGAAAAAGTCTGGAAAGAGCACAAATACATGGAAATTAAATAATATGCTACTAGACAATTAATGGGTCAACCAAGAAATCAAAGAAATCAAAAAGTACATGGAAACAAATGAAAATAAAAATACAATGATCTTTGGGATGCAGAGAAGGAAGTTTATAGCAATATAGGCCTACCTCAAGAAGTAAGAAAAGTCTCAAATAAACAATCTAAACTTACACCTAATGGAACTAGAAAAAGAAAAACAAATAAGACCCAAAACCAGTAGAATGAAGGAAATACAATTACAACAGAAAAATGATGTAGAAACTAAAAAAATAATAAAGCAGGTTGCTTAAACCAGGAGCTGGTTCTTTGAAAAGGTCAACAAAATTGATAAAGTTCTAGCCAGACTCCTCCAAAAGAGAGAGAGAGAGAGAGAGAGAGGACTCAAACAAAATCACAAATGAGAGGAGAAATAACAACCAACATCACAGATATACAATTATAAGAGAATATTATAAAAAATTATATGCCAACAAATTGGACATTTTCAATGTATAAATCTCTAGAAACACATAACCTAACAAGGAAATTGAATAAGTAATCAAAAAACAAAAGTCCAGGACCAGATGGCTTCACAGGTGAATTCTGCCAAACATTTAAAGAAGAATTAATATGTATTCCTCTCAAACTATTCCAAAAAATAGAAGAGAAAGGCAAATTTCCCAATTCATTCTGTGAGGTCAGCATTACCCTGATATCAAAACCAGATAAAGATACCACAAAAAAAAGATAACTACAGGCCAATATCTCTGATGAACATAGATGCAAAAATCCTCAACAAAATATTAGCAAACTGAATCCAACAATATATTAAAAAAAAATAATTCACCACAATCAAGTGGGATTTATTCCTAGGATGCACGGGTGGTTCAATATTCACAAATCAATCAACATGATACATCACATCAATAAAAGGAAAAAAGTGATCATTTCAACAGATGCAGAAAAAGCATTTGGCAAAGTACAACATCCACTCATGATAAAAACCTTCAACAAAGTAGGTTTAGAGGGAACATATCTCAACATAAGAAAGTCCTTGTATGAGAAACCCACAGCAAACATCATACTTAAGGGGGGGGGAAACAGAGCACTTCCCCTAAGGTCAGGCACAAGACAAGAATGTCCACTCCCACCACTTTTATTCAACATAGTAGTGGAAGTCATAGCCTAAGCAATCAGACAACAAAAAGACTTAAAAGGCATCCAAACTGGTAAGGAAGAAGTAAAACTCTCACTATTGCCAGATGACATAATACTGTATATAAAAAACCCTAAAGCCTCCACCAAAAAAACTATTAGAACTGATAAATGAATTCTGTAAAGTCATAGGATACAAAATCAACATACAGAAATCTGTTGCATTTCTATATACTAATAATGAAGCAGCAGAGAGAGAAATTAAGAAAACAATTCCATTTGCAATGCACCAAAAATAATAAAATACCTAGAAATAAA
Source organism: Callorhinus ursinus (assembly GCF_003265705.2). Lineage (NCBI taxonomy): Eukaryota > Metazoa > Chordata > Mammalia > Carnivora > Otariidae > Callorhinus > Callorhinus ursinus. Next base: position 11,534,175 of record NW_027397078.1, on the reverse strand, counting down.
CTTAACCAAGGCGGTCAAAGACCTGTACTCTGAAAACTATAAAACGTTGATAAAAGAAATTGAAGAAGACACAAAGAAATGGAAAGACATCCCATGCTCATGGGTTGGAAGAACAAATATTGTTAAAATGTCTATTAACAGATTTAATGCCATCCCTATCAAAATACTAAGAGCATGTTTCACAGAGCTGGAACAAAAAAATCCTACAATTTGTATGGACCACAAAAGGCCCTGAATAGCCAAAACAATCTTGAAAAAGAACAACGAAATTGGAGGCATCACAATTCCAGACTTAAAGTTATAATACAAAGCTCTAGTATCAAAACAGAATGGTGCTGGCACAAAAACAGACACAGAGATCAAATAAACCCAGAAACACCAGAAATAAACCCACAATTATATAATCAATTTATCTTCAACAAAAGACACAAGAGTATGGGAAAAATACTGTCTCTTCAACAAATGGTGTTGGGAAAACTGGAAAGCAACATGCAAAAGAATGAAACTGGACCACTTTCTTACATTATACACAAAAATAAATTCAAAATGGATGAAAGACCTAAATGTGAAATCTGGAACCTTAAAAATCCTTGAAGACAACACAAGCAATAATCTCTCAGACATCAGCTGTAGGAACATTTTTCTATATAGGTCTCCTGAGGCAAGGGAAACAAAAGCAAAAATAAACTATTCAACTTCACCAAAATATAAAGCTCCTGCACAGCAAAGGGGACAATTAACAAAACTAAAAGGCAACTTTACTCAATGGGAGAAGATATTTGCAAATGATGTATCCAATAAAGGTGAGTATCCAAAATATATAAAGAATTGATATAACATCCAAAAAACAAGCCAATTTAAAAATGGGCAGAAAACATGAAAAGACATTTCTCCAAAGAAGACATCAGATGGCCAAGAGACACACGGAAAGATGCTCAACATCACTTATCATCAGTGAAATGCAAATCAAAACCACAATGCAGTATCATTTCACATGTATCAGACTGGCTAAAATCAAAAACACAAGAAACAACAAGTATTGTGAGGATGTGGAGAAAGGGGAATGATCCTGCACTGTTGGTGGGAATGCAAACTGGTGCAGCCACTGTGGAAAATAGTATGGAGTTTCCTCAAAAAGTTAAAAATAGAACTACCCTACAATCCAGAAGTTATATTACTGGGTTTTTGCCTACCATCCAGCAATTATATTACTGGGTATTTACCCAAAGGATACAAAAATTCTGATTTGAAGGGATACATGCACCCCAATGTTATAGCAGCCTTATCAACAATAGCCAAATTATGGTAAGAGCCCAAACATCCATTGACTGATGAATGGATAAAGATGTGGTATATGTGTACAATGGAATATTATTCAGCCATAAAAAGAATGAAATCTTGCCATTTGCAACAACATGGATGGAGCTAGAGAGTATAATGCTAAGTGAAATAAGTCAGAGAAAGACAGATATCATACAATTTCATTCATATATGGAATTTAAGAAACAAAACAGATGAACATGGGGGAAAAACAAAAAAAAAGGCAAACCATAAAACAGACTCTTAAATACAGAGAACAAACAGGGTTACTGGCGGTGAGATGGGCAGGTGTATGGATTAAATGGGTGATGGGTATTAAGGCAGGCACTTGTGATGGGCACTGGATGTTATATGTAAGTGATGAATCGCTAATTCTACACCTGAAACTAATATTACACTGCATGTTAACTGGAATTTAAATAAAAACGTGAAAAAAAAGAAAAATGCCAAGCTTGTGCCATTTGCGATGGTCCCTATCCTACTTGCAAGCCCCAAACCATGTATCCCAAAGACAGAAATCTCCTTAATTGACACCACTCTGCCCTCCCATTCAGATAAGAAGCCTATTAGTGAAAGACATCACAACTGTCGGTTAGATCTATGTTAATTACCTAAGCTAATCAAACAAACCCTTTATTACTAAATATGAATGTGCAAAGTTTTAAGTATTCCAGGAAAGTGAGAGAGAAAATCATGATAAAACATACAATTATATATATCAGTTAATTATATATATATATATAAATTACAGGAGAAAAAGAACTTTATCAAAATATCTGAATGTTTTCAGAATTTTAAGGAGGACAATGGGGTTTTAAAATGAGAACAGGGTGCTATAAAAGGGAGTAATTTTAAAGCAAGAGTCCTTGGAAAATAGTAGTTGCAAAATTAAAAATTTAATAGATGTCAGGTGCTCAACGCAGAGTCGCCCTGCCCCACCCAGGCTCTGACCGCGGAACCTGGAACACAGCGCTCTCGCCTGCCCGCCCCCGCCCCCCGCCCGTTTCCTGCTTCTCCCCTTCCTTCCCCCCCTTCCTTCCACCCCCGAGAAATGTAACTGATCCTCCCTCCTTTAACCCCCGACCCCGCGTAACGGACCCCATTTCCTACCTCAAAGAGCTGCGGCCGGACCCCACCGTCATTTGAAGGCGCCCTCCACTTCCACTCGGACAGTGCCCCGAGGTCCCCGCCATCGTCACCGGCTCCCTCGTCGCCCACCCTGAAAAGGCGCCGAGGACCCGCCGCCACCGCCTTTGGCCCCGCAGCCCTCGCTTCCGCACCACCTTCGCCTTGATGCCCGGGCTGCCAGCCATGGCCACCTCGCCGCTCTCACAAGTGCGCCAGAACTACCACCCCGACTGCGAGGCCGCCATCAACAGCCAGATCACCCTGGAGCTCTACGCCTCCTATGTGTACCTGTCCATGGCCTTCTACTTCGACCGCGACGACGTGGCCTTGAAGAACTTCGCCCAGTTCTTCCTGCGCCAGTCCCGCGAGGAGACCGAGCATGCCGAGAAGCTGATGCAGCTGCAGAACCAGCGCGGGGGCCGCATCCGCCTCCGCGACATCAAGAAGCCGGACCGCGACGACTGGGAGAGCGGCCTGAAGGCCATGGAGTGCGCCCTGCACCTGGAGAAGAGCGTGAACCAGAGCCTGCTCGACCTGCACCAGCTGGCCACCGACAAGAGCGACGCCCACCTGTGCGACTTCCTCGAGAGCCACTACCTGCACGAGCAAGTCAAGTCCATCAAAGAGCTGGGGGGCTATGTCACCAACCTGAGCAAGATGGGGGCCCCGGAAGCCGGCATGGCAGAGTACCTCTTTGACAAGCTCACCCTGGGCGACAGCGACAAAAAGAACTGAGTTGGGACTGTTTCCCCTATAGCCACAGGGTGCATGGTGACTTTCCCTAATCACCATGCCAAGCCTGCATATTGCAGTATTGCCTTTGCAAAACGTTCCAGGGTTTTCTTCCAGTTCTGCCATAAAGTTAATTTGATTTCAATAAAGTTATTTGGTTCTTAAATAAATAAAGGTCTCTGGTTGATTTGTATGCAAATCTCTCACCTTTTACGTTTTAAAGCAGGTATCTGGGCCACATGCAGCTCAGGATCTCCATGGATGGAGGGAGAAGGTATTCCACAGGACCCTGGAAAATACAAAATTAATCTTCCCTTTATAAACAACGTGGATAGATGGGCATGTGGTAGGGTTCTGGTGAGTGTGTGAGCCTGTGCATGGTAAAAGTATAAAAACATGGTTTGAATATCATAATTGGGATAAATCTGCAGAAGTGAAGGGAAAGGGATTGGGCAGGATTGAAATAAAGTGCATTTTTGCTTTATTTGGAATATTAATGGTTAATTCTGGGTAGCAAGATGGGAGCCTTGGAAGCCAGAACAGCAAAGTACATGTTTGACAAGCTCACCCTAGGCAACAGTAATGTAACTAGCATAGGACTGGCTTTCCCATAGCCAGGGGTGAGGGGTGACTCTGTGGTCACCTGACTGGACATGCACACTGGCCTTACAAAACATCTACATAAGAGTTTTACTTCAACTGTATCATCTTGCATTAAAGCAACATGGTACCCCAAGAATGTTTACCTCAATAGAAGGGCTGAAAAATAGAAAATCATGGATAAAGCTCAAATTTGTGATACTGAATGTGAAGTAGAATAAATCCCCCTAAATGTTAAGCCAGTGGTTCTGGCTGCTTTGAAGAATGTAGGGGGTGGGAGAGAGTTGAAGCTTGGAGGCCAGTCAGATTTTGTAACTGGTCCAATGAGAGACATTGGTGGGTGAACTGGAGTGGAAGTTGAAGAAAAGGTGATGGAGACAAATTCTAGTTGGATTTGCTCATGGACCACAGGTGAAGAAGGAGAAATGGGGAAAATTATCTAGGTTCTGCTGTTTGTACTTGAACACCTGAGTTGATGGTAAAGCTAGTTATTAATTTGAGGATGTTTGCAGGGGGACACACGGGGTGGGGAAGGCATGTCATGTAAAATCTGAGATGCCTATTAGATATGCAAGTGGAACTGTCATGCAGGCAGTCAGAAAAATGAATCTGGAGCTCAGGTGGGATGTCAGGTTTGGAAATAAACACACGAGAGACATCAGTCACAGATGGTGTTGAGGTCATTGGACCAGATAAGCTCACCAGAAAGAGAGTGTAGAGTGTGGCACAGTCAGCCCCATGCCCAGGCAGCTACTATTAGAGGATGGGTTGAGGTGTTACAACACCCACAGGGCTGCTGGCCCCACCTTGACCATCACCTCATTCCAGACTGTGACCATGTATGCCCATACCCAGTGTCCCCAAATCAGCCTGTTCCTGATATAAGTGTGGTTTCAGGTTGCTCCTTCAAGATGCAGAGAGGAGTTAGCCTATTACCTTGTCTTCATGGCTATTAGAAAGAAATTCCTTCCCAGTTTTATTTTTTTTTTTAAGATTTTGTATATTTATTTGACAGAGGGAGAGGCGGAGAGCACAAGCAGGGGGAGTGGCAGGCAGAGGGGGAAGGAGAAGCAGGATTCCCACCAAGCGGGGACTTGGGGGACTCAATCCCAAGACTCTAGGACCACGACCAGAGCCTAAGGCAGACACCCAACTGACTGAGCCACTCAGGCACCCATACTTCCCAGTTTAAAAAAAAAGATTCCTTATTATGCAGCCATCAAAAGGAATGAGATCTTGCCATTTGCAACGACACGGATGGAACTGGAGGGTGTTATGCTGAGCGAAATAAGTCAATCAGAGAAAGACATGTATCATATGACCTCACTGATATAAGGAATTCTTAATCTCAGGAAACAAACTGAGGGTTGCTGCAGTGGTTGGGGGTGGGAGGGAGGGGGTGGTTGGGTGATAGACATTGGGGAGGGTATGTGCTACGGTAAGTGCTGTGAATTGTGCAAGACTGTTGAATCACAGATCTGTACCTCTGAAACAAATAATGCAATATATGTTAAAAAAAAAAAGAAGAAGATAGCAGGAAGGGAAGAATGAAGGGGAGTAAGTCAGAGGGGGAGACGAACCATGAGAGATGATGGACTCTGAAAAACAAACTGAGGGTTCTAGAGGGGAGGGGGGTGGGGGGATGGGTTAGCCTGGTGATGGGTATTAAAGAGGGCACGTTCTGCATGGAGCACTGGGTGTTATGCACAAACAATGAATCATGGAACACTACATCAAAAGCTAATGATGTAATGTATGGTGATTAACATAACAATAAAAAATTTTAAAAAGATTCCTTAAGGAAATGCTCGATCTGGGTTTTTTTTCTTTCTGTTTTCTGGGTAGAAAAATTATTTCTCAGTAAAAATATTTCCCAAGGAAATGACAGCACTGCTTCTCTGTGGATTTTTTTCTGCTCCCCTCTAACAACTCAGCTTCTTTTTCTGTCCATGGTATTTGACCAAATGAAATCTGTACCCATATAAACACTAAGGTTGTCCTTGCCCAGGAAGAATACTCAGAACATGTTTCTTCTGTACTAGGTTGGTTACATAGATAAAGGTTAAAATTTAGATTTTGCATGCCTTATCAAGGACACATGGCTAGCTTGAGTCTCTTTAAAGTATGCAGATTGCTTTGAACATTTACTAAAATATGAACAAGCTTAGCTACACCATAATTACCTTTCACATTTCACCATGACTGTGCTTTAATACTTTCTTAAAAATGAGGATTATGTCCCTCTGATTGTTTCCAGAAAATGCTCTTGCCCCTTTGCTCTTCTTAGTCGAACTCAATCCTTTGACTCTTTCTTTCTCTGCCTCCTTTGAGAACCTCTCCTCTCCTCTCTCAGAGGAGAGGAGAGTAAATCATATGTACGATCTCATACATGTGTATGAGATCTACAAACATCATATGTATGATCTCAGATCATACATACAAGTGTCGGTTGACTGTTCTCTACATATGAGGAAGCATAGGGTGAGCATCAATATATGAGTGTTTAAAAACTGTAAATTGACTGAGGATCCTTCTTACTTCCCTGTTTTGGAGAAGCAGTTGGTGTAGTGGTTTCTTAACCTCACGTTGCCCGGGTTCATATCCCAGCTTAGCCACTGACTGAATTGGGTGAATTGGGGCATGTCACTTAACTTTTCTGTGCCTCCATTTCCTCCCACCTAAAAGAGGGATAATAAAAGCATCAACCCCATTGGGTTGCTGAGAAGACTAAATGAGTTAATATTTTTAAATGCTTACGACAGTGCCTGGCACACATAGCACACGTATTATGTGTAAGCCGTCACTTATCATCATCACCTTCATCCACTTCAAGTTCTTCGTGGTGTTCCTTTGAGATGTCACATCTGTACTTTGCCACTGGGGGGCTCTCTTGCATTTCAACCAACTGTGTCATTCTGCATAACGGAGAAGGAAAAATCCCTCCTTGCTAGCTGCTTGGCGGTCAAGTGCTGCCAGGATTCAGAAGGGCAGATCGCTGTTTTCACTGCCCCAAACTCAGGCCCAAGCCTGGAGGTGTGTTTTGCTGCCTCAAACAGCCTCCCCTTCAAATTACTCCCTAAAACATCTTTTGCTTATTCTTCCCAAACCCAGGTTGCCTGAGCCTCCTCTTTCCAACTAAACTACATTCCACTCCTCAGAGGTGGGAAAGAAAGGATGAAGTGTTAATCCTGATCCCACCATCACCTGGATGTTTGGACCTGAAAAGGAGAGAAATGAGTCAGGGAGAGAAAGGAAGGGAAGAGAAGACCACATGTGGGCTACTGATAAAATAATTAAAATCAATAAAATCTCCATGCAACTTTGCCATGGAGGGTCTCAAGCTTTGCTGTACATTAGCATCACCTGCAGAGCTGGTTAGAAGAGCAATTGTTTTAAGGCCTACCCCAGATCTACTGAATCAGAATCTACCTTTTAACAAGACCCCAGGTGATCAATATCATACTGAATTTTGAGCGGCACTCTTAACATCCTGGTTGTCAAACATGGCTGAACCTTGAAATCACCTGGAGTGCAAGAAAACAATAGTGATGTCTTGGTTTAAACTCACTCAATTACACTCTAATTGAATTGGTAAATATCCAAAGGGACTTGGAAACCTTTCGTTTGATGTTGTGTGCATGTGCGCACGTGTGCACGCACATACACACGTAATTTTACCCATTTAGTTTTATCACAAACTGGTTTTTCTTAGACCACAGGTGGTCAAACTATGACCTGCAGGACAAATCCAAGCCACTATTTGTTGTTTTGGTGTTTTAAAAAAATTGTTAAACACTTTATTTTTTAGAGTAGTTTAGGTTCATAGCAAAATTGAGAGAAAGGCAGAGATTTGCCATCTATCTGCTGCTCCCACATAGGCACAGCCTACACCACTATCACCATCCAGTACCAGAGGGGTGAATTTATTACAATTGATGACCCTACATTGACACATCATATTCATCCAAGGTCATAGTTTATATTCGGGTTCGCCCTTGGTGGTGTATATTCTATGGGTTTGGACAAATGTATAATGACATGTGTTCAGTATTGTATCACACAGAGTATTTTCACTGCCATAAAAATCCTCGGTGCTCCATCTATTCTTCCCTCCTCCCCTCTCCACTCTGGCAACCACTAATTTTTTACTGTTTCCATATTTTTTAAATTGAGATATAATTGACATAACATTATATTAGATTTAGGTGTATAACACAATGATTCAATATTTGTATATATTGTGAAATAATCACCACAATAAGTCTAGTTAACATCCCAACCTACACAGTTAACAAATTTTTTTCTTCCGATGAGAACTTTTAAATTTTACATTTTTAGCAACTTTCAAATACACAATACTGTATTCCTACTTTTTTAAGCCACTGAATTTTGTGGTTTATTAATTACCTATTACAGAATCTAAGTACCTCCTACATATAATAATTTTGCATTTTAAGTAATACCTCCAATTTTTAATGTCTACTTAGATTTTTTTTAAGATTTTATTTATTTATTCATGAGAGACAGAGAGAGAGATAGAGAGAAGCAGAGGGAGAAGCAGGCTCCCCGCTGAGCAGGGAGCCCGATGCGGGACTCGATCCCAGGACCCTGGGATCATGACCAGAGCTGAAGGCAGACGCTCAACCATCTGAGCAACCCAGGCGCCCTCTACTTAGATATTATAGCTTGCTTATGAAAAATTTCAGTATTTCAAGAGACAGTAAAGACTAATAATATGCTCTGGACTGTACAAGGAATGAAAATATATGCCTTAACAATAACATTATTGACAAATAGGAAAAAAACACTCTAAAGGCATTCTTTTTATTTATTTAACATCAAGTAAACCTAAAAATAAGATGACAATAAAATGAGGTGATGAGGATCTGAGGAGTTCTACCTCCAGACAAGATGCCAAGAGCAGGCCCATGTCTTGGGCCTCTTGCTGTGGCAGGGAGGACGAGGAGAGAAGGGGATGTTCTGTGGTTGAAAAAACAGGGTATAAAGAATGGTATGAAAAAAAAAAAAAGAATGGTATGTCCAGAAATTTGGGCCATGTTTAGATTTGCTGAGTATTTTATGCCCCCTCTTGCCCATGCTTATTTTAGATTTTCAGCTTAAAAGCACTTCTCTTCAAAAAATAGGAGCAAAAGAAAGGAATATAGTTGTCTTACTCTGTCATCCATTAAAAATATACTGTCTGCTCAAGCAGTGGGTTAAGCTTTTGAAATTTTTAAAGATTTATTTATTTATTTATTTGAGGGGGTTGGGTAGAGGGATGGAGAGAGTCTTAAGCAGACTCCATCCTGAGCGCAGAGCCCGATGTGGGGCTCGATCTCATGACCTTGAGATCACGACCTGACTGAAACCAAGAGGCTGACATTTAACTAACTGCACCACCACCCAGGTGCCCCAAGCTTTTGAAATTTTTATGCTTCAGATGTTTTTAGCCTTTTCGTGGATATTTAATACTGATACTTAGACTATGGCATATTATCAAATAAGAATGTATTTGTTACCTACAAATGTTTACCTATTTAAGAAAAATCAAATATATACACACACATAAATTCTCACACAAAGGTAGACAGTCATTTTGTATTATTTGAAAATTTAAAAAATCTCATCTCTCTTTTTGAGCTTTAGTCTTTTTAGTATTATGTTGTACTGATTTGAGCAATGTCCTTGGCTTTTTATTCCATTCATAATTTAAATATGCCACTTTTAAGAACTTGTTTTTAAATGCCTTAGACAGGGGCACCGGGGTGGCTCAGTCATTGGGCATCTGCCTTCGGCTTGGGTCATGGTCCCAGGCTCCTGGGGTCGGCCCCGCATCGGGCTCCCTGCTTCTCCCTCTCCCACTCCCCCTGCTCGTGTTCCCTCTCTCGCTGTCTCTCTCTCTTTCTGTCAAATAAATAAAATCTTTAAAAAAAAGGAAATGCCTTAGACAATCATTATATACATAATGTGTCAAAAATATTGGTATGTGTTTAATGACTATGTGGGAACACATCAGGCCCCCTATATTGCTGCCATCACATTTCTTGTGGCTACAGTTACAGATATTTTTGTGTACTTGCCCTTTTAAAACTCTAGTTATAGCACTCCTTATAATAGAGTTTCTATCTCCTTATCATCAGAATCATTAACAGATACGGTGTCAGCACCGTTCTGTGTTGTTTTGTTGATCTTTCCATTCTCCTTGAAATGTAAACACCTTACAGTACTGTATTATTAACTACAGTCACCAAGCTGTTCATTATATCCACGACTAATTTATTTCATAACTGGAAGTTTGTACCTTTTGAACCCCTTCACCCATTTTGCCCATCCCCCAGTCCCCACCTCTGCTCTGGCAATCACCACTCTGTCCTCTGTATCTATGAGCTTGAGGTATTTTTGCTCGTTTTTAGATTCCACATATAAGTGAAATCATATGGTATTTGTCTTCCTCTATCTGACTTATTTCACTAGCCTAACACCCTCAAGATCTATCCATATTTTCACAAATGGCAAAGTTTCCTTATTTTTATGGCTGAATAATATTCTGTTGTGTGTGTGTATAAAATCACATTTTATCTATTCATCCATCAATGTACACTTAGGTTTCTTCCATATCCTTGCTATTGTAAATAATGCTGCAAAGAACATGGGAATGTAACTATCTTTTCCACTTACTGTCTTCCCTTTCTTTGGATAAATACCCAGAAGTGGGATTGCTGGATCATATGGTAGTTCTATTTTTTTTTTTTGAAGAAATTTGCATTAGTTTACATTCTCATGAAAAGTGCACAAAGGTTCCCTTTTCTTCACATCCTCGCCAACACATTTCTTTTTGATAATAGTCATTCTGACAGGCATGAGGTGATATCTCATTGTGGTTTTGATTTGCATTTCCCTGATGATGAGTGATGTTGAGCATCTTTTCATGTGTCTGTTGGCCATCTGCATGTCTTCTTTGGAAAAATGTCTATTCAGATTCTCTGCCCATTTTTTTTAAAGCAGCTGCTTTCATTTTTAAGATTTTATTTTATTTTTAAAATTTTAAGTAGCCTCCACACCCAACATGCGGCTTGAACTCACAACCTCAAGATCAAGAGTCACATGCTCCACTGACTGAGCCAGCCAGGCGCCCCAGATCCTCTGCCCATTTTTTAATAGGATTGTTTGTATTTTTGTTTTTTAGTTATATGAATTCTTTACATAGTTTGGATATTAGCCCCTTAGGAAATATGATTTGTAAATATTTTCTTCCATTTAGTAGGTTGTCTTTTCATTTTGTTGATGGTTTCCTTTGCTGTACAGAAGCTTTGTAGTTTGATGTAGTCCCACTTGCTTTTCTTTTGTTGCCTTTGCTTTTGGTACCAAATCCAAAAAATCACCGCCAAGACTAAAGTCAAGGAGCTTACTCCCTAAGTTTTCTAGGAATTTTATGGCTTCAGGTCCTATGTTCAAGTCTCTAATTTATTTTGAGTTGATTTTTGTGTATGGTGTAAGAAAGTGGTCCAGTTTCATTTTTTTGCATTAGCTGTCCAGTTTTCCCAGCACCATTTGTTGAAGAAACTATTTTTCCCATTGCATATTCTTGTCTCCTTTGTCATAGACTATTTACCATATAATCATGGGTTTATTTCTGGGATCTCTGTTCTGTTCTACTGATCTATGTGTCTACTTTTGTGCCAGTACCATACTGTCTTAATTACTACAGCTTTGTGGGATATCTTGCAGTCTGGGGTTGTGACAACTCCAGTTTTGTTCTTCTTTTTCAAGACAGGTTTGGCTATTCAGGGTCTTTTGTGGTTTCACACAAATTTTAGGATTATTTGTTCCAGTTCTGTGAAAAATGCTCTAAGTATTTTGATAGGGACTGCATCAAATCTGTAGATTGCTTTGGGTAGTACAGACATTTTAACAATATTTGTTCTTCCAACCCATGAGCATGGAATGTCCTTTCATTTGTATCATCTTCAATTTGTTACATTAATGTTTTAGTTTTCAGACTACAGGTCTTTCACTCCTTGGTTAAATTTATGCATAGGTATTTTATTATTTTTTGTGCAATTGTAAGTTCTTTATTCCTTCCTTCCTTCCTCCCTCCCTCCTTCCCTTCCTTCCTTTCTTTCTTTGAAAGAGAAAGAGCAAGCGGGGGCAGGAGGCACAAAGTGAGAAGAGAATCTTAAGCAGACTCCATGCTGAGTATGAACCCAACGTGGGGCTTGATCTCAGGACCCTGAGATCACAACTGAGCTGAAACCAAGAGTTGGATGCTTTTTTTTTTTTTTTACAGATTTTATTTATTTATTTGAGAGAGAGAGACAGAGAGAGCATGAGTGGGGGCAGGGGCAGAGGGAGAGGGGGAGGGAGAAGCAGCCTCCCCACTAAGTAGGGAGCCCAACCCAGGGCTTGATCTCAGGACTCCGGGATCATGACCTGAGCCAAAGGCAGATGCATAACCGACTGAGCCACCCAGATACCCCTTTATTTTATTTTATTATTTTATTTAATTTTATTTATTTTATTTTTCAGGTCTTTTTTTTCTTCCAAGATTTTATTTAAGTTCAAGTTAGTTAACTTATAGTGTAGTATTGGTTTCAGGAGAATTTAGTGATTCATCATTTACATATGATACCCAGTGCTTATCACAAGTGCCCTCCTTAATGCCCATCACCCATTTAGCCCATATCACCACCCACCTCCCCTCCAGCAACCCTCAGTTTGTTCTCTATAGTTAAGAGTCTCATATGATTTTCCTCCCTCTCTATTTTTGTCTTATTTTACTTTTTCTTCCCTTCCCCTATGTTCATCTGTTTTGTTTCTTAAATTCCACATATGAGTGAAATCATATGGTATTTGTCTTTCTCTGACTCCCTTATTTTGCTTCGCATAATATACTCTAGCTCCATCCACATGATTACTATTTTCCACAGTGGCTGCACCAGCTTGCATTCCCACCAACAGGACAAGAGGGTTCCCCTTTCTCTGCATCCTTGCCAATATTGTTGTTTCCTGAGTTGTTAATTTGAGCCATTCTGACAGATGTGAAGTGGTATCTCATTGTGGTTTCGATTTGTATTTCCCTGATGATGAGTGATGGTAAGCATTTTTTCATGTATCTGGTAGCCATTTGTATGTTTTCTTTGGAGAAACGTCTGCTCATGTCTTCTGCCCATTTCCTAACTGGATTGTTTATTTTTTGGGTGTTGAGTGTGATAAGTTCTTTAAAGATTTTGGATACTAGCCCTTTATTGGATATGTCATTTGCAAATATCTTCTCCCATTGAATAGGCTGTCTTTTAGTTTTGTTGATTATTTCCTTCACTGTGCAGAAGCTTTTTATCTTAATGAGGTACCAATAGTTCATTTTGCTTTTGTTTCTCTTGCCTCTGGAGACATGTCTGGTAAGAAGTTGCTACAGCCGAGGTAAAGAGGTTCCTGCCCGTGTTCTCCTCTAGGATTTTGATGGTTTTCTGTCTCACATTTAGGTCTTTCATCCATTTTGAGTTTGTTTTTGTGTATGGTGTAAGAAAGTGACCCAGTTTCATTCTGCATGTTGCTGTCCAGAATTCCCAGCACCATTTATTGAAGAGACTGTCTTTTTTTCCATTGGATATTCTTTCCTGCTTTGTCAAAGATTAGTTGACCACATGGTTGTGGGTCCATTTCTGGGTTCTCTATTTTGTTCCATTGATGTATATGTCTGTTTTTGTGCCAGTACCATACTGTCTTGATGACTACAGCTTTGTAATATAGCTTGAAGTCCAGAATCATCATGCCTCCAGCTTTATTTTCTTTTTCAACATTCCTTTGGCTATTGGGGTCTTTTCTGGTTCCATATAAATTTTAGGATTGTTTGTTCTAGCTCTGTAAAAAATGCTGGTGGTGTTTTGATAGGGAATGCCTTAAATGTACAGATAGCTTTGGGTAGTATAGACATTTTAACAGTATTTGTTCTTCCAATCCATGAGCATGGAATGTTTTTCTATTTCTTTGTGTCTTCTTCAATTGATAAGTGTTCTATAGTTTTCTGAGTACAGATCTTTTACCTCTTTTGTTAGGTTTTTTTTCCCTAGGTATCTTACAGGTTTTGGTGCAATTGTAAATGGGATCAATTCCTTGATTTCTCTTTCTGCTGCTTCATTATTGGTGTATAGAGATGCAAAAGATTTCTATACATTGATTTTATATCCTGCGACTTTGCTGAATTCATGTTCTAGCAATTTTTTGGCAGAGTCTTTTGCATTTTCTACATAGAATATCATGTCTTCTGTGAAGAATGAAAGTTTGACTTCTTCTTTGCCGATTTGGATGCCTGTTATTTCTTTTTTTTGTCTGATTGCTGCGGCTAGGACTTCCAGTACTATCCTGAACAGTGGTGAGAAGGGACATTCCTGTCATGTTCCTGACCTTGGGGAAAAGCTCTTAGTTTTTCCCCATTGAGGATGATATTAGCTATGGGTCTTTCATATACAGCCTTTATGATGTTGAGGTATGTTCCTTTAATCCTTACTTGCTTGAGGGTTTTTATCAAGAAGGGATGCTGTATTTTATCAAATGCTTTTTCTACATCTATTGAGAGGATCATATGGTTCTTATCCTTTCTTTTATTGACGTGGTGTGTCATGTTGATTGATTTGTAGATGTTGAATCACCCTTGCCTCCCAGGAATAAATCCCACTTGGTCATGATGAATAATCCTTTTAATGTACTGTTGGATCCTATTGGATCCAAGAATTTTTGCATCCATGTTCATCAGGGATGTCAGTCTGTAATTCTCCTTTTTAGTGGGGTCTTTGTTTGATTTTGGGACCAAGGTAATGCTGGCCTCATAGAATGAGTTTGGACGTTTTCCTTCCATTTCTACATTTTTTGAACACTTTCAGAAGAATAAGTATTAATTCTTCTTTAAATGTTTGGTAGAATTCCCCTGGGAAGCCATCTAGCCCTGGACTCTTGTTTGTTGGGAGATTTTTGATTACTGATTCAATTTCTTTGCTGGTTATAGGTCTGTTCAAATTTTCTATTTCTTTGCTGTTTCAGTTTTGGTAGTATATATATTTCTAGGAATGCATCCATTTCTTCCAGATTGCTCAATTTGTTGGCATATAATTGCTCATAATGTTCTCTTATAATTGTATTTCTTCGGTGTTGGTTGTGGTCTCTCCTCTTTCATTCACGATTTTATTAATTCATTCACGATTTTATTAATTTGGGTCCTTTCTCTTTTCTTTTTGGTAAGTCTGGCTAGGGGTTTATCAATTTTGTTAATTCTTTCAAAGAACCAGCTCCTAGTTTCACTGATTTGTTCTACTGGTTTTTTTTTTTTTTTAATTTCTGTGTCATCGTTTTCTGCTCTAATTTTTATTCTTTTCCTTCTCTTGCTGGTTTTATTTGCTGTCCATTTTCCAGGTCCTTTACATGTAAGGGTAGGTTGTGTATTTGAGACTTTTCTTGCTTCTTGAGGTAGGCCTGTATTGCAATATACTTCCCTCTTAGGACTGCCTTTGCTGTATTCCAAAGGTTTTATATGGTTGTGTTTTCATTTTCATTTGCTTCCATGTATTTTTTTTTAATTTCTTCTTTAATTTTCTGGTTGACCCATTCATTCTTTAGTAGGATGTTCTTTAACCTCCGTATATTTGTGGTCTTTCCAAATATTTTCTTGTGGTTGATTTCAAGTTTCATAGTGTGTGGTCTAAAAATATGCATGGTATGATCTCAATATTTTTGTACTTATTCAGGGCTGATTTGAGATCCAGTATGTAATCTATTCTGGAGAATGTTCCATGTGCACTCAAAAAGAATGTGTATTCTGTTGCTTTAGGATGAAATGCTCTGAATATATTTGTTAAGTCCATCCAGTCAGTGTGTCATTCAAAGCTATTGTTTCCTTGTTGATTTTCTGCTTAGACGATCTCTCCATTGCTGTAAGTGTGGGGTTAAAGTCCCCTACTATTTTTATATTATCAATGAGTTTCTTTATGTTTATTATTGATTGATTTATATATTTGTGTGCTTCTAAGTTGGGGGCATAAATATTCACAATTGTTGGATCTTCTTGATGGATAGACCCCTTAATTATGATAAAGCGTGCTTCTTCATGTCTTGTTGCAGTCTTGTTTTAAAATCTAGTTTGTCTGATATATGTATGGCTTCTCTGGCTTTCTTTTGACATCCATTAGCATAATAGATGGCTCTCCATCCTCTCACTTTCAGTCTGCAGATGTCTTTAGGTCTAAAATGGGTCTCTTGTAGGCTGCATATAGATGGAGCTTTTTTTTTTTATCTATTCTGATACCTTATGTCTTTTGATTGGAGCATTTAGTCCATTTACATTCAGAGTTATTATTGAAAGAAATGAATTTAGTGCCATTTTGTTCCCTGTAGAGTTAGTGTTTCTGGTGATATTCTCTGTCCTTTCTAGTCTTTGTTGCCTTTGGACTTTTTTTTCCCTCCCCTCAAAGAATCCTCCTTAAAATTTCTTCCAGGGCGGGGCACCTGGGTGGCTCAGTCATTAAGCATCTGCCTGCCTTCAGCTCAGGTCATGATCCCAGGGGCCTGGGATCGAGCCCCGCATCGGGCTCCCTGCTCCGCGGGAAGCCTGCTTCTCCCTCTCCCACTCCCCCTGCTTGTGTTCCCTCTCTCGCTGTGTCTCTCTCTGTCAAATAAATAAATAAAATCTTTAAAAAAAATTTCTTTCAGGGCTGGTTTAGTGGTCACAAACTCCTTTAGTTTTTGTTTGTCTGGGAAACTCTTTATCTCTCCTTCTGTTCTGAATGACAGGCTTGCTGGATAATGTATTCTTGGCTACATATTTTTCCCATTTAGCACATTGAATATTTCCTGCCATTCCTTTCTGGCTTGCCAAGTTTTGGTGGACAGATCTGCTGCAAACCTGATCTGTCTTCCCTTGTAGGTTAAGGACTTTTTTTCCCTTGCTGCTTTCAGGATTCTTCCCTTATCTGTGTATTTTGTGAATTTGACTATGATATGCCTTGGTGATGGTCATCTTTTGTTGAATTTAATGGGAGTTCTCTGTGCTTCTTGAATTTTGATGACTGTGTCCTTCCCCAAATTAGGGAAGTTTTCAGCTATTATTTGTTCAAATAAACCTTCTGCCCCTTTTTCTCTCTCTTCATCCTCTGAGACTCCTATGATACGAATGTTATTACATTTTAATAAGTCACTGAGTTCCCAAAGTCTACCTTCATGTTCCATTACCTTTCTTTCCCTCTTCTTTTCAGCATCATTATTTTCCATAATTTTATCTTCTATATCCCTGATTCACTCCTCTGCTCTCTCCATCCTTATTTTCATGGCCTCCACTTGGGATTGCGTCTCAGTTATAGCATTTTTAATTTTGGCCTAACTAGATTTTAGTTCTTTTATCTCTGCAGTAAGGGATTCTCTAGTGTCTTTTATGCTTTCAAACCCAGCTAGTATCCTTATAATTGCTGTTTTAAATTCTAGTTCAGACATCTTATTTGTAACTGTATTGATTGAATCCCTGGCCATGAGTACTACTTCCTATTCTATCTTCTGGGGTGAATTTCTTCATCTCCTCATTTTGTCCAGAAAGAAAAAAAAGACAAAGAAAAACAAAACAAAACAAAAAACCCTAAAAACTCAAAACAAAAAAATTAGGCCCTGGGTATGTTTTGTTCTGCTTGCTAAAAGAATCTAGATCCCAAAATAAAAGAAATAAAATTAAATAAAATGAAAGTAAACAAACAAATATACATATATGTAGTGTATATATAAATAAAAATTTTAAAAATTGATAATAAAAATTTAAAAGGAATTGAAAAAATAAGAAAATTAATGAAAAAAAATAAAGAGTAAAAGTAAACAAGAAGCTAGATCCTGTTTTCCCCCTAGAGCTGAAGCTTTATAGCACTCTATGATCAGTAAACTTGGTGCGAAGGAGTTGTTGGTACTGGTCTTCTGGGAGAGAGGCCTGCTGCATTGGTTCTCAGGCTGACTTGTTTCAGTGGAAATGTGCCTCCAGGGCTCAGGAGGGTGGGCCTTGGTGTGAGTGGCTTAGGCCTCCACTAGGTTTTGCTCCCTGAAGGCTTTCAGTGCTGATGGGTAGGATGAATATAGTCCCCCACCGCCAGCCCAAGAGTTGAAAGTTTGCACCTCCCCACTCTTCAGTGAGCCCTCACAGAAGAGCAATCAATCACTCTTGTATCCCTGGCTTCCATCAGTACCCTGCATTTGCCCTGCCTGTGTCCGAGCTTCTTTATTTCAGGTGCACAACTGAGTTTCAAAACTCCAAATTTTAGGGACTCCTGAGGTGTGGACCTCACTGTTTTTCTGGGGGAGGGTCTCACCACCTTTTGCTGCCAGGCTTATCGCAGAAAAGCAGTGGCATGCCCGTGCAGCGGTTCACAGTTTATGGCAAAATAGAGCAGAAAGCCGGCACCAAGACCTGCTGTTCTCGGCTGGCTTCCATACTCCTATGCCTGGGAACAGTGCAGCACTTAGGTGCCACCCATTCTTCTTGTGACCCAGGGGATCCACAGACCATTGTGTCACACCTGGGATTCTTCCCCAATTTGCCACCAGAGCACCTGTATGCCAGGCAAAACCCCCATGGTAGGCAAATTTCTAAAAGTTCAGATTTTGTGCTCTGCTGCTTCTAATACTTTGCGGTAGCCTCCATAAGCAGTCTCCCTCCTTGCCACCATATCCACAGCTATATCTCCCCCGAGTCAACTCTCCATACCTCCTACCTTCCAAAAGGTGGTTGCTTTTCTACTTGTAGACCTGCAGTTTTTGTTCTCTCAGAACTCCGATTGATTTCTTGGGTGTTCAGAATGATTTGGTAACTATCTAGCTGTGTTGGAGGGACAAGTTCAGGGTCCCCCTAATCCTCTGCCATGTTAACTCCCCCAAGGCATTACTTTTAACCAGATTCATAGATTTATGTTAATTTCATGCCCCCATGGGACATGTGAGGTTGCAATCCCAGATTTAATCCAACTCCCTCTATATGCCTATTTGGATGACCTAACTCCCTTCCCCAAATCCACTTTTTCCAATTTGGATCCCAAGAGCTTCCTCCTTTGATGCTAGATATTTAAATAACATCAGTACCTGTAGTGCCTACGAATAAATATAATTTGTGAAAGGCACTAATTGGCTAAGTTCAAACACTGAAAATAAAGTCAGTAGCATTGGGATTGGGGGTGATCTTTGCACCGTGGTATGGGATAGATTCATCAGCCAATTTGAGGCAGAGACTTGGTTATTATATGCAAAAACTAATTATAATCACTGCTACCTATTGACTGTTTATATGCTAGGGATTTCATTAGATGTGTTATATAAGTTATCTCCTATCATGCCCAGACAGCTTATAAGATAGGATAATATTATCCAATTTTTTTCTTTTTAGATTTTATTTATTTATTTGAGAGAGAGAGAGGGAGAGAGAATATGAAGCAGACTATGCACTGAGCACAGAGCCCAATGCGGAGCTTGATCCCACAACTACGAGACCATGACCTGAGCTGAAACAAGAGTCAGATGCTTAACTGACTGAGCCACTCAGGCGCCCCTAATATTACCCAGTTTTACAAGCGAGGAAACTAAGACTCAAAAGAGTTACTTGTCCAGGTCTCATAGCTGGTAATTGGGTCAGGTGACCTTTTTATGTTTTCAGTATTTCCTCCCATACAAATATTAAATATTTGAACTACTAGGTCTCATGTCTTTCAGGATTATAGTCTATGTTTAGAAATAACCTAACACAATTTCTTCACTAGCCTGAGGTTTCTTCTAGGGACAATGTGTAATTACGACATTCAGTGAACATCTATGTACTAAATTTGGGGGTGAAGAGGGAGTTGAGGAGAAAGGTCTGGTGGAAGGGGACCTCAAACAGAACAATTAGAAAACAAAGCATTCAGGGTGCCTGAGTGGCTCAGTCAGTTAAGCGTCCAACTCTTGATTTCAGCTCAGGTCATGATCCCAGGGTCCTGGAATCCAGCCCTGCATTGAGTTCCATACTCAGGGAGTCTGCTTAAGGATTCTCTCCCTCTCCTTTTGCCCCTCACCCTGCTCATGCACTCTCTCTAAAATAAATAAATCTTTTTTTTAAAGCATTCATCTATAAAGTGTTTGACTACTGAAAGCCTACAACAGCCTAAAATAGCACATACCACTAATGATGATGGGGATCAGTGATGAGAAACTTCATAGTTAGACATGTAAAATAATTTTTTAAAGATTTTATTTCTTTGAGAGAGAGAGAGAGAGAGAGAGAGAGAGCACGCATGAGCAGGAGGGAGAAGCAGAGTCCCTGCTGAGCAGGGAGCCCAACTCAGGGCTCAATCCCAGGACCCTGAGATCATGTCCTGAGCTGAAGGCAGCTGCTTAACCAACTGAGCCACCCACCAATAATAAAAAATTATTTAAAATAATCTTTAAATAGTAAAATTCTTTTTAAAGAATTTTTGTTCTTATAAGGGGAAAGGAAAACCCTCATTCCTTTCTGCCCCCAATAAAATGTCATAGCTAGAAATGTAAACAGCTCAAAATCTTAAAAAATATTCATAGGTTCTGAGTGACTATATTAGGGAGGACCCAGAATGGTACTAAGATTTATTTGTAATTTCTTGTCATGGAAATTATAGGTGGCAAGGTGTTTGAAACAACAAATCTGGTTTTGGTTTTTGCTCATTATGTTAATTGAAGTCAGACATTTGTTTACAAGATATTTTTCATTTCCTCAAAAATCATACTGATTTCCAATTTATCTTGTCTTGTATCTTCAGAAGGAATTTTGAAGCACCTATACGGATGCTGCTCCAGAGAGAAGGTGATTTGTGGAGGAAGAAGGCAATGTCTTTGTTGTGCCAGGTGCACACTAAATCTAGTTATAGCCCCACATAAATTTCATGACTGTTGCTAATTCATTTATGTATTTTCATCAGGTTTTTTTAAATGGAGGATTTTAACTTCTCTTGGAATGGAGGAAACAGTTTGTGATTGAACTTGCTGCATTCACTGGCTCAGAAAAAAAAAATAAGACAGTTGTTTCATATGAAGGTCCAGGCAGAGGGGAGCAGAGAGGAAACCAGGCTGAGGCCTGGCTGGTTCCCAGGTGTGTACCTCTGGCTTCTTCCTCTACGTGGCACTCTCCTGTCTCTCCACAGGTTTCAGAAGGCTGTGGTTTCACAGCCAGAGGCCCAGGCGTCCAGCCATCATGGGAGAGCCAGGCCCAGGGGCTACTTGGGGAAGCACCCCTAAGCATCTGGTCTACAGAAAGGGAGACAGGCAGCTACTCATTAAGGGCACACTCTGTGCCGGGCACTGTGTTCTGCAGCAGCTAACAGGCACACATTAACTTAATCTTTGTGAAAATCCAAAGATGGACGAACTCTTATTGTCCCCATTTCACACATGAGGAAAGTGCTGCTCAGAGAGAAGAGACGACTGTCCAAGGTCACATGGCCAGAAAGTGGTGGACTGCGGTGGCCAGCCCGGCTCCTCTGATCCTGTTCTGAGTGTGTCACATCCTGCTGCCTCCATCTCCATCCCCACAGGCCCCTCCCCCAGTCCTGCCCTGGAAGCCAAAGAAGGAGGAATGCTGGGGGGAAACCCTGAACTAGGGGTCAGATGACCTGAATTCTTATCCCATTCTATGACATACTTGCCATGGGTCTTCGGGAAAGACCCATATCTGAATCTCTAATTCCCAGACTCTGAAACAGCAATAATACCATGTGCCCTGCTCTTCTCCAGGGGCTTTAAAACGATCAAATGAGATGGTGTGTATGAAAGTAATTTGTAAGATATGAAGAGCTGCCTATGTGTGAGGTCATACCATTGTTCTTATTGTGCTTAAGGGAGAATTTTCTCCCTCTGTTTCTGTAAAATTTATCAGAGTTTTCACATAGTGAGAAAGAGAGTAGGCTGCTCCATAAATGGCTAACATGCTCCTGATCTGAGTATGTGGGCTTTTAGTTAAACTCCTGTCATTCTCTGGTCTATACCAATATTGTGCCAGCTTAGAGACAACAGCCAGCTAAGCAGGGGGCATGTGGAAATTCTCTGTACCTTCCCCTCAATTTTGCTATGTACCTAAAACTGCTCTAAAAATAAAGTCTTAATAAAAAACAAACATGTCTCATTATCTTCAGACTGCAAGTAGAGTCTCATTTATGTATAATTCTAATATTTATGCATAGTCGTCTATTTCACAGAAAAGGAAGGAATGAGTATTTTATACTGTCTGTAATTTCAGTGGACTAGCACAGTTCAGAATACGAACAACCCAGCTTTCTACATTGGCACACATCCCTTATCCAATTTCTCAACACAGCAGAAACAAACGTTTACTGAAAGACACAAAGACATAGCCTCCCTAGCATATACAAGTAAGAATCAGAGGTACATAAACTTATCATAAAATTCCTAGAAGAAAACATAAGCAGTAATTTCTTTGTTATCAGCCATAGAAATGTTTTTCTAGATATGTCTCCTCTGGCAAAGGAAACAAAAGCAAAATTAAGCTATTGGAACTACACCAGAATAAAAAGCTTTTGCACAGTGATGGAAACCAACAAAAAACAGAAAGGCAACCTATTGAATGGGAGAAGGTATTTGCAAATAATATATACAATAAGGGATTAATACCCCCAGTATATAAAGAACTTACACAACTCAACACCAAAAAGCAAATAATCCCATTAAAAAATGGGCAGAGGACCTGAATGAACATTTTTCCAAAGAGGACATACAGATGGCCAACAGACACATGAAACATCACTCAACGTCACTAATCATCAAGGAAATGCAAATCAAAACCACAATGAGATATCACCTTATACCCATCAGAATGAAAAAGACAAGGTTGTGGAGAAAAGCGAACCATCAGGCACTATTAGTGGGAATGTAAATTGGTACGGCCACCGTGGAAAACAGTATAGAGGTTCCTCAAAAAATTAAAAATGGAAATGCCATATGATCCAATAGTTCCACTACTGGGTATTTACCCAAAGAAAATGAAAACACACATTAGAAAAGATATCAGTACCCTTATGTTTATTGCAGCATTATTACAATAGCCAAGACATGGAAGCAGCCTAAATGTCCATTGATAGGTGAATGGATACAGTGTATATATATATATATATATATATATGAATATTACTCAGCTGTAGAAAAGAATAAAATCTTGCTATTTGCAACCACATTGATCCTACAGTCTACTTAAGGAAAGGGAGCAAACCGTGAAGGAGTCAGATGTGGTGGGTCATATCTTGATTTTTCTGTCTGAAAAATGTCTTGTTTTATGGATTTAACTTAGGAACACAAAATATTTTATATAATTTTAAAACAAAACTAATTTTTTGTAAGAGCAGTCTCTAAAAACAAAACCAAAATTAAATATTATAAATGTAACTGTCTGACAGTTGGTGGCTTAATTACACAGAGAGCAATTTTTTGAATGTCTTTAAAACACAATAAATTGACTATAACCATTTTAAGATATATCTTAAGTTAAAAAAGAGCTACAAAAAATCAAATAAATTTTAAAACATTAAATTGTCTAATGCTAAGACTGTTGTATCTGTATACTGTGAGTGATTTTATTGATATAATTAGAAACTTGGATTTTCAACTTGGGAGAAAGGAGATACAGATCAATGAATTTAAGAAAAAGTCACGTAGTTCTGAATTAAAGAATTTAATTGAAGGAGCAGCATGATCTCATTAGGTATGTTATCATTACATATAGATATATCCCCTGAAAATTCCTTGGCATAATCACCAATGCAGTAGGAATAAACATCCATAGGGCCCCAGTTGGGGTCTCTAAACACCATTTCCCCCCAGAGGAACTATGGCTCCTTGGAGAAATAACTGATTTCAGATTTGGGGCTAGAATTTCTTGTCGTACAGAATGCAAAGAAAGTATCTGGGTCATATATCAAAGAGCCTTGGGAGCCAATTTGAAGAGGATTCCAGAATCATTACTGCAATGAACTGTAAATACCAATACCAAATATGTCTAAATCTAAGATTTCATATTGATATTTGAAAAATCTCTCGAAGATGATAGAGAATCAACATATTATTTGGAAAACAGGTACTTAAAGTTAAAGATAGAAGCATTTATCCTGATCTTCCATACAAATTTAAATCTCAGGTTAACCAAAGCCTCTAAAACTGTTAATTTATATGAAACAAAGAGCAGGGCAGCATATTAAATGACACCATAGTAATTCAATTAGCAAAGCCTTGACTCTGGAAAGTCTCCAGGACAGTTGACCAAGTTCCTTTAACAAATAATTTACAAAGAAAAAAATCAGAGAGGGAAAGGGAACCTAGAGATTAAAAGAGACTTAAGAGACATATTAACAAACTATAAAACGAATATGTATAAAATGCTTTGGGCATATCGTTTGTGCACTTCAAATCTTTTTTTTTACTTTTCTTATTACAGTCATTGCATATATGCTCATATTATCTGACAGGGCCTTTCCGTGGGCCTAGACAGTGTGTATCTCATTTCCTGCCAAGAGCTTCTTTGATGCTAAATCATGGGACAAGTCATAGACCAATAGGCACTCAGTCATGTACAAACTGCAAGTATAGGACAATTAAAGCATGTGGGATTGTCTTGACTAATGAGAGATGGGAGTTATTGGATAACTCTTTCCCTGATATGTCTCTTAAGCAGACAGTTCTAAGATGTATTTCATGAGGCAACTTAGAAGGTTCCCAAGATCACATACCTGTACCCTTAGCAATGGCCAACTTGATTATACATTCTTGTATTGACCTTCTCTTCCTCCATTAACACTCCTCTTATACTTCATTCCTGCTCCCTGGGATCATCTCTTAAATAAACTACCTCACAGAGCTTTTTGTCTGTCTGGGACAAAACCTAAGCTAAGACATGAACAATGAGAAACATGTACATGTAAACTGGGTATTTGCTGATATTAAGAAATTATTGCTTATATTTTTAAGTTTGATAATGACATTGTGGTTGTGGTAGATAGTGTCCAAAGATGCCTCCAGTGATATTCAGGCCTTTGTGTAGTTCCTCCCACATTGAATCCAGACTGAACTGTGATTTACTTTAACCATTCAAATGTGGCAGAAGTAATGCTATGCCAGCTCAGTGTCTAAGCTTCAAGAAGCACTGGAAGCCTCCACTTCCACACTTTGGAGAACCTTGAGTTGTCATGAAAGAAATCTAGCTGCCCCACCAGAGTGACATGCAGTGACCATAGAAAGACCACATAGAGAAGAAGAGGATCCAAGATTACAATGAAATAGAGAGGCTCAGCCACCACAGCCTCCCATTTGAGCTCCTTTCAGCCAAATCTGCCAGTGTGCCAGACATATGAGTGAGACATTTTGGATATTCTAGCCCACTCAAATCCTCATGTGAATTCTGCTCCAGCTGACATCAAAGGTAAGCCTCTGTGCCCTGTCCGAACTTTTGACCAATGGAATTATTAAAAATAATAAAATGGCTGTTGTTTTAAGGATCTAAATTTTGTAGAAGAGGAAGGAAAACTGTCAAATTCATTCTATGAGGCCAATATCAGCCAGATACCAAAACCAGATAAAGACACCACAAAAAAAGGAGAACTACAAGCCAATAACTCTCATGACTATAAATGTAAAACTCCTCAATAAAATATTGGCAAAATGAATCCAACAATACATTTTTTAAAAAATCATATGTCATGATCAAGTTGGATTTATTCCCAGGATGCAAGGGTGGCTCAATATCCACAAAACAGTCAAAGTGCTACATCACATCAATAAGAGGAAGGATAAAACCCATATGGTCATTTCAATAGATACAGAAAAAGCATTCAACAAAGTACAACATCTATTCACAATAAAAACCCTCTGCAAACTAGGTCTAGAGTGAATATACCTCAACATAATAAAGGCTTTATATAAAAAACCCACAGCCAACATCAGACTCAATGGGGAAAAACTGAGAGCTTTTCCCCTAAGGTCAGGAACAAGACCAGCATGTCCCCTCTCACCAGTTTTATTCAACATAGTACTACAAGTCCTAGCCACAGCAATTAGACAACATAAAGAAACAAAAGGCATCCAAATTGGTAAGGAAGAAGTAAAACTCATCAGTATTTGTAGATGACATGGTACTATATATAGAAAACGCTAAAGACTCTACCAAAAAGAAAAAAAAACAACTACTAACTGATTAATGAATTCAGTAAAGTTGCAGAATACAAAATCAATGTATGGAAATCTGTTGCATTCCTATACACTACTAGTGAAGCAGCAGAAAGTGTAATTAAAAAACAATCCCATTTAAAATTGCACCAAAACAGGGGGGGCTTGGCTGGCTCAGTCAGTAAAGCATGTGACTCTTGACCTCAGGGTTCTAAGTTTGAGCCCCACAATGGGTGTAGAGATCACTTAAAAATAAAGTCTTCATAAAAAATAAAATAAGGGGCACCTGAGTGGTTCAATCTGTTAAGAATCTGATTCTTGATTTCGCTTCAGGTCATGATCTCAGGGTTGTTAAGATCAAGCCCCACATCAGGCTCCATGCTAGGAGTGGAGCCTGCTTAAGATTCTCTCTCTCCATCTCCCTCTGCCCCTCCTTGTACTCTCTCTAAAAATAAAATAAAATAAAATAGCACAAAACAATAAAATATCTAGGAATAAACTTAACCAAAGATGTAAAAGACCTGTACTCTGAAAACTATAAAACACTGATGAAAGAAATTCAAGATGATGCAAAGAAATGGAAAGACATTCCGAGCTCATGGGTTGGAAGAACAAATATTGTTAAAGTGTCTATACTACCTAAAGCAATCAACAGATTTAATGCAATCCCTATCAAAATACCAATAGCATTTCTCACAGAACTGGAACAAATAACCCTAAATTTTGTATGGAACCAAAAAGACCTCAAATAGCCAAAGCAATCTTGAGAAAGAAAAGCAAAACTAGAGATATCAAAATTCCAGACTTCAAGTTGTATTACAAAGTGGTAGTAATTAAAACAGTATGGTACTGGCACAAAAATAGACACATAGAGCAATAGAACAGAATAGAGAGCCCACAAATAAACCCACAATTATATGGTTAATAGTCTGAGGCAAGAGTATGCAATGATGAAAATACAGTTAAATGGTACTGGGAAAACTGGACAGCTACATGCAAAAGAATGAAACTGGACCACTTTCTTACACCATACACAAAAGTAAACTCAAAATGGATTAAGGACCTAAACGTGAGACCTGACACCATAAAAATCCTAGTAGAAAGCAAAGGCAGTAATTTTTCTGACATTGGCTGTAGCAATATTTTTCTAGATATGTCTCCTGAGGCAAGGGAAACAAAAGCAAAAATAATCTATTGGGACTATATCAAAATAAAATGTTTCTGTACAGCGAAAGAAACAATCAACAAAACTAAAGGCAGCCTACTCAATGGGAGAAGATATTTGCAAATGACATATCCAATAAAGGGTCAGTATCCAAAATACATAAAGAACTGATACAACTCAACACCCAAAAAACAAAAAGCCAATTAAAAATGGACAGAAGATATAAACAGACATTCTCCAAAGAAGACGTACAGATGGCCAATGGACACATGGAAGGAGGCTCAATATCACTTATCATCAGTGAAATGCAAATCAAAACCACAATGAGCTATCACCTCATACCTGTCAGAATGGTTAGAATCAAAAACATAAGAAACAAGTATTGACGAGGGTGTGGAAGAAAAAGGAACCCTCATGCACTGTTGGTAGGAATTCAGACTGGTGCAGCCACTGTGGAAAACAGTATGGAGGTTCCTCAAAATATTAAAAATAGAATTACCATATGATGCAGTAATTCCACTAGTGGGTATTTACCCCCAAAATAAAAAAAAACACATTAATTCAAAGGGATACATATACCCCTATTATGTTTACTGCAGCATTATTTACAATAGCCAAGACATGGAAGCAGCCCCAAGTATACATTAATATATGAATGGATAAAGATGTGATACACACACACACACACACACACACACACACACACACACACAATGGAATATTACTCAACTGGAGAAAAGAATAAAATCTTGCCATTTGAAACCACATGGATGTATCTAGAGGGTATAATGCTAAGTGAAATAAGTCAGTCAGAAAGACAAATACCATATGATCTCACTCATATGTGGAATTTAAGAAACAAAACAAACAAGCAAAGGGGAAAAAAGAGAGAGAGAAACAAAACCAAGAAACAGACTCTTAACTATAGAGAACAAATTAATGGTTACCAGAGGTGAGGAGGGTGGGGTGGGTGAATGGGTGAAATAGGGAATGAGGATTAAAAAGTACACTTACCATGATGGAAAAGATAAATAAAACAAAAATAAAAGTTCTTAGTTTAAAAAAAAGGATATAATTTGGGGCTAATTTATTATATATAAATAGATAACCAAAATAGTTGTTAGGGTTTTTTTTTTTTTGAAGTTATCTTTTAGAAATATATACTGAAATATTTACAGATGGGAAAATCATAAATTCTATGGTTCAGAAACATCTGATCATCTATTCCACTGCTGAATCAACCTGGACTTCAAACAATGCTAAGATCTCCAAGGCTAGGGTTTAAATTTCAGCAAGAAACTTTCCCTTTGCTTCTTCCAAACTGCCTTCTTTGGTCAGCTCATAGTGACAGATATGGAATTCAAACCCAGGACTGTTGACTCTAAGTCTCCTGCTTTTAATAACCCTTAGGCTATTCTGTTACTATTTTGTAAACTCTATATCTGGATAAAAACTGCTAGAGAGAAATCCAGTGATAGTAAGGTGAATTCCTTATCTTTTGATCTTAGTTCAGTAACACAAGATACTTTTGGCAGTGTAGAGAGGCAGGGGGTAAACTTTCTTCCAGCCAGACAGGTTGCTTATTAAGAGAAGATATTTTTATTCTTCAGTGACTCAAGCAAGGAAGTCATCTCTCTTTATCCTGGATTGCATTTAACTTCTGGTCTTTCCATCAACTAACAACCTTGGCATTTTAAAAGGATTTTGGAGATTATAATCTTTCTAACCTCTGCCCTCACTGAAGTTTTTTCCTAAACCTTGGGGATAAATTGGCACTCTTCTAGGCATTTAATCCTTTTCCTTTCAGCAATTTCTTTTGGGGGCATATTTCACATACGAAGATTTTTTTCTTTTATTTTCCCATAAATGCCATATAACCTGTCAGCTGTTTATTCCTGAGCCATGGAATTGTTACTTTTGAGACTATCTGGATTTCTTCATTTAACCTCAAAAGGGGTTATGTGACTTTGATTGTTTCAGGCCATGCTTAAGAAGGTTCAAGGGTGACAATCTTCTATAACCTCATGTACTAGATATCTTCAGGGAAGGAATGAGGGAGTGAAAGGGAAGAATGTAAGTGATCCCTAGCTTCCTGAGTTTGGCCAATTATCTGAACAGGATGACTTTAAGGGTAGGTAGTAAGCAGGCCTTAGTGGTATGATTTTTAGCTTCTGAGAAGGCTTCTTACCCCACCTCACAACCCAAAGGATCACATAATATATCCCCATCAACTAAAAAATAACATGTTTGACATAGAAGGTAAAGTGCTTGGGTATCTTTTCTTTCTGCCACTCGATGGGAGAATCAGCAGTACCTGTACGATCTTATTTGGAACTGACATTCTCTATTGTAATTTTGTTCCTGTTTATTTTTAAATTTTCTTTTTGTTTCACTGGAAAGGAAAGATGATGCTCAGTTTTAAACATTAAAAGTGTACAAGTTACTTTGTTACAATAAAACTAAATATGTACAGAAAGGGGAATAAAGCAGCATTTGATTTTTTTAAAAAGGGAGAGAGTACTTTTTCTATAACAGTGGTGAGTGTTTGAGGGGCCAGTGAAAGTTCATAATGAAGAGACAGAGGATTTCTAACAAACTTTTTTTGGCATAAGGCAGCATTTCTCAGATTGTATATTTGGTCTGAGATACATTTATCTTTTAAAAAGTTCTTTGATCAATTAAGTTTGGAAAACACTTATATTTCTTAAAGATTCACAGTGCACAATATCATATTAAATCTCTAAAACTACTTCAATTTAAAAAGCAAGCTAAGCAGTGTTAGAGACTATTATTGCTCCAGAAAAGAGAAAGGACCTCTTGCCTTTGATAATTTCTGGATATTATGTTCAAGTGATAAAAGGTACATACTCTTTAAAACCCAAGCATAAGAAGTCATAACTTCAAGCATAAGAATCATATTTGTGTAAGAAAAATGCAGGTGATGGGGATTATGGAGTGCACTTATGGAGATGAACACCAAGTGATTAAAATAGATGTCCATCAACAGATGAATGGATAAAGAAGATGTGGTATATATATACAATGGAATATTATGCAGCCATCAAAAGGAATGAGATCTTGCCATTTGCAACGACGTGGATAGAACTGGAGAGTGTTATGCTGAGCGAAATAAGTCAATCAGAGAAAGACATGTATCATATGACCTCACTGATATGAGGAATTCTTAATCTCAGGAAACAAACTGAGGGTTGCTGGAGTGGTAGGGGGTGGGAGGGATGCGGTGGCTGGGTGACAGACACTGGGGAGGGTATGTGCTACAGTGAGCGCTGTGAATTGTGCAAGACTGTTGAATCACAGACCTGTACCTCTGAAACAAATAATATAATATATGTTAAAAAAAGAAAAAGAAAAAGAAGATAGCAGGAAGGGAAGAATGAAGGGGGGGAACTGGAGGGGGAGAGGAACCATGAGAGATGATGGACTCTGAAAAACAAACTGAGGGTTCTAGAGGGGAGGGGGTGGGGGGATGGGTTAGCCTGGTGATGGGTATTAAAGAGGGCACGTACTGCATGGAGCACTGAGTGTTATACACAAATAATGAATCATGGAACACTACATCAAAAACTAATGATGTAATGTGTGGTGATTAACATAACAATAAAAAATTTAAAATAAATAAATAAAATAAAAAGTAAAAAAAATAAGAAATTAAATAAATAAATAAATAAATGAATAAATAAAAAATTCCCAGAGTAGTGGTGGAAATTCCAGGGAAATGAAACTGGGATTTAAAGTAATTTGAAAAAGATATCCAGAAGAAAGGTGTTTTTTTTTTAAGAATTTATTTATTTGAGAGAGAGTGACAGAGAGAGCACAAGCAGGGAGTGTGGCAGGCAGAAGGAGAAGCAGGCTCCCCGGTGAGCAGGGAGCCCAACATGGGACTTGATCCCAGGACCCTTGAATGATGACCTGAGCTGAAGGCAGACACTAAACCGACTGAGCCACCCAGGCGCCCAAAAGGTGTTTTTTTTTTTTAAGATTGATTTTATTTATTTATTTATTATCTATCTATTTATTTATAAAGTGTGTGAGCAGGGGGAGGGGCAGAGGGAGAGAGAGAATCTCAAGCAGACTCCCTGCTGAGCACAGAGCCCGACACAGGGCTTGGTCTCACAACCCTGAGATCATGACCTGAGCCAAAATCAAAAGTCTTATGTTTAACTGACTGAGCCACGCAGGCGCCCCCAGAAGAGTTTTATAAACAAATTGACTTGAGTAAATCTGGTCCAAATAGGAAAATGGCAAAATATAAGTTAGAAAAGGTCATGTATAATCTTCAAATGAGATTTGTTTCATTGCCTTATATTTTTATGAAATAAACAATTTTCTGAGCTTCTATCATGACTATTTAAATGCTGATCTGATGGTCCCTAACAAAATAAGTTTGCACCAGAATGTAAACCAATTCACTGTCTCCTTCACTGAGAGTCTTGCTTCCAAAAATACATTATTTAGGGGCACCTGGCTGGCTCAATTGGAAGAGTGTGTGACTCTTGATCTCAGGATTGTGAGTTTGAGCCCCACGTTGGGTATAAAGATTACTTAAATAAAATTAAACTTAAAACAAGCAAAAAAAACACCCCAAAACTATCTATCAATAATTACTTTAAGTGTAAGTGGACTAAATGCTCCAATCAAAAGACATAGGGTGACTGAATGGATAAAGAAAACAAGACACATATCTATATGCTGACTATAAGAGATTCACTTCAGATCTGAAGATACACACAGACTGAAAGCAAAGGGATGGAAAAACATACTCAGACAATATATAATATATTGCATATATATACATATATATATAGATGTATCAATATATCATATCAATATATATGAACTTCATGGTAACCACAACTCAAAAACCTACTATAGATACAAAAAAAAAATAAAGAAACCCAAATATAACACGAAAGAAAACTATCAAACCACAGGGAAGAGACCAAGAGAAGAAAGGAACAGAAAAGAATACAAAAACAACCAGAAAACAATGAACAAAATGGCAATAAATACATATCTATCAATAATTACTTTAAGTGTAAGTGGACTAAATGCTCCAATCAAAAGACATAGGGTGACTGGATGGATAAAGAAAACAAGGCACATCTATATGCTGACTATAAGAGATTCACTTCAGATCTGAAGATATACACAGACTGAAAGCAAAGGGATGGAAAAACATACTCAGTGCAAATGAAGAGACAGTTGGTTTAGTAATACTCATGTCAGACAAAATAAACTTTAAAACAAAGACTTTAACAAAAGACAAAGATGGCATTACATAATGATAAAAGGGTAAATCCTAGAAGAGGGTATAACATTCATAAATAATTACACACCAAACACAGGAGCACCTAAATATATAAAGCAAATATTAACAAACATAAAGGGAGATATTGACAGCAATACAATAATAGTATTGTATAGTACAATAGGGGACTTTAACACCCCACTTACATCAATGGATAGATCATCCACACAGAAAACCATAAGGAAATATTGGCCTTAAATGACACGAGACAAGATGGACTTCATAGATATAAACAGAACACTTCATCCAAAAACTAGAGAATACACATTCTTTTCAAGTGCATATGTAACATTACCCAGAACAGATTGCATATTAGGCCACAAAAAAGACTCAATAAATTTAAGAAGATTGAAAGTATTTTAACATCTTTTCTGACCACAACAGTATGAAACTAGAAATCAGGTAGAAGAAGATAACTGGAAAAACACAAAAACATGAGCACTAAACAATATGTTACTAAATAATCAATGAGGCAATGAAGAAATTGAAAAATACTTTGAGACAAATGAAAATGGAAACACAACTTTCCAAAATCTATGGGATACAGCAAAAGCATTCTAAGAGGGAAGTTCATAGTGATACAGGTGTAGCTCAAGAAAGAAAATAAATAATATAGCTCTATACCTAAAGGAACTAGAAAAAGAAGAATAAACAAAGCCCAAAGTTAGTAAGAAAGAAATAATGATCAGAGTGGAAATAAATTAAATGGAAATTAATAAAATAGAAAAGATCAATGAAATTAAAAGCTGGCTCTTTGAAAAGATAAACAATATTGATAAACCTCTGTCCAGACTTGTCAAGAAAAAAGAGAGAGGGCACAAATAAATAAAATCAGAAATAAGACAGAGTTACAACTGACTCTACAGAAAGACAAAACTCATAAGGGATTACCATGAACAATTATATGTGAACAAATGGGAAAATCTAGAAGAAATGGATAAATTCCTAGAAGCACACAATCTTCTAAGACTGAACCATAAAGTAATAAAAAATCTGAATAGATAGATTATAAATAATGAAACTGAATCAGCAATCTATAAACTTGCTAAAAAACAAAAAACAAAAAAAAAAACTCAGGACCAGATGGCTTCATAGGTGAATTCTACCAAACATTTTTTTAAGATTTTATTTACTTATTTGATGGGGGAAGGGGGAGAGAGCACAAGCAAGGGGAGCATAAGCAGGGGGAGCATGAGCAGGGGGGTGAGGCAGAGGGAGAGGGAGAAGCAGACTCCCCACTGAGCAGAGAGCCTGACACAGAGCTCGATCCCAGGACCCTGGGATCAGGACCTGAGCCAAAGGCAGACACTTAACCAACTGAGCCACACAGGCACTCTCTACCAAACACTTAAAGAAGAGTTAGTACCTATCAAATTATTCCAAAAAAATTGAAGAGGAAGGAATTCTTCCATACCCATTTTACAAGGCCAACATTACCCTTATACCAAAATCGGACAAAGATATCACAAAAAAGAAAATTACAGGCCAATATCTCTAAGAAACACAGATGCAAAAATCCTCAACAAAATATTAGCAAACTGAGTTCAAAAATACTTTAAAAAGATAATACGCTATAATCAAGTGGGTATTATTCCAGGGATGCAAGGATGATTTAACATCCAAAGGCATTAAATATGATACACCATGTTACAAAATGATTAAAATCATATAATCAATTCAAGAGATTCAGAAAAAGGATTTGACAAAATTCAGCATTAATTTATAATAAAAATTCTCTACATGCTGGGCAGAAAGGGAACATACTTCAACATAATAAAGGCCATATATGACAAGACCACAGCTAACATCATACTTAATGGTGAAAAGCTGAAAGTTCTTCCTCTGAGATCAGTAACAAGACAAGGATGTCCACTCTCACCATTTTTATTCAACATAGTATTAGAAGGCCTAGCCAGAGCATTTAGGTAAGAAAAACAAAATTAAAGTCAGAGAATCAGGATTCAAAGCTGGGCCAACTGGCTGCAGAGACTGTGTATGATTATAGGAAGAAGGGGGATGTGGAGGCTCTGCTGGGAGAAATAAACAGTTTCACAACCTTGTAGGAAAACCAATGAGAAGCATAGTCATATTAATAGATTCAAGCACCAAACCCAAAGGAGTCCCCATTAATTTCTAAAAAGCTCAACTCCAAAGATCCATGGCTTCCTGAGCTCAAACCTCAACTACTTATGACAATTGGTTGAAGAACAGGTATGCAGAAATACTAGTGGGAAACAAGTGTGTCTCATATTTAGACATAAATATGCCAAATAAACCTCAGTCTCATATGTATAATTTATTTCAGCTTAGACTGAAGAGAAACTGAATTATGATTCATAAAAATAGCCAACTAGATAAGGCATCCACTTGCAGTGAAAATAGTATTTATTCCAAATCTCCTTATAATCTTTTGGTGAATCCAAGGGGCAACATTCAAACTATAGAAGAAAGGAGTCTCTACTGTGTGTTTTTACTGGCTACTCCATGCCAGCATGCCCCCTGTGTTAGGGAAGGGCGTTCAGTGATGGCTTTCACTGTAACACTTCTAAAACTTAAGAGTTTCCTATATAATCTTATCTCCGTAGGTGTTGTAAATGCAGTTGTCCCCCCCTTACTGATGGAAGATACATCCCAAGACCCTCACTGGATGCCTGAAACCACAAATAGTACCAAGCCCCATATATACTGCTTTTTCCTATACATACCTATGATAATGATTAATTTATAAATTAGTCTCAGTAAGGGATTAACAACAATAACTAATAATAAACTAGAACAATTATAACCATATACTGTAATAAAAGTTATATGAATATAAAAAAATAAATAAAGGCATCCAAATTAAAAAGGAAGAAGTAAAATGTCACTATTTGCAGACTACATGATATTATATAGAGAAAATCCTAAAGATCCAGCAAATAACTGTTGGATCTAATAAAGGAATTCAGTAAAGTTGTAGCATACCCAATCAATATACAAA
Organism: Callorhinus ursinus; assembly: GCF_003265705.2. Lineage (NCBI taxonomy): Eukaryota > Metazoa > Chordata > Mammalia > Carnivora > Otariidae > Callorhinus > Callorhinus ursinus. The sequence continues at coordinate 11,498,742 of NW_027397078.1, read as the reverse complement.
AATGTGTTGCATTTCTATACACTAACAACAAACTATCAGAAAGAGAAATTAAAAACAATCTCATTTACAATTGCATCAAAAAGAATAAAACATAGGAATAAATTTAACCATGGAGGTGAATGACCGGTACACTGAAAACTATATGACACTGATGTAAGAAACTGAAGAAGACAAAAATAAATGGTGCCTGGGTGGCTCAGTTGGTTAGGTGACTGCCTTCGGCTCAGGTCATGATCCTGGAGTCCCGGGATCGAGTCCCACATCGGGGGGGGGGGTCCCCTGCTCAGCGGGGGGTCTGCTTCTCCCTCTGACCCTCCCCCCTCTCATGCTCTCTCTCTCTCTCATTCTCTCTCAAATAAATAAATAAATAAAATCTTTAAAAAAAATGGAAAGATATTCTGTGCTCATGGGTTGGAAGAATTAATATTTCTAAAATGTCCATAATACTCAAAACAATCTACAAATTCAATGCAGTCGCTATCAAAATTCCAATGACATTTTTCACAGAAATAGATAAACAATCCTAAAATTTGTATGGAACCACAAAAAACCTAAAGTAGCCAAAGCCATCTTGAGAGAGAACAAAGCTGGAGGCATCTCCCTCCTCAATTTGGAACTATATTACAAGGTTATAGTAATTAAAATTGTGTGATACTGGCATAAAAACAGACACATAGATCAATGAGCACAGAAATAAGCCCATGCAGAGATGGTCAATTAATTTACAACAAGGAAGTCAAGAATATACAATGGGTGAGATGCCTGGGTGGCTTAGTCATTAAGCGTCTGCCTTCGGCTCAGGTCATGATCCCGGGGTCCTGGGATCGAGCCCTGTGTCAAGCTCTCTGCTCAGCGGGGAGCCTGCTTCTCCCTCTGTCTCTGCTCCTCCTACTTGGTCTCCCTCTCTCTCTCTCTCTCTCTCTCTCTCTCTCTCTGACAAATAAATAAAATTAAAAAGAAAAGAAACAAAGATTGTACAATGGGGAAAAGACAGTCTCTTCAATAAATGGTTCTGGAAAAACTGGATAGTTACATGCAAAAGAATGAAGCTACAATACTATCTTACACCATACGCAAAAATCAACTCAAAATGGACTAAAGACTTGAATGTAAGATCTAAAACCATAATACTCATAGAAGAAAATATAGGTGATAAGCTCCTTGACATCATCTTGGTAATGATTTTTTAGATTTGACACCAAAAGCAAAGACAAAAAATGTGAAAATAAACAAGTGAAACTACATCAAACTACAATGCACAGCAAGGGAAACAATCAACCAAATGAAAAGGCGACCTACCAAATGGAAGAAAATACTTACAAATCACATATAAGGGGTTAATATTCAAAATATATAAAGAACTAATACAAATAAAAGCAAAACAAAACAAAACAAACAATCTGATTTAAAATGTGCAGAGGATCTGAATAGAATTTTTCCAAAGATGACATATAGACGGTCAACAGGCATATGAAAATATGCTCAATACCACTAATCGTCAAGGAAATGCAAATCAAAACCATAATGAGATCTTACCTCACATTTGTTACATGGCTGTTATCATAAAGACAAAAAATAACAAGCATTGATGAAGATATAGAGAAAAGGGAATCCTTGTGCCACCAATCCTGTTGGTAGGAATGTAAATTGGTGCAGCCACTAAGAGAAACAGTATGGAGGTTCCTCAAAAAATTAAAAACAGAATTACAGGGGCACCTGGGTGATACAGTCTGTTAAGCGTCTGCCTTCGGCTCAGGTCATGATCCCAGGGTCCTGGGATCGAGCCCCATGTCGGGCTCTCTGCTTAGCAGGGAGCCTGCTTCTCCCTCTCCCTCTGCCTGCCGCTCCCCCTGCTGTGCTCTCTCTCTGTGTCAAATAAATTAAAAAAAAATAAAAATAAAAACAGAATTATAAATGATCCATTAATTCCACTTCTGGGTATTTCTCCAAAGAAAATGAAAATAGTAACTTGAAAAAAAATCTGCACCCCATGTTCACTATAGCATTATTTATGATAGCCAAGATGTATTATTTATAATAGCCAGGATATGTAAACAACCTAGGTGTCCATCAATGGATAAATGGATACAGAAAATGAGGTACATACACACACACTAGATTATTATTTAGCCAAAAAAAAAATCCTGCCATTTGTGACAACATGGATGGAACTTGAGGACATTATGCTAAGTGAAGTAAGTCAGACAGAGAAAGAAGACAAATACCATATGATATCACTTATATGTGGAATCTTAAAAATAAAAACAAGCTCATAGATACAGAGAAGAGATTGGCGGTTGCCAGAGGTGGGTGTTAAGGGGCAGGCAAAATGGGTGAAGGGGGCCAAAAGCTATAAACTTCCAGTTATAAAATAAATAAGTCCTGGGGATGTAATGCACAGCATGGTGGCTATAGTTAATAATACTGGATTGCATATTTGAAAGTTGTTGAGGGTAGATCTTAAAAATTTCCATCACAAGAAAAAATTTGTAATTATATATGGTGATAGATGTTAACTAGACTTATTGTGGTGATCATTTTGCAATATATATAAACATTGAATCCTTATGTTGTATACCTTAAACTAATAAAATTTTATATATGTTAATTATACTTCAATAAAAATATATAAAGTGCAAATAGTATCACATCTTCGGTTTGTTACAGAAATGACATAAGGAAAACACTTAGATTATTGCCTGGTATATAGAAGACACCCAAATAAATATTTGCTCTTGTTATTCATGTATTCTACTTTCTAAAAATTTATACTCTAGTTATAGAGACAAGACTTTAAATAGCAAATCAAAGGTTGAAAAGGAATTTAGATAACAAGAGAAGAGATAGTATAGAATATTATAAATACATATGGATTATAAATTTTCTGGGAGTCAGAGAAAGAATAAACCTCAGGCCTCAGCGTCCATGTAAGGTTTTCCAAATGTGTGATTTTCCATAGCTATGATTATTATTATTCTTTTTTGTGCACTCTAGACTTCCCTTCCTCCAGTTTCTGCATGGGGATTTCCAGCAACACAGATCACGCACATTAATTACCACTCTGCAAAACTCTCTCTCGCTTTGATCCACTACCAAATGATGTCAGTTTCAAAGTGCTCACTAATAGAACACACATGGCCATGTCTTCCTTATGGCCCCACTTATATGGGCATAAGTTGACATGGACATGTAGGGGAGTAATAATGCATCTGCAAAACTAGGCTTATAACCCACCTGAAGCTAGAAAACTGCAGTGGGACACATTTTCGTAGTTCACCAATATAGTCAGTGAGTTTACTAGCTCATGAACTTGGGGTAAATGTACAGAGGCTGTCAAATTGGTGCCAATTTTATATACCACCAATTAATTATGAAATTAGAATAACTAGAAAAATGAAAGTATGATGAGGTACTGGAGGGAAGAGGGAACAGGACTTCCCTTCCTCCCTTGTAAATGGGATTAATATTGGCTGTATAATGTTTTTGTGGCTCATATAACTGAAGTCTCACAGTGGGGAAGAAGGGAAACTGCTTCAATAAACTGATGCCCACAACAAATAGTATGAGAGAAGAGTCCTCAGGGTAGGGTCATAGCGTAATTCCCCCAGGTTGGTAAACAGCTGCCACAGCATGAACAGCAATCATGGCCTCTTTAACTTCAGCTGGCATAGACGTTTAATAAATCAACCTGAGTGAAATTACTTTGATTGATTTATGTTTGCCCTGAGAGTCATTCATTCAATTAACATTTATTGGGCACCTCCTATGTTCTGGGCCTTAACCTGGGACCCAGGCGATCAAAGCTGAACAAGGTACTATGCCTGTCCCTGAAGCACTCACCATATAATGAGGGGAACCGCCAAGAGAATAACCAAGGACACTGTGGTAACAGCTATGAGAATAGTACATTCAACTATATGAGGATGTCAGGACATTCTAAGAATTGGCAAGTAAAGATGCTGAGCTAGAAACCAAGAGGCAGCAAGTACCTCTTATTGTAAAGAGAGCCACAGAACAACTGGAGAGAGCTTCTGTTACCTCGGGTTCTTTAACCGATTGCCACCTGCACTGGGAGCATAATGGACAAAGATTTGATGGTAAAAGGCAACAATGTCTGATAAATTCTAGAATATCTATATTATAGGGGAGAGCCAGTGAGTGAGGTAATATTAGGGCTCTTGGCTACAAACAACAGGACCCTTTCCAGATCGTTTTAGGAAAAGAGATTTATTAAGGGGTATGAGGGAGGTTATAGATTGCTTGGTAGCTAGAGAATCAGGCTTGGAGGCTACACAGCTAGCAACACATCTGCTGAGAGGCAGCACTTAGACCTTAAGGTTCCACTGTCAAGCAAGGCCATTCTGTATTCCTCCTCCTTCCTTATGAAGTGCTCTTCCCAAACAGCCTTGCTTGACTGCATCTGACTGATAGGACCAAATCATGGGACACTGCAGCCACAAGAGAAGCTGGAAAGGTGAGTTCTGGTTTCTGTTCTGAAGAGGTGGGAGATCACCAACATATAGAAATGGTGTTCAAAAAATATCAAGTGTCCACAAAGACAGATAGCCACTCCAGAGTTTTTTCCTGTTTGCTTGTAATTTTCAATGGTGAGAAGTGACTAGCATTCTAAAGAATGAGAATTTCAGCTGAAAATAACTCTAATAAATATACACCTATTTGGTTTATCTCACTTGCTTTTACTTACTGAGCAACTGCCACTGGCAATCATTATAAGCCAGTTAGGAAAGAAATTATTCTGAGACAAATTTCATATTTTCCCCAAAATTGAAAAGAGAGGGGAATGTAAAACTGGCAGTATACATGTAAATATATTAATGCCAATTTACTACCTTGGATGAAACCAAGCAAAACAAGGAAAAGCGAAAAGAAATTCTTCAGAGGAAGGGTTGATGCTATTTTGTTCTAAGGTCTTTTGGATCTTGCCAGAGTGCAATTCCTGGAAGTGTACAGCCATTGAGGAAGTGGCTGAGGGTTGTTCCAGTTCTAATTCCTGCTTTGCTCACATTCTTGGGAATTTAGATGTTTTCACAGAAAACTGGTCATCTGTTAGATGGAAGAGTTTAGTTTGATTTGAAGGAAAGGTAAATTTTACTGTTAGCAAAGTGATCTAAATGTTAACAAATGAAGGGTGGAAAGCTGACCAGAGCCCCTGTTCAATAATCCATGAAAAGTGTGTTTGTGAGTGGGATTTGGGGGCCCCCATCCAAGACCTTGTTTGGGCATTTTGTGTATTTCCACTTTTTATTGAAGTAGAACATACATACAGAAAAAGGCACATACTCGTACAGCTCACTGAAATTTATGAACTGAAATATCCCTGAGAACAGTACCCAGATCAAGATTAAAAACATTACCTATAGGCAGGCTTCATGAATGCTTACCTGTGTAGTTGCATGGGGCCCATATCTACAAGGTCTCTGCACTTGATTTAATGCCCTACTATAGCTGTCTTAAAATTCTTAGTAATTTTTCACAAGGGATACTACATTTTTCTTTTGCACTGGGCCCTGCAAATTACATAGCTGTCCCTGCTCACCAGCATCCCAGAGTCCCCCCACCCTCATGCCTCTTACTAATCACTATTCCTCCCTGCAATTATTTTCATATCCTGTTTTTCCACTTTATGTAAATGAAACAATACAGTGTGTGCTCTTTTGTGACTGGCTTCATTTATTAAGCATTATGTTTTTCAAATGTTTTCACATTATCATGTATAGTTGTAGGTCACTTATTCTCATTGCCATCTCATGTTGCATTGTGTGAATGCACAATTTACTTATCTATTCTACTACTGATGGGCATTTAGTTTCCAGTCTGGGGATATTTCTTATAGTACTGCTGTTCTTGTATATGTGTTTGCTTATTTGTTTATGGTTTTAAACTAGGAAAATTTAACGTTAGATGTAGCACTTAAAAATATCTTTATGTATGGTCCTATGCTACCAGTTTTGGTGAAAGTATCCACAATTAAATGAGAGAAATAAATATTTGCTCAAGAATACTAAGATATCTGGTATACTTTGGACACAGTTTAAAATATAATGCACATTCTAAGAAAATATTGGTGCATTACAACCAGGGCAGACACAAAAATTGCCAGTTTTCCCCTCCTAATTTATTTTTGCTATATACACATCTTTTAATGAAAATATGTGTGATATTATGCAGCCATTAAAAAAGGATGAAATTGTGCCATTTGTGACAATATTGATGGAGCTAGAGGGTATTATGCTAAGTGAAATAAGTCAGAATGAAAATGACAAATACCATATGACTTCACTTATATGTGAAACCTAAAAAAATGAATAAACAAACAACAAAAAGAAGAATTAGACTTGTAAATGCTGAGAACAAAATGATGGTTGCTCAACAAACGGTGCTGGGAAAACTAGACAGCCACATGCAAAAGAATGAAACTGGACTACTTTCTTTCACCACATACAAAAATAAATTCAAATGGGTTAAAGACCTAAATGTGAAACCTGACACCATAAAAATCCTTGAAGACAGCATAGGCAGTAATCTCTCGGACATCAGCCATAGTAACATTTTTCTAGATATGTCTCCAGAGGCAAGGGAAACAAAAAGCAAAAATAAACTATTGGGACTACTTCAAAATAAAATGTTTCTGCACAGCAAAGTTAACAACAAAACTAAAAGGCAACCTACTCAATGGGAGAAGATATTTGCAAATGACATATACAACAAACGGTTAGTATCCAAAATCTATGAAGACCTGATACAACTCAACACCCAAAAAACAAATAAGCCAATTAAAAATGCACAGAAGACATGAACAGACATTTCTCCAAAGAAGACATACAGATGGCCAATGGACACATGGAAAGATGCTCAACATCACTCATCATCAGGCAAAAGCAAATCAAAACTACAATGAGCTATCACCTCACATCTGTCAGAATGGCTAAAATAAAAAACACAGGAAATAACAAGTGTTGGTGAAGATGTGGAGAAAAAGGAACTTTCTTGCACTGTTGGTGGGAATGCAAACTGGTGCAGTCAGTCTGTAAAACAGTATGGAGGTTCCTCAAAAAGTTAAAAATAGAACTACCCTCTAATCTAGTGACTGCACTGATAGGTATTTACCCAAAAAATACAAAAATACTAATTCAAAGGGATACATGTATCCTTACGGTATAGCAGCATTATCTATAATAGCCAAATTTAGGGAAAAGCTCAAATGCCCATCGACGATGAATGGGTAAAGAACATGGGGTATATGTATACAATGGAATATTACTCAGCCATAAAAAAGAATGAAATCTTGTCATTTGCAATGACATAGATAAAGCTAGAGAGTATTACGTTAAGTGAAATAAGTCAGTCAGAGAAAGCAGATACCATATGATTTTACTCATATGTGGAATTTAAGAAACAAAACAAATGAGCAAAGGTAAAAAAGAGAGTGACAAACCAAGAAACAGACTCTTAACTATAGAGAACAAACTGATGGTTACCAGAGGGAGGTGGGTGGGAGGATGGAGGAAATAGTGCGTGAGGATTAAAGAGTACACTTATCATGATGAAAGAAAAAAAAGAAAGAAAAAATAAAAGTGAACAAGTGAAAAAATAAAAACAACAACAACAAAATAATGGTTGCCAGAGGGGAGGTAGGTGGGGGATGGGCAAAATGGGTGAAGGGAGTGGGAGATACAGACTTCCACTTATGGGACGAATAAGTCATGGGAATAAAAGGTACAGCACTATAAGGAATATAGTCAGTGACATTGTAATAGTGTTGTATGGTGACAGATGGGAGCTACACTTGTGGTGAGCATAGCATAATGTATGAACTTTTCGAATCACCATGTTGTACCCGACACTAATGTAACATTGTGTGTCAACTACATTCAAATAAAAAAATTTTAAGTTAAAATTTAAAGAAAACAAATAGGTGAGCATTTCTGTTAGACATATACCTAAGAATGGAATTGTTGGGTCATAGGGCATGTGCATGTTCAACTTTAGTAAATATTGCCAAGCTGCCTTCCAAACTATACAAAAGTACACTCCCAGCAGCTGCCCTTGAAGTTCACCTCCTAGATCGGCCTTGTTTTAAGTCCTTTGCTATGATGAATATGAAGAATTCCTCATATCTGCTGGTGGTTAGTGTGACACTGAAGCTGTTAAATGCAGGAAATAACAGAGTTTTTTTCTTTAAAATTTTTTATTGTTATGTTAATCACCATACATTACATCATTAGTTTTTGATGTAGTGTTCCATGATTCATTGTTTGTGCATAACACCCAGTGCTCCACGCAGAATGTGCCCTCTTTAATACCCATCACCAGGCTAACCCATCCCCCCAGCCCCCTCCCCTCTAGAACCCTCAGTTTGTTTTTCAGAGTCCATCGTCTCTCATGGTTCGTCTCCCCCTCCGACTTACTCCCCTTCATTCTTCCCCTCCTGCTATCTTCTTCTTTTTTTTTTCTTAACATATATTGCATTATTTGTTTCAGAGGTACAGATCTGTGATTCAACAGTCTTGCACAATTCACAGTGCTCACCATAGCACATACCCTCCCCAATGTCTGTCACCCAGCCACCCCATCCCTCCCACCCCCCACCACTCCAGCAACCCTCAGTTTGTTTCCTGAGATTAAGAACTACTCATATCAGTGAGGTCATATGATACATGTCTTTCTCTGATTGACTTATTTCACTCAGCATAACACCCTCCAGTTCTATCCACATCATTGCAAATAACAGTTCTTTTTAAGATGTGAAGATTTTATCTTTTCCACCCTAGATTCAGTTGAATGCATTTATTTTTATGTTTTACATTTTGAATCTTGAGGGGAAAACTCAAGTGCAGAAAGAGTACATGTTAAACATGCACAGAACTTTCTACAACAGAGCAGGTACAGCATCAAGCCCCATGGCAAGGGTCAGAAGAGGTTAGCATAGGATTATTGTTAGATATTCTGCATTTCAAATTTTGGTCTTACCAAATTTTCCCTGCCAAAAGTTACTCAGGTGCTATTGGTAATTCATTTGGTGTATAACATATTTGGAAAAAGCCTATTATGTACTAGGAATAGAGTAGTTGTTGAGGACTCCGTGCTGACTAATATAAATACAGCCCCTTCTCTCTGGGAGTTTACCATCTAGCTGTTAGAGAATTATACAGGTTCTACTTAAAAGTGTGACCATTATTAAGATAGGTCCATATATTATTGGTTAGAGATGTAGTATCAAGCTGGGCTGCTGGGGTTTGGAGTCCAACCCCATACTTAATGATGTAGAGCACTTTTTTTTTTTAAACTACTTTGTACCTCGGTTTCTTCATACCTAAATGGGGATAATAACAGAACAGAACTCAAAATGGTTTTGTAAAGATTAAATGAGTATAAATATACTTAGCATTAGTGACTAGCATGTAAGTTCCATTTGAAGTTGTTGCCATTATCTATCATTGTCTTTAGGGAAATTTAGCGTTAGAGAAGTTACAAGGGGATAAAAAGGAATAAAGATTGCATTTGAATGTCTGGGTCAGGTAGACTTTCATTAAAAAGAGGGAAGGAGACAATTTTCTTGATCAAGTAATGCATATGAAACTGACTAATTGCAAGCATTAGTGAAGGAGTGGAATTTTGCACACCTTCTTAGTTCTATCTCTGTTCCAATTATCCATTGCTGCGTAACAAATCATCCTAAAACTTACTAGCTGAAGACAACAATTTATTATAGTCCCTCATGGTTCTATGTGTTGATTCTGCTTAGCTGGATGTATCTCACTTAGAGCCTCTCATTTGATTGGAATCAGATGCTGGCTAAGGCTAGAGTTTTCAGGAGGCCCTATTGGGAGGGATGTCCAAGATGCTGCACTCACAAACCTGGCAGTTAATGTTTGGCTGTGGACAGGGTACATAACTAAGTCTATTGACTAGAGCATCTACAAGTCCTCCATATGGCTTGAGCTTCTCACAGAATGGCAATGGGGTCCAGGGGAAAGGGTTTTCCCAAAGTGAGCATTCCAGGGGCCCAGGTGGAAGCTACAAGTCTTCTGAGACCTAGCTACAGGTTTTATGTCCCAGAATGCCACTTCCATCACATTCCACTGCTCACATTGCCAGACCAGATTCAGATTCAGTGTGGGATGTGACTGCACAAGGGCAGGAATACTAGGAGGTGAGGATCAATGGGGGCCATTTTGTAGACTGGCTACTATTACCAGGGATTCATACACTGGAGGTGAAGTCAGAGTCACAGACTGTAACTCAGACCCTATCAACTAGCTAATCACTCTAGGACTCAACTTTCTCATTTGTAAGTTGAAGGGACTAGAAAAGATGACCACTAGTATCCCTTGTGACTCTATGATTCTCCATCTATTTCTCCATCACTAAGTATCTTTTTATCTTAATGACCTTTTGTTTTTATTTGTATAATTTAATAACACTCACCATTCATGAGGATGTTGTTTATTAGATGCTATTTGTAAAAACCTACAAAACTTTGTAAAAGCAATGAATAATTGGAATCAAATATGTTCTTTATGGAGAACTTCAAGGCACCTAATTTTGGTATGCCTAAATTTTTATAATCATAATTAGTTTTAAACTCCAGTGTGCATGCCTCTATCATTGATTCTCAGAATTTTGAGTTCCAACATTAGAGTTTTGCTGTTGATACTTTAAACTAACAAAATCAACATTTATCAGAAACATAAACAGGACTAGGAATAGTTTGAAGTACTGTACACAGTATAGAACATAGCATTAAGTAACTATCTGCCAAAAATACCATTTTCACAGAGAGTAATATTTTCACAATTTGACGATGAATTCATTATGTGGAAGTGGGATACTTCTGGAACTTATTTCTCTTTATTCTTCTAGCTCAGGTTCCCACCTTTTTGCCCCAAGGTTCCCAAGGTTTGATTCACTTGTTTGAATGCATGAGGCAGCCTGTGGATTTTCTGTAACCAAAGAAATCACTTTATGCTCAACTTCTTGCAGTTTTATAGGCAGAAAACTACAGGTGCTCCTTTGAGGTCTGGTTATAATGTTTGTCAAAAAAAAAAAAGTTCCCTTTATTGATGTCACAGCCTCAGAGCTGGAAACAATGGAAAGTTGCGTTATTTCCGGAGTGCTTCTCTAGGCCAGACAGACACCATTATCATCACCTTCCTGTTTCCATTCTCGTGCTGGGTACACCACACTACACTCTACACAGAGACTTTCTTTGCTTCTCAGAACTTCAGTGTCCCACATCACATGTACTGGGACTGTTTTAGATTCTGCTATGAAACTTTTCTAAGGTTGTCCCTATCTCCTTAGAATCTTATTTTGTAAGGAAGTTATTTACAAATTTTGCTCTTACTGCTTTCAAAGAAAACCTGTGTTACAGTAGTTTTTTGTTCAAACCAAATAAACTCTAGTCCAATTTAGTAAATGGGTGAGATTTTTGCGGGACTGTCAACGAGTAAACCAATTTTGGAATGCCTGCAACACTTGTGTACTTTCCTACTCCTATGCTGGCATGTGAAATTAAGAGCTAAAGTATAAATCTTTCAGGGTTTTAGACATTTTATTGAGATAAGTTGCTTGCCTTTGACTTCTGAACCATTTACATAAAGGTACCTCATATAAAGAACAGCACACCCTTATGAGCCTCCCCACCAATGTTCACACTCACACACATGCAGATGTTAACCCCACTAAAGTATACTTTCAAGTCCCTGCCACCACTTTCAAAATCATTTATTTTATTTTATTATATTAGTCACCATACAATACATCATTAGTTTTTGATGTAGTAATCCAAGATTCATTGTTTTTGTATAACACCCAGTGCTCCATGCAGTAAGTGCCCTCCTTAAGACCCAGCACTGGGCTAACCCATCCCCCCTCCCCTCTAAAACCCTCAGATTGTTTCTCAGAGTCCATAGTCTCTCATGGTTCATCTCCCCCTCCGATTTCCCCCCCTCATTTTTCCCTTCCTTCTCCTAATGTCCTCCATGCTGTTCCTTAGGTTCCACAAATAAGTGAAACCATATGATAATTGACTTTCTCTGCTTGACTTAGTTCACTTAGCATAATCTCCTCCAGTCCCACCCATGTTGATGTAAAATTTGGGTATTCATCCTTTCTGATGGCTAATGTTCCTTTGTATATATGGACCGCATCTTTATCCATTCGTCTGTTGAAGGGCATCTCAGCTCTTTCCACAGTTTGGCTATTGCGGACATTGCTGCTATGAACATTGGGGTGCATATGGCTCTTCTTTTCACTACATCTGTGTCTTTGGGGTAAATACCCAGGAGTGCAATTGCTGGGTCATAGGGGAGCTCTATTTTTAATTTTCTGAGGCACCTCCACACTGTTTTCCAAAGTGGCTGTACCTTGCATTCCCACCAACAGTGTAAGAGGGTTCCCCTTTCTCCACAACCTCTTCAACATTTGTTGTTTCTTGCTTTGTCAATTTTTGCCGTTCTTACTGGTGTAAGGTGGTATCTCAATGTGGTTTTGATTTGAATTTCCCTGATGGCTAATAATGATGGACATTTTTTCATGTGTCTGTTAGCCAATTGTATGTCTTCTTCAGAGAGGTGTCTGTTCATGTCTTCTGCCCATTTTTTGACTTGATTATTTGTTTTCTGGGTGTTGAGTTTGAGAAGTTCTTGATAGATCTTGGATACCAGCCCTTTGTCTGTAGTGTCATTTGCAAATATCTTCTCCCATTCTGTAGGTTGCCTCTTTGTTTTGTTGACTGTTTCCTTTGCTGTGCAGAAGCTTTTTATCTTGCTGAAGTCCCAAAAGTTCATTTTTGCTTTTGTTTCACTAGCCTTTGGAGATGTATCTTGAAAGAAGTTGCTGTGGGCGATGTCAAAGAGGTTACTACCTATGTTCTCCTCTAGGATTTTGATGGATTCCTGTCTCACATTGAGTTCTTTCATCCATTTTGAGTTTATCTTTGTGTATGGTGTTAGAGAATGGTCGAGTTTCATGCTTCTGCATGTGACTGTCCAATTTTCCCAGCACCGTTTATTGAAGAGACTGTCTCTATTAAACTCTCTTTTAGATACTCATCAGTCCTTGATGATGACTAAGATTTATTTTTTTTAATTGTATTCATTTATTTGAAAGAGAGAGCACGAGACAGAGGGAGAGAATCTTCAAGCAGACTCCCCACTGGGCACAGAGTCTGATGTGGGGCTCAATCTCATGAGATCATGACCTCAGCCAAAAACCAAAAGTTGGATGCTTAACCGACTGAGTTACCCAGGCATCCCCGACTAAGATTTATTATTTAGAAACTAATACATAATGTTCATTTCCCTAAAAAGAACCACAGCAGATGGAACACTTGAGTACCAAAATTTATTAACTCAAGAGACAATGTCAACTTTAGGGAAGAGGTTGGATGACTTATCCAAACCACACCCAAAACTGACAGAAATAACTTCATCTTGATTATTGCCCTCAGGATATTTAGAGTAAGCTGAGCCATTTGTAATGTTTAAAAATCCTCCAAGCATATTCTGCCATCCATTAGTTCCATTTTTATGATCAAAGAAATTTAAACATAATGCTATAAACTTGAGAAGGGCAATTATAAAATGAAATTTACATGTGGCAGTGAAACTCAAGAATTTAATGTCTAATATTTCATTGTGTTTGAATAAAATCATCTAATTTAGTTCAAAGCTCCATTCTTAGTGAAAGGACATTATCAATAATAAATAAAAACAGTAGTTTAAATTTCAAAGTGACTTTTTTACATGTAATTCTTGTGTTTAAGTGGTCTCATTTTCACAGAGACAATAGAAGATGAGAAACAAGCATTGAACTCGAAGGCCTGAATTAGACTTTAAGCACTGCCACACTGGCTGAGTGATTCTGGGCAAGTTCATCTCTCTGAGTCTTTGTTTTGTCACTTGTAAACTGAGAGCATTGGACTAGTATATTAGTTAGGACATAAGTTATCTCTTTCTCTCAAGTAGATGTCTGACCATAAGCATCCCAGGGTGGTGGGGTAACTTCAGGTAACAGGGCCCCAGACTCCTCCCATCTTGCCAGTCCTTTTGTAGGGTGTTGTCATCACCTACACGGTCCAAGATGGCCCACTACCACCACCTCTGCATTCCACCAAGCAGATAAAGGGAATGTAAAGGGGAAGAAACTTATTACTTCAGCTCACATCCCATTGGTCAGAACTTAGTTACCTGGCCCAACTAGCTGCAAGGGATACATGGCATACAACTGTTTGTATTGGGTAGCCATGTGCTCAGCTAAATATGGTAATTTCTATGAAGTAGAGAGAAGAGATAGCAAAAAATATTGGGGACAATTGGCAATGTTTACCACAATAAGATAGCCTTTGAAGTCTCACCTAAGGCTACACTTCTTAGGTTCTGAGATGTGATTTTTGTTTTCACATATAGTCTTTGGATTTGTAAATTTTGCTCTTAGGAGATAGTTTATGAACTAATTAAGAAATAAAGAATGCTATTAACAGATGAAAAGTGGTATTTTTCATGAATATAAGCAGACTTCCCACTGGTATAGATTGAGAAGACATGCCAGGCTTTCCCTCAAATGGTCACTGATGTGTACATTGAGCTACATGGTTTTGCCAATATTTAAATATTTTGATGGACAAAAGAGCAATTCCATATGGATTCAAACTTAATATATTCATATACTTCATATAGAAGGAGTATGCCAAACACCTAAGGATAATTATAAAATACCATTGCCAATCATCATAATTAAATAAGTTATGACCATTTCAAGAAAAATAAAAAACCGGGTTCTTCACAGTATAGTCGATCCATTAACAACATGGGTTTGAAACTGCATGGATCCGCTTATACATGGATTTTTTTTTCAATAAATATATTGGATAAATTTTTGAAGATTTGTGACAATTTGAAAAATCTCTCAGACAAACCATGTAGCACGGACATATCAAAAAATTAATAAAAAGTTAGGTATATCATGAATGTATAATATATATAGCCAATTTTATCATTTACTATCATAATGTATATACAAAGCTATTATAAAAAGTTAACATTTATTGAAACTTATGCACACATATGGACCATACATGGCACCATTTGCAGTTGAGAGAAATAGAAACAAACATAAAAATGCAGTATTAACTGGGTATTTACCCCAAAGATACAAATGTAGGGATCCGAAGGGGTACATGCACCCCAATGTTTATAGCAGCAATGTCCCACAATAGCCAAACTGTGGAAAGAGCCAAGATGTCCATCGACAGATGAATGGATAAAGAAGATGTGGTATATATACACAATGGAATATTATGCAGCCATCAAAAGGAATGAGATCTTGCCATTTGCAATGACATGGATGGAACTGGAGGGTATTATGCTGAGTGAAATAAGTCAATCAGAGAAAGACATGTATCATATGACCTCACTGATATGAGGAATTTTTAACCTCAGGAAACAAACTGAGGGTTGCTGGAGTGGTGGGGGGTGGGAGGGTTGGGGTGGCTGGGTGATAGACATTGGGGAGGGTATGTGCTATGGTGAGCGCTGTGAATTGTGCAAGACTGTTGAATCACAGATCTGTACCTCTGAAACAAATAATGCAATATATGTTAAGAAAAAAAAAAAGAAGAAGAAGATAGCAGGAGGGGAAGAATGAAGGGAAGTAAGTCGGAGGGGGAGACGAACCATGAGAGACGATGGACTCTGAAAAACAAACTGAGGGTTCTAGAGGGGAGGGGTGTGGGGGGATGGGTTAGCCTGGTGATGGGTATTAAAGAGGGCACGTTCTGCGTGGAGCACTGGGTGTTATGCACAAACAATGAATCATGGAACACTACATCAAAAGCTAATGATGTAATGTATGGTGATTAACATAACAATAAAAAAATTTTTTTAATGCAGTATTAAATCACAACTGCATAAAATTAACTATAGTACTATCGTAATAGTTTCATAGCCACCTCCTGTTTATTGCCATGAGCTCAAGTGTTGTGAGTATCCACTTAAAACAACATGCAATGCTAACCATATCCATGTGAGCAGTTCATCTCTCCAGTAAATTGTGTATCACAGCAAAAAGTGATCTCTCGTGGTTCTCATGTATTTTTCATTGTGTTGTGTGTAATACCTCAAACCTTGAATAACACCATGAGACCCATACAAAGTGTCACCAGTGATGCTGGAAGTGGTCCTGAGAAGTAGAGAAAAGCCATGACATTACAAGAAAAAGTTGAATTGCCTGATATGTACTGTTGATTGAGGTCTGCTACTGCAGGTACCCACCATTTCAAGATAAATGAATCCAGCATAAGGATCATTGTAGAAATAGAAAAGGAAATTCATGAAGCCATGACTGCAGCAACACTAGCAGGTATGAAAACCTTGCATTTTTTACAAAATATCTTTTTATCTGGTATTGAAAATGTACTTTTTATGTAGGTACAGGGTTGCTATAAGAAAGCCATGCCTATAGATTCTAATATGATTTGAGAAAAAGCAAATCATTATATGACATTTATTCATATATGACAACTTAAAGCAAAAGGAAGGTGAAGGATTTAAAGCTGGAGAATTTAATGCCAGCAAAGGATGGTTTGATAATTTTAGAAAGAAGTTTGGCTTAAAAAATGTCAAGATAACAGGAGATCCAGCTTCTGCTGACAAAGAGGCAGCAGATGAGTTCCCAGACACTTCTAAGAAAATCATTGAGGAGAAAGGATATCCGCTGAACAGGTTTTTAAAGCAGATGAAACTGCTCTATTCTGAGAAAAAAAAAATGCCACAAAGGACGTTTATTAGTAAGGAAGAGAAATGAGCACGAGGATTTAAGCAAGGAAGGGATAGGCTAACTACCATTTTGTGCAAATGCAGTTAGGTTTATGAACAGGACTGTCCTTATTTATAAAGCTGCTAACCCCTGAGCCTTGAAGGAAAAGATAAACTCTGGCTGTTAGTCTTCTTCTTTTTTTTTTTTTAAGATTTTATTTATTTATTTGAGAGAGGGAATGAGATAGAGAGAGCATGAGAAGGGGGAGGGTCAAAGGGAGAAGCAGACTCCCTGCTGAACAGGGAGCCCAATGCGGGACTCGATCCCGGAACTCCAGGATCATGACCTGAGCCGAAGGCAGTTGCCGAACCAACTGAGCCACCCAGGCGCCCAGCTGTTAGTTTTCTAGTTGTACCACAAGAAGGCCTGGACAATGAGAAGCCTCTTTGTGGATTGGTTCCATTGATGCTTGTCCCTGAAGGCAGGAAGTACCTGGCCAGTAAGAGACTGTCATTTAAAGTTCTTTTGATATTGGACAATGCTCCTGGCCACCCAGAACCCCATGAGTTCAACATCAATGGTGTCAAAGTGATCTACTTGCCCCCAAACAAACACAATGTCTCTAATTCAGCCTCTAGATCAGGGGTCACAAGGACACTTAAGGCTCATTACACACATATTCTATGGGAAGGATTGTCAATGCTATGGAAGAGAACCCCAATAGAGAGAACATCATGAAAGTTTGGAAGGATTACACCATTGAAGATGCCATCATTGCTATAGGAAAAACATGAAAGCCATTAAGCCCAAAATAATATATTCCTGCTGGAGAAAACTGTGTCCAGATATTTTCCACGACTTCCCAGGATTTATACAGAGCCAGTCAGGGAAATCATGAAAGAGATTGTGGCTATGGAAAAAAAAAAAAGTGGGGAGTAATGGGTTTCAAGGTATAGATCTTGGAGAAATTCAAGACCTAACAGACACCACACCAGAGGAGTGAACAGACAATGACTTGATGGAGATGAGTGCTTCCCAACGAGTGCCACATGATGAGGAAGAAAATGTACAGGTAGTGGTGCCAGAAAACAAATGGATATTAGACAGTCTGGCAGAAGGGTTTTAATTATTCAAGACTGCTTTTGACTTCTTCTACAACATGGACCCTTCTATGTGTCAACACAAAATGAACAACCCTTTTAGAATCTCTAAAAGAAAGACAGTGAGTTTTATTCAAGCCCAAGTTAGGACAGCTGCCCAAGATACACAGTCTTCACAAAGAAGAGAGTGCTTTGGGGAAGGCATGAATGAATGTATATTCATATATACACATATACAAAGGCTATGTATATAAAAAAGCTATCAATATATGTATATAAAAAGGCTATGCATATATATGCATATATATGAAATCAAATATCTGACATGTTAGGCTTTTAATAAAAACAGAAAATACGGGTGCCTGGGTGGCTCAGTTGGTTGGGCATCTGCCTTCGGCTCTGGCTGTGGTCCCAGAGCCCCAAGTTGGGCTCCCACTTCTTCCTCTCTCTGTCTGCCACTCCCCTTGCTTGTGCTCTCTCTCTCTCTCTCTCTCTAAATAAAATCTTTAAAAAATATATTTACAAAGGGGACTTACAAGTTCTTGTTTTTTACTTTTAACATAGCAAATATAAAAGAAACTTGAGCGAGTGCTTCATCACCTCCATATTACTGGTATGAACTCTGAAATTTTATTTCTCCAATCAGAAGGGGAAAGCATAACCCATGACCTTTTGCTGATTGCAGTGCATTGTTCTTTAGAGCTATTTCTCATGTAACTGCCAATTTACATGAAATAGTCTCTTGGCAATAATCACTCACCCAGAGCAAGATACTTTTTTTGATGCACTCTTTCTAAGAGAGCAAAGTTTTCATCTTTGAAAGGGATCAGTTTGCCTTGCCTAAATACAAAAGTTTAAAAGCACATTTAAGGATGCCATGGTATTATTTAACAAAGAGTTCTCAGTTTTAGAGATACATATTGAAATATTTATGGGTAAAAAGAAATAATGTCTTATAGTTTCTTCAAAATAATAAGAGAGGAAGGGGAGAAATATTGCCATGAATTAATAATTGTTGAAGGTAGAAGATGGGAACAAGGGATTTTATGGTAATATTCTGTCCATTTCTATACACAATTGAAATTGACCATAATCAAAAGATAATTCATACCCCCCACAGCACATATAGGTAGAACAAAACATATTATTTCATACAAGTATAATGTCATCACAAAGTATTACAAAAACAACTTTAGTTGTTTATATTTATTGTTAAGCTTATATGGTACTGTTTAAAGGTCATAAATCTTATTTATTTATTTACTTATTTTTAAAGATTTTATTTATTTTTCAGAAAGAGACAAGCGAAAGAGGGAACACAAGCAGGGGGAGTGGGAGAGGGAGAAGCAGGCTTCCCGCAGATCAGGGAGCCCGATGCGGGGCTCGATCCTAGGACCCTGGGATCATGACCTGAGCCGAAGGCAGATTCTTAACAACTGAGCCACCCAGATGCTTAACAACTGAGCAGCCCCATAAATCTTATTTATAATAAGCAAAATAACTTGAGAATAAAATCCAGTTAGTTCTCTCTCACATTTATACATCTCATAAGAAGTGAGTTTCTAGTATTTATACCATTTTTATAGTACATTCCAGAACTTTCCCTGATAATTTTTTTCAATATTTATATACCACCATTGTTGGATAATTTAACCTTGAGAAAATATTTTTCCACTCCTGACAAAAATAACCAATGCATAAATCTTTCATTGCACGCAAAAACTACCTTAGAGATTTGAAGAAAATGGGAGAGTGTATAGTTTTGTTTTTATGTACAAGAAACATATGGTTATGCTTTTGGGGGAAATTGTTGATTGACAATATGAGGAGTGACTTAAATTTAACTTCCAAAATTAACCTTATTCAAAACAGTTCCCTTTGGCAGTTAAGACTTCAAAAGCAGATGAGAGGCAATGATTTGACATCCCACATAAAAATGTAACTTTACAAGTTATTACCCTAAATAACAAATGTAATGTGTAGATCATGGCCACTTAAACCATTTCCCAGTTTTATAAAGCAACAATTTTATTCAGCACCAGTGGCTAAAAAGGTTAGCATTGAATTTGGAAACATGATCTGAAACTTGTTTTCTCATGCAAGAATCTTGAAAGTATATTTTATTTCTAAACTGTAAACATAATTAAGGGATCCAACTGATAAAATGTAAACCATGACTTCAGACCCTAAGCAGGTTTTCTCCCATGTAAAGATGTAGTCTCTCCTCAGAGACAGTATAGCTTAGGGTCCTTAATCACTATCACCACATTTTCTCCCCAGCTTCGTCTCCCCCAACAGATGTGGTTATGTGACATTTTCCTGCACAACCCAAACCAGAAATTTGAATTCTATGGTGCAATTTGATGGTGATGACTGAAAAGAGTCAGGGCAGTTAATACAAAGGGTTTGGTATATGATTCAATAATGTGACTTATTTCCAGCATGTGTGCCCACAGACTTATAGCTACTTTCACACATGCCCTTAATTATCCCATTCTGTTCATAGCCTTTTATCACATTTGCAAAAAGGTATGTATTATTAATCACTTTCATCGGG
Organism: Callorhinus ursinus; assembly: GCF_003265705.2. Taxonomy (NCBI): domain Eukaryota; kingdom Metazoa; phylum Chordata; class Mammalia; order Carnivora; family Otariidae; genus Callorhinus; species Callorhinus ursinus. The sequence goes on along the minus strand of NW_027397078.1, from coordinate 11,478,306 downwards.
ACACAGCAGCATAACATATGAAATAGCACACACTATGCAACCAGTATTCCAGATGATATTAATGGTACCAAATTGATGTTTTACTGTATTTGGTACTTTTCTCTCTTTAGTGACTTTAAAAGCCCAATCATGCCTGAAACCTCCCTTATTTGTCTTAGTAATCTTCCACCCATGAGTTCATCTAATACTTTATTAAAGTCATGAATATTCTGAAGCCATACACCCTCCTGGAAAATATGTCCTTCACATTTACTGTCTACTATGTAAAGTATGCATTGCTGCCTTTAATTTGAACTAAACTATCTTTTCCAAGTTGTGACTCTTCACTCCAGAATTTGAAAAACAAACAAGCCTAAGTTAACTGTCTCTATATACATTCAGATTTTATAAGCTTCAAACTTGCACTCACGTTAGGATCTGTCTTTGAAGACTGAAAAGTTCTTACTTAGAAAACCTACTCAGTAGAGTCCTCCAGCCCCTCAATTATACAAACTGCTGTTACTGAAGATGTTTCCAGTACTGCTAATGTCCTATTTGAAGTCTGTGATCAAAACTGAACAAGGAAATGTACGTGGAAAAAAAAATCAGTGTGCACAGATTCTTTCTGCACCCAGCTGCAGGCCCAGATGGGTGCTTTTTCTGTATTCCATAGAAACGTCTCCCAGTGTTGTAACCACCTTAACCTGTCAAGGGCGATGCAACCTTCTGGAGACACAGGGAGAAGAAGAGACATAAAACACTGTGGATTTCTGTTGGGTGCTATGACACATGGAAGTTTACATTTTGAGAGTACTGCTTTGCCCAGACCAACACCAAGTCCAGAGCATGTAATTTCATTCATTAGTCAATTGGTTTGTTGACTTCTTAAATCATTCATTTTTAAAAATCTAATATTTATTGAGCTGCTACTGTGTATCATGACCTGCCCTGGGTGTTATTGAAACAATGGTGACCTTACCTCTATGGCAATTACGGTATAAGTAGTTATATGTCTTTCTCTTTCCGAAAAAAAATTTAATTGGCTAGCACTCATGTATATTAGAGGGTTGTATGTTAGAGGGCTGTTAAAAATGCATAGCCAAATAATGAGGAAGAGGAAGAGAGGGAGCAAGGTTACTTAGCATTAGTAGCACAGGTATCCAGGTATTGTTAAACTTCATGTCCAAAAAAGTTTTAGGTGTAAGAACACTCATGAGGACCAAATAGTCACTTTTCTTTGAGTCCATACTCCTAATTTTACTGTGTTTAAGGACTCCTTTTTAAACTAAAGCAAGATTCATATCCATTCCCCAACCACACACAGAGAATAAAGAGTAATGTTTGTCATAACTATATAAGAAGGCCCATAATAAGGAAAATTTCCTAGTAACGAATAAGGCTTTGTCTTAGGGTTCCCTCAAGTATACCTTTGAAGCAAAGATTGGACTGCAAGTAGTTTGTTTTGGAGGTGACACCAAGAAACACAACAGGGGAATGAGGAAGTAAGGTAGGGAAGGGAAAGAATGTAATAGAGTAAGTTCATGGGCAGGTTCCTGCTGTAGACAACTGGGGCTCAATCCCAATAAGGAGTCTCAGAGAGATGATGAACTATGCACCTAATAATTATCCCTTACATGACAAAGAACCTGGAGTATTTATGCACCAACTACTGTTCCTCCTTGTATGAGGGTAGTTCCTATGGGCATTAACTCTCCAGCCCTTCTGACCTGCCACCCATGAACTGAGCTCACTCCTGGGGACAGAGAAAACTCTCAGGCAGAGAGCACAGGAACTATCTTCTGATGACCCCAGGGTAGGCCTGGGTATATGGGCAGTTGCCAGCAACAAATTTTTAAATAAATTTGTATTTTCTTAATTACAAGTGTATTTATATACTTATGAAAATAGTAGTCCATTGTGAGCCATTATTCAGTCTTCAGACAAAGCTCTACCAAGGTCTACAACCCAAAGATTAGGACTATTGTCCTATATAATTTAAGAAACAAATGTGACAAGAAAATGGAAATATTTCTCTTCTTAAAACATCATAAAGAAAAAAATCATATTGCACACTTATTTCTTTAGAGGATAATCCTATTCCTTCAACCATTTTTTGCAACCAAACTCTGCCTTACAGGATGTAAAATAAGATGTGGCACCTTTATGTAGGGCAGCCCCTACCACCAAGATTTTTGCTATTCATCTTTCTCCTGTAGTGATTCTTCCACTCCTCCTTGGGTCAAACTGACCATTTGATAAGTAGTAAGAGGTCAATGGAGTCATCGCTCGTCTAGAACTTTCCACAAGAAAGTCACAGTCTCTGGCCACATGTGACAGAGGAATCATCTGAACTCCTTCTAGAATAAAAAGTACAACTAGGTTATTGGATATTTGAACCACATGTGCTCAATCATAAAATAACTGCCAGGAGAGTATTAAGACCAGTAATGATTCCCCACAGCTCTTTGAGCTCATTTCTGCAAGAATTGAGCTTGAATCTACTAGGGGCTAGAAAATGCTGAAAGCAGCCCATAATAATTTTTTTTTTTGCCTTAACACCCCCACTCCTCACTCCTATACTAAATAATGGCAGTGGGCACTTGTGAGCCACATTTGAAGTCTTGGTTTAGTTAATCCAAGCAGTAGGTATATCCATTAGGCAATTATTTGAGACCTATTATGTGCACTAAACAATTTAGAGAGGGAAGAGGAAAGAAAATATTGTCGAGACCTCACAAAATTACATTCTTGTTGAAAATCAGCATACACAAATAGCAATGGTTATTAGTGGAACTGACCAAGGAACAACAGGTTGGGAAAGGGGGGCTAAATAACTTTCTAGAAAACTAGTTTTAGTTCCACAAGGAAAAGCAATCCAAATCTCTTCTCTACCCTGACAATGAAATATTGATCTTTCCAAATGAAGGATGGAAGACCACCTCCATATACAGAAATGCCACCTATAAAACAGAAGGGCAATATTGAAATCAAGAAAAACAAAAAAGTGTGATGCTTTAAGCAGCACATGAGAGGAGAGCCTGCACAACCTAATCTCCCTTGTCCCATCCATGGCTAGAGGCTTGGCAGCCCACTGAGGAAAAGCATTGTTCATTCTTAATCTACAGTCCTTCATGATTTTTAAAACTTTAATTTTCTAGTAGAAACTGAGCAAGGAGAGACTATTCTGTGTAGCTGAATAGGAGAAAACTGGCCTTGCCAAAGGTTAGGACAGTCCCAAGAAAGCTGGGGCAGGGGGCAGGTGGTGTTACTGTGCTACTATGGAATCACAACAGCTTTTTCCTGCTTGTGTCTGTACTTCTCTGTTCTCACATTACTTAAGCTGGGGAAGGCCTCAAGAAAGTACATGGCCCAGTGTCCTGTTTATACTCCATTTATTAAAGAGATGATTGAGGTCACTAGGGGGTACAGTTGAGAGTCAGATCTGACTTTATCCAGTTTTTATATTATCTTGGACAAATAATCTATAATCTGGATTTCAGTTTCCTCATGCTAGAAAATTATAAAGAAGTAATTCCTACCTCATAGAATTGTGAAGCTTAGCAAGAATCAGGAAGTAAGTTAGTCTGGTAAGGACTCATCATATCTTCCTTTTATTATCTGGTCACAGCACTGGGACTGGCTCCCTGGTCACCTCTATTAACCAGGGCTCACTGGGGCCAGTCTCCCAAGGAGACTCACAGCTAATAGCACTATAACTCATTTCTGAGGAAGTTTATCTAACACATGTATTCTCTGTAAGGCACATCACAGCCTTCTTTAACTTAAGAACATTTGCAGTCCTTCAGCACTATACTTGGAGACCACTTTAAATAGCTAAATCACCAAAAAAGCACAAAAGGGGGCAAAAAAACTTGGTGCAAAATAGACCATGAATAGAACACTTGTTTACATTATGAAAGCTGAATCAAGAAGGCAGAGTGGGGGTTCTGGTTCAAGATGGCGACATAGGAAGACCCTGCATTCACCTTCTCCACAGACACATCAAATTATACATATTAATAGAACAATTCCTCTTGAAGAAGAATTGAGGGCTGACTGAACAAATATTGAACAACAAAAGACAGAGAAAATGGCAAGAGAACAGCAAGAGAAATGAAGAAATGGTCACACCCCCAATACTGTGCATGGCAGTGGGAATAGTACTGAGGGAACAGGAACAGATCCCTATGTCCTTGGGCACAGGAAAAAAACCTTCAGTTTAAAGGGGCAACTAGCATATAAAAGAGACAATGCTAAAATTCTGCTAAGTGGTGGAGGGGCTATGGGAAAGCTCTCCAGGTCAGAGGGACTGGAGAAACACACAGTTTACATTCCCACCTCACCTTAAATACCTAGACCAGTACAGAGTCCAGATACCATAAAGGACCATGCCAGTCATCTCAGTGAACTTGCTAACTTCAGTAAGCTGAGGGTCCACAAATCCACACCTGCTCTAGACCCGCTGGGACACAGAAAAAAAGCTGCAGTTAAAAAGGGCTGAAGAAGTGCAGGAATGTTCTCTCCCCTACCCCCTTAAAAGCTCAGACCAGAGCAGGTTTTGGCTCACAGTGAGCCTGTGACCTCAGCAAGCCCAGGCTCCACAAGCCCACACCAACTGCCCTGTGGTGCTAGGGCAAAGAAAACAAGCTGTGATTGTGTGTGTGTGTGTGTGTGTGTGTGTGTGTGTGTGTGTGTGTGTTAATTCTTACTTTTTAATTTCATTTTTTTTTACTTTTAAAATTTTGTCTTATTTTGTTTTACTTTTTTCATTTTTGTTTTGTTTTTCTCTTTTTTCATTCTTTTTTCTTTTCATCTTTTATTATTTTCTTTCCCTTTTTCTTTTATTATCATTCTTTCTTTATTCTCTATGTAAAAAGCCAAGGTTTAAAAGAGTAACTAACATATAAAGCCACAGCTCCAGCTAGCCAGCAAAAGTCACCAATCACACTCCATCTGCAGGGGGAACAACATACACAAGACCATTCCAACTTTAGGAGAAGTAGCCCTTCCACCTAATCCATAGAAACAAACACAGAAAGTCAAGCAAAATGGGGAGACAGAGAAATATGCTCCAAAGAAAGAACTAGAAAAAAACTCAGAAAAAAATTAAATGAAACAGAGATAAGCAATATGCCTGATAAAGAATTTAAAGTAATAATCATAAAGATACTCACCAAGCTGGAGAAAAGAATGGAAGAACTCTGAGACCTTTAATAAAGAGATAGAAAATATTAAAAAGAACTGATCAGAATTGAAGAATACAATAGCTGAAAACAAAAACACACTAGAGAGAATCAATAGTAGATTAGAGGATGCAGAAGAATGGATCAGCACTCTGAAAGAAGAGAGGGTAATGAAAAGCACACAAGCTGAAGAGCAAAAAGAGAAAAGAATTTTTAAAAATGAGGATTAAGAGATCTCTTAGATAATATCAAGCAAACAGACATTCACATTATAGAGGAAGAAAGAAGAAGAAGGAAGAGGAGAAGGAAGAAAGAAAAAAGAAGAAGAAGGAAGAAGGAAGAGAATGGTATAGAAAACTTACTTGAAGAAATAACAACTGAAAACTTCCTCACCCTAGGGAAGGAAATAGACGTCCAAGTAAAAGAAGCAGAAAGAGTTCCAAACAAGATGAACAAGAGGAGGTACACATCATGGCACATAAAATGTCAAAGATTAAACATAAAAAGAGAATCTCAAAAGCACCAAGAGAGAAACAAAAAGTTGCCCACAAGGGAAAACCTACAAATTTTTCAGCAGAAACTTGGGGCACCTGGGTGGCTCAGTTGGTTGAGTGTCTGCCTTCGGCTTGGGTCATGATCCCGGGGTCCCGGGATTGAGCCTGCGTTGGGCTCCCTGCTTAGTGGGGAGTCTACTTCTTCCTCTGCCCCTCCCCCCACTTGTGTCCTCTCTCTCTCAAATAAATAAATAAAATCTTATAAAAAAACCCTGCAGGCCAGAAGGGAGTGGCATGATATATTCAAAGTGCTAAAAGGGAAAATGTGTAGCTAGCAATACTCCATCCAGCAAGGCTATCATTCAGAATAGAAAGAGAGATAAAGATTTTCCAAGATAAACAAAAACTAAAGGAGTTCATGAGCACTAAACCAGCCCTAAAGAAATATTAAAGGGGACTCTTTGAGTGGAAAGGAAGATCATAAATGAGAGTATGAAAAGTAAAAAACAGGGGCGCCTGGGTGGCTCAGTCATTAAGTGTCTGCCTTCAGCTCCGGTCATGATCCCAGGGTCCCGGGATCGAGCCCCGCATCGGGCTCCCTGCTCCATGGGAAGCCTGCTTCCCCCTCTCCCACTCCCCCTGCTTGTGTCCCCTCTCTCACTGTGTGTGTGTCTCTCTCTGTTGAATAAATAAATAAAATCTTTAAAAAAAAAGTAAAAAAAAAAAAGCAGTCAAAATAAATATTTCTGTAAAAATCAGCCAAGGGATTCATAAAATACAAGGATGTAAAATATGACACCATATACCTAAAATGTGGCAGGGAGAGGAATAAAGAATGGATTTAAACTTAAGTGACAATCAACCTAGTATAGACAGCTATATGCAGAAGATGTCATATACAAACCCAATGGCAACCACAAATCAAAAACCAATAATATACATGTAAAGAATAAAGAGAAATGAGTCTAAATATATCACTAAATAAGCACAACAAACCATGAAAGAGAGCAAGAGAAGAAAGGATCAGAGAAAAATCTAAAGAAACAACCATAAGACAAGTTTAAAAATAGCAACAAATACATAGATAACAATAATTACTTTGAATGTAAATGGACTAAATACTTCAATCAAAAAACATAGGGTGACAGAGAAGATAAAAAAAACAAGACCCATTTATATGCTGCCTTCAAGAGACTCATTTAAGACCAAAAGACACCTGGAGATTGAAAGTGAGGGTATGGAGGGGCGCCTGGGTGGCTCAGTTGGTTGAACAACTGACTCTTGGTTTCAGCTCAGGTTATGATCTCGGGGTCGTAGGATTGGGTCCTGCATCAGGCTCCACGCTCAGCAGGGAATCTGCTGAAGATTCTCTCCCTCTCCTCCTGCCCCTCCCTCCACTCATGTGCTTTCTCTCTCTCTGAGATAAATAATAGAGAAATAATCATGCAAATGGATGTCAAAAGAAAGCCAGGGTAGCAAAACTTATATCAGAAAAAATAAACTTTAAAAACAAAGACTGTAACAAAAGACAAAGAAAAACATTACATAATAATAAAGGGGACACTCTGACAAGAATATATAATGATTGTAAATATTTATGCACCCAACATGGGAGTACCCAAATACATAAAACAGTTAATAACAAAAATAAAAGAAATATTTGGTAGTAACACAATAATAGTAGGAGACTCTAACACTCCACTTACATCAATGGACAGTTCATTCAAACAGAAAATCAATGAGGAAACAGTGGCTTTAAATGATACACTGGACCATATGGATTTAACAGACATATTCAGAACATTCCATCCTAAAACAGCAGAATACACATTTTTTCAAGTATACATGGAACATTCTCCAGAACAGACCACATATTAAGTCACAAAATAAGTCTCAACAAATTCAAAAAGATTGAAGTCATACCATGCATCTTTTCTGGCCACAAGGTTATGAAACTAGAAATCAACCACAAGAAAAAATCTGGAAAGAACACAAATACATGGAGATTAAATAACATGCTACTAAACAATGACTGGATCAACCAAGAAATCAAAGAAATCAAAAAGTACATGGAAACGAATGAAAATGAAAATACAATGGTCCAAAATCTTTGGGATGCAAGAAAAGTGGTTCTAAGAGGGAAGTTCATAGCAATATAGGCCTACCTCAAGAAGCAAGAAAAATCTCAAATAAACAACCTAACCTTATACCTAAGGAGCTAGAAATCTTATATCTAAAGGAGCTAGAAGAACAAACAAAACCCAAAACCAGCAGAAGGAAGGACATAATAAGTATTAGAGCAAAAATAAATGATATAGAAACCAAAAAAATAATGGAAAAGATCAATGAAACCAGTAGCTGGTTCTTTGAAAAAATTAATAAAATTGATAATCCTCTAGCTACATGTGGTATATGTATATATACAATGGAATATGATTCAACTATAAAAAAGAATGAAATTTTGCCATTTGCAACAACATTGATGGAGCTAGAGGGTATAATGCTAAGTGAAATAAGTCAGTCAGAGAAAGGCAAATACCATATGATCTCACTCATATGTGGAATTCAAGAAACAAAACAAATGAGCAAAGGGAAAAAAAAGAGAGAAAGAGAGACATAGAGAGAGACAAACCAAGAAACAGAGTCTTAATTATAGAGTACAAACTGATGGTTACCAAAGGGGAGGCAAGTGAGGGGATGGGTTAAATAGGTGATGGGGATTAAGGAGTGCCCTTCAGTGATGAGCACTGGGTGTATGGAATTGTTGGGTTACTGTATTGTACACCTGAAACTAATATAACACTGTATACTAAATAATTAGAATTAAAAGAAAGACTTTAAAAAATAAAGATGAGGGGTGCCTGGGTGGCTCAGTCAGTTAAGGGTCCAACTCTTGATTTTGGCTCAGGTGTTATCTCAGGGTTGTGAGATCAAGCCAGCATTTATGTGCTCAGCATGGAGCCTGCTTAAGGTTCTCTCTTTCCCTCTCCCTCCACCACCCCCCCTAAAAAAGATGAGTTATCACCTATCCTCGTCAAGCTATTTCAAAAAAGAGAATGAAGAAAGCTTCCAAGTATATTCTACAAGGCCAGCATTATCCTCATACCAAAACCAGACAAAGCCACAACCACAAAAAAAAACACAAAAAACTACAGGCCACTATCCCTGATGAACACAGATGCAAAATTTCTCAAGAAAATATTAACTAACTGAATACATTACATTATGAAGATCATTCTCCATGATCAGGTCAGATTTATTCTTGGGATGCAAGGGTGGTTCAATATTTGCAAATCAATGTCATACACCATTTCAACAAAACAAAGGACAAAAATCATATGATTTCAATAGATGCAGAAAAAGCATGTGAAGCTCCTGACAAGATTCATCAACTATTCATGATAAAAAATGTGGTTAGAGAGAACATACCTCTATATAATAAAGGCCATCTATGAGAAACCCATAGCTAATATCATCCCCAATGGTGAAAAACTGAGAACTTTCCCTCTAAGGTCAGGAACAAGACAAAGATGTCCACTTTTTGTATTTTTATTCAACATAATACTAGAAGTTCTAGCCACAGCAATCATAAAATAAATATAAATAAGAGGCATCCATATTGGTAAAAAACTATCACTATTCACAGATGACATGATACTATACATAGAAAATCCTAAAGATTCCACCAAAACACTACTAGAAGTAATAAATGAATTCAGTAAAGTGGCAGGATACAAAATTAATACCCAGAAATTGGTAGTGATTCTATACACTAAAAATGAAGTCTCAGAAAAAGAAATTAAAAAAAAAAAACATCATTTACAGTAGCACCAAGAAGAAAAAAAATGCCTAGGAAAAACCTCAACCAAAGGGGTGAAAGATCTGTACTCTGAAAACTATGAAACACTGATGAAAGAAATTGAAGATGACCCAAACAAATGGAAATATATTCCACGCTCATGGATTGTAAGAATTAATATTGTCAAAATGTCTGTGTTATCCAAAGCAATCTAAAGATTCAATGCAATTCCTATCAAAATACACCAGCATTTTTTTTTTTGCAAAACTAGAACAAATAATACTATAATTTGTATGGAACCATAAAAGACCCCAAATGGCCAAAGCAATCCTGAGAAAGAACAAAGCTGGAGGTATCACAATCCGAGATTTAAAGATGTACTACAAAGCAACGGTAATAAACAATATGGTACTGGCATAAAAAGAAACACATAGATCAATGGAACAGGATAGAGACCCCAGAAATAAACCCACACATATGTGGTCAATTAATCTATGACAAAGGAGGCAAGAATATACAATGGGGAAAAGACAGTGTTTTCAATAAGTGGTGCTGGGAAAATTGAAGAACTACATGTAAAAGAATGAAACTGGACTACTTTTGAAGACCAGGAACAAAAATAAATTTCAAAATGGGTGAATGACCTAAATGTGATACCTAAAACCATAAAAATCCTAGAAGAGAACACAGGTAGTAATTTCTCTGACATCAGCCATGGCAACCTTTTTCTATATGTGTCTCCTAAGTCAAGGGAAACAAAAGCAAAATTAAACTATTGGGACTACACCAAAAGAAAAGCTTTTCCACAGCAAAGGAAATAATCTACAAAACAAAAAGACAATCTACTGAATGGGAGAAGGTATTTGCAAGTGATATTTCCAATAAGGGGTTAATACTCAAAATATTAAAGAACTTGTACAACTGAACAACAAAAAACAATCTGATTTAAAAATGAGCAGAGGACCTATGCAATGACGTGGATGGAACTGGAGGGTGTTATGCTTAGTGAAATAAGTCAATCAGAGAAAGACATGTATCATATGACCTCACTGATATGAGGAATTCTTAATCTCAGGAACAAACTGAGTGTTACTGGAGTGGTTGGGGGTGGGAGGGATGGAGTGGCTGGGTGACAGACACTGGGGAGGGTATGTGCTACGGTGAGCGCTGTGAATTGTGCAAGACTGTTGAATCACAGATCTGTACTTCTGAAACAAATAACGCAACATATTTTAAGAAAAAAGAAAAAGAAGAAGATAGCAGGAGAGGAAGAGTGAAGGGGAGTAAGTCGGAGGGGGAGACGAACCAGGAGAGATGATGGACTCTGAAAAACAAACTGAGGGTTCTAGAGGGGAGGAGGGTAGGGGGATGGGTTAGCCTGGTGATGGGTATTAAAGAGGGCACATTCTGCATGGAGCACTGGGTGTTATGCACAAACAATGAATCATGGAACACTACACCAAAACAAATGATGTAATATATGGTGATTAACATAACAATAAAAAATTTTAAAAAAATGAGCAGAGGACCTAAACATTTTTCCAAAGAAGACATACAAATGTTAACAAACACATGAAAAGATGCTCAACATCACTCATCATCAGGGAAATACAAATCAAAGCCATAATGAGATACCACCTCACATCTGTCAGAATGGCTAAAATTAACAATACAGGAAACAACAGACATTGGTGAGGATGTAGAGAAGGGGTACCCTCTTACACACTGTTGGTGGGAATGCAAACTGGGGCAGCCACTCTGGAAAACAGTATGGAGGTTCCTCAAAAAGATCAAAATAGAACCACCCTATGACCCAGCAATTGCACTTCCAGGCATTTCACCCAAAGGATACAAAAATACTGATTTGAAGGAGCACATGCACCCCAATGTTTATAGCAGCATTATCAACAATAGCCAGGTTATGGAAAGAGCCCACATGTCCATTGACTGAGGAATAGATAAAGGAGGAGTGGTATGTGTATGTGTGTGTGTGTGTATATATATATATATACACTATATATATATATATAGTATATATATGTATGTGTGTGCATATATATATATACATATATGATGGAATATCACTCAGCCATCAAAAACAATGAAATCTTGCCATTTGCAACGATGTGGATGGAGCTAGGCGTATTATGCTAAGCAAAATAAGTTAGTCAGAGAAAGGCAAATACCATATGATTTCATTCATATGTGGAATTTAAGAAACAAGACAGTTGAACGTAGGGGAAGGGAAAAAAAGAGGGAGAGGGAAGCAAACCATAAGAGACTCTTAACAATAGAGAACAAACTGAGGGTTGATAGAGGGAGGTGGGTGAGGGATGGGCTAAATAGGTGATGGGTATTAAGGAGGGCATTTGTTGTGATGAGCATTGGGTGTCGTATGTAAGTGATGAATCACTTAATTCTACACCTGAAACCAATTTTACCATATGTGTTAACTAGAATTTAAATAAAAACTTGAAATAAAAAAAAATAAACTACAAAGAGATATCACCTCATGCCTGTTAGAATTGTTAAAAATCAAGAAAACAAACAAGTGGTGAGGATGCAGAGAAAAAGGAACCTTCATGCACTGTTGATGGGAATGTAAACTGGTCCAGCCACTTGGAAAATAGTATGGAGGTTCTTCAGAAAATTAAAAATAGAAACACTATATGATTGAATAATTCCACTATTCAGTATTTACCCAGGGAAAACAAAAGTACTGACTCAAATACCATATAATTCCATTCATAAATGGAATCTTAAAGTGAATAATAAAACAAGATGAAATCAGAGCGACAAGCCAAAAGAGAACCATAGGGAACAAACTGAGGGCTGCTGGAGGGGAGGGGGATGGGAGGATGGGGTAACTGGGTGATGGGCATTAAGGAGGGCACTTGGTGGAATGAGCACTGGGTGTTATATACAACAGATGAATCACTGAACTCTACCTCTGAAACTAAGAATACATGATATGTTAATTAATTGAATGTAAATTAAAAATAAAATCTTCAGTGGTATGGGAAAAAAAGCAGAATCAGAACTATAAATACAGAGAAAAAACTGATGGTTGCCAGGAGGGAGAGGGATGTGGTTTGGGCAAAATGGGTGAAGGGGAGTGGGAGATACAGGACTCCAGGTATGGAATGAGTAAGTCAGGGGAACAAAAAACAGAGCATAAAGAATACAGTCAATGATATTGTAATAGCAATGTAACAGGACAGATGATAGCTATACTTGTGGTGAGCCTAGCATAATGCATAAACTTGTCAAATCACTAAACAGTACACCTGAAACTAATGTAACACTGTGTGTGAGCTATATTCAAATAAATAAATAAATGTAATTCTGTAGTGGATATCTAGGAATGCAACTGACATATGTAACCCCTGCTTTTATTACTTTGTATTAGTCAGAAGAGACTTTTTATTCCCACTGACTGATTTTATAATAAATTCATTTTATAAACTCAAAAAAAAAGAAGGCAGAGTGAGCATGTGAATTTGAGAACCTCAAATTTTTTGCCACTCTCCATCTGTGAATGCCTATAAAAGTGCCACAAGTATTGATTTTAAGGTTACAAATAAATTTTAGTGAATGGGCAAATTCACAAATGACAGAATCTTTAAAAAATTAGGATCCACTGCTAATTGCAGAAATGGGCTTCAAATCCAGAGACAGATGCCATAAAAGACCAATGATAAATGTTTCTAATGTGCTTTTTACCTTTAGAAAGTATTTAAAAGAAAAAAGTTCACATAAAAAACCCTCAGTACAGGAAAGATTTAGTTCATCTACCCATTTTCTATAATATAGAGATTTAAAGATGAATACCTTTTAAGAAACTCTTAGTACCTTAAAAACTATCCCTTTGAGAGGAAGTTTGCTGTATGTATTAGTTATTTAGTGAAGCAGTAACAAATTAACACAAACTTAGTGGCTTAAAACAACACAAATTTCTTACCATATGATCCAGTAATTCCACAAAGAAAAAAAAACACTAATTCAAAAAGAAATATGCACTTCTATGTTTATTGCAGCATTATTTACAATAGCTAAGATATGGAAGCAACCACAGTGTCCACTGATAGATGAATGGATAAAGAGGAAGTGGTGTAAAAAAAAATGTGATGTAGATATACAATAAAATATTACTCAGCCATAAAAAAGAATACCTTGACATTTGTGACAACATGGATGGACAACAAGAGGGTATTATGCTAAGTGAGAAAGACAAATACTATGTGATTTCACTTATATGTGGAATCTAAAAACCAAAACAAATAGACTCTGAAATACAGAGAATAAACTAGTGGTTGCCAGAGGGGAGTTGGGTGAGGGGATGGGTGAAATAGATAAAGGGGATTAATAGGTATAAACTTCCAGTTATAAAATAAGTAAGTCACGGATATGAAAAGTACACTATAGGGAAAATAGTCATTAATATTGTAATAATGTTGTATTACAATATTGGTGATCGTACTTATCATGGTGAGCAGAGTATAGAATTGTTGAATCAACATGCTATACCCCTGAAACTAATATAACATTGTATGTTATACAAATTTCTGTATCGGTCAGTTCTGTAGGTCAGAAGTCTGACACAGGTCTCCCTGGGTTAAAATCAAGGTGTAGGCAGGGCTTAATTCCTTCTTGAGTCTCCAGGGTAGAATCTATTTCTTTGCCTTTTCTAGATTCTAGAGGCTGCCTACATTCCTTGGCTTGCAGGCTTCTTCCTCAATCTTCAAAGTCAGCAATGCTCCATCTCTATGACTATTCTTCTTCCACAGTACATCTTTCTCTGACCATAATTGGGAAAATTTCTCCCTTTTTAAGGACTCAAGTGATTATATTTGTCCCACCTATATAATTCATATAATCTCCCTATTCTAAAGCTCTTAATTTAATCATATATGCAAAATCCCTTTTGTCATATAAGTAACATATTCACAAATTCCAGGGATTGGGGTGTAAATATCTTTGGGAGGTCATTATTCTGTCTACTACATGCTACTTTATAAAGGAAACTAACTTAACACACCTTGTATTGAACTAAAGCCAAATAACTTGCACTTAAAGAGGTATTTTTTCTTTGCACATATAATAAAGGATTATGGTGCTCCTTGAAGCTTACGAGTTTTCATAGCAATTGGGTCTTGGAAACTACATAAAGTTAAACTTTTGTTCTTTGAAAATGTTTTATTAAAGCATTTACTGAAGTGAATTAGAACCTGAAAACTGACTTTACCAGGCACCAATTTGCAATGACTAATAGCCATTATCTATTTACAGCTGAGGGTAATCAACATCTGGCTGCTATCATTCTATGTAGGGGGACCACATTAGTAAAAGAACTAGGTATGAAACTCTTATAGTTTGGGGAGTTGTCTTAGGCAATTTTGCTACAGGAAAGCTATCTAACAAGCAACTTCAAAATCTTATTCACAGGTCTACAGAATGACTTTTGCAGGACTCAGCTGGTACTTTCTAGGCTTGGCTGTGGATTGAATTTAGTTGTGTTGGGTTCATGTCCACTCTACATGTCTCCTCATTCTGCAACATGCCCCGAAAATGGTCTTCAAATGGTGGATCCAAAAAACATAAGAGGCCAAGCCCAAACATGCAAACACATTTACATATTTTGGTCAAATTTGGCAAACCTTATGTCTTCTCACATAGCATTAACCAAAACAAAGTCAAGGGTCAGGAAAGTATTCATGGACAGGGAGGGAAGAAATAACTGTGAGTAAATAATACAATCTACCATAAGGGAAAAGACAGCACAACAGAGTTCCTGGAGTGACATGGAAAAGGTGAATAGTAAGATTCTAGTCTCACTCCATCTTGGGTCTCCAAATCTGTACCATGCCTAGACTGACTTATGGCTTGGATGATCACAATGACTGACAGCAACAGCAATTAATTACACTGGGAAATTATGCAATAAATACAGATGAAAATTTAGATTTTAAAAGCAAGTGACAGCCTTTGTTCATGCCACAAATATAGCTTGAACAAAAGAAAGAACAAAAGTGTTCTTAGGCTTCCATCTAGTGGCCACCAAGAGCCATTGTTCAAGACAGATGATGAGTAAAGCATGTTAAAGGCAAATAAATGAATAAATAAATAAGTAAATATCTAGAACAGGGAAGATTTTGAAGATGGCAGCAGAGTAGGAGGACCCCAGGCTCATGTTGTCCCATGAACACAACTAGATAACTATCAAATCATCCTAAATACCCCAGAAATCAACCTGAAGAATGACGGAACAAACTCCACAACTAAAGAGAGAGAAGAAGCCACATTTGAAAAGGTAAGAAGTGTGGAGATGGGGTTTAGGGGATGAACAGATCACAGATGTTGTGGAGGGGAGGGAGCTGTGGATGCACAGAAGGGAGAGGGAGAGAGGGGAAGAGGAGCACATAGGGAAATGCACAAAGAGAACATTTCCTTAAAGCCATTGGCTTGGAAAATGAGAGGGGCTGAATTTTGTGAGTTCTTGCAACCAGCAGGGCTTATAGCCAGGAGTTTTAAAGGTCAGTGGGCTTGGCTGGGCTAGAACCTACAGGACACTATGCTGCTCCTGGAGAGAAGGCAGGCAAACAACTGGGGGGCAGAAAGCAGTGTGGAAAAAGTGATCTGAAGATCACCTGGGGCCCACAGTGGGGGAGATTATTCAAGCTTCTCAGAGTGCATCCCTGACAGGCAGCATTCATGGAAATGACTCTCTGGGAACAAAGGAGATTGCTAGTGCCATTTCCCTCCCCACCCCTCAGCATAAACACAGAACTACCTGGGGGAAGCAGCACAGTACCCAAGGGCTGCCTAACTTGCTTACACCAAGTCCCATCCCACTGTGCTCTGGCAGGACGTCCCTTCTCAGTCAAGCTTGCATCAGTCTCAGCACAGTGGGCCCCTCACCCAGAAGACCAGCACAAGCCCCTGCCCATACCATGTCTCTAAAGCCTGGAGTTTTAAAGCCAGCAGGCTTGGATGAGATAAAACCAGGAGGGCACGGCATTGCTCCTGGAGACAAGGCAGGCAAACAACCCAGAGCCAGACAGTGTGGAAACAGTGATCTGAAAAATGCCTGGGACACACAGAAGGGAGACTATTCACTCTTCTTAGAGCACGACCCTGGGAAACAGCATTCATGGAGATACCTCTCCTGGAACAAAGGAGTTGGCTGGCACCGTTTCTTTCCCCCACCCTTCAGCATAAACAGAGAGCCACCTGTGGGAAGTAGTGCAACACTGACGCTGGATGCCTAACTTGCTTACATCCAGCTCCACCCCTCTGTGCTCTTGTGGGACTGCCCTTCTCAGTCAAGCTTGCCTCAGGCCCAGTGGGGTGTGCCATTCCCCTGGAAGAAAGAGTTCTGCAGAGCCTCAGTTCTGGTGGAGTTGGTGTTAGGTCCCATTTCACAACCACACCAAAGCACACCTAGTTAAAACTCACCACATTCAGGCCAGGGACTAAACACTGCCCACAGCAGGCAAGAAGAACCTCTGCAGACGACTGGCCTGAAGGATGGAGCAGCCGGAACACAACAGTAGAGCACAGGCAGCACACACTGGAGACACTCCCTGAAGTGCCAGGCCCTGTGCACTACAGAGCCTCTTCATAAGGCCATTATTTTCAGGAGCAGGAGACATAACTAGCTAAATAAATAGAAGACATCAATGAGACCCTTACCACAGAGATAAAAGAGTTAAAAAAGAATCAATCGGAGATGAAGAATGCAATAAATGAGATTGGAAACAGGTTTGATGCAATAAAAAGCAAGCTGGAGAAGGCAGGGGAAAGTATTAGTGACCCAGAAGACAAAATAATGATGCTGAACAAAAGAGAGAAAGAAGAATTATGCAACACAAGAAAGACTTGGGAATTCAATGACTCCATCAAATGCAATAACATTCATATTGTAGGAGTCCCAGAAGAAAAAGAGAAAGAGGGAGCAGAAAATTTATTTCAAGAAATAATAGTTGAAAACTTCCCTAATGTGGAGACGAAAACACACATCCAGATTTAGGAGGCACAGAGAACTCTCATCAAAATTGATAAAAGCAGGCTAACACCAAGACTTATTGTAATTAAATTTGCAAAATATAAGTGATAAAGAAAAAATCCTAAAAGCAGGAAGACAAAAGAAGACAGTAACATACAAGGGAAAACCCATAAGGCAGCTGGAGATCATCAACAGAAATTTGGCAAGTCATGGGCGCCTGGGTGGCTCAGTTGGTTAAGCAACTGCCTTCGGCTCAGGTCATGATCCTGGAGTCCCTGGATCGAGTCCCGCATCGGGCTCCCTGCTCGGCAGGGAGTCTGCTTCTCCCTCTGACCCTCCCCCCTCTCATGTGCTCTCTCTCTCTCTCTCTCATTCTCTCTGTCTCAAATAAATAAATAAAATCTTTAAAAAAAAAAAGAAATTTGGCAAGTCAGAAGAGAGTGGCATGATATATTCCAGGTGCTGCATGGGAAAAATCTGAAGCCAAAAATACTCTATCCAGCAAGGCTATCATTCAGAATAGAAGGAGAGATAAAGCGTTTCCCAAACAAAAATGAAAGAAGTTTGTGACCACTAAACCAGCCCTGCAAGAAATACTAAAGGGCACTCTTTGAGTACAAAGGAGATACCAAAAGTGACAGAGATGAGAAAGAATCAGAGAACCTCTCCAGACACAATAACAAGTAATAAAATGGCACTAAATACATATCTATCAATAATTACTTCAAATGTAAATGGGCTAAACACTCCAATCAAAAGATGTAGGGTGTCAGAATGGATAAACAAACAAACAAAAAAAAGACAAGACCCATCTATATGCTGCCTACAAGAGACTCATTTTAGACCTAACAACATATGCAGACTGAAAGTGAGGGGGTGGAGAAATATTTATCACACAAATGGAAGTCAAAAGAAAGCCAAAGTAGCAATATTTATAACGGAAAAACTAGACTTTAAAACAAAGACTGTAAAAAGAGACAAGGGCGTTATAAATCATAAAGGGGACAACCCAACAAGAAGATATAACAATTGTAAGTAGTTATGGAGCCAACATGGGAGCACCCAAATATATAAGACAATTAATAACAAACATAAAGGAACTAATTGATAATAACACAATAGTAGCGGACTTTAACACCCCACTTACATCAATGGATAGATCATCTAAACAGGAAATCAACAAGGAAACAAGGTTTTGAATGACACACTGGACCAGATGGACTTAACAGATATATTCAGAACATTCCATCCTAAAACAGCAGACTACACATTCTTTTTAAGGGCACATGGGACATTTTCCAGAATAGATCACATATTAGGTCACAAAACAGGCCTCAATAAATACAAAAAGATTGAAATCATATCATGCACCTTTTTCTAAAATTTTTTATTGTTATGTTAATCACCATATATTACATCATTTGTTTTTGATGTAGTGTTCCATGATTCATTGTTTGTTCATAACACCCAGTGCTCCATGCGGAATGTGCCCTCTTTAATACCCATCACCAGGCTAACCCATCCCCCTACCCTCCTCCCCTCTGGAACCCTCAGTTTGTTTTTCAGAGTCCATCATCTCTCATGGTTCGTCTCCCCCTCTGACTTACTCCCCTCCATTCTTCCTCTCCTGCTATCTTCTTCTTTTTCTTTTTTCTTAAAATATGTTGCGTTATTTGTTTCAGAAGTACAGATCTGTGATTCAACAGTCTTGCACAATTCACAGCGCTCACCGTAGCACATACCCTCCCCAATGTCTATCACCCAGCCACCCCATCCCTCCCACCCCCAACCACTCCAGTAACACTCAGTTTGTTCGTGAGGTTAAGAATTCCTCATATCAGTGAGGTCATATGATACATGTCTTTCTCTGATTGACTTATTTCACTAAGCATAACACCCTCCAGTTCCATCCACGTCGTTGCAAATGGCAAGATCTCATTCCTTTTGATGGCTGCATAATATTCCATTGTGTATATATACCACATCTTCTTTATCCATTCATCTGTCGATGGACATCTTGGCTCTTTCCACAGTTTGGCTATTGTGGGACATTGCTGCTATAAACATTGGGGTGCACATACCCCTTCGGGTCCCTACATTTGTATCTTTGGGGTAAATACCCAGTAGTCATGCACCTTTTTTGACCACTACACTATGAAACTAGAAGTCACCACAAGAAAAAAATTTTGAAAGACCACACATACATGGAGGTTAAACAACATTCTACCAATGAATGGGTCAAACAGGAAATTAAAGAATAAATTTTAAAAAGACATGGAAACAAATGAAAATGAAAACACAACAGTCCAGACCCTTTAGGATGTAGCAAAAGTGGTCCTAAGAAGGAAGTATATAGCAATACAGGCCTACTTCAAGAAGCAAGAAAAATCTCAAATATACAACCTAACCTCACACCTAAAGGAGCTAGAAAAAGAACAACAAAGGAAGCCTAAAGCCAGCAGATTAAGGGAAATAATAAAGATTAGAGCAGAAATAAATGATATAGAAACTGAAAAAACAATAGAACAGATCAAGGAAATCAGGAGCTGGTTAGTTAAAAAGATCAACCAAGTTGATAAACCTCTAGCTAGACTTATCCAAAAGAAAAGAGAAAGGATCCAAATAAATAAAATCCCAAATGAGAGAGGAGAAATAACAACCAACACCACAGAAATATAGAGAATATTATTAAAAATTATATGCCAACAAATTGGACAGCCTGGAAGAAATGGACTAATTCTTAGAAACATATAAACTACCAAAACTGAAACAGGAAGAAATAGAAAACCTGGACAGACCAATGACCACCACAGAAATTGAATCAGTAATCAAAAAACTGCCAAGAAACAAAAGTCCAGTGCCAGATGGATTCACAGGTGAATTCTACCAAACATTTAAAGAAGAGTTAATACCTACTTTTCTCAAGCTAGTCCAAAAAATAGAAAAGGAAGGAAAGCCAAATTCATTCTATAAGACCAGCATTACCCTGATACCTAAACCAGATAAAGATGCCACAAAAAAAGAGAACTACAGGCCAATATCCCTGATGAACATGGACACAAAAATTCTCAATAAAATACTAGCAAACTGAATCCAACAGTACATTAAAAGAATCATTCACCATGATCAAGTGGGATTTATTCCTAGACTCCAGGGGTGGTTCAGTATCTGCAAATCAATCAACAAGATAGACCATGTTAATAAAAGAAAGGATGAGAACCATATAATCCTTTCAATAGATGCAGAAAAAGCATTTGACAAAGTATAACATCCATTCATGATAAAATCCCTCAACAAAGTGGGTTTAGAGGGAACATACCTCAACATAATAAAGGCCATATATGAAAAATCCACAGCTAATATCGTCCTCAGTGGGGAAAAACAGAGCTCTTCCCTTAGAGCAAGACAAGGATGTCCACTCTTACCACTGTTATTTTTTTTTAAGATTTTAAATTTATTATTTATTTGACAGTGAGAGAGGGAACACAAGCAGGGGAAGTGGGAGAGGGAGAAGCAGGCTTCCCGCTGAGCAGGAAGCCTGATGCAGGGCTCGATCCCAGGACCCTGGGATCATGACCTGAGCCGAAGGCAGATGCTTAATGACTGAGCCACCCAGGTGCCCCATTACTGCTGTTATTTACCATAGTACTCGAAGTCCTAGCATCAGTAATCAGACAAAAAAAAAGAAAGAAAGAAAATGCATCCAAATCAGCAAGGAAGAAGTCAAACTCTTCCTATTTGCAGATGACATGATTCTCTATATAGAAACCCAAAAGACTCCACCAAGAAACTGCTAGAACTGATAACGTGAATTCAGTAAAGTTGCAGGATACAAAATCAATGTACAGAAATCTGTTGCATTTCTATATGCCAATAAAGAAGCAGCAGAACGAGAAATTGAGGAATCAATCCCATTTACAATTGCACCTGAAACAATAAGATACCTAGGAAGAAACCTAACTGAAGTGGTAAAAGGCCTGTACTCTGAAAACTATAAAACACTGATGAAAGAAATTGAAGATGACACAAAGAAATGGAAAAGCTTGGATGAAACATTATTGTTAAAATGTTAAAATGTCTATACTACCCAAAGCAATCTACATATTCCATGCAATCCCTATCAAAATACCAATAGCATGTTTCACAGAGCTGGAACAAACAACCCTAAAATTTGCATGGAATCAAAAAGACCCCGAATAGCCAAAGTAACATTGAAAAAAAAAAGCAAAGCTGGAGGCATCACAATTTCAGACTTAAAGTTATTGTACAAAGTGGTAGTGATCAAAACACAAAAATAAACACATAGATCAGTGGAAAAGAATAGAAAACCCAGAAATGAACCCACAACTATATGGTCAATTAATCTTTGACAAAGCAGGAAAGAATATCCAATGGGAAAAAGACTGTCTCTTCAACAAATGGTGTCGGGAAAACTGGACAGTTACATGCAAAAGAATGAAATTAGACCACTTTCTTACACCATACACAGAAATAAATTCAAAATGGATGAAAGACCTAAATGTGAACCAGGAAACCATCAAAATCCTAGAGGAGACACAGGCAGTAACCTCTTTGACATCGGCTATAGCCACTTCTTTCTAGATACATTTCCTGAGGCAAGGGAAATGAAAGCAAGAATAAATTATTGTGACTTCATCAAAATAAAAATAAAAAGCTCCTGCACAGCAAAGGGAACAATCAACAAAACTAAAAGGCAATCTGTAGAATGTGAGAAGATATTTGCAAATGACATATCTAATAAAGGGTTAGTATCCAAAATCTATAAAGAACTTATCAAACTCAACACCCAAAAATGAATAATCCAATTTAAAAAATGGACAGAAGACATGAATAGACATTTTCCCCAAAAGACATAC
Organism: Callorhinus ursinus; assembly: GCF_003265705.2. Taxonomy (NCBI): domain Eukaryota; kingdom Metazoa; phylum Chordata; class Mammalia; order Carnivora; family Otariidae; genus Callorhinus; species Callorhinus ursinus. Next base: position 11,455,969 of record NW_027397078.1, on the reverse strand, counting down.
AGATATCCAATAGACACATGAAAAGATACTAAATATCCCTGATCATCAGGGAAATGCAAATCAAGTCCAATTCAATGAGATATCACGACACACCTGTCAGAATATCTAAAATTAAAAACACAAGAAACAACAGGTGTTGGTGAGGATGTGGAGAAAGGGGAACTCATGCACTGTTGGTGGGAATGCAAACTGGTGCAGCCACTCTAGAATAAAGTATGGAGGTTCCTCAAAAAGTTCAAAATAGAACTACCTTCTGGTCTAGCAACCGCACTACTAGGTGTTTACTCAAAGAATACAAAAATACTAATTTAAAGGGATACAGGTACCCCAATGTTTATAGCAGCATTATCTACAATAGCCAAATTATGAAAACAGCCTAAGTGTTCATCAGCTGATGAGTGGATAAAGAAGAGGTGGTATATACATACAATGGGATATTACCCAGCCATAAAAAAGAATGAAATCTTGCCATTTGCAACAACATGGATGGAACTAGAGAGTATTATCTCAGCTAAGTGAGATAAGTCAGTCAGAGAAAGACAAATACTAAGTGATTTCACTCATTGTGGAATTTAAGAAACAAAATACAAGAACAAAGGAAAAAAGAGACATACCAAAAAACAGGCTCTTAATTATGGAGAACAAACTGATGGTTACCAGAGGGGACGAGGGTGGGGGGATGGGTGAAAAAGGTGATGGGGATTAAGGAGTGCACTTGTCATGATGAACACTGGGTGATGTATGAAGTTCTGAATCACTGTATTGTACACCTGAAACTAATATTATCCTATATGTTAACTATACTGGAATTTAAATAAAAACTTTAAAAAAATAAATATCTAGAACAGCTGTGGCCTGAAAGTCCAATTCAATCTATTTTAAGGCCAGTGTATTTATAGGCCAGAAATTTGTTTCTTAAGAGTTTCTTTCCTCTATAGTATACCTAGAACAGAGCCTCACATACAGAAATCAAAGAGTATTTGTTGGTGGATTTCATTTAAACAAGTTCCTCTTCCCCTAAGGAGCAAAAACCGCCTCATGTGAATGCTTTATCTTTTTATAGTCTTTGGTGGTAGATTTGCTTCCTTCAATATTGTCCAATTTGCTTCCTTCATGAAAGTAATAACTTTTCATGACCAATGACCTGTAGTCATTACTCTGAATTTCATCTCCATCATACAGCCTATTTTTTGGCTGACATACAGTTCCTCTTTTTTTAAATAACAGCCTTATTATAATTTTATATCACATAACTTTTTAAATGTGTACAATTCAATGTTTTTAGTTTATTCACAGAGTAGTGCAACCATGATGACTACATAATTTCAAAACATTTTAATATCTTCAAAAGAAGCCATGTACCTATTCATACCCATTAGAAGTCACTCCCCATTCCCCTTCCCTCCAGCCCCTGGCAAATACTAATCTACTTTATTTCTCTATGGATTTGTCTATTCTGGGCATTTCATATAAGTGGAATCACACTATATGCAGCCTCTTGTAACGGGCTTCTTTCATTTCAGTATCGTTTCAGAATAATGTTTTCAAGGTTCATCCTTACTGATGCATGTATCAAGACTTTGTTCAAATTTTTGTTGTTGTTGAGTAACACTCCATAGTATGAATATACGTTTATCTATTCATCAGTTCATGGGTATTTGGGCTTTTAATTTTGGGTTTTCATGAATAATACTGGCAGAATATTTGTGTGACATCAGTCACAGATGGTGTTGGGGTCATGGGACTGGATAAGCTCACCAGAAAGAGAGTGTAGAGTGTGGCACAGTCAGCCCCATGCCCTGGGCAGCTACCATTAGAGAATGGGTTGAGGTGTTACAACACCCAGAGGGCTGCTGGGCCCACCTTGACCATCACCTCATTCCAGACTGTGACCATGTGTGCCCATGCCCAGTGTCCCCAATATCAGCCTGTTCCTAACCTCAGAATGCCTCTGGTTTCTCCTTTCAAGAGGTGGAGAGGAGTTGGCCTATTATCTTGTCTTCATGGCTGTGGGTAGAAAGAAATTATTCCTCAGTAAAAAGATTTCCCAAGGAAATGATAGAGCTGCTTCTCTACAGAATTTTTTCTGCTCCCCTTAAAGAACTCCTCCCCTCTCAGTCCACTCTCTGTTTGACCAGATGAAATCTGTACCCATGTAAACCTTAAGGCTGTCCATGTCTAGAAAAAAAAATACTCAAAACACTTCTTTCTCTGTACTACATGTAGTTTACAAAGATCAAAATTAAAAATTTATAGACGTTGTAGCCTATATTCAAAGACATATGGGTAGCTTCAGTCTCTTTAAAGCTAAAAAATTGCTACACCATAATTACCTTTCACATTTTCCTGTGACTGTGCTTTAATACTTTCTTTAAAATGAGGATTATGGCCCTTTGAATTTTCTTTCCAGAAAATGTTATTACCCCTTTGATTTTTCTAGTCAAACTTGATGTTTTCACTCTTTTTCTGCCTGGTTTGAAGTTGTCTTCTCTACCTGATATTGCTCGTGTGTGTGTGTGTGTGTGTGTGTGTGTGTGTACATATATATGTATATACATATATGTGCATATATAACTGTTCTCCTCTACATATGAGGAAGCATAGGGTGAGCATCAATATATGAGTGTTTAAAAACTGTAAATTGACTGAGGATCCTTCTTACTTCCCTGTTTTGGAGAAGCAGTTGGTGTAGTGGTTTCTTAACCTCATGTTGCCTGGGTTCATATCCCAGCTTAGCCACTTACTGAATTGGGTGAATTGGGGCATGTCACTTAACTTTTCTGTGCCTCCGTTTCCTCCCACCTAAAAGAGGGATAATAAAAGCATCAACCCCATTGGGTTGCTGAGAAGACTAAATGAGTTAATATTTTTAAATGCTTACGACAGTGCCTGGCACACATAGTACTCGTATTATGTGTAAGCCGTCACTTATCATCATCACCTTCATCCACTTCAAGTTCTTCGTGGTGTTCCTTTGAGATGTCACATCTGTACTTTGCCACTGGGGGGCTCTCTTGTATTTCAACCAACTGTCATTCTGCATACGGAGAAGGAAAAATCCCTCCTTGCTAGCTGCTTGGCGGTCAAGTGCTGCCAGGATTCAGGAGGGCAGATTGCTGTTTTCACTGCCCCAAACTCAGGCCCAAGCCTGGAAGTGTGTTTTGCTGCTTTAAACAGCCTCCCCCTCAAATTACTCCCTAGAACATCTTTTGCTTATTCTTCCCAAACCCAGGTTGCCTGAGCCTCCTCTTTCCAACTAAACTACATTCCACTCACTCCTCAGAGGTGGGAAAGAAAGGATGAAGTGCTAAACCTGATCCCACCATCATCATCTTGATGTCTGGACCTGAACTGGAAAGGAATGGGTGGGTTGGGAGGAGAGAATGGGCAAAAAGGCTACTGATAACACAATAACTAAAATTGATAAATCACTTTAGCACAGAGGTTCTCAAACTTTGCTGCACATTAGAACCACCTGTGGAGTGTTTAGAAATCTCAATATCCAGTCCACATCCTAGACCAAATACATCAGTCTCCGGGGCAGGACCTAGACATTGCAGGCATGTTCAAGCACCTTGCTACTCAAAGTGTGGTCCTCTGACCAGCAGGTCAGTGTCATCAGAGAGCTTGTTAGAACAGAGCTGCACCCATTCAATTACCTATTTTCTGTGGCTGCATTTGCACTACAAGGGCACAATCAGTAGTTGTAATAAAGACCATATAGCCTGCAATGCCTAAAACATTTACAGAAAATCTTCCAGCCCATTTTTTATAGTAACTTGCCACAGGCCCTGAAATTCATCTAAATCTACCAAATATTTTAAACTTTTCACCTGCTTTTATGCATCTATTTGTCTTTTTCTGTTTTATTTTCTCTCACTTTCAATAAATACTCTAGAATGCTTTGGATATATACAATATTTTGTAATATTATAAATATTGCAATTGTCACCTACCAGACTGACATCTTTGTGTATTTCAGCAAGTCAACCTGTGGACTTTCTTTGTGTCTTCAGTTTCGCCAGTCCCTCAATGTGCCTTTGTTAATTGAGGGCCATCAGTCATCCTGCTTCTGGGAGCATTGGAGTGGAACAATGCCTGAGTAGCCTTTTTGACTGATTCTCCATAATCACATATTCATCACAGAGGCTGTTTAAAGTATACTCATTTTTAAGTTATTGCAATCTATTCCAATCATTTTTCTTACTGTGAGGCATTTAAATTTCATTAATATGCAAAACTACTGCCTTGCCTGAGGAGGAATAGACTCTTTCCCTTATATCTGTATTTCAGTGTTTATTTTTTATAATGTTGCTTTTGGTTTATAATTTATTATATATTATATTAACTATGCCACACGCAACAAGGAGATTCTTTTTCCTGTGGGATAATTCTCTGTGCATTATTTTTTTTCTCCTAAAGTTGAATTCTTCTATAAAGTTTATGGAGAAATAAAAGTTCCAATTTAAAATATATTTTAGATCTATAAGTTATAAGATAAACCTAAATTAAAACATTCTAGGAAAGAAGCATTCATGCCATTTGTGAATTTTTTGGCTGAACAGCCATTCTTTCAACAAATTATATTGAATTCTGTGATGTGTTCTGCACTATGCTTGGCATTAGGAATATAAGGTGACTAGGGCACAGTTCCTACAGACAGTATGGTGGAAAAGACAGATATGTAAGTAGATACCTCTAATCTATATTTGGGTAAGCTCTAAAAGAGGAGGAAACGCAAAGTGCTATATGAGTCCAGGAGAGAAAAGTAGTCTAAATTTTACCTGGGACTTAGGAAACATCCACTTTGAAGGTGACACTGAGTCTTGAAAGATGAATTGGAATTCTTCAAGTAGAGAAGACAGTAAAGGGTATTTTAGCTCTGTTTATTTGCTACAAAGGAGCCAATAGAGAGGAAAAGGCTACAAATTTAGGAGTGTAAGGGGATACAGTAAATGAAAGAAGACCTGGAGGAGGGGAGAGGTGGTAGATTTACTTTATACAGGAGGAAGGATGGGGTTTTCTTTTAAGAAACTCTATAAAAACTCTTCTCTCAAAAGTAATCACTGACTTAGTAATTAACATCACCATTGGTCTTTATTCAGCACTTGTCCTGCTTAATCACTCTGTAGCAATTAAAAGTGTTGACTAGTCCTTCCTTCCTTGCCTTTCCTGTCTTTTCAAAATTTACCTAAGACATATCTATAAAGAAATATATAGACCTGACCACTATTGGGGAGGAAAATTTTTCTTTCTACCCTTCTAGGTTTTGTGGCTTGTCAAACAATTAAAATGACATAAGACAGATTAACAGGAGAAAAACAAATTTAATTTCATACATATGGGATTCCCAAAGATACAAGACTCAGAATATAGTCAAATAATTGAGGTTTATATAAAATATAAGAAAGAAAGGGGCTTAGGAGTCTAGAGATACAAAGAGGAGGAAAGCCATTCACAGCAAGGCAAAGGGGCTGTTTGGAAAACAAAGGTTACCCTGTTATGCAGATAAATTTCTTAGTAAAAGGTATGTCTAGTAATAGCTCTTTTCCTAGTATAAGCAGGCAGTTGAGCAGGGAGGCAAAGACCTTTTGCTGAACCTGCTGGGTTTTGACTGCCTTTAGTTCAAGATAATCCCTATGCCAAGTTGGAGCCATATTTTGGGATGGCAGATTCTGTTCCTCTTCCCCACCCTTTTAGGTTCTGCTGTTGACCTTTTCAACTCTTATTTTATATATATACTCCCCCTTGAGTTCAGCCACATCCATGGCCAATGTTGGTATCTCTATCTCTGTCTCTCTCTTTCTCAGTCTCTCTCTCGTCCCAGATGCTTTTCTTGACTATGAGACTTGCACAGTTATCTGTGAAACATCTCCCTATGGATGTTCTCAGAAAACTCAGACTTAACAAGTCCCCAGATGAACTCATTGTCCCTTCCCCATATGCTCCCTAGATTTGCCACACCATCCCATAGTCTTACAAAATAAATTTCAGAGTTACCCTAGACTTCTGGCTCTTACTCAGTCTGGACATACTTGATCTCCCTCCTTTCCATGTGCTCCTCTCCTACCCAACAGCCCCCATCTTTTTCCTACCTAACAATTTTTCCCCACCTAACAATTTCTATAATCTCTGAACCTGTCAGGGTTCTTGGTAACACATCACAAAACCTGACCCTGGCTAATAAAAACAGAAAAGAAATTTTTTTAGAAGAATGTCTGGAACATATTGGGAAGGCTGTAGAACTTTGACCAGAAAATTGGAAGCATCATAGTGTTAAACAAAAACCACAAAATTCAACCAAATAAACTTGAAGATCTAATTGGCTTTATTAAATGATTCGTGAATTGGGCAGGATCCCATCTTCAAGTCGAGGGAAGCTCCAAAGGGTTACAGAAAGGAAAAGGTTTTTAAAGACAAGACAAGGAAGTCATAAACAGAAAAAGGAATATTTTGGGTGAGGTTACCTTCCTTTGGGGACAAAAGAAAAGGGTCTTTGTAGTTGATTACCTCATCTTTCTTCGGGAGATGGAGAGGGTCCATGTAAAAGATTACCATATTGGTACTGACCAGGAAGTTTATGACTGACTGGTTAAGACTACATTTCTGAGGGAGGTTGAAAGTGCAGTTAGGTTAGGTATTAAGCCCTAGTGTGGTGACTTGGCCTAACCAATGCCATTTGGGGCCTATAGTTTCTTTTTAATAAAAAGTGGAGCTTTGTCTCCCATCTGTTGTGACACTTTCCCTCAAACAGGAAGGATGCTCAGATGTTGGACTGCCCAAAATGATAAACATATAATCTAGTTCTTCTAACCCTCTTTTAGTATATGTTGTTAGTGATCTGCTCAGATCGACTTGACCAGCCAGGACACCCAAACCTCCAGCTGTTTGTGAGTACACTGCAGCTGACAGCATATACCTGTGACCTTCTCAGAAAGATTGACCTTGACTAACTGGAGCAGCCAAGGACAGAGGCATAAACTCTTGGATCCTTTGCCCTGTCTCTGCAGTGAGATTTATGCTCCAGAATCTGTCTTGTATCAAGCTAAGGTTAGATTTTGTGTGAGATTATATCCTTGCTTGGTTCTTCCTCTGCCCTATTCTGCTTCCTTTACTCCTGTACAGATTTCTCCTGAGTGTACTCCTTCAAACAATCCCTGTCTTAGGCTCTGTTTCCAGGGAACCCAACCTAAGATTCACCCTTCAACAGAGTTGACCACCATCTCTTTTGTGTTACCAAAATTCCTACTTGATTTCTTTTTAATGGCACTTACTACTTGTCTGACAATTTTTTTCACATGTGTATATCCCTTAATAGTGTAGGAGCCAAGGGCAGGTGCCCCAAGATGCACTTTGGCATGAAGATTATTTTGAGTTACAAGCAATTAAAACCCAGAAGATTCAGGAAAAGCTCTGTATCTCCCCCTCAATTGCCTTAATGTACATTGGAAAGGAGAGCCTGTACTAGATATTCCTTTTTACCTATGAAACTTACCTACATAATAGGGCAACTTTTGTTTCCCAAATATCTCCTCTCACCTTCCTGCTAATGGTCTTCCTCCCCTCTGTATCCTCAGATGCCTACCCCTCTCAACTTAGGATGTCATTTAAGCCTCATGTTGCCTGACTATCTTTGGAATTTCATGTCTATGTGGATTCCCCATATATACAAAACTAAATTTGATTTTTTCCTGTTAATCTGTCCTATGTCAATTTGATCCTTAGCCCTGCTAGAAGGACAGAGGAAATTTCTTCCTCCCCAACAGTAGGCTAGGAAATCTTTGAGTGCAGAAAATGGATGAATTTTTTTTTTCTCTCCTTAAGCCCTAGCATATATGTAATGGAAACTTTTAAAAATGGTGAGGTGAACTTAGTTGAAAATTAAGGCCAGATCACAGTGGATTAAAGAATGAATAGAAGTGAGATAGTGGAGGCAATAAACACAATGGTAGGCTATTCTTTGCAATATCTAAATGTGCTTTGGAATATCATTATTGGCTTACCTATTTTATCCCCCTACTAGATTGTGGATGAAAGAGCAAAAACAAGTTTTTAATAATTAGTCTCAGGCCAAAAGGATTTCTTACAAGACATAAAGTTCATGCAATCTAGTTAATTTCCCAAATGGGTTAAATAAATTCTTAGTTTCTTTGCTAGTTTCATTATTATCTACTCAGAAAGAGTTCAATTTTAAAATTTTTTCACTTAGCAATTTATTCCTTTCAAATGTCTGAAAATAAGACTGCATGGCCAGGACTAAGGATTCCACACACTGTTTCAGCATTTTTGAAGCCTATATTCCTTATCACTCACCTACTTTGCACAATTATTTCATATTTTGCAAATGATTCCAGTTTTATTACCATGTTGCCTCATCTATAGGAGTCTGTGTGCAGTGGATATAGGGTAGTCATAAAGTTTACTGAGCATTTATTATGTATAGAATACTTTGCTATCAATTGTTGGGGGCTAGAAGGTTGATAAGAAAGAACAGAAGGTGTCTCTATGTTGAAGGAGCTCAAGCTTGCTAGAATCATGGCATACATAGCGGCATACATAGCTTAGGATCACTTAAAGAGGACCTCATCAACCAGTTTCAAGTTAGTTAATAATTAATATTGAACTTGTAGGGTTTAAGAGAGTATGATGAGATGATAAGCAGGCACCACGTCAATCAGGAAAGGAAGTTTTTTGGAGAGAAATTATTCTCAAGTGTGCTAATGAACCTAATCATTTAAAAAGATACTTTCTCAATATTCTTAGGTAGCCAATGCCCTGCTTCTCATTTCTACTCTATAATTCTCAAGACATGATTCTAATCATGCTATACCCAAACACTGGAACAAATTGAGTGTGTAGTGAACAGTCTGTATTTCAGGCTAGGAGCCTCACTGAGCTGCTGCCACTTGGTGAGATACCATTGGTCCACGTTTTAGCTTTCATATTTATAAATTCATAGATCTCTTTTTCTCAATGAACCCAAAGGTGACCAGGTTCTACATGAAGGATCAGCAACCTTTATCTGTAAGGTGTAAATATTTTACAATTTATAGTCTTTGTCACAACTATTCAACTCTGCTATTTTAGTATGAAAGCAGCCACAGACGATATGTAAATGATGGATGTGGTTATGTTCCTATAAAACTTTATTTATGGGGGCACCTGGGTGGCTCAGTTGGTTAAGCAACTGCCTTCGGCTCAGGTCATGATCCTGGAGTCCCGGGATCGAGTCCCACATCGGGCTCCCTGCTCAGCAGGGAGTCTGCTTCTCCCTCTGACCCTCTTCCCTCTCGTGCTCTCTGTCTCTCATTCTCTCTCTCTCTCTCTCTCTCAAATAAATAAATAAATAAATAAATAAATAAATAAATAAATAAAATCTTTAAAAAAAAACAAAACTTTATTTATGAAAACAGGTGGCTGGCCAGAATCGGCACACAGGTTGTCTGCCAATCCCTGCTATAGAAGATTGACTCATACCACCAATAGTAATTCTAAAAGTCATTAATCATCTGCAGATAGGACTCACATATAACTAGGACAGATTACCTACATAAAACATCTTATCAGAAATTAGCCACTAATGTAACTAAACTACAAATTAGAAGGTTGCTTTATTAAGCAATGGGTCAGGCAAATGTCATTGTTTTCTTGGTTTGTATTCTCCCAGAAGTGACCTGAGAAAATGGTTTAACTGAAAATATTTATTTGGCAGATAATCCCTAGAAATATCAGAAGGAAGTACAGAAGCAAAACAGGGAAGAGAGGGAAGCCAGCAAAATTTGCATTGACAAGCAAGACAACTAAGGGCAACTCTAGCATGCCTCAGCTTTATCCCACTCATGAGGCAAGGGAGCTGGGATATTTATCCATTAACTGTGTCAGTCATTAGTTGAGAGTTGCTTCTGGGAATGGGGAGGGCAGAGAGGGCTCCAGTGTCTAGAGAGAGACTTCAGGCAAAGCTGGAAGTTGGACAGCATATATGGACACAGTAAATGTCAGGTGTATATGAGTGGGGCACCAACAGTATCTGCTTCAACTGTTTTCTCCCAAATGATATTCATAATAAGGTAATAGGGATTAATGAGTTAATTTTCTATTATAGGAATTTTTCTGAATAAATGGAATTGGTACTATAGAAACCAACCAACCTTCTCCTCCATATATTGGATAGGTACTAACATATATTTTAAATAGCTAATCTCTTTTCTGAAATATTCTTCATCAGACAACCATAATTTATATAATCTTAACATGGAACATATTAGAATTGTCATGATTATGGCTTACTTTTATTGGTTTATATTTTCTTTAATAGTTTTTTTGAGAAATAGAAAAACATGGGGCTTTGCTGATCAGAAGTGGACCAACACTTGCCCCACTCTCATTTGGCCTTGGTCTATGGTGGTTCAGTGCCCTATGTCTACTGTGCTGCTATCTTTATCATTAGAGGACATCAAAGGCTGGCCTATGGAAAAGGAGAAAGTGGATTGGCAGTGGAAGAAGAAAAGTGGGCAATAATGCAAGGAAACAAGTACCTAGGAGTATCAGAAGCCAAAGGGTTGGACAGAAATAGGGTGAGCAATAATCACTATAGCCTATGGGAAAAGGAAGAGATAAAAACAGGACTTTTCTGACTCCTTTAATATACATATTATATAAATATATAAAATATAAATATATTTCTAATTATAATTAGTAATAACAATAGTGATGGTCATGGGAAGATTTGGGGGTTTTCACTTTATGGGGGTTTGGGTTTTTGGTTTTTCTCTATTGTTCTTTACCAGACCGTTTTTTTCTTTCTTTTGGTTTGGCTACTTGGGCTTATAGTTCTACGTAGAAGGACTGGTTGCTTCTGGTCACCTATAAGTTATTCCAGGAGGACCTAGATAAATTCCATGGTCATAGCTGAATGCAAAGATAAGGAGGATCACAACTATCTTCTTTGTCAGGTTATGTAGACCCTTAGGGGTTAACCAGGCAGAATTACTCTGGGAACATCTATGGAAAACTAGAGTGGATATGTACTCTCTGGGTTCATCCCAGTTTTGAAATACAACCTATAAAAGAACTCCAAAATGCTGGCATACTCAGAGCAAAATAATTCTGCCTTGAAGCCAACCAACAGCAATATAAGCCAAGCAGTTGAGAGCATAGGTTTTGGCATCATGCAGACCTGAGGTAGACTACTCAGTTACTGAGCTCCACTGCATGGTATATTCATCCAGACATATATATCAATGCCTCATTGAGCATACCATGAAGAATCCACTCTCACAAAAGCATCTGAGGGCAATGTAGACTTTCTTTAAGATTCCATGGTGGAGATCAAAAAGGAATTTACATCATGCTACCCAAAGCAATCAAATTTAAAATCTCTATTTAACATTTATATTCTTTCAAGTCCCTTCTTAGTCTTCCTACTACAATGATTTTCTTTCTGTCCTTCCTCCATACAGCACCCATTGCCATTGGCTTCATGTTCCTCATTCTCACCCCTACTTATTTTTTCTTCCATCTAGCTATGCAATTGAGCCACCTTCCAGATCTCCAGCTCAGTAATCCAGAGTATTTTCCAGTTAACAGGATCTATCCTCCTTAGAAGGCAAGCAGGATTATGTGTTACTGGTTGCAAGGTGTGGGGGGGGCATTATTTCGTATGCCTCATTTTTCCACAAAGGACTTTTCCTTAATTGGTATTTTTTTCCTCTGTTTCCATTTCATTAACTGAGAAACATGGGAGCCACACTTCCAGCTTTTCTCTGCTTCCTTGTCTACTCCTTTCCAAGGGTGAAGGAATAACTTTTCTGATTAGGGACCCTAGGAAAAGGGACACAATAGGTGTGTGTAGCAGCCATGGAGGTGTGCCACTCAGATCACCCTTCAGGAAAGAACTTGCCATTCAGTTGCAACAAATGAAATTAGCTGACAGCCTCCAGATTTTGAAGGCTATGTTCTCCTTGGGTAGCTCCAACCAATGATCACACGTAGTAGGAACGCTAAGGCCTGGACATTTCTGCCCAATGTACAACTCCTTTAACAGGTAGAGTTTGCTCTAGAGCTCCCTAAAGGGTTGACTCACATTTTGTCAAATCTGCATTGAGATCCCAGGCTCTCAAATTCTGCTTCTTCCCTGTTTTATCATTCACAGGATTTACTACTCAGTCCTAAAAGCTTTTGCATTTCTGTGTCTCAGAGTTGGCCTCCCAGAAGACCCAACTAACATGATGTGGCTCTATAGCTCCTCACTCTCTTCCCCCTGCCCCACTCAATTTGTGCAAAGGACTCACACACTCTTACAAACTACATGTGATGAGTTCCCCAGGGAATGATTTCCTCCTGCAACTGGGAAGCTGCGTTCTTGAATGTGCTGTTAGGGAAGAGGTTTTGGTGGATGCATTATTACCATACATTCAGTTTCATTCTACAGTTCAATCTTAAAGTAACAAAGCTGGTATTTTTAACTTTATTTGTTTGATTCTTGTGACTTATGTCTCAATTAGTTTTTGACATAAGAAGGAAACAAAAAAAAAGCTGATTTATTTATCTCCTCAACTCTAGCATGAATAGAAAAGAATTCTTACATGTAACTTGGAATACTTGAATGATTTTCTGGAGGCCATATAAGGTATTACTTCTGCCTCTTCGTACTGAATTCATTTTTTAAAAAAATTCATCAAAGGCATGATCTTAAAAAGTGATGAATATTTAGCAGAGTGACAGACAAAATTTGATTAAGAAACTATTGCAGTAATCACTTCTGTAGATAGACCTATTACTTCCTTGAAGATTTGGGGATATAAAAATAGAATGTCTGGACCATGATCATGAGACTTGCCTAGAATGTTTGTGTCTGTGTGATATGTGCACAATGGAGGAATTGGTTGGTCCTATATAGGTTGTTCAGAAAGGGGCTTTAGCAGACAGGCTTTAGGGTACCAGTCATAATCCCTGTCTTTGGGAACTACCCTGCATACAGCCTCTGCTGATGTGTTGGTCTAGGCAGCCAGTGTTATGCCATGGCACCTCTGTCTTCCCCCTAAGATGCTTAGCCCATTTTGACTCAGTACCTACCTGTAGAATCACTCACTGTTGATTTATCACCTATTGCCCCTCAGTTCACCCAGAAGATTGCAGCTTCAGTGAACAGTTACTTGTTCTCTTACTCACCAGATGCTTCTTAAATTGAGTGTCTGTATTTTCCTGGCTAAGGGCATTCTCTGGCTACAGGAATATGGTAGGTCCACTCATGAGGCAGGCCAGATGTACCAGGAAATTTATTGCCCTAGGAGTGACTCCTGATTAATAAAGGCCAGAAGTTGGTGGGTACCTCCCCGATTTCCTCACTCTCTTAGAGGGACATTCCTTTTTTTAAGATTTTATCTATTTATTTGTCAGAGAGAGAGAGAGAGAGAGCACGAGGGGGGGGGGGGGGGGATGTGTGGCAGGCAGAGCAGGCAGAGGGAGAAGCAGGCTCCCCGCTGAGCAAGGAGCCCAAAGCAGGACTCGATCCCAGGACCCTGGGATCATAACCTGAGCCGAAGGCAGATGCCTACACAACTGAGCCATCCAGGCCATCCCTGGAGGGACAGTTCTGTAGTATAATCTACAGAGTCTCTCTAAGGGTCCCCAACAGAATTACGCTCCATAGCAATAACCCACTTATTAGCAAATCTTGTTCTTTTTATATTTTTTATTTAAATTCAATTAGCCAACATACAGTACATTAGTTTCAGATGTAGTGTTCAATAATTTATTAGTTGCATATAACACACAGTGCTCATCACATTACATGCCCTCCTTAATGCCTATCACCCAATTACCCTAACTCCCCCAGCCACCACCCCTCCAGCAACCCTCAGTTTGTTTCCTTTTTTTTTTTTTAAGATTTTATTTATTTATTTGACGGAGGGAGAGACAGCGAGAGAGGAAACACAAGCAAGGGGGGTGGTAGAGGGAGAAGCAGGCTCTCTGCCGAACAGGGAGCCCGACGCGGGGCTCGATCCCAGGACCCCGGGATCATGACCTGAGCCAAAGGCAGACGCTTAACGACTGAGCCACCCAGGCGCCCCTCAGTTTGTTTCCTATAGTTTAAAGTCTCTCATGGTTTTTCTCCCTTTCTGATGACTTCCCATTCAGTTTTCCTTCCCTTACGATATAATCCTCTGTGCTGTTTCTTATATTACACATATGAGTAAAACCATATTATAACTGTCTTTCTCTGTTTGACTTATTTCACTCAGCATAATGCCCTCCAGTTCTACCCACATTGATGTAAATGGTAAGTATTCATCCTTTCAGATGGCTGAGTAAAATACCATTGTGTGTGTGTGTGTGTGTGTGTGTGTGTGTGTGTGTGTGTGTGTGTGACATATTCTTTACCCATTCATCTGTCAATGGACATCTTGGCTCTTTCCACAGTTTGACTATTGTGGAGATTGCTGCTATGAACACTGGGGCGCAGGTGCCCCTTCGGATCACTATATTTGTATCTTTGGGGTAAATACCTAGTAGTGCAATTGCTGGGTTATAGAGTAGCTCTATTTTTAACTTCTTGAGAAACCTCCATACCATCTTCCAGAGTGCCTGTAGCAGCTTGCATTCCCACAAACAGTGTAAGAGGTGGGGCGACTGGGTGGCTTGGTCGTTAAGCGTCTGCCTTCGGCTCAGGTCATGATCCCAGGGTTCTGGGATCGAGCCCCACATCGGGCTCCCTGCTCTGCGGGAGGCCTGCTTCTCCCTCTCCCACTCCCCCTGCTTGTGTTCTTCTCTCGCTATCTCTGTCAAATAAATAAATAAAATCTTAAAAAAAAAAAAACAGTGTAAGAGGGTTCTCCTTTCTCCGCATCCTTGCCAACATTTGTTGTTTTGTCTTGTTAATTTTAGCCATCCTGGCTGGTGTAAAGTGGTATCTCATTGTGGTTTTGATTTGTATTTCCCTGATGCCAGGTAATGTGGAGCATTTTTTCATGTGTCTGTTGGCCATTTGTACGTCTTCATTGGAGAAATGTCTATTCATGTCTTCTGCCCATTTCATGACTGGATTCTTTGTTTTGGGGGGGGATGTTGAGTTTGGTAAGTTATTTATAGATCTTGGATACTAGCCCTTTATCTGATATGTCATTTGCAAATATCTTCTCCCATTCTATAGGTTGCCTTTTAGTTTTGTTGACTGTTTCCTTTGTTGTGCAGAAGCTTTTTATCTTGATGAAGTCCCAATAGTTCATTTTTGCTTTTGTTTCCCTTGCCTTTAGAGACATGTCTTGCCAGGAGTTGCAGCGGCCGAGGTCGAAGAGGTTGCTGCCTGTGTTCTCCTCTAGGATTTTGATGGATTCCTATCTCACATTTAGGTCTTTCATCCATTTTGAGTTTATCTTTGTGTGTGGTGTAAGAGAATGGTCGAGTTTCATTCTTCTGCATGTGGCTGTCCAATTTTCCCAGCACCATTTATTGAAGAGACTGTCTTTTTTCCATTGGACATTCTTTCCTGTATTGTTGAAGATTAGTTGATCATAGAGTTGAAGGTCCATTTCTGGGTTCTTTATTCTGTTCCATTAATCTGTGTGTCTGTTTTTGTGCCAGCACCATACTGTCTTGATGATTACAGCTTTGTAATAGAGCTTGAAGTCTGGCATTTGTAATGCCACCAGCTTTGGTTTTCTTTTTCAACATTCCTTTGGCTATTGGGGTCTTTTCTGATTCTATACAAATTCTAGGATTATTTGTTCCAGCTCTGTGAAAAATCTTGATGATATTTTGATAGGGATTGCATTGAATGTGTAGCTTGCTCTGGGTAGCATAGACATTTTAACAATAATTTTTCTTCCAATCCATGAGCATGGAATATTTTTCCATTTCTTTGTGTCTTCCTCAGTTTCTTTCATAAATGTTCTGTAGTTTCTAGATTACAGATCATTTACCTCTTTGGTTAGGTTTATTCCTAGGTATCTTATGGGTTTTGGTGCAATTGTAAATGGGATAAATTCCTTAATTTCCTTTCTTCTGTCTCATTGTTAGTGTATAGAAATGCAACAGATTTCTGTGCATTGATTTTATATCCTCCCACATTGCTGAATTTCTGTATGAGTTCTAGCAATTTGGGGGTGGAGTCTTTTGGGTTTTCCACTTAAAGTATCATGTCATCTGTGAAGAGTAAGAGTTTGACTTCTTTGCCAATTTGAACACTTTTTATTTCTGTTTTCTGATTGCTGAGGCTAGGACTTCTAGTACTATGTCGAACAACAGTGGTGAGAGTGTCATGTTCCTGACCTTACAGGAAAAGCTCTGTTTCTCCCCATTGAGAATATTTGCTGTGGGCTTTTCATAGATGGCTTTTGTGATAATGAGGTATGTTCCCTCTATCCCTACACTGTGGAGAGTTTTAATCAAGAAAGGATGCTATATATTGTCAAATGCTTTTTTGCATCAATTGAGAGGATCATATGGCTCTTGTCCTTTCTTTTATTAATGTGATGTATCACACTGATTGATTTGCAAATGTTGAACTATCCTTGCAGCCCAGGAATAAATCCCACTTGGTGGTGGTGAAAATCATTTTAATGTACTGTTGGATCCTATTGGTTAAAATCTTGGTGAGAATTTTTGCATCCATGTTCATCAAGGATATTGGTCTCTAATTCTCCTTTTTGATGGTATCTTTGTCTGGTTTTGGGATCAAGGTAATGTTGGCCTCATAGAACGAGTTTGGCAGTTTTCCTTCCATTTCTATTTTTGGGACAGCTTCAGTAGAATAGGTATTATTTCTTCTTTAAATGTTTGATAGAATTCCCCTGGGAAGCCATCTGGCCCTGGACTCTTGTTTTTTGGGGGGAGGTTTTTGATTACTGCTTCAATTTCCTTGCTGGTTATTGGTCTGTTCAGATTTTCTGTTTCTTCATGTTTCAGTTTGGGTAGTTTATCAGTTTCCAGGAATGCATCCATTTCTTCCAGATTGCCTAAATTGTTGGCATATAGTTGCTCATAATATGTTCTTAAAATTGTTAGTATTTCCTTGGCGTTGGTCATGATCTCTCCCCTTTCCTTCATGATTTTATTAATTTGGGTCCTTTCTCTTTTCTTTTTGATAAGTCTGGCCAGAGGTTTATTGATCTTATTAATTCTTTCAAAGAACTAGCTTCTAGTTTCATTGATCTGTTCTACCATTTTTCTGGTTTCTATTTCATTGACTTCTGCTCTAATCTTTATTATTTCTCTTCTCTTGTTTGGTTTAGGCTTTATTTGCTGTTCTTTCAGCTCCTTTTTAGCTTGTGTATTTGACACTTTTCTAATTTTTTGAGAAAGCCTTGTGTTGTAATGTACTTCCATCTTAGGACCTCCTTTGCTGTATCCCAAAGGTTTTGAACAGTTGTGTTTTCATTTTCATTAGTTTCCATAAATTTTAAAAATTTTTCTTTAATTTCCTGGTTGACCCATTCTTTAGTAGGATGCTCTTTAACCTCCGTGTGTCTGAGTTCCTTCCAAATTTCCTCTTGTGACTGAGTTCAAGTTTCAAAGCATTGTGGCCTGAAAATACGCAGGGAATAATCCCAATCTTTTGGTATTAGTTGAGACCTGATTTGTGACCCAGTATGTGATCTATTCTGGAGAATGTTCCATGTGCATTTGAGAAGAATGTGTATTCTGTTGCTTTTGGATGGAATAATCTGTATATATCTGTGAAGTACATCTGGTCAAGTGTGTCATTCAAATCCCTTGTTTCCTTGCTGATCTTTTGCTTAGAAGATTTGTTGATTGCTGTGAATGGAGTGTTGAAGTCCCCTACTATTATTGTAATAATATCAATATGTTTCTTTAATTAGGTTATTAATTGGTTGATATAATTGGCTGCTCCCAAATTAGGAGCATCTTCTTGTTGTAGAGCCTTAAGTATGAGTATAGTGTCCCTTTCATCCCTTACTACAATCTTTGGTTTAAAATCTAATTTGGGGCGCCTGGGTGGCTCAGTTGGTTAAGCGACTGCCTTCGGCTCAGGTCATGATCCTGGAGTCCCAGGATCGAGTCCCACATCGGGATCCCTGCTCAGCAGGGAGTCTGCTTCTCCCTCTGACCCTCTTCCCTCTCGTGCTCTTTATCTCTCATTCTCTCTCTCTCTCAAATAAATGAAATCTTTTTAAAAAAATAAAATAAAATAAAATAAAATCTAATTTGTCTGATATGAGGATTGCTACCCCAGCGTACTTTTGAAGTCCATTAGCATAGTAAATGATTCTCTACCCCCTCACTTTCAGTCGGGAGGTGTCTTTGAGTCTAAAATGAGTCTCTTGTAGACAGCATATGGATGGGTCTTGCTTTTTTATCCAATCTGATACCCTATGTCTTTTTGATTGGAGCATTCAGCCCATTTACATTCAGAGTAGCTATTGAAAGATATGAATTTAGTGCCATTGTATTGCCTGTAAAGTCCCTGTTTCTGTAGATTGTCTCTGTTTCTTTCTGGTCTATGTTATTCTTGGGCTCTCTCTTTGCTTACAGGATCCCCCTTAATATTTCTTGCAGGGCTGGCTTGGTGGTCACATATTCTTTCAGTTTCTGTTTGTCCTAGAATCTCTTTATCTCCCCTTTCATTCTGAATGACAGTTTTGCTGGATAAAGTATTCTTTTTTTTTTAAGTTTTTATTTATTTATCTGAAAGAGAGAAAGAGAGAATGAGAGAGAGAGAGTGGGAGGGGGGAAGGATAGAAGGAGAAGCAGACTCCCCGCTGAGCAGGGAGCCCAACATGGGACTCGATCGCAGGACCCTGAGATCATTACCTGAGCCGAAGTCAGATGCTTAATGATTGAACCACCCAGGTGCCCTGGATAAAGTATTCTTGGCTGTATGTTCTTCTCATTTAGTACCCTGAATATATCATGTCAGCCCTTTCTGGCCTGCTGGGTCTCTGTGGATAGGTCTGATGCCAATCTAATATTCCTACCCCTGTAGGTTAGGAAACTCTTGTCTTGAGCTGCTTTCAGGATTTTCTCTTTTTTTCTGAAATCTGCAAGCTTCACTATTATATGTTGGGGTGTTGATCTATTTTTATTGATTTTGGGAGGGATCCTCTCTACCTCTTGGACTTGAATGCCTGTTTCCTTCCTCAGATTAGGGAAGTTCTCAGCTGTGATTTGCTCAAATATACCTTCTGGCCCTCTCTTTCTTCTCCCTCAGGGACCCCAAAAATTCTAATATTGTTTTGTTTTATGACATCGCTTATTTCTCAAAACCTCCCCTCAGGATCCGTTAGTTGTTTTTCTCTCTTTTCCTCAGCTTCCTTCCTTTCCATCAACTTGTCTTGTCTTCTATGTCACTTATTCTCTCTTCTGCCTCATTTACCCTGTTAAAGCATCCAATTTAGACAGCATCTCAGTTAAAGCGTTTTTAATTTCAGCCTGATTAGAGAAATCCGAAGAGGTCAGAAACCAGGAAAAAATAAAAAAGATAAAGAAAAAAAAAGGGAAAGAAAAAAAGAGGGGGAGAGAATATAATCTCACAGGGTGGACAAAACAGGGTGATCCACTTGGTCCTGAGTGTATTGTGATCTGTGTCTTAGAAGACCCTAAATCCAAAAACTGTAAAGAAAGCAAAACTTATATATATGTATGTATGTATGTATGTATATATATATATACACAATATATATATATATACACAAAAATAAAATTGAATAGAGGGAAAGGAAGCCCAAAATGAAGACTATATCTATAAAATGTAAATGTAAAAAATGAAAGTTTAAAAAAAAGACTTAAAAACAAAGAGTTGATAGAATAAGAAAATAGTTGAAAAGGGAAAAAAGAGAAAAAAGAAATGGAAAATTTTAAGCTGAAAGATAAACGAATCATGAGGAAAAAAACCTCGAATTCTATATACTATTTTCCCCTAGTGCTGGAGTTTTACAGTCTTGTGTGGTCCATAAACTTGCTGTTCACCTGTTCTTCCAGTTGGTCTTCTGGGGGAGGGGCCTGCTGCACTGATTCTCAGGTATTTTTGCCTCGGCAGAGTTGGACCATCCCTTGCCAGGGGGCCGGGCTCAGTGTAAGCTGTTTTTTATTGCTCTGTGTGGCTTTTGTTCCCTGAAAGCTTTCCCGCCTCTTTAGAGGATCAAAATAAAAATGGCCGTGCTTTGATCTCCAGCCCCAGAGCCAAAAGATCGCAGTCCCCTCTCTTTAGTAAATCCTCAGGGATAAGTGGTCTTCACTTTTGCATGTGCCAAACTGCTTACTTTTGTGGTGTACATCCACACCAATCCTCCTGGGGAAAGGTGGAGAGTTGTTGCTTTCCTGTCTTTTGCAGGGCTCCCGCACTGACAGCTGTCCCCCAGTCATACATGCACCTGCTCCACCCCTCTCAGGGGAAGGTGGGGGATCCCCACATTCCTGTCCTTTGCAGGATCCCCATACGGAGAGCTGTCACCTGCGATCAGGCCGCAGCTCACGGTTTATGGAGAACAGAGTTGAGAGCCCTCTCCCGAGCTCACTGACCATAATCAGTTTCCCCACTACAATGCTTGGGAACTCTACTGGCTCAGGCACCCCTTTTCTTTCTGTGACTCTGGGGGTCCTGAGACTACACTGTCCTACCTAGGATCCTGCCCTGCTTCACCAAGTGAGCACCTTTCAGGCAGGGATGTCTCTCACTGAAGCAGATTTCTAAGGGTTCTGATTTCGTGCTCTGGAACTATATCATTTTCCAGTAGCTGGCTTATGGTGGCTCCCTCCCCGCTGCCATTTATCTTCTGATATATCCCCTCAGATTCACTTCTCTGCACCTCCTACCTTTCAAAAAGTGGTCGCTTTTCTACTTGGAGAGTTACAGCAATTCTTTTCTTACATCTTAGGTTGAATTCATGGGTGGTCAGAATGATCTGATAGTTACCTACCTAAATTAAAGGGACCAGATGAAATGAGGTCCCCTACTCTTCCACGAACTTGCCTCTCCTCCCTCAACAAATCTTTTACTGATTTCCCCCGTCTTCTTTTCCCTCTCTATGCTTCTCAGTATCACTCTGAAAATTAGTTCTACACAAACCCTTTTCTCAGGATCTACTTATAGGGGAACTCAAACAAAGACACCACCCCTGCTCCTATCAGACTTTCTTTAGTAAATTTAAAAAAATGAGTTGGTGAAAAACAGAAAGAAGCAGACATATGGAGTACAGTGAAGTCAACGAAATTGTGGAGCTTTTTGGTAAAGAAGCAGGAGCTCTTATGTCTGTCTCAGGAAAGGCCTTGAATACAGAGCCCTCTCTAGTTACAACTCCTGCCAGAGCCAGTCCCATATCCATGAGCTTGCCTGCTGCTAGTTTAACTATGTTTCTGTTCCTTGCAAGCTAAATAGCCTTCACTTGACCAGAAGGCCAAATGAATTCAAGTTTGTTCCAAATATGTCTCTTCACAACGGATTATTTTCATTTGTAATGGAGAAACTGGGGCAACTCGTAGGTTCATCATTAATGACAGTCCCTCTTAACCATAACATTCTAAAATGTGGGAGAAGCTCTCGTCCCAGCAGCAACTCATTATTAAATCATTTTGAAGTTTAAAACGTAGGTCTGGAAACATGTGTATAGAGAACTACTTGTTCATTTTATTTGATTCTTGTTATTTCCAAACAGGGCCTAAAGAGGGTAGAATATCCTATTTCAAGTCCCATGGTCCCATATGACTTTACTTTTTTTAGACAGCCTGGTGATCACTAGTTAAGAATATTTCTGTCAAGTCAATTTTTAAAAATTATTACATTATCCCAGCTTAGTAAGAGAAAGAATAGGGCATAGGAGTGGGTAGCAGGTAGGACCTCCACCAGAGTGAGAGTGCCCCTCTGAGGAAGACAACCACAATCATGCTTTTAAAAATCCCTTCTATTCTAATTACCTCAGCAGAGGAGAGAGAAGAAGAACTGAGTGGTGAAAGGAGGTCCCTGAAACTACAGTCAGATCCTTGGGAAATACATTCCTTTGGTCATTATCATTGCCTATTCTGTAAGTAAGCTGAAATAAAGTTAAGCCTGTTAGCAAATATCTCCACAACCAATCAATAAAGAGCTCAGGTTATACAGACCATGGTTTCATCCAGCTTTAGTGTTTTTGGATTTTGAGATAATGATTTGTGAGTTCCTGTCCTCTAAAGGGGTATCTACACAGTGTTGGCTTCCTAGGAAAAAAAACTCAGCAGGCCCCAACAAGGACTGCCATGCAAATACTGCAGACTGCATGGTTTGGCAGGAGAAGGAGGCCTGCAAAAACTATACAATCTGAGACCCTTGGTGTGGACCCCTAGATGCAGGGTTGAATCACACTGGCTGGCACTGCAAAGAACCATATTTAACCCTACCTCATGCCAAGTTTTTATCTAGTGCAGGTCACAGAGGGATTTTAGGTACCTCCTTTCATGCAGACTTTCTTGCTCCTCATGTTGTGCTGAACTGTCCTGCTAAGAAACCTGGAAGACCCCACATAGCCAAATGTCAAAGATGTTATTAGCAATAATGGATAAACCAATACTATGGGCGCCTGGGTGGCTCAGTTGGTTAAATGGCTGCCTTCAGCTCAGGTCATGATCTCAAGGTCTTGGGATCTAGTCCCGTATCAGGTTCCCTGCTCAGTGGAGTCTGCTGCTTCTCCTTCTGCCCCTCTGCCCCTACTCATTCTCTCTCTCTCTCTCAAATAAATAAAATCTTTATTAAAAAAAGAAAAAAAAACCCAATACCATATGCCTCATGATGTGATGCTCTAAGAAAGACACAAAGTCATTTATGTAGCATTTCTGCCAGAAGAGTACAGAAATCAATCTAATCATGAGGCAACATCAGATAAACCCAAACTAAGAGACTCCTACAAAACAGCTAGCCTGTATTCCTTAAGAATATCCATGTTATGAAAGACAAAGAAAAGCTAAGAACTAGTCCATATTAAAGGAGGCTAAATACTCTGGTTTCTCTTCAGATCATATAAATCTTTCATCTTTTAAAGGAGGCTAGCGAGACATGACAACTACATGCAATGCATAAACCTGGATTGGATCTAGGAGAAAAAAAAAAGAACTGCCCAACAGTCATTATTATGATGATTGGTGAAAATTGATATGGACTGTATATTATAGGATAAATAACTGTATTGTTAAAAAACAAAATTCAACCAAGTAAATTTGAAGATCTAATTGGCTTTATTAAATGATTAATAAATTGCGCAGCATCCCATCTAGCAAGTAGAGGAGAGCTCTGAGGAGTTGTACAAAAAGGAAGGTTTTTACAGGAGGGAGGGTGGGGCAATAAAATTATTAGCAAAGGAAGAGATTTGTTCCAGGCAAGGTAGCTTTCTCCTTGGAGGAAGAACAAGGAATCCTATCATGTGGACTACCTCATCTTCTTGGGGGGGGGTGGATAGAGAGGGTCCATGTTTAGACCGAAGATCTTATTCATTTCATCCACAGAGTAAAGAGAACATAAGTGAGACATATAGAATATCAGCACATCTGACAGATTACCTCACTAGTGCAGAAAATTCCTGACTGACCAGTTAAAACTACATTTCTGAAGGAAATTGAAATTGAAATTAGAGTAGGTATTAAGCCCTAGTCTGGTGATTTAGACTAAGTGACACCATTTTGGGTATGTGGTTTTCTTTTTAGCAGTATTAATGTCAATATTCCTGAATTTGATACTTATACTATAGTTTTGTAAGAGAATTTCCTTGCTCTTAGGATATACTGGTGAAGTGAAGTAAGCTGCATCCATCTGCCCCTTCAACCTGAAATAATTCAGCGTGTGTGTGTGTGTGTGTGTGTGTGTGTGTCTGTCCGTGTGTGTATACAAGGTAGGGGTGAAAAAAATTTTCTGCCCTTCTAGTTTCTTTGGCTGGTCTAATAGTTAAATTGACTTAAGATAGATTAACAGAAGAAAAATAAAGAAAAGCTTAATAACATGTATACTTCCTATATAAATGGAAGAGGGTCAAGAAAATGGAGTTACTCTCTAAAATGGCTAAAGCCATCACCGTACTCCTGCTGAAGACAAAAGATGTTGGGGAAAGGAAAAGCTAGTCATGGAAGGTTACCAAGCAAAGCAGCATAATCAAGGGTAAGGTTGTTATGCAAATTTAGGTCATTTCCTTTTCCACTGAAAAGAGTTTCTAGAGATTGAGTCATCTGTCTCTTAGTGGTACAGAGAGGGAAACACACTTACAAATGGAGATTTCCCTTATACATATAAATGTCTCTTTCAAAAGGGTAACATCTACTAGGTTTTCCAAGCTTTGCCTGTGTTTGCAGTTTCTTAAAAATAATTAGCCTAAAATAATCCTTATGCCTAAGAGACATATTCTTAGGGGGTGGCAAATCCTGCTCCTATACAGTACAAACACATATAATGCATATGTGGAAAAATGGTAACAATTGATATAACTAGATAAAGGTAAAGGTAGGGAGTTATTTGTACTTTATATGCAATTTTTCTGTAAGTTTTAAATTATGTCTCAATAAAAAATTTAAAATACCAATTTATTTTTTTATTAAAAACAGGTTTTTTAATTTAATTTTTATTTTATTTTAAATCCAGTATAGTTAATATACAGTGTTATATTAGTTTCTGGTGTACAATACAGTCACTCAACGATTCTACACATTACTCAGTGCCATCACTATAAGTGCACTCTTAGTCTCCTTCACCTATTTCACCCATCCCTCCACTCACCTCCCCTCTGGCAACTACCAGCTTGTTCTCTATAGTTAAGAGTCTGTTTTTTGGTTTGTCTCCCTTTTTTTTTCTTCATTTTCTTTCTTAAATTCCACATATGAGTGAAATCATATGGTATTTGTCTTTTTCTGATTGACTTATTTCTCTTAGCATAATGCCCCCTCTAGTTCCGTCCATGTTTTTGCAAATGGCAAGAGTTCATTCTTTTTTATGGCTGAGTAGTATTCCATTTAAATACTCTAAGGCCACTGTAAAGTGGAAAGAGAATAGGTCTGAGGAAACTTGAGAACTCCTAGGTCCACCAAAATATAACTGAGCATTGTGAGATAAAGTCACTAAATCACTCTGAGACTCAGTTTTCTATAAAATTATTGAGCTTGTCTAGGTAATCTCCAGGATGAGTTCTTGTTCTCACACTTTGCAGGACTTTTCTTTCTACATCTTTACTCTAAAAACACAAAGTCATAAACTATTTTTCAACTGTATCTATTCCTTATTGATTCATTTAAATATAGCAGCCTTCTTCCTGAGAGCAAAACCACGAACCGACAACAATGACCAGTTTCAATATAAATGTCTGGAAATGCAATTTAATGCATTTTAGAATAGAACTGCTCTAATAGGAAGTATAATTAATTCAGAGGCATTCTTACAGAGTAACACTGGGTTTTTGGTATAGGTTCATCTCACCCTTAGAGTTAAGAGAACACAATTGAGGTATATGGAACATCAGCACATTTGACACATTTTAATAGGGGAGATGCAGTTTGTATCCCATGTAAATTAAAAAGTGGCAGGAAAAATAATGAATAGTTTCATCAACAGATTATGATATTATCTGTTGGCAATATTATCTGACTTCTAGTGATGCAATATAAGCCCAACAGCTAGCTATAAGAATAATGAATCTGAGCAAAAATTGATTGTGAAATGTTCTTGGCTTAAACCTGGAATAACCATCCTGCTGACCTAAGAGAAATCTAGGCAGTAAATCACTTCAGGAGGCCTAAGGATCCAGAAAACTCTGCTTCTAAAAGGTAAAGCATCATTTTCATTTGGAGACCTACTTTCAGGTACTAAATTAAATTTTAGATGGCCTCAGCTTTTTTCCTGTCTCTGAAAGACCCAACTCACAAATTTGTCATGCCTCCAGTTTCTGAAAGCTGGCAATGGTAGTCTTTTCTCAGATGAATTCCAAGGCTCGTTCAGCTTGGTTAGTTAATTACAGTCATTATCATGAAAAATACTAGGTCACATTAGTTCCATTTTTTGCTGAAGAGAGTAATGTGTGAATGTTTAGCCTGGTCATTTTGTATTCAGCACTGGCTTTTATTGCTTGGCTGTGACATTGGTCGAGGTCAACTGCAATGCAATGAGCAGGCAGGATAGAGTAACTTATGTCAGGAATGTGGCAATTGCATAATGTTACAGCATGTTTTTTTCTTCATCACAAATGCACTGAGCCACTGCCCCATTCCCAGCTCTGTCATCTTGGAAAAATGACTTGGCTTCTCTGTCTCTAAAATATTTTATCTATGAAATGGGGATATGATTTCTTGAAGAACAATGACTGAACTATCTTCTTATGACAACAAAGAGTTCCTACTTCAGAAGGAATTGTGAATCTGGGAATGTAGGACCTTCCTTTTGTTCTTTCCCAAAGCTTCACTGAAACAACAGGAAAGGGAATTTTTTAAAGAAAGAAACCTGAAAGGATAAATACAACAGGAGATAAGACAACAGCAACAAAATTTGGAAACTGGAAAGCAGTAAATGACCCAGAAAACCTGAGAAATTTGAATCCTAAACTGGCAGCAGGGAAAGCTAAGAACCAAACTGATTTATCTAGCAGCACCTTGAAAAGCTTAGGAACTGGTGGTAACAGCTAATCCTGGAAGTTGGGGTGTAGGTGGGACTGACTGCAGGAGGACTGGGTGAAATTCTTTTTATAAAGCATTTTGAGTCCAGATCCCTTTCACCATGTACTACACTTGATTGTCCTGTCTGCATTATGGCAGCAACTGGGGGATGGTCATTGAAGAGGATAGGATAGACCACTTCTGGATGGGGAAAACCAAGTATAGTTGAGGTCAGGAGTATTGTATGAAATAAGGGAGTATGTAAAAATTTATATACTGAATTTGATATGCCACTTATCCCAGACCTTATTCCATTCAGACCCTGTAGCAAGCAATGGCAGCCAGACTTGTGCCTTCTAGGCAGGTTATTGGATAATCCTTCTTTGTGGATATCGATATCAGATGTCACCCAAGGGAATATGCCAGTCATGTTACCACATTACCATGTCACCCATTCTCAACAAATAGTACCTACTCCCATAGAATTTCTAGTCAGCTTTGTAATACTTCATTCTTAAGTATGAACAGACAAACCAGAGAGTGATCTTCTGAGGAAAGCCTCTAACCTGAAAGACAGAGGCCAAATAAGACAAAACAAACATACAAACAGAAAAAGGAGTGTGGGGGGAGAAACTGCATTTGCAAGAAGAAAACTTTAAAGAAGAGAATTTCATTAGTATTTTTAGAGAGTAAAAGGAACATTCAGAGAACAAGAAAAGTATTTCAGAAATTAAAAGTTTGTAATATAATGTTCAAGAAATCTTCCAGAAAGTAGAGCAAGAACACAAAGAGATAGTATGGAAAAGATAAGAAAATTAAAGAACAAATCCAGATGGTCCAACATCCAATTAATGAAAATCACAGAAAAACGGCACAAAGGAAATGGAGAGGAAGAGATTATTAAAGAACTGGTAATAAAATGTCTTGTATTTAAAGGACATGGGCTTTAAGTTTAATGGGCTTATCAAGTGCCTAGCAAAATTTATAAAAGATAGACCTACATCAAGGCATATCATAACTAATTTTCAGAACCCTAAGGACAGAGATGATCTTACTTGCTTCCAGAGAGAATAAACTGTTCATATTCAAAAGGCCAGAGATTAGAATGACTTCAGACCTCTCAAAAACAGCCCAGTAGCTAGAAGGCAACAGGGAATGCCTTCAAGATTCTAAAGGAAAATTATTCCTAAGCTAGAATTCTATTTAATTATCAATGAAGTATCAGAATAGAATGAAAATATTTTTGTATAAGCAAAGTTCCCCCAAATTTACCTCTTCTATGTCCTTTCCTGCATCAACATAGGGAATAAATCAAGAAAAGGGAGATAAGGAAACTAGGAAACAGTGGATGCAACTAAAGAAGCCAAGAAGTTCACAGGCAAAAGGGTGAGAGACCATAGAATAACAATTGTGCACCAAGGGTAGAGACCCAGCTGTACAAATTGGAGGTGATTGGAAGATTTTAGAGAGGGTTATTCAAGATGTTGAAATGGAGAGAACACTGGATTATCAAAAGTGTTAAGAGGAGATTTTGACAACTAATGGAGAGTTCAGGTTTGAGTTGGCAATAAGAATGTAGAAAATTAAGCAAGCAAACAAAGAGTGGCAATCATTAACTCCAGGTAAAATTAAAAGTTGTGCAAATATGGAAAAATAACCATAGTATTGTATGGGGCTCAGTTGTGAACAGTATTTATATAGTCAAGGAAAACACTTAATATTGAACTCACCATAATTATGTTATAACTGTATGAAGATGATAGATGATGGGTGCATGTGTGTGGTGGATACTGGAAGGGTGAAAGTGAGCTAAATCCTCATTTTGAGTAATGGAAAGTTAATAGAAAATGCCAAAAACTGAAAACAAAGAAGCAAAAAACAAGTTACTTAAAGATATCAAATTAATTAGCTAAAATAATTAAAAATTGTTGCTACTGGAAGAGGAAATGGGGAAATGATTTGACTTTTTATACTCTGTGCAAATATAACTTTGATATAAATAAAAACTCAATTATAAGAAAGAAAGGGGACATCAATAAGAATAACAACAATAATTAAAGCACATCCAATTTGTTTAAATTTATGCCAAAAACCAACTAATTATTTTAAAAGCTGGAAAATAAAGGGAAAGAACCAAGCATTTATCTTGCTTTTCTTATATGCACTGTATGTCAAAGTAAACAAATAGTTGATGAAGGAAAATTTGTTTTTAGAAGTATTCCAGCAATAAATGAAGAAGGAACAACAGAGTTAGAATATGACCATTTTGTGACCCTAAGGATATAATGATTCTGGAAAGTGACCATCAGTGTCTGCTAACTGCATGAAAAGCAAGAAAATCAGACATTATGAGCCTCATGATGGAAGTACACCACCCACCTATAAATTATTCTTATCAAAAATTCAAATCAAGCAAACAAAATTCTAGAGAAACTTGAACACTGACTGATGATATAAAGGAATTGTTATTTAAGCATGTCAATGATATTGAGGTGTTTTTTAAAGTATTCTTATGTTTTAGTAGAGGAGTTCTTAAACATGAATGTACATCAGCATAAATGGGAGGTTAATTTAAAAACAGATTGCTTAGCCCCTACTCCCAGAGTTTCTGATCTGGTAGATCTTTGGTAGAGCCTGAGAATTTGCATTTCTGACTAGTTCCCAGGTGATGCCAAAGCTGCTGATATGGGGACTACCGTTTTAGACCTATATTCTGAGGTATTTACAGATGTAACTATATGATGTTTGAAATTTGTTTCAAAATTATCTGGGAAGGAGAGAAAGGGGTAGTAGAGGGTAATATATTAAAAAGATTAACCATGAGTTGGTAATTGTGAAAATTGGAAGATCAAAATATGGAGGTTTATTATAATTTTCTACTTTTGTATATGTTAGAAATTTTCTATTATAAAAGTTTTTTTAGTGGAAGGAAGGAAGGTAAAAAGACAACAAAATGAAATAAACTAAATAAAGCAAAATGTTTACAAGGATTTTCTCTGATACTTTCAGTTTTTTTTTACAGTGACCATGTATTACTTTTGTATTCAGAAAAAGTATTAAAATTTATTCATGCTAAAAATAGCTTAAAAAATAAATAAAATAAAATTTATTCATGCTTTTAAATGTTACTAGTCTATTATTACAATAAATAAAGGAGAGTTCATCAATGTTTCTGGACATATGGGCAACATATAAAAATCAGCTGCATTCTTACATACCAGCAATAAAGAGTCAGAAAGGGTAATTTTCAAAAAGGACTGTCAATATTACCAATGAAAAGCTCCTTGGAAGGGATAAATCTAACAGAAGTTGTGCAAAACTTCTATGCCCAAAATTTTAAGATTATTGAAAGACAATAAAGGTCTAAGTAAGTGGAGAGAAAAATTATATCAACAGATAGGAACACTCAATATTTTAAAGTTATCTACTCCCCATATTAATCGATAAATTCTATGCAATTCCAATCAAGATTTCAACTGTATTTTCATGGGACTTGAGAATCTGATTTTAAAATTAATATGGAAGAACAAAGGACCAAGAATAGCCAGGATTATTTTGAAGAAAAGAACTAGAAAGAACTTGCTTTACCAGATATCAAAACTTATTAGAAAGCTATAGTGTGTAGTAAACAGTATTTGTTCAGAGACAGATAAACAGACAAATGGAACTGAGTAGAAAGTTCAGAAATTGATCTGTGTGTTTACAGAAACTTTATATATGATAGAGGTGGTATTGCAGTTTAGTGGGAAAAGGATTAATGGTTTAATAAATGACATGGGGTAGTTGGTTAACAATAGAGAAAAAATTGAACCCATTCCTCACATCATACACCAAAAATGATTTCAGTAGATTGTGATATTTAAAAATGAAAAAGCAAAAGTTTGAAACTTTTAGGAGGAAATTAACAGATAATCTTTTTAAGAAATTTCCTTTACGATGGGAGGTAGAAAAGGGTTTTTAAACAAGACATTAGAAGAATCAACCATGGGGAAGGGAAGGAAAACCGAATGGGAAATCATCAAAGAGGGAGAAAAACCATGAGAAATTCTTAACTATAGGGAACAAACTGAGAGTTGCTGGAGGGGAGGTGGTGGGGGGATGGGGTAATTGGGTGATTGGCATTAAGGAGTGCACATGATTTGATGAGCACTGGGTGTTATACGCAACTGATAAATTGTTGAACACTACATCTGAGACTAATGATGTACTATATGATGGCTAACTGAATTTAAATTTTAAAAAAGTATCAACCATAATGGAAAAAATTGATAAATTTAAAGTTTAACTATATTAAAATTAAAAAGGTTTATGCATCAAAAGGTATCATAAAACATTGACAAGACAGACTGTGAGAAGATTTTTATAACACACATCACTAACAGGATTAGTTCTTATAATATATTAAAAGTTGCTACAAATAAATAAAAGAAAGTCAAACAGCCCAATCAAAAATGGGCAAAAGATATGAACAAGCAACTCATACACTATGAAAACTCATTGACCAATGAATAAAGTAACAATGCAATAACCCAGGAGACATCAGATTGACAAAAAATAAAAGTTTGATAATACCATGGGTTGATAATGATATAAACCAATGCAACCTCTCAGTTAGTGCTGGTAGGGATTATAAATTGCCTCAACTATTTTGGTTTAAAATTTGGCAATATCTAGTAAAATGTATGATCTCATAACCCAGCAATTCTGATCTTAGGTATGCTCTTTAAAGAAACTCTCATACATAGAAATGAGTAGATGTTTATGCATGATTTTAGTAGGAAAAGGAGTAAAACAGCTCTAATATTCATCAGTGCAAACTGGATAAGTATATTGTGGTATAGCATGGTCATATAATATAATACTATACAGCAATTAAAATGGATGAATTGGAGCTACATGCATCACTAGAGATAGATCTCAAGACCTATGATGATCCAAAAAGTAAGTTACAGAGGGTATGTACAGTATGATACCATTTGTAGTTTATCAACATGCAAATATATATACACACATATAAATTATATATATAAAGATACAAATAGAAATAATAAATGCCAAATTTAGGGTTGTAGTAACCTTTAGAGTAGGAAAAGACAATGTCCAATAAGGATATAGTCTTAAAATCAACCAACTAAAAATAATAGTAAGGGAATGATTATAACACCATTTTCAAAGTCTCATCACTGATTATTTTATATACATGAAGTATTCAGGGAGTTTTAATGAAATGATAAAGCCACCAACTGCTAGCCTGAGCAAATTGTAAAAAGCCATCATTAGCACCCTATCAAACTAAATAATGAGAGGTACTGTTCAATTATTGCTAGCAATAAGAAAGATGATAATTCCTCCTTCAGACAGCTTAGAGCAAAGCTGATTGCACCTTTTCTACCAAAGGCTATGTCCATCGCTTGGCTTGTGATACTTTAAGCATGTCAGGTCTTGAGCAATTTCTATATATCTCTTTGCAGCAGTCCCAACATTCAAATTAGCAACTAGATGTATGATTAACCAAGCAAGATAAGAAATCATCATGTGTTTTTAAGCTAAGCCCCATTTGTCCAAAGGGAAAGTAAAACCCAACCTACTAACAATAACAGAAATATTCCTGTATCATAGTTTAGTTGTGCTGTCATTTATAGAGTTACATAATTTTCATATTGAAATTTCACAATAGGTCTTTGCTTTTAGAAATGAGAAAGTATGGCAGTGTAGTAAAAATTATTTAATTGAACTATTTAAGTTCTGTTGTGACTTATATTATGATGAACCACTCTGCCAAAGAAGGGGAAAGAATATTACGTCCCATCTTGGCTTATAAAAAAAAATAACAAAATACTAGATAAACAACAGTAGAAGAATGCAGCCATTAAAAATTATACTTTTAAAGTACTTTTAATAAAAAATACAGCAATTCCATAGTTCTGTAAAAATCAAGAAACCCTATGCAAAGGCTTAAAAATTATGAAAGGAAATATATGAAAATATTATATTTCTCTAGATGTTGGGCTATAGTTTTCAAATTTTCTACCATCAGCACATATTGCCTTTCTAAATGGAAAAATATTTTTATTAAGAGTTCAGTATTATAATGTATGTAAATGTTTAAAGGATATACTTTCAATTCTAATTGCTAAGTTATTAATATGAATGATTGACTACTGCAATATGAAACTTCATTTGCATGCCTTGGTAATCTTTGTTAAATATGTTAAGTATTCTATTCCAATCAGAGTGATAGTTCTTCCATTTTCCAGAATTATCTCTTCAACAGATTTTTTTCTTCTCTGAACTGTGTTTTGTCCATATGTCAGATATACTCCTTAGTCATTTACCTGCGCATTTATAACTGATTATAGTAATTCTCAATCTTTGCTGCTTATTGGAATCACCTTGGGAATTTTTTAAAATTCCAATGCTTATGCCACACCCTTGACACATTAAATCAGAATTTATGTGGGTGGAATCCAGGTGTCAGCACTTTGTAAAGCTTTATGGTGATTCCAATGTGCAGCCAGTGAGCTACAGTCTTATTACTCAAAATGTGGTCCATAAACCAGAAACATCAGCATTACCTGAGAACTTATAAGAAGTACAGAATCTTAGATTCCACCCCAAACCTACTAATAAGAATCTGGATTTTAACAAGATCCTTAGATTATTCACGTACATGTTAAAGATTGAGAAGTGCTGTTCTAGAGTCCTCAGGTGAATGATTGAGGTTAATAAGACCAAGGTCATGAGTGTGAACCATAGTTGCAACCAGTAGTTTGACTATGTTGGAGGTAGGTAGTCGGTCACCAGCATTTGCATTTAATATTTTCTGATTTTAAGATCACGTGTGTGGATAGTCTTTTGTGTCCACAAGTAGATGCATGCTTGTAAAGACCTCCCAAAGTTAAGGGTGTTTCTGTTCCTTGTCAGGAGTTCCTTATTACCCCAGGAAATCAGTCAGTTAATGATACTAATTACTTTCACATTTATGAACCTCATCACACAAGACTTTTCACAGATTCTACCTACTTCAGTCACTTTCCTGTTGGACCCCAACTTTTACACACCCATGATGATTCATATTGCACAGAGGAAGCCTTCAATAAATATTAGCTAAATATTATTATTATTCCTGCCTTCAAATGAGCCATCTCCCTGACTAGTATGTCAATTCTCTCCTTCCTCACCTGGCAAATGCCAACTTAGCTTTCAAATACCAACTCACTATGGAGACTCACCCTAAGTATCCTTGGCTGAGGAGTCCCTCCTGCATGTGGCCTTCTGTGATAATTATCTGCTGTGAGGCTGTAGTTCCTCCTACTTTGAATGCTCTTTCAGGAGAGGGACCACATGTCCTTGGACTCATAGGCCCTCCATAAATACATACATAATGAATCAGTAATTGAAAGAGAGAACCAGCTCCCCTCATGGAGATTTGCCAAGTGCGTGGCAGAGGTTTTATTCAGGCAGAATAGAAAACCACTA
Organism: Callorhinus ursinus; assembly: GCF_003265705.2. Lineage (NCBI taxonomy): Eukaryota > Metazoa > Chordata > Mammalia > Carnivora > Otariidae > Callorhinus > Callorhinus ursinus. The sequence continues at coordinate 11,421,943 of NW_027397078.1, read as the reverse complement.
GAAAGCATCTGGGTTTTAAAATGATAGGGTTATGAGATGTATTTTTTATGAAGCATTTACTGTTTAAAGGAAAATTTTAAAATAATGCATTCTTTAAAGCCCTAAACTATAGACTCTTATTTCATCTATATGGCTCCCAAGGAAAATTTCATATTATGAGAATTGGACTTTTATCTGTTCCTTGTGCATCAATTAATCTACTCATTCATTCAACAGTAAATCATTTTAAATATACTCTAAGGCATTATGTTTTAAGTGCCTACATGAGGGCATAACAACATGAATGTATCACTCCTTAGTAGGACTAAGTAGAAATAGTATCATCATATTATAATGCCTTACAATAGGAGATAATGTATATTTTGCAATTAGGCAAAACAGCCTACATTTGCTGTAGAGGGCACAATGATCCCTTTTAATGGGTTTTTCTATGTCCCTGCCTCAACTTTGGTGTGCTCTCAACAGCTAGGCTAACACCTGCAGCTCTCCTTCAGGAGGAGGACTCCCCTCAGGCTACTGGAAAAGCTTTGCAATGATTGTGGATGTAGAAGTATGAAAACACAGCTAATAAACTTCAGGTTGGGATGACTCTAAAAAGTAATTTACACTCCAGAGCTCCCTCATGAAAATAGGTTGAAGCTACTCTTTATATAATTCGACCTAAAATGGCACCCTCACTTGGCATTTTCTCTTTTTCCTTTCTACTTCTTCCACTCTCATTATTTTCTTTAAATTTTTTATTGTTATGTTAATCACCATACATCATTAGTTTTTGATGTAGTGTTCCATGATTCATTGTTTGTGTATAACACCCAGTGCTCCACGCAGAACATGCCCTCTTTAATACCCATCACCAGGCTAACCCATCCTCCTACCCCCTTCCCCTCTAGAACCCTCAGTTTGTTTTTCAGAGTCCATCGTCTCTCATGGTTCGTCTCCCCCTCCGATTCCCCCCGCCTTCATTCTTCCACTCTCATTATTGATGTCTTTCCCCAGCTCCTCTCATCCATACCACACCCCATCAAAGGAGCATGTCCTTAATAAATCACTTGCATGCAAATCCTCTTCTCAGGGTCTGCTTCTGAGGATCATGACCTAAGGCAGTTTTTTATGCCGTATTTCTATAGAAATACACACACATGCACAGAGTTTTACACACTCAGCACTCTTTAGCCTATATTTTATTTTGCCCTTATCAACTAGTTATTAATATGATTTATACATCTGTATTTCCCACTGGGTTAAAGGGTCCTTAAGAAAGGGAAATGTTTTAGTCCCTTTGTGTCCCCTGTTCTCTTTCCTCCACACCACCACATCTCATAGACTACCCACACAGAATATAAGCTCGTTAATGTTGTTCGTGTTTTTTCAAACCACATAGGATACATATACATTTTGTAGGCACGTACATTAAGAATAGTCAAAGGACTTAAACCATATGTTATTAAAGGATTATTTTTCCAGGCAGGGAGAACATATATTTAAATGTCTTATAACTTAAAAATAACCAAGTGAATTTTTCTTTAAAGTGAATTCATCATCAAAAGGGTTTTAAAGTAAGAAACGGTGAAAATAATTACACCACTACAGAATCTGTCTCTTGGACCATTTTGTGATTAATGCTACTAAAATTACTCAAATATAATCTGACACAGATTTTTCAAAAAGCCATAATTAGAAATAAAAAAGGAGATAAAAGGTTTCATCAAGTCTCTTTCTTTTGCCATCCAATCCAGTCCTACCCAATTCCTTTTCTCTTTCCCTAACAGCCTTCAGCAAAGCCCCATTTGGGACACTTACATGTAAAATTCTCACAGCAGGCAAATGAGCTTGGCAATCTGGTTGGCCTGCAAAATGCCCCTTCTTATCATTTTCCAGTAATGACAGTCCCCAGAACAAGGGAAGTGGCCCTTTCCAAATCTGTTTGCTTTAACTCAGTTACCTGCAATGCCTTAGAATGTTCTTCCCATCAGGCACTTGTACATTGAATTTCAGAAGTCGTCTTATTAGAGATAAAATTGATCTTCACCTTCAACCAATTTCCATGCAAATTAGGCTTGGTTAAACACATAGCTTGAAAAACAAACAAACAAACAAACAAGTAGTTGCAGAAATTCCAAAGACTTGAAGTATTTTTCATCACTTGTCACATGTGGTAAAGAAAAGTTATTTTTCCATAAGCTTCCCCACGCCTGAGTTATTGCCTCATGCTGACTCTTTACAAAAGTCCATAATTGTTTCAATGTGGCTGTTCCTATTTTGCTTCTTTAGTGATCTACTTCATTTACTGTTACGGTTGGCCCTTATTGCCAAAGATCCAGACAGTGTTGTTGGAGGAGAACATATCTTCTAGCATTAGAGCATCTGAATAGAGGTGTGACATTCTAAGCAAATGCCAAAAATGATGGTGCCTCTGTGCCAGAGAAAAGTGTTTCTTGGTTTCTTTCAAGAATCACCTAAATCAGAACTGGTTGGGAGAGCTTGTTAAAACTGCAAATTCCTAGGACCCACTGAATGAACCCACATTTCTGGATATAGAGCCCTCCTCTTTATCAAGCTCTTACCTGACCATCACTGATTGACCCAGGAGTGAGCCCATGACTAAACAGAGCCCATCAAGGCTCTTCCTTAGAATTTTAAATTTGGTGCCCTGCACCAGAAGGTCCATAAGGAGCAGGAACTTTATTTTGTTCTCTGATGTATCTTTTAACACCTCATATCGTGTTAGTCACATAGTATGAGCTATGTATTAATTTAACAAATTAAATTAATAGAGTGAACACTGTGAATGGTGAGGCTACCATATTCCCCTATGTTTGAAAGAAGGGGATAGAGACAGAATGAGACTGTCCTAGAAATACTCAAGTCCATAATTCTAGTTGCCCCTGAGTCCTAGCTATCTACCTGTCCTTCCCTTGGTTTTGTGAGCCAATAAGTTGCCTGAATTTATTGCCCAAATTTGCTTGGTTTGGGTTTTTATTACCTGCAACCAAAAATATTCTAATAAACACAGCCAGGATTTTAGAATCTCTTATTTGTAAATTATTTTATTATACTGTATCATACTTTGGCCTAAACCAACTTCTGAAATAGTTTTAAAAACCTGAGATACAAAGAGGTTAAGGAGACTTGCTTAAGTTACATGCTATTGTGTGGCAAAACCAGGACTAAAATTTATAATGATTCTTCCTTTTTGGTGAAAAAGAATACATAGATAAAACTTGGAAGAGATTGAGAGCTTTGAATTGTTTTTACCTCTCCTGTTTTCCAATTAGCTTAACATTATAGCATAACTGGCTCGGTAATGAGGGAGAGCTTCAGCCCCCAGGTACTTTCAGAAATCTCATTCTACTAAAGATAGAATATCTGATAATTCTTGTCTACTCCTCGTAAAGGTTTCAACTGTCAATGGAGAGTGAGAGTAAAAGGGAACAGCTCCTTTTCATTTAATTCTAACCACAAAGATTTGGATGGTGATGACGGTGATGTAAAAGTGTTAGGGATCTGAAGAATATTACCTTGTTGTCTTAGAAATTGCCTAATTTAGACTCTGCATATGTCTGCATACATATTTGGGAAGCAAAGTTTTCAAAATTTTCACAGAAAAAAAAAACAGAAATGAACTCTTCTACAGTTGTGCAGTAACTGTGGGGGTGAAAGACTAAAAAGAGTTTGGGATGTTTTGTTTGGCCAGCATCCTTTACCCTTTGCTTTGGCATCAACATCTTAATTTCCACTGGGAATCACTTCTCTTCCACTCCCAGAATATGTAGTTTGGTCCCACATATGAGCATATGACCAAAGTGTGGCCAGATCTGTTCTGGAATGGGCATGTGACCCAAATCAAGCCAAAGAGAGTCAAAATCTGAAGAGAAGCACTCTTCCCTATAGTTAACAAACTGAGGGTTGTTTGAGGGGAAGGGGGTGGGGGGATGAGGTCCCTGGGTGATGGACATTATGGAGGGCACTTGATGTAATGAGCACTGGGCGTTATATGCAACTGATGAATCACTAAATTCTACCCCTGAAACTAATAATATACTATATATTAATTGATTTTAAATAAAAAATAATAAATTTTATTTTAAACAACTTTAAAAAATAAAGAGAAGCACTCTTTTTTATTAGGGTTGTTACCCCGTAGAACTGAAGTGTCTCCACTGTCTACTTTGTCAGCACAAGGAAAGAGCCTGCCTAAGAATGAATCCAATCTAGGAGGTAGGGTGGAGGGAGGGATGTGAGGACACAGAGAGAGAAACAGAGAAATTAACATCATTATTTTAGCACCTGGTCCTAGCCATGCCAGGATAATTAGGTTATGAGCCTATAAGTTCCCTTTTGTTGAAACCAGGTAGAGAGGTTGAGTTGGTCCTGCCTAATTACAGAAGCATCTAAAGAAACCAATGCAGTCTACATTTGAAAATAATGATGTACTATATGTTGGTTAATTGAATTTAAATTAAAAAAAAAAAAGAAACCAATGCAGTTACACAGGGAATTTGCTGGGTAACAAAAATTTTTAAAAGACAAAAACAAGACGGAGGAAATAACCAAATATGTATAAGAAGGAGTATCATGAAGCCCTAAGAATGGCATTAGGAAGAGACTGTTTAGGCTCATTATGTAAATGTAAAAAAGAAGACATGATCCTTTTTTAAAAATTATTTTCCCAACAAGAAGATACAGGAAATTATAGGAGTATCTGTTGGATCATAACAGATGATAGAAGGAAAGCCCAAACTATTCCACTTCTATGTTTCTATTATTTTTCCACTGAGGAAAATTATTTTCAAATTGAAAAGTTTAGAACAACAAAGATAAGGAGAAAAGAAACTCTGGACACTTACAGAGATTGAAGGTTATCCCAGGCTAAAAACAACTCTGGCTGATTTGAATATAAAAGTGATTTATTAACAGGAAATTGGGCAGCTCATAGAAACTCTGGGAAGGGTGGAAAGCTTCACACAGAGACTAAGGGCCAGAGACATTGACCTAAATGACCCCACAGAATAGCCTATTGAGGATTCAGCTGCCACCATTACTGTACAGTGGATACTAAAGTTTGTACCACAACTACCATGGTATTGGACATTATATGCTGCTACTAGAACCCTGTCTCTGCTGCCCTGGGAACTCTCTCTTGATGCAACTGTAATTCCCACCTGAGATGAATCTCATAGCCCCAGATTTTTGTACATTGTTGGCTTCAAATCAAACACTGAATTCACTGAGAAAAGTATCTGATTAGCAGAATGTACTTATATACTCACATTCTCGGTGCAAGGAATGCTGGGGAAAATCTGAATATGGTATTTTTGCTTAATTCTACAGGAGGAGGTAGATTTTGCCTCTCACTAAAACAAAGTGTGAATTCCTCAGAGGGAGGAATTCAACCAGAGTGCAGTCAAGACTACTGGCAACACCCTCCACAGACCACATTTAGTTTGTTTGCTTTGAGGAGTTGGTTTTTAAGAGGATTATTGACAACTAGAATTCCTAGGAGAACCAGAAGCATTTGGAAACCAATGTTTAAGAATAATAATTGAGGGAATTGGCAAACTTTAGTCTGAAGAATCATCCATTTCCCTTAGCACTGTGTATCCTGAGATGAAAGCATCACTTTTTCCAGGAATACTATCTAGTCCAAACCCCACATGCACCACCCACCCAGCTCTTCCTTATTGATCTGTTGCTAGATTTTTTGTAGGAGATAAAGTTGGGATAATTGGAATGTGTTCATTACAGACAAGGATATTTTAACAGATGCAAATGTCCTCTCATGGCCTAACTCTAGATTCACAATAAGGCTGCATTTCCAGGGAAATCTTGTAAAAAAGCCAGAGGATCATAGCTCCTGGCAGAGACTAATATATTTCGAAGTATGGGTATATGTGGAGCCTACAATAGCATCCTTTCTCCCTTTACTCCTTAGTAATAAAATCCTAGTTTTATGTAGAGTAGCAACACATCCAACTAAAAGACTGTTCCAGTCATCCTTAGATAGGGCAATATGACTGACAACTAGAAGGAAGCAGAAATATTCTGTGGGATTTCAAAGAGGGCACCTTCAAAGGGCTAACTCAATGTAGAAGAACAACCTTTTGTCCTCCCTCAATTCATTTCCTTGCTGCAAGCCTGGAATTTAGACTTTGTGGCTGGAACTGCAGTAGCCATCTTCAGCTGTGAAGTGTGTCAGAGAATGGAAGCCATGTACTTAAATATAGAAGAGCAGAAAGACAAAAGCAGCCCAGGTCCTTGGTGTCACTGTGATGTTATCTTATCAGTCCTGCCTCCATGCCCTGGGCTTTTTCTATTATGGTAAAAAAAAAACATGCAACATGAGACCTACTCTTTTAAGTGTATGGTACAATACTGTTAACTATAAGCACAATGTTGTATAACAGATCTCTAGAACACTTTCATCTTTCAAGACTGAAACTATACCAATTGAACATCTCCCATCCCCCCCCACAATTGAGCCCCTAGCAGTCACCATCTACTTCCTGCTTCAATGAGTTGTACTACCTCAGATACCTCACATAAGTGGAATCACATAGTATTTGTGCTTCTGTGACTGGCTTATTTCACTTAGCATGATTTCTTCAAGGTTTGTTCATACTGTAGCATATGACAGGATTTACTTATTTTTTATGGCTGAATAATATTCCACTGTATTTATGTATGACATTTGCTTTATCCATTCATCCATGGAAGCACATTTAGGTTGTTTCCACGTCCTGGCTATTGTGAATAATGCTGCAATGAATGTGAAAGTACAAATATCTCATTGAGATCCTAATTTCAATTCTTTTGGATAAATACCCAGAAGTGGGATTCCTGGATCATATGGCAGTCTATTTTTAATTTTTTGAGAAATGCCATATTGTTCTTCACAGCAGTGGCACCATTTTGCATTCCCATTAGGAGTGTGCAAGGGCTCCAATTTCTCCATGCTTGTTATTTTTTGTGTTTTGAATCATGGCCATCCTAAGAGGTGTGTGGTGATATCTCATTGTGGTTTTAATTTACATTTCCCTGATTATTTGTGATGTTGAGCATCTTTTTATATACCTGTTGGCCATTGTATGTCTTCTTCTGAGAAATGTCTATTCAAGTCCTTTGCCCATTTTTAAATCAGGTGTTTTGTTTGTTTTTGCTATTGAGTTGAAAGTGTTCTTTATGAATTTTGAATATTAACCCATTATTTCACACAGTGTTTGCAAGTATTTTCTCCCAATCCATAGGTCTTTTCATTCTGTTTTTTGTTTGTTTGTTTCCTTTGCTGCACAGAAACTTTTTAGTTTGATGTAGTCCCAAAGCTTTTGTTGCTAGTGCTAGTGTGTCATATTCAAGAAATCATTGCCAAATCCAACATCAGAAGGTTTTTCTCCTAGGTTTGCTTATACTTTCAGGACTTACATTTAAGTCTTTAATCCATTTTGAGTTGATTTTTGTGTGTTTTGCAAGACAAGGGTCAAATTTCATTCTTTTACATGTGGATATTCAGTTTTCCCAAGACCATTTATTGAAGAGATGATCATTTCCCCATTGTATATTCTTGGCACCCTTGTCAAAGATCATTTTACTATATATGCATGCGTTTATTTCTGAGCTCTCTATTGGCCCATATGTCTGCCTTTATGCCAGACCATATTATTTTTATTACTCTAGTCTTGTGATATGTTTTGAAATCAGTAAGTGTGAGACCTCTAACTTTGTTCTTCTTTCTCAAGATTGTTTTGGCTATTCAGGGCCTTTTGTCGTTCCATATGAATTTCAGGATTACTTTTTCTATTTCTGTAAAAAAATGCCATTGGCATTTGATGGGATTTCATTAAATCTGTAGGTCACTTTGGGTACTATGGGCATTTTAACAATAATTGTCTTCTGATCCATGAACATGGGATGTCTTTCCATCTATTTGTGTCTTCTTTAATTTCTTTCAGCGGTGTTTTGTAGTTTTCAGTGTACAAATCTTTTGCCTTCTTGGATGAGTTTCTTCCTAAGTATTTTATTCTTTTGCTGCTATTGTAAATATGGATGTTTTCTTAATTTCCCTTTTGGATTGTTCACTGTTAGTGTATAGAAATGCAACTAATTTTTGTACATTGGTTTTTATTCTACAACTTTACTGAAGTCATTTATTAGTTCTAAGGGTTTTTTTGTGTGGAAACTTCAGGGTTTTTACATGTAAAATCATGTTATTTGTGAACAGAGATAATTTTACCTTTTTTTCTCTGATTTGGATACCTTTTATTTCTTTTTCTTGTCTAATTGTTTTGGCTAGGACTTCCAGTACAATGTTGAATAGAAGTGGCAAGAATGGGCATTCTTGCTTTATTCTTGATATTAAAGGAAAAGATTTCAATTGTTCACTATTGAGGATAATATTTGCTGCAGTCTTTTTATATATAGCCTTTAATATGTTGAGGTAAATTTCTTCTACACCTAGTTTGTTGAGAGTTCCTTCTATCATGAAAAGGTGCTGCATTCTGTAAAATGCTTTTTCTTCAAATATTCAGATAATCATGCAATTTTTATCCTTTATTCTGTTAACAAGGTGTATCATATTTATTGATTTGGGTATGTTGAACCATCCTTGCATCTCAGGGATAAATCCCACTTGATCAAAGTGTATAATCCGGGCGCCTGGGTGGCTCAGTTGGTTAAGCGACTGCCTTCGGCTCAGGTCATGATCCTGGAGTCCCGGGATCGAGTCCCGCATCGGGCTCCCTGCTCAGCGGGGAGTCTGCTTCTCCCTCTGACCCTCTTCCCTCTCGTGCTCTCTATCTCTCATTCTCTCTCTCTCAAATAAATAAATAAAATCTTTAAAAAAAAAAAAACAAAGTGTATAATCCTTTTAATGTGATGTTGAATTCAGTTGCTAGTATTTTTTTTTTTTAGAAATTTTGCATCTAGGCTCATTGGTTCATCTATTTTTCTTCTCTGGTAGTGACTTTTTCTGGCTTTGTTTTCAGGGTAATGCTGGCCTCATAAAATGAGTTTGGAAATATTTTCACCTCTTCAAGTTTTTTAAGGAGTTTGAGAAAGACTGGCATCATTTGTTCTTTAAATGTTTGGCAGAATTCACCCATGAAGCCATCTGGTCCTGGGATTTTCTTTGTTTGGAGGTTTTTGATTACTGATTCAATCTCCTGACTAGTTGTAGATCTATTCAGATTTTCTATTTCTTTATAATTCCATTTTGATAGGCTGTATGTTTCTAGAAATTTATCTATTTCTTCCAGGTTATCCAATTTCTTGGCATATACTTGTTCTTAGAAGTCTCATAATCCATTTTATTTCTGTGGCATCAGTTGTAATGTCTTCTCTTTCATTCCTGATTTGAGTCCTCTTTCTTAATCTAAAGGTTTGCTAATTTAGTTTTTCTTTTAAAAAAAAAAAACAACTCTTTTGTTGTTTTTTTCTATTCTTTTTCTATTCACTGTTTCATTTATACCTGCTTTAATCGTTATCATTTCCTTCCTTCTGATATCCTTGGGCTTAGTTTGTTTTTCTTTCTCTAGTTCCTTGAGGTTTAAGTTAGGGCTTTTATTTGAGATTGATCCTTTTTAATGTGGGCATTTTTTGCTTTAAGCTTCCCTATTTGTACTGCTTTTGTTGTATTCCATAGTTTTAATGTTTTGTGCTTTTATTTTCATTTGTCTCATAATACTAATTGATATTTTTCTTCTTTGACCTATTGTTTGTTCAAGAGTGTGTTGTTTAATTTCCATGTATTTGTGAATTTTCCAGTTTTCCTTAAGCTACTGATTTCTAATTTCATTCCACTGTACTTAGAAAAGATACTTGGAATTATTTCAATTTTCTTATATTTGTTAAGACTTGTTTTGTGACCAACACATTATCTATCTTGGAGATTGTTCCATCTGTGTTTGAGAAGAATGTTTATTCTGTTGCTGTTGGGTGGAATGTTCTATATATGTCTGTTAGGTCCATTTTGTCTATAACATTGTCAAGTCCTGTGTTTCTTATTGATATTCTCCCTGGATGTTCTATCCATTATTGAAAATGAGATATTGAAATCTCCTATTATTATTGTGTTGCTGTCAGTTTCTCCCTTCATTTCTGTCAATGTTTGCTTATATATTTATGTCCTTTCTTCTTGGATGCATATAATTGCTATATCTTCCTGGTGAATTGGCCATTTTATCATTATATTTTGTTGTTTCTTGTGACAATATTTTATTTGAAGTCTGTGTTGTCTGGTATAAGTATGGCCATCCCTGCTCTCTTTTGATTACCATTTGCATGCAATATCTTTCTCCATCTTTTCACTTTCAGCCTGTGTCCTTAAATCTAAAATGAGTCTTGTAGACAGCATGTAATTGAATCTTTAAAAAATCCATTCAGTCACTCTATGCTTTTTTGATTGAAGACTTTAATCCATTTTTTTAAGATTTTATTTATTTGACAGAGAGAGACACAGCGAGAGAGGGAACACAAGCAGGGGGAGTGGAAGAGGGAGAAGCAGGCTTCCCATGGAGCAGGGAGCCCGATGCAGGGCTCAATCCCAGGACCCTAGGATCATGACCTGAGCCAAAGGCAGATGCTTAATGACTGAGCCACCCAGGCGCCCCGTAATTATTGATAGGCAATAACGTTGCCATTTAGGAAACTATATTCTGACTTGTTTTGTCTCTCTCTTGTTCTCTTCATTTGTGTTTCATTGACTTCTTTCTGTAGTAGCATGCTTTGACTCATTTCTCATATTCTTTTGTTTTATCTCCTAGAGGTATTTTCTTTGTGGTTACCATGGGGCTTACAAAGAACTCCTTATAACAACCTACTATAAGATGATAGCAACTCAATTTCAAACAAAGTACAACTTTATACTTTTACTTCACCTCCCCAACACTTTGTTATTGATGTAACAAATTACACTTTATTTTGCATATCCATTAATATATTTTATAGTTATTTTTTATACTTCAGTTTTTAACTTTTATACCGGAATTAAAAAGTGATTCACACATAGCCACTTCAGTATTACACTATTCCATACTTGTTTATATATTTACCTTTAACAGTGAGCTTATTTTCCTATGCTTTTGTGTTACTGTTTAGCATCTTTTCAACAGGAAGGTCTCCCTTTAATATTTCTTGTAAGGCAATTCTACTGGTGATGAGCTCTCTCAGCTTTTATCTGGAAAATTTGTTTAATTTTAAATGATTGTGTGGCAAAAAGGAGTATTTTGCTGGATACAGTATTCTTGTTTGGCAGTTTTTTCTTCTAAGACTGAACATATCATTGCACTCCCTTTTGGCCTGCAAGGTTTCTGCTGAGAAATCCACTAATATTCTTATAGGGTTCCCTTGTATGTGATGAGTCACTTTTCTCTTGCTGCTTTCAAAACTTTGCCTTTGACTTTTGATAACTTCATTATAATGTGTCTCAGTTTGAAATTCTTTAGTTCCATCTTATTTGGCATCTGTTGGACTTCTTGAATCTGGAAGTTAATTTTCTTCCCCAGATTTGTGAATTTTTCAGTCACTGTATCTTGAAATAAGCTTTCTGCCCTTTTCTCTCTCTTCTCCTCCTGGGACCCAAATAAAGCACAGATTGGTCTTTTGATATCCCATAATTTCTTTAGGTTTTCTTTACTCTTTTTCTATCCCTTTTCTTTTTGCTCATTTGGATAATTTCAAATGACCTTTGCTTCAAGTTTGCAAGTTCTTTCATATGTTTGTTCATGTCTGGTGTTGAATCTCTCTAAAGAACATCTCAATTCACTTATTGTATTCTTCAGATCGAAAATTTCTGTTGACTTCTTTTTCATATTTTCTATCTCTGTTGAAATTCTCACTTTGATCATTCATAATTTTCCCAAGATCCTTGAGCCTCTTTATGAATGCTTTGCCATGTAATTCATACACCTTTGTTTCTTTAGGGTCAGTTCCTGGAGATTCACTTTATTCCTTTGATTGGGTCATTTTTCCTTATGTTTCTTGTAACTTTGTATTGGTATTTGCACATTTGAAAAAACAGTCAACTCTCTCAGTCCTTACAGACTGACCTCATACAAGAAAATATCTTCACCAATCAGCTTAGCTAGAGATCTGGGGGCCTTTCAAGTCTTTTTTGTAAATGTGTGTTCTCTGGCCTTGTACATGTAGATTCCTAGTTAGAGGGATTTGTTGGACTTTTTTTTTCCAGGAGTTTGTAATCTCTTGCTCCCTCTGGTGTGTGTCTGCTATACTGTAGGTCCTCTGAAGCAGCAGCATGTTGCCCAGCTCTTTGTTCTCTGTAGCCTGCAGGCATCTAGAGTACGCCAGTTCCTGTGTCTTTTCTGAGACAAGTCGGACAGACACTAGTCCCTCAAGTAGCCTTCCCCAAAAGCCAGAATGTCAGATGCATACTCCACTCCTCTCCCACAGAGGGAGAGGCCACCAAACTATATCAGCCTTTGTCTGCTGTGCCATGGGCCTTCTGGAACAGCAGCATGTCACACAGTTCTTTTTTGTTCATGGTGGCCCTGCAGCATCTGGAGTATGCTGGGCCCATCCACACTCTGAGATAGGCAAGATAAAAGGCAGTCCCCCAGGAAGCCCGCTGAAAATCCAGAATGGTGGAGACATGTTCCAGTCTTCTCTTCCCCCACTAAGAGAGAGGCTGCTGAGTTATATCACCTCTGTCTATTGTACGTGGTTCCCCTAGAGCTCTAGCATGCTGTACAGCTCTTTTTTGTTCTCAGCAACTTCCAGGCACCTAGACTATGCCGGGTCCCATCAGTGCTCCAAGACAGGTGAAGCAGAAGCCAGTCACTTGGGCAGCCTCCTAAAATCAGAACATTGGATATTTGGCTTAGTCTTCACTTTCCCTTCCTAGGTTAAAGCCAGGAGCTAGGAGTTTATTCCAGATTACATGGCACTGTGCCAGGGAGAGGGGCTATGGCAAGAAAGTACCACAAATGTTCCCATGGACTTCAGTGTGACTGGTTTCATGCTTGGCCTCGGGTGCAGAAACCTCTTCACTGGCCTTCAGATTTCTCACAGAGGGAATTGGTTCATATATTGTTGTGGAATCTATTTCCCTGGGAAGAAGGAAGGTCTGGGGCTTCTATTCTGGCATGGCATCTTGCTGACATCACTCTCTGTACCTTTGACTTTTTTTAATAGGTGAGAGAAATTGTTGTGCTTAATTTTTAATATATTTTTCTTTTTAAGCAGCTAAATCTAATCCTAATGGATGCGGATAGATGCCTGCTTTAGGTGGTAGGTAATATTATATGAAGTCTTAAAACTTTATAAATATAGGATGATATAAATCTAAGACTCAAAGCATTTTTCTTCTCCCAAACATTTTATGAAAAGGAAGAAGTTTAGAAGAATAATGGAAATACGTAAAAGTGTAGTTCTCAGGAAAGCAAATTCTCTTTTTGTTTTTACCAATAGGAAAACAATGGCTCTCATGCTGTTTTGGTTAATTAGGAAGAATAGGATAGATATCCAGATGTTAATCCCTTAGCCAATCTCATACTCCAGATCTTTTTTTTTGGTCTAGATACTTAGTCTGCAACACAAACCACAGTGAGCTTGTACTAAATAAATAGCTTCATTTTATTTATATTTAATCATTTGGTAAATGAAATAAAGCCATTATAAGAGATAATAGACCTCAGATTTAAAAATAAATATTGAGACTAGATAAATATCTCTGCTTTTTCATGACATTTATCTGGCAGCAGGAACCTATTAAGACTGTCATGATGTTCTATTCCATTGACTTATCTCCAGGCTCCCTTTTATAGAAGGCCAGTCTTTTGGATGCTTTTACATTCATCATTTATATGTACTTACCTACTTATCTCTTCTGAATCTACTAGTCCTCTATATCTGAACTCCAGTTTTGTATGTACCATGCAAAACTCAAAATCCAAACGTATAATGCCCTTGACAAAAAAGAGGCTAAATGTCACTACCTGAATAAAAATCAATTTTGCTGAGTAGTGGTGGCCTGGAGATTCAGTTAAGTGAAGGTTCTAATTGCCTGCATGTTAAATAGACAGATAATACTGACAACTTTCTGGAACATCTTAATTGAAAGAGAAAATATAATTAGAGACTGAATATACTTTTTTGCTTTTTAAACTAAGTTTGTGCTATACAACTTCTAGCCAATAATAAATCGAATTTCTCTGTCAATCCTTTCAGAAGCAGTTCAAATAACCACAGCAACCAAAGATCCTGCAGGGTTGGGTTTTTTTTTTTTTTTTCCAAAGTTGTGAGAGTTTGGTAAAGTAAGGAGAAATTGTGGAAAGCTTCCATTGTACTTAAAAGATTGAAAACCACTGAGTCAAACATTGCCCTCATTTAGTGCCTGCTTATCCTCCTTTGCAGATCTGCTCACCTACATGGCTTTATGTCACATGTTTTTACTTTCCTGCCTACTCTTAGCACTGCAGAACCAGACAGCCTTGAAAAAGATTAATTTTATTCTGTCTTATGCATCAGCAACAAAATTTGTCAACTTGAATCTTTATTACCAGCAATCATATCAAAGCTGAAAAAACACAGCATGATTCATTTTTCCACCTTAGAAGTTGAATTTGTCACGGTAAAAAAAAAAAAGAAAAGAAAAAGAAAGATATCTTTAGGCCTGTAAATGTAATGTGTTTGATTTAGGAATCATTGAGAAAGAATAAGCAAAACAAACAACCGCCTCCCCCCCAACTCTTTTCTAAGGAGAATCAACTTAGGAAAAGAGGAAGATACAAGAGGTTAGGTGGTAATCAGGCAACAGGAATACACTTCTTGAAGCAACTACATGTAGAATAATAATGATTTTGGACAAATGCTAACATTTATTCAGAGCCAGACATCAAGATAAACCCTTTATAGGCATTATCCTAACCATCCTATGAGATAGATTTTCTTATTGTTACCAATTTATAGATGAAAAAACTGAGGGTAAGGAAAGTTAAATAACTTTCTCAAAGACACACAGTTAGATTTGGTGGAGCAGGAATTTGACATCAGGTCTCATTTCAACACCTCCACTCATTAATTGCTCAAGAGCTCTTCTCAATCAGCTCTTGTTCTCACTCATTCCCTCAAACCTGACTTCTACAACCTTTCCAAACCTTTTTCTTGCTTCCCTCCCTGCCTGCCCAGCTTCTCTAAACAAATCACAGCAAATTATTTTTTTAAAGATTTATTTTAGAGGGAGAGGGGGAGGGAGGAAGGGAGAGAGAAAGTGCACACAAGTAGTGGGGAGGAGCAAAGGGAGAGGGGGAGAGAGTCGTAAGCCGACTCTGCACTCAGTGTGGAGCCCCATGGGGCTTGATTTCACAACCCTGAGATCACGACCTGAGCCAAAACCAAGGGTCAGATGTTTAACTGACTGCACCACCCAGGCACCCCCACAAACTGCTTTAAATGATCAAAAACCCAAATTAGTCCAGACCTCTTTCTTTTGTAAGTGACAGACACCCACTTGAGCAAAAAAAAGAATGTCCTGGGTCCCATAACTGAACAGTTCTTCAGGTAAAGCCAGGCGTGGGTGTACCAACAATGTCATCAGGTCACGTTTTTTATCTGTGACTCAGTTCTGCTTTCCTCTGTGTGCTTTCCACCTGCTTTCTCCTTGCATTCACAGGATGGCCACCAGCAGCTGTAAATTTAAATCTACTTTAGCAATCCCAGCTTTCCCGATGGTTCTAGTCTCTCCGAATTGCTTCTCCATGGGCAGGCCTGGGATATATGCTCACCCTTGGGGACACAGGAATGGTTTAGCTCCCTTCAAATTACATGTTATGGGAATGACGGGTGGTTGCTTCTCCAAGGAAATTCAAGATGTTATTGATAGGAGAAGGGAATAGAAGCTGGGTTGACAAGCACAACAGACTTTGCTCTGAAGTCTAGGTGCATGCCTTTTCCCATGTTCTCACTATATTAACTGATTTCCAAAGCTTGCCTCCATCAGCCTCCTTTAATCAGACTTACTAAATTTTGACTGCATCTTTGGGACTTAAATACTGAAATTATATATATATACACCCCCCCACACACACACCATCTATATATTTCCCCATAATAAAACTGAAAGTCATACTCAAAAGTTTTCAAACTGATTTAGCCATTGTCCTTCTTCTCATACCTATTCTACTACTTATATCCTTTGACTTGGCGTACAGCACCTCCATTGGCCCAATTGCCCAGAGCAGAAACCAGCCATAATCTTTGGTTTTTCTTCCTTACTCCCACATCCAGTCAGTCATCAAACCCTGTAAATCCTACCTGCTTAATATCTCTTGACTCCTTCTAAGTCTCTCCACCCTTCCTGCCACTGACCTAACTCAGATTTCCTCATTTCTTGATTATTCTACTTACCATCCTGATAAATCGTCTGCCTCTCAAATATATCCTCCAATTTTCTAGAAAAATGATCTTTCTAAAGCACAGATATGATCCCATCACTCTTCTTTCCCACCATTCAGTGACTCCCTATTGTATGACAGCAATGGGCCTAAATTTCCCCATTGTTAAAGGAAAGGATTAAATTGATGATTTCTTGGATCTTTCCAGCTTCATGATTCTGTTAATCCTTGCCAGCCTAAAGCAGTTAGCTTTCTTTGGTTATCTGGTAATGGATTTTTCTACCTTTTGGACTATGGGCTGGGACATCAGTTCTTTCTGGATATCACTCCTTATTATATCTCATGGGAATGCTGAGCCAAGATATATTGAGAAATCATTTCATATTGAGGACAGTTGGAAAAGTGTGAGCATGAGCATTCCAAAGTCATAATCAGGATCAATTATTTGAGACATATCTGATCTTCTAACTACTACCTCTTTTGCATTCATGCAAATGTCTACAAATTGTATCAGAGAAAAACTCTACCTTATATTTCTCATATTGAAACTTCTTCCAACAATGAGAACTACAGATGTAGAAATAGAAATATTGCTTTATCATAAGACAAAAAGCAAGAATATTAATTAATGAATTATTCATTACTAGGTCATTATTTGACATCTGTTGAACTATACCACCACAGGGATTCTCCATCACTCCTCCCCTCCCAATCCTGAATATTGGAGAAAACCTTAAAAATGACTACATGTAGGAAACTGTTAACATTTTTAAATTGAAGAACTTACTCTAACCAAAGGAACATCCCCATCTTCACTTGCCATTTTAAGGTAACTTTACACAGATTCATTAGTGTAAAATAGAGGCATATCTATTTTAGTATTTTGTCCCACACAGCAGTAATTTATTATAGTGCACTTGAGTCATACATCCATACACACACATTATAGTACCCAAAGGTATAATTGACATATATTATTCTCATATCCAGTAAGGTAGGGTGTACATTATTACCTGTTCTTGGCCAATGTGACTGATCACACCAGGCTGTCCCTCCTTCAGAAAGAGTGATGGGTGACAGTTTACTTACTTCTTTTGCCTAGTTTCTAATCTGCCATTACATTATGTGCTGGCAATCATGTTTGACATGTAATGGCTAAAAATTGCTTAAAATGGATAACATTGGATATAGAGAAAAAGAGAAAAAAGAAAATCAAATCTTATGTCAAAAATGCATATATTTAGGGCTGCTTATACAGAGAAGCACTCTCAAGAAATTGATCATGAAAGTAGACTACAAAGCTCAGCCATGAGTTAGGGATTGATGGAAGTTTTTGACAGTAAGAAGGGCATCACTGACATTGATAAATATCTATTGAGAATAGACTGTGTGTCAGGCATTAATCTAGGTGCTTGGGATAAAGCAGGGAACTGTGGAGACAAAAATGCCTGTCCTCATGGGGATTACATCCTAGGAAAAGGCGACAGACAAGAAACAACATAAATCAGTAAAAATATATAGTGAGTAGATACTAATGGTTGGCAGGGGAAGGTTATAATTTAAATGATAAGTTATGGAAGACTTCATTGAGAGGTGAAGGGGCAAGTATATCTTTTGAAGAGTATTCCAGGAAGAGAAAACTGCAAAGAAAAGAGAGAGGGAATGAGAGAGAGAGAGAGAGAGAGAGAGAGAGAGAGAGAGAGAGAGAGAGCATAAAAGGGGGGAGCGTCAGAGGGAGAAGCAGACTCCCTGCTGAGCAGGGAGCCCAGATGCAGGACTCGATCCTGGGACTGAGCTGAAGGCAGTTGCTTAACCAATGACCACTCAGGCACCCCCAAAGATTATTTTCCAAGTTAAGGCTCTGACTAGTATGTCTGAGGAATATCAAGGGAGCCAGTGTGGCTGGAATTGAAAGAACAAGGGGAAAAAAAATAAGAGGGAGGTCAGAGAAGTAAGAAGGGCGAGATGGCAGTGGGCTTTTTGGGCTGTCCTATGGGCTCTGGATTTTACCTTGAGGGACAGGTGCAAAACTGACATAAATCGGAAGATAGGATCTGACTTCTTCAGGCTGCTATTTTGAGAAGGGGCTTCAGGGGACAAAAGAGCAGAAGCAGGAGAGGTCTCCTAGGTTTAGGTAACTAAGCTAAAAAATCAGAGCAGCATTTCCAAAGAGAATGTACTATAAGGACTAGACATAACTCTGATTGAGTCAACTAAACCATTTCTAGGATAAGCCCTTGGAGCAAAACTTCAGAAAACTTTCTGAAAGTATTTTTAAGATCGTTTATCCCATAAAATGTACTAACCCTTAAGTGTTGAGGTTTGACAGTTATAAAATTACTGAGTTTTTTTTTTTTTTTCATATTCACCCTGAGACAGCAATGATTTGCATCAGAGAAACCCTTTGAATTTAATATTTTCTCCCTGGATAGTTTTGCATAATTTTTATGTGGCTTCCTTGATGAACCCACTAAAACTATTTTCCACACATAGTTTTGCATAATCTGCATAATAAGGAAATCCTGAGGAAGAACTAGGAACTGGGCAATTCAGCAAGATCACAGAAACCATGTGTTGGGAGCTGCTTGTCAGCAAATGCTGCTAGAGATTCTGTAAAGATCAGGACAAATCTTGCCGATAAGGGCAAAATAACTGTCTTTGGCAAGATTTTGTACAGGCTGCATATTTCTTTGTGGGGTCATTGCTACTTCTAAAGAATCCATCTAGAATTATTATTTTGGAACACAACTTTCTATGTGCCTCCATACTTCCTGTCTCCCTGTGCAGAGTTCCCCAAAATATTCCTCTTCCTATTTTTTGCCCTGTTGAGGGGGCAGTACAGATTATAGGGTACTTTATGGCATTGGATGATGGGAAGCTAGCAAGATATTCTACTTACCTTTGCTGCACAACAAATTACCCTAAAACTTAGTAGCTTAAAACAACCACTTTCTTTTTTGCTCATAATTTTGTGGGTCAGGAATTCTGGAAGAGATTGAGATGGTGGTTCTCATAGAACTTCTGTCATCTGAGGGCTCAGTTAGACTGTATATCCGAGGTGGCTCACTCAAATGGCTGTCAGCTGATGCTGTCAGCTGGGCTATCAACGCAAGCACCTGTAAGTGGCCTCTTCATGTTGTCTGCACTTCCTCACAATATGGCCGCCTCAGCGCCGTCAGATTCTTACAAGGTGGTTCAAGGCTCCAACTAGGAGTGGTCCAGCATGTAACATGGAAGCTGCACCATTTTTTCTTTTAATCTTTGGATGCCATGCAGTATAATTTCGATCACATTCTACTGATTATAAGTTAGTTATAAGTGCACTCGGATTCAAGAAGAGGGGACACATACCCTACTGTCTGATGAGAGGAATGTCAGTGTCCGATTGTAGAGGAACACGTGGCATAGGAGATGTCATTAGGGCCGTATTTGGAAAAAGAAATCTCCTACACCTGGTTAGTTAGTAAAAACAGACTGTGTGACGTCACTGTAAAGTGTACAGGTCTCACCAGCCTATGGAGACAAAGAAAGGAAGCAGAAACTGCAGAATGTTTACATTCTCGCATTCACAAGAGCAAAAGGATCCAAGAAAACAGTGGGGGTTTCATCAAGTCAGGGTAAACTTTCAACAACGTCTTTATTCTGCATTCTACACTCCGGGTTCCCTTGCTGTGATGCTCTCATGGTAATTCATTCATCACATTTCACAAACCTTTACTGAATGCCCAATACATGTGCCAGGGACTATTCTAGGCTCTTGGTGCCTACCAGTAAATAAATGTAACAAAAAGCCCTACCCTCATGGAGAATGTATTCTAGTGGAGTCATGATATTAAAATAAGCAACACTGCTTGTGAATTAAGTAAATGGCAATGGGAGGTAAGGCCTCATGTGGTCTAAAGAGCCAGCTCCACCGTGAAGGATGCTCTGGACTGAAGTTTTGCCAGGTGATTGTGCAACAGACCAAATGGTAGGGTCTTCAGGAAAGACATTTATAGGGAAAAGGGTTAATTTGTCCTATGAGTTTAAGAGGGCTTCTGGATACCGCTAACTTCTTGCTTCTCCCAAATCATGCTGTTTCACATCCATCTGGTGACCTCTGGTCTACTTGTTGGCATCACTGTCCAAAACCCCTAGGAGCCCCAATAATTCACCCCACCCTGTATACACACCCCTTTGTCATATACTTTGCAGTTCCATAAAGACACCCTGCATTTTTCGTGTGATTTACCAATACATTAAGGCAGGTAAAAATGTGTCAGCTTTAAGACCAGACCTAAAGAAGTCTTGCACGTTTTCACCTGGGCTCTTACCCCTCTGCCACTGTCATGCGGGCATGCTAGGGTTGGCTGGAGTGATGAGAGACATGTGAACTAGAGCCCAGTTGCACCAATCTCCCCAAGCAACAGCCAGCCCACCCCCAGATACATGAATGAGCCCAGCCAAGATCCCAGATGCATGAGCAATAAACTTATTGTTACAGGCTACAAAATTTTGTGGTTGCTTGCTATGCAGCATTTTGGGGCAACAGAGGGGGTGACATAACTGGGAAAGGGCAGAGCACCTTCTCTTGGAGACCTGCTTACTGGTCTTTTTTGTCGTTGTTGTTGAAGTCTGTGAGCACAAGGCCCTGTCATTACTGCTGGTGCTACCCTCGTGCTGGGATTTGTGAAAGGATAATCGAAGTCAAAATTAACAGAGTTGCCTCTTGATTCATGACAAGGGGGAGGTGTGGAGCAATGAAGTGGAATAAGGCTTCATTCCTGCCTGTGAAAGTTTGCATTTTAGGTCTCCTTGTTGGAAGGGACAAAAGTCACTCCTAATGTTTACCACGATTGAGGCATGAGGAAAAAGGCCCAAGAAGAAGGGAACCATTCCAGTTGCTTCTTTGATACCCTTAAACCCATCAAGCTCCCTGCCTAAAAGTGGACTTAGCTCTTTTATTATTATAATTCAAAATAAACCTGTTTTGGCAGCATTATAGGAGGATGGAGGCCACAGCATCCACTATGTGGATGTGTCAGTCCTGGCAGTAATCCTGGCAAACAGAGCTCGTTTTCCAGAATGCATCGAGCGAGGACAGAGGGGCAGGCTCTTTAATCTCTGCTTCCAAATCATTGTGACAATTACCACTTTTGAGGAAAAAACTGCCTCCAAACAAAACTGGCCCTTCAAGTAAGTGGAGCATTTGTTCTCCCCACCAAGTATCAGAAACTTTTCCAAGAGCCACTTATTTTTTTGTGTCTCGCACAGTCCCTATCAAAATGCAAATACCCCTGGGAGAGGTGACCTCTTTGGCCTTCACTTGTCAACACTTTGGGAATGGAAGAATTATTTTACTAAAACAGCTGAACAAAAGAAAGGCAACTTGTTTGTGTAATTGTTCATTTTGTCTTCCCCAGTGGACTGCACGCTCCAAGAGGTCTAGGACCGTGTCTACTTTGTTTATCCATCTATTTCCAGAGTCCAGGACATATAGGATTGCCTGCAAAAGGAAAGCGGAAGGGAACAGGAGGGGTAAGGGAGGAAAGAGGTTAACTAAGGACCCGCAGAAAAGGGTAAAAACGCCGAAAATTCTCAACGCAGCATTTGCCCTTATATTAACTAGTTAATGACGTCAACATATTTACTAGGCTCTTACTATGCATGCATGGGAGGGAGGGGTCTCTAGAGTAGGAGAAAGACAGAACCCCCCACCCTCTTACCTTAACCCGGTGTGGTTCTTTGAATTTTTACTGCTGTGTACTCCAAGAAAGGCAACACGACAACCAAGGCCAAGAAAATTTCCCTACGGGGCCTTCCACCGATTCCATGCTTGACACGTGATGTACTCAAAGCCCTCAGCCTTTGGGATTGAAACATTCAGAATGAGAATTCCAAAGTGACCAAGATGACAAAACAAGTTTCAGGAGGGCGCTCCGTTTTTTCCTAGTTTCCCACCTCCCACCCCCAGCTCAATGGCTTCTCAACCTTTAATGCGCACGTGAATCACCTGGGGATCTTGTTAAATATGCTGATTTTGATTCGATAGGTTTGGGGCGAAGTCTGAGCTGCTGCGTTTTTAACACGCTCCCAGGTGATGCTGATCGGCTGCCTCGAGGACCACACTTTGAGTGTACTAGGGACTCGAGGTCTTCACCTCCAGCGCCAGGTGTGTGTGTGCCCATGCTCAGCTTTCCGGATCGGTGTCCCGCACGTCCCCGGCCTTCCGCCGGGAAGGGAGGAGCCGGGGGCGGAGCGGGAGGAGTGGCGCGGGCCCCGAGTGGGTCCTGCCGGAGATCACCTCGGCCCCTTGGAGAGGCGGCCGAGCTGCGGCGGCGCAGGAGGGGGCGGGTTCGGCGAGGGCGCGGCCTCTCGGAGGGGGGAGTACGACGCACATCCCCCGCGCCCGCCCGGGCCACTCGGGAGCTTCGCGGCAGCCCGGTGCCCCACTTGGCAATCCGCTCCGTGCTTCTTCCTCGCGCCCGCCTCCTCTAGTCACCTCCCGTCTCAGCCTCCCTGCTCCATCCCCGCCGCATCAACGGCCAGCCGAGCGCCTCCGTGAGCGAGAGGTGGTGCGCGGGGCTGCAGGGCGCGCCCTCCAGCGGACCCCGGCCCGGCATTGGGGGGCACGGGCAGCAGCATGGACACCAAGCGCTGCTTCGCCAACCGCTTCGATGACTACCAGGGCAGTCTGCTGGCGGGCCAGTGCGAGGAGGCGGTGGCGCCCTTGGTCACCGCCACCATCGAGCGCATCCTTCAGGAGCTGCCCCCGCTCGGGGGCGGTGCTGAGGCCCGGGGGGCGGCGGCCGCGGCCAGCAGCTGCCAAGGCGGGCTGTACGGCGGCGTGGCCGGGGTGGCCTACATGCTCTACCACGTCTCGCAGAGCCCGCTCTTTGCCGGGGCCCGGGAGCGCTACCTGCGCTCGGCCAAGCGCCTCATTGACGCGTGCGCCCGCGCCGAGGAGTGGGGCGAGCCGGACGCCGACACCCGCGCTGCCTTCTTGCTCGGGGGAGCGGGCGTGTACGCCGTGGCCACGCTCGTGTACCACGCCCTGGGCCGGTCCGACTACGTGCAGCCGCTCGGCAAGTTCCGGGCTCTGTGCGCCGTCTGCGCGCCGGTCTCCTTCCTGGAGTGCGGCTCGGACGAGCTGTTCGTGGGCCGCGCGGGCTACCTGTGCGCCGCGCTGGTGCTCAAGCAGAAACTCGCCCAGGAGGTAAGAGGCAGCCCCGGCCGCGGGGGGGGCGCTCGCCGCCTGCCCGGCCCTTCCCCGGACTCCCGGCTGCGGGAGCAGCGCCCCCGGCTCTTCTCTTTCTCTTTGTTACTCTGTCTGGCGCTGTCGTTTCCTCAGTCTCCAGAGGTTCACCTCCTGTTTTTGTCCGTCTTCCCTCCTCTCTTTTTCAGTCTCTCATTTGTTGGGATTCCCCGTCTTTGCGCTTTGTTTTACACCGAACGTGGCATCTCCCCAGATGCGCCTCTGCCCAACAGCTTCCTGGAGGCCCTTTCAAGTGAGGGAGAAAAAAAAAAAAACCTTGAAAATGAAAGGGATTTCCCTTCCTTTGACCCTCCTGTCAAAAAGCTGAAGCACCCTCGAATGTTAAGAGTATTGGAAGTTTGGGGGGCTGGTTAGGCTATCATTGTTCGAATCGCTAACGTGGAGGTAAATGGCTTTGGCGACCGCCCCCCCCTCCCATCCCGCGCGCGCGCGCGCGCGCCTCGGTCTGTAACCCAGAATTACTGCCCAGCTGCGGGTCTGATGTGCTGACTGTGGTTGCTTACTCTTAAGTTCATTTCAGGGCTCTTTTAAAATGCCTATCTGATGGGGGTGTCCTCTTTTAAATGCATAAATGTAGACAGAAGTTTACCCCATTGGAATCGAATGTGCAGTTTTCATTCTAAAACGCGTAGATAGGATTGTCTAGACGACAGCGTGCTTAATAGGGCAGGTTTTCTTAATGAATAGCTTTCCAGTGGCTCCTTGAAGTGAATTGGATTTCACAACTACATATGGGTTTGGTTGTTTCTTTTTTTTTTCCTGGATTCACTTTGAATACAGCATGTGGCTATTAGAAGAGAATGTGCCAGTTCCTGTGGAGTAGGGGGGGAAAAAATCCTCCAAAGGATCATAGTAACTAGAACTGAAAGCGAGGCATTTTCATTCATAACCCAGTGGAGCCAAATATTGTTCTAGGGAGGAAGTGACACATTGAACATGACTTTATTTGGGTGAAAGAGGCGTTTGAAGAAAAATTAAAGGTACACAGTATTTTTAAAGTGTAATTAACTTAGATAACTTCTAAGATAACAGAGGCAGACTTGATTTTTTTTATTTATAGCAGGTGAGGTTGATCCAAGTGAGAAAAACATCACTAAAGACTGTGCACTGTGTTAGAACGGCAGCAAAGATCTGTGTGACAAAGTTGTCTTGAAATAGTTCACTCTGCTTCTGAGTCACTTATCTGCTAGCAGTTCCCCAAGAGCCCTTCCAGTTGTATAAAACCCTTCAGAAGGCCACAGGGCTATTTACATATCATTTGCATTACATTTGCATCTGCTCCTCAGACCTTGCTGTCTGGCGGTAGGCAATTTTCAAATTCGGGGGTTTTTCCCCCCCCTGCTTTCCCTTTTTGTGCCTTGGGGCCTTCTCTCCAGAATAGAGTGGCAAAGAGTGGGAGACCCATCAGGTCATACAAGTGGAAACAGACCTCAAGGACTCGTTGCCCCAAAACTGGTGGCCCAGGGCCAGCGGGCAACGCTGATCCAAAAAGACATTTATTAAGACGTCTCTGCTGCCCTCCTGCCAAACCAAATCTGTCTTTTAATACTAATCAATTTGAGGTGCTTTGGCCCCTACTCCCAGGAGACAGAACAAGTTCTGAGGGTTAAACCACTGCCCCCCCCCCCAAAAAAAGCAGCTCTTAACCTGAGCAAATAAGCTAGTCTCAGTGCCAGCCTCAGCTGCAGTAATCTGAGAAATTCAGGCTTGAAAAGTGCAGGGCAGGGGCTAAGCACGCCTGGCTGGAAGCCCTTATGCGGGGAAAATAAGTCTGCGCCATCCCCACTCCCGCATCCTAGCCAGCATAGGGCTTTGCCCTCAGTAGATGATCCATAAATGTTGATTAAATTGAGTTGCCAACTTCTGTCATTTCTCTATAAGTAATCTGTTATTGTGTCCTGGGTTTCTTTCCTTCCACTGTCATTTATATTTACTTTCCTCTGGCAATTCCCTCAGTTATCACCCTAGTCTAGACCCTCCCCGCACTACTTGGCTCAGCTTTCGCACCTAATAAATCAATGAATGAATGAATCCCCATTTACTGGGATTAGTGCAATATACTCAGCTGGATTCTCTCAAGCCATTACACTGATCTCTTAGAAACCAATCTTAAAAGCACTTCATTATGCCATTTCCCCACTCAGCATCCTGCAGTGGCTCCCTATTACCTTTCCTCCAGTGACTTCTCATCTTTCTCAGAGCTTTAAAATGGCCGAGAAGGCCCCACATGATTTGGCCCGCCTGCATACCTATTACACTTTTGCTCACTCTGCTTCAACCACACTGGCCTTCTTGCTGTTTTAAGCATTTATTTTCTCGGGGTATTTGTACTCACTGTTCCCTTTGCTTGGAGTACTCTTCCCCTAGCTATTTTTATATATATCTTTGACCTTGTATAGGTCGCTACCTCATCAGTGAAGCCTTCCCTGTTCACCCTCTATGAAACTGCAACCTTGTCCCCCGACTTGATGCCCTTTACTTGTTCCATTTTGCTTGTTTATGTCTTTTCCAATTAGAAGGTAAGCTCTACACATGTAGAGTTTTTATTTTATTGCTATATTCCCATCGTTAAGATGGTACCTGGGACATATTCAGGTTCTCACCTTTTCTTTTGGGATTATTGCAAATATTGTTTATGGCTTGCTTTGCCACTCATTTTGAATGGTGACCCATTTATCAATATTTCCTTTATGGTTGTGCTTTTGGTGTCATACTGGTAGGAATATGTCCTATTGGTAGGAACTCTTTCCTGCCACCAAAGTCTCAGTAAATATGTGTTGCCTGAATAAATGAATACCACTTTCTTGGAAATTTTGCCTCAGATCAAGCTTAACCTTTAGACTGGTGCTTGTTAAACTTGAACTTTCACGGGAATCACCTGCAGATCTTGTCAATAGAATATGGACTGATTCAGCAGGCCTGGCATTGGGCCTAAGATTCTGCATTTCTCACAATTTCCCAGGTGATGCTGCTGGTCCAGGGATCACACTTTGAAGAGCAAGGCAATGCCGTGCTGCATAGGTTTTGGCATACCAGTCATGTCTATTAAGCTATGTATGCTATAAGACACCATTCTCTGAAGCTTGATATATTTTTTTTTATAAGGTTGTAGTTGAGAATACTGATTATCCTATCATGCTTTCATTATAAGGACCCACAAGGGGAATGTCTCTCAGTACTTAGAGTACAGAAATAGTTGTGCTCTTCCTGGAAATTGATTTTTTTTTTAAATCTTCAGAATATGTCACATAACTGACATGTTTCTCGCTTGAGGCTGGCTACTAGGAAGCCTATGGCCAGAATTGCCCACATAAGCTGGTGTAAAGTGCCTTATATACTTCATACTAGCGTTTAATTTGGGGTTTAAATTTTTTTCTTCCTTAGTCTACCCTTTTTTGACTTGTCTTCCTTCCACCTGATTTTATTGTTTGCATTGATAAGAATCAGAGATGAGAAAACACATGTGTCAATGTACGTAGAGAGACAGCAACAGGAAGAGTCACTCTAACCAGGTAATATAGTTTTGTTCAATTTGGCTCTCCTGAAAATACTCAAGGGAAGTAGTTTTGATGGATTGTTAAGCAGATATCCTTGAGCAATGGGGCACTGAAGTCCTATGAAATCATACCATAGAAACTTACATTGGGTCCATTCTGCTTTCCAGATGGGTGAAAATGTAGCAGGGAAAGGAATTTAGAAAGAAATGGTGGAGGGATAAAGGGGAGGCCTAGGGACCACGGTTAAAATAATAACTTTGCTGCTGGATGACCTTGGACAAATAATTTAACATGTCGGAGCCTCAGTTTCCTCACTTGTGAAATGGATGAATGATAGCTTCCTTTTCACTTAATTCTGTCGTTAATTCCTTCATTCCATGAATGTCAGGTTTTTACACGTGCCAGGCCCCTTGCTAGATGCCAGGACTTAGTAGTGAACAAAAGTCAATATAATTATGTTGTGGCAAGTGCTCTGAAGGAAGTAAACAGGAAATACCTGGGGACGGGGCAGGATAGGAGAGGTGAGGGGTGCTGCCTGGCAGACAGTAGCGAGGAAGACGTCTCTGTGGAGGTGATGTCCTGGTTCATCACTGAAGCCTGAGCACAAAGCTGCTGCTTTAAGAGCAGGCATTCCAGGCAGAGGAGACAGCAAGTTTGAAGCCCCCTGAGGTGGGAATCTGCTTGGAGATTTCAAAGAAATGGAAGGCTGCCTGCATAATGGGTGCAGAGTGAGCTAGGGCTAGAGGGATGGGAGAGCCCCCAGCCGGGTAGGAGCCTTGAGCCAGCTCAAACCAGATCCTGCAGAGCCAGGTCAGTCAGGAGTTGGGGCTTGTTTCAGGTTTAAATGGTTATGTCTTCATCTTACCTTTAAAAAAGATCACCGGGTTTTCTGCATGGACAGCAGATTGAACAGTCACAAGGGGCACTAGTTTCAGGGGGCCTAAACCCCTTTTGTGCCAAGGACTCCTTTGTAAATCTGGTGACCTCATCGATACCTCTTAGAATATCATTTTTAGGGGCATAAAATCACTTAGGATTACAAAGGAAGCCAGTTACCAAAACGTTTAAAAAATTGTGATGAGTAGAATTTGTGTTTATTAACACGTTAAATAAGATTTTGCAGCAAGCCTAAGGATTATGGTACCTTTGAAAGAGTGATGAGGGTCAATGATATTTCGAGCTGTCTTCAACAACTGCAGTGTGATAGGAATATAGCTGTGATTTTTATAGGTGGCAAAGTCACAAGTACTTGGGTGGTTTGTGGTCTGCATTTGTAATGAAAGGAAATGCTAACTTGTTTAAATGAGATTTGAGGAAATACAGATGTGATTTTATTTCCCCAGCCAAAGGGGGCTGGTCTGGAAGTTGCTGTGGTGACTCACTTTAGATAAAGTGCCTAGTATTAGTGCTTGGCACACAGTAGCCGCTTAATGGAATCAGTGCTGTTCCGTTTTGCATCTACTAACAGAAAATCAAAGTGATTCTGAACGTCCTATAGAAAATCGTACCGAATACAAGGAATCTATCTTCCTGCTATAATTATATATATCTATTGCTAGATTGTTAATTGGGTCTTGGGCTCATTCCTAAGGCAGGTGGTTGGCAGCTGTGTAAGTGGGGATGCTTTTAGCTGCAAATAATAGAATGTCCAATAAAAAGTGATCTGAATAATGGGAACATTTATTACCTCACTTTCTAAGGGGTGTAGAGCTAGGCCATTACAGATTGGTCCAGCAACTCGAGAAAGTCATCAGAACCCAAGCCCTTTCCAACCTTTTTCTCTGCAGTTCTGTGTAGGAGCCTCCTGCTCTCTGGGGTTGCAGGATGGCTACTGTCATTCCAAGCATTATGTTCCCATACAACTAAAGTAGAAAGGAAGGGTCTGAGGCGTTTTTCTTGCATCTTTAAAAAAAATCATATAAAACATTTTATACTTGAAGAATTTCCCTTCTGCCTTATTGTCCAGCACTTAGTCACTGGCCACTTCTGGTTTCAGGGGAGGCTGGGAAGACTAGTGTCCTTCATTTTTAACCTGGATCATTGAATGCACGTTCTGACAAGAAAGAGGAAGAAGGAGAAGCTGTTGAGTGGATACCAAAATGTCTGCCTCCTGACGCCCCTTGGCAAGGTGTGTCTTATGACCTCCCACTTCCTTGGCTGGTATGAATAATGTTGTCACGAACATGGGGATGCATACATCTCTTTGAGATCCTGTTTTCATTTCCTTTGGATAAATACCTAGAAGTGGAATTGCTGGATTGTAGTAGGGTAGTTCTATTTTTACTTTTTTGAGGAACCTCCAGACTATCAATTTACATTTCCAGCAACAATGCACAAGGGTTTCCTTTTGTCCACATCCTCACCAACACTTGTTAGTTCTTGTCTTTCTGATGATAGCCTTCTAACAGGGGTGATGTAAGATCCTATAGTGGTTTTGATTTGCATTTCCCTGGTGGTTAATGATGTTGAGCACCTTTTCATGTACCCGTTGGCCATGGGTGTGTCTTCTTTGGAAAAATGTCTATACAGGTCCTCTACCCATTTTTAAATCAAGCTGTTTGTTTTGCTATTGCATTGTATGGAGTTGTTTATATATTTTGGATATTAGCTTCTTTTTCAAAATATATTTTGCAGATGTTTTCTTCTATTCCATAGGTTGCCTTTTCATTTTGTTCATAGTTTCCATTGCTGTGCAGAAGTTTTTTAGTTTGATGTAGTCCCATTTACTGACTTCTACTTTTGTTGCTTGTGCTTTTGGTGTCCTATCCAGAAAATCATTGCTAAGACCAATGTAAAGGAGCGTTTTCTTTGTTTTCTTCATGTTTCACAGTTTCACGTCTTATGTTTAAGTCTTTACTCCATTTTGAGTTAATTTTTGTGAGTGGTGTAAGATAGGAGTTCAATTTCACTTTTCTGCATGTGGTTACTCAGTTTTTCTAGCACCACTTACTGAAGAAACTATCTTGTCTCCATTGAGTAGTCTTGGCTCCCATGTCAGATACTAGTTGACCATATATGTGTGGATTTATTTCTGGGCTCTTGATTTTTCTTTCATTGGTCTATGTTTTTATGCCAGTACCATACTGTTTTGATTACTCTAGCCTTGTAATATAGTTCAAAATCAGGAAGTGTGATGCCTCGAACTGTGTTGTTCTTCCTTAGGACTGCTTTGACTATTCAGGGTCTTCTGTGGTTTCATGTCTTTTAGTATTTTTTCTAGTACTATGTTGACTAGGCATGGTAAGTGTGAGCACCCCTGTGTCTTGTTCCTGATCTTAGAGGAAAAGCATTCAACCTTTTATCATTGAGTATGATGTTAGCTGTCATCTTCTCTTATATGGCCTTGATCATGTTGAGGTATGTTCTTTCTATACCCAATTTGTTGAGAGTTTTTATCATAATTGGGTGTTGAATTTTGTCAAATGCTTTTTCTGCATGTCTCAAGATAATCCTATGATTTTTTTTTGTCTTTCCTTCTATTAATGTGCTATATCACATTTATTAGCATATGTTGAACCATTTTTGCATCACAGGGATGAATCCCATTTGGTCATGTTGTATGATCCTTTAATGTGTTGTTGAATTTGGTTTGCTAGTATTTTGTTGCACGTGTTTGCATCTTTAGTCATTAGGGGTATTGGCCTGTAGTGCCTTTATCTGGCTTTGGTGTCAGGGTAATGCTGTCCTCATAAAATGAGTTGGAAGTGTCCCCTCCTTTTCAATTTTTTGGAAGAATTTGAGAGGATTGACATTCTTTTTTAATTGCTTGGTAGAATTCTTCAGAACCAGTTGGTCCTGGTCTGTCTTTGATGGGAGATTTTTGATTACTGATTCCATCTCCTTACTCCTTATTGGTCTGTCTAGATTTTCTATTTCATTTTAAAGATTTTATTTATTTGACAGAGCACAAGTAGGGGGAGTGGCAGGCAGAGGGAGAGGGAGAAGCAGACTCCCTGCTGAGCAGGCACATCTCCTTGTAGGTTTAAGAACTCTGTTAACAATCTGTGAATGAATGCATGGATTCCTTTTTTTCTTCTTGATAAATATAATTTTGCACTATATATACAAGGGTTTTTGTTTGTTTGTTTTTTGTTTTTTGTTTTTTTAGAATTTCTTTAAAGGCCCAAATAGACCAAGTTCCAGCAGTTTTAAATTAGTTCATAATAATAGAAGAGACACTTTATTACATTGCCAGATCAGATAAAAAACATGATCTTGATGTTTAAGGAACCACTCCCATTTTAGAATCATTTAATTAAATTTACCTGTGTGATATGAAGTAGTGCTGCCCCCATTTTAAATTAATTTAAATGGAAAATGCTTAGACCTTTTCCTTTTTCTTTTTTATGATACAATGATTTAACCTTAGTAATGCAGATTTCCTTAGAATTTATTTATACCTTTTCATCTATTAAATACATTCCACTAAAACCTAAGCTTATTGTTTGCATTGTAATTATTTGGCGAGAACATGGCTTGTAATTTTCTTATTACAGAATAAATTGGGGGGAAATGTGCATAGTAAAAACTCTTTTAAATGGATTGAATTTTTTTGCCAATAACTTAACCTCCCAGTGTTCTATAAGAGGTTGTTTTAATGGACTTTCACTGTATTTATTGACCTCTGAATGTGAAAATGACAGGTTGTATTAATTTTTTATTAACTTGGCTGTTTTCATTTTTGTCGGTTAATTTAATGAGTGATGTTTGTCATGTGACTGGCCCCTACAAAACGCACAGATTTCCTCCATGTGGCAGGGAGGTCCTTTAATATCCCCACATGGGGATGGTCTCTTGGTAAACTGGCCAACAATCTGTGGTGTGGTCAAGTAAGTGTTTTTCTTCATGATTGACTTTCACTGATTGATCTCTGACCTATATTCATTAAGTACAGTGCCTTGGATGTTTGGTTTGTCCCAAAGAAAAACATGTTTCCATGAATTATATATAAGTACCACTTATCTTTGCCTAATTATTTTCTTTATGGATTGAGTTACTAGGGAAACCCACCAAGTTAACAGACTCATTACTTTTGGGGTGCTAGCCACTTGGACAAGTTACATTTTCAGGAAGTCATTTTGATCCATCTTTTCGCAAGCTGAACAAGAAAGTATTTTGTTTAAGATCAGGTTTCCTTTTCTGAATAGCTTTACCCATCCAAAAACCCAGACAAACAAATGACTTTGACACGTTGAAGTGTGAGTGTTGCTACCTGGGCCATAAAGAAGCTGTTTCTCAGAGGAGAGGCAGTCTTACAGACTTGATGGGTGAGAACATCATCTAAATTAGAGGTGGCAAAACAAATATTGGTCATAGCACTATGTGCAGTTAGCTGTCACTGTGCCCATCTGCTGGCTCCATTGCTTTGCATGGAATGGATTTCCTGTGCTCAGTGGTGTGTTGAAATCTGGTGTCCATGGCAACCAAAACATCACCAATCTCAAAGCACTCACTATGGGGACCAGCTGAATCTCCACTTACACAATGACTTTAGGAGGGAGCCACATTCCTAACAGACTTTACAGCTATCTAAGGCTGAAGAGATCCAGCGCTCAACCAGAAAGGAAGTATTATCCTCATGCACATTTCAATAACATAACCTTACTGTTTGAAATGTTCTTTCCTTGTGAGGCAAAGAGAATTGCACGTGCATCACAGATTGCAACTGTTGAAATAGGTTGGACTCTCAATGAAGGCAGTTTAATGAGCAGAACTTCCAGAGTCCGATAGCTTTGGGATTGGATCCTGGCTCCACCACAATCGTTGGTTGACCTTAGCCAAGTTTCATAGCATCTTTGAGGCTGAATTTCCTCATGTGCGAAATGTAGTACAAGCAGCACTCACCTTATAGGTGTGTTATGAAGATCCAATGAGAATGGGCATGTAATGTGCTTAGCAGAGGGTCTGTTAGGCACAGAGTAAAAACTCTAAGTCAGCCATTATTAGTGTTTTCAGTATGCTTACTGTTAATGTGAAGCAAGACTCTGTGCTGGCTAAATAATATAGGTATGGTTTTTGGACATTCAGCCAGTCTGTCTAACGTTCCCTGTGGTGGCATTCAGAGCTGCTCTGCCCCCGATCACAACAGCAGAGCTTTGAGATCTTCACACAGAGGCCGTAGGGCTGGAGGGAGACCTCTTCTGCTATGCCACCCAGGAGATGAAGGTGAGCAGCTCAGAGAGATTGTGTGTCAGAGTAAATCGAGCGGCTGGTCATCGGCCCTGAAAGACGAACCTATGCGTGCTGCCCTTTGCACTTTGCTTTCTCTGGGAAAAGGGCTGTTCTTTTCTCTTCTGAAAATTTCAGGCCCTTTGCAGACTTATTCTAGGAATTGGCTTTCCTGTGTCTCTGACTTGTGCTCCTCGGAGTAAATCGCCTAATTGGCTTTCAGCTACTGGAAATTGCTATGCAAGTGATGGTGGAATGTTTCTTGGTCTGTTCCCCCAGAATCTGAGTGGCAGATTGAGCAAACTCTCTTAAGTTGTCGTCTTTGCTTCTAAGGATCATTTGCTTGCATGGCACTCATTCAGAATTTGAGCCAAATTTCAATAGTTGTATCTCTGGTGAAGTGACAACATCAAATGAGTTTTCCTCAGCAAATGTTCCGGATCATGTATATTTGGTAGCTTGTTTCAGAAAAGGATTAATACAATTAAGGATTCTTTCAAGTGTTTCTTAAGCTTCTGGGCCCAGAACTTACGTTTTTTTCTTGCATTAATGCACTTTTCTATTTGCATTTCAAGACTATGTAGTATAGGCTCACTGTCAATTCTACAAACTTATATCAACATTTTACTCTTTAGCTCCTAACTCCTGTTTATATTCATTTATATCATGATCTTAATATTTATATTGCTCTAATAATAAAAGGATAATTGTGACTTCCTCCTATCACTAATCATTGAGTGGTTATGTATATTCATTAGTTCTGCCTACAGTCTTCAATACCACACTAACTGGCTCTAGATCTTGGCCTTCATCTTTATGGGGGTCTGTTCTATTTGTCTCTGATCTGTGGCCTTCGGTCGTATTTCTCACATGTGAGCACACATTAGAATCCCTTAAAGGGCTTGTTATAACACAGATGGCTGGGCTCCATCCCTAGAGTTTCTGATTCTGTAGGTCTGGAGGGGGGGCCTGAGACTTTGCACTATTAACAACTTCCGGATGCTGCTGCTCATTTGGAGACTACATTTTTAGAACCACTGCCTTAGATTATTCCCTTAACCTTGAGCAAACATCTCAGAAATGGTGAGAACTAGGTGAAGGCATAGTGTGATAGTACCACAAACTTGTTATCACCACCAGAAAATAACTCAAAAGGACAGGACTTCCTGTATGACAGGCACTGTGATAAGCATATTGTAGGACCTATTATGTGACTCAGAGGTTCAGTAACTTCCCTGTCATCACACAGCTGGTAAAGTTGTTTAACCCATGTTTGACTATAGAACTGCTTCACTTCTAGGGCTTTAAGTCAGGTCAGACTTCTGCATGTTTTTCTACTAACATTTACACTGCTAAGAGAAGAGTGAGTTATACCTAAGACATTGGGAAGAATAGACAGTATGAAGCTGAAGGTGTCACTGAAGTGTAACTTAAAATTGAATAGAAATGGCAGTACAGGAGAGTGTTCTACAATTGTCACAAACTTCCAGAAGCCACGGCTTCCTGGAATGCTAGAAACGTTCAGGAATGGGAGGTTCTCAAAACCCATGGTAGCGTGGGGACTTGAGTCAGGTCTGAAAACGGAAGAACTAGTTGCAAGTTTGATAGAATGATTAGACATCTAGATCCTTTCCCAAACCCACGCAACTAGATGATGATATTAGGCTAGTTCTCCAAAAACTGACTCTGGGCTGTAGACTGATGTGGAAGTGCTTCATTAAGAAAGTGCTTCTAAGGGGCGCCTGGGTGGCTCAGGTCATGATCCCAGGGTCCTGGGATGGAGCCCCGCATCAGGCTCCCTGCTCAGCGGGGAGTCTGCTTCTCTCTCT
>NW_027397078.1:11366518-11386754 GCF_003265705.2 Callorhinus ursinus | reverse complement strand
CCCCCCCCCCGCTCATTCTCTCTCTCTCTAAGAAATAAATTATTTTTTTTTTTAAAAAAGTGCTTCTAGGAGAAACCAGTATGGGAGGAGTGGGGGCAAGAGCAAAGTGCAGGAAGCCAAGCAAAGGTGAGATTTAGGCTGAGTCCCAGCTCTGTCTCATCCTGTTAGGGGAGCTCTGCAGTGTAAATTATATCACAGGGTTTGTCCTGACTAGAGCACACTCTCGCACCAGTGATTCACTAGAGCTGGGGGTGTGGGCTGTCATCTTCACAGGTATGTCCACTCTGTTGGCATGTGTCCACTGTGGCTCTTGGAGCCTAAAAGTTGGACCCTGGAAGAAGGCTGCAGGCCTTCTAACAGGGTTGTTAGAGGGTTGTTAGAAGTAAAACATATGGACATGGTCGGGGGGAAGCGGATTCACAGACTCAGTGGAGAGGATCGAGGGGATTGGGTAGGAACACCCAGTTTGTGTATGGGGGCCCTCCAGACCTTAGTAGAAGCCTTGATAATCACTTTCTTGACAGACTGAATTAGAGAAGTTCTGAGCTTTGAGGGCCAGGTCACAGTCAAGGGCAGAGATGAGGTACTTTGCTGAAAATAGCAACATTACATGCTGAATGGTGAGACACACCCCCCCACCATATTACACGCCTGGCCTCTCAACTCAGCCCCCAGCACACTAGCAGACACACTCACCCACCAAGAGTGGGCAGGCTGAAGGACGGTCTGTGGTTGTCGGATAGATTCAACAAAAATAACCACAAATACTGACATTTGTAGGTGTATCCCCTCCCAATGACAAAGCAGTTACACTGCCTTGTCACCCTATAGTCAATGCCACCAATTGGCTAGCACTCTTCCCCCACCCCAGGTTCCCAATGAGCTTTTTAGGTTGAGACTCTTAAATAGGACCTGTCAGAAGACATTTGAAGAAAGCATCTGATGTGAAACACAGTGATCACAACATATAGGAAAGCCAAACTTGGGGTAAACAGTTAATATTGGGAGCAGAAGAAAACTTCCTGAGTGCCCAAATCTATAATTAATATTGCCAGAGAGGAAAGAGATCACATGTATGAAATAAAGGCAGGATGTTATTGAAAGCAATATTCTGAGGACAGAAAGAACTCTTCAGAATTAAAAATATGATGGCAGAAGTAAAAATAATTCAGTAGAAGGATTAGAATATTAAATCGAGGGAATGTCCCTGAAAGTTCAGCCAACAGACAATGAGACTGATAAAAAGAGAATAGACTAATTAGAGAAAGTCCAACCTCCGTCTAGTAGTCCCAATAAACAAGAACAAAGTAAATGGAAAGATGACAAAAAGGACTCAAAAGTATTTCTCACAGGTGCAAGATTTGAGTTGTCAGATTTCAGGGGCCCACCAACACGTTGGATGGAAAAAGAAGATTGTAAAGGCTTCCAAGGAGAAAAGCAAAACTGGTTCCATAGAAGGATTAGCATTGGGCTTTGAATAGCAATTTAGGAAGCTACAAGACAATGGAGTGAGGCCTCCAAAATTCACAGAGAAAATTACTTATCAGCCAGAATTCTATAGCAACCAAAATGATCAAGTGTAAGAGTAAGAAAAAAATAACCTTGCAAAATCTGAAAAGAAAAAACATTTTTTTCTTTCAAAACATTCTTTTTTCTTTCAAAAGCATTAGACAGAAATAATCTAGCTTCACAAGACATGTGTTAAAAGAACTTAGAGGCCAGAGGTTGTAAATAAACCAGCCACCATCTGGAACACTGCAACGACTTTATAACTGGTAAAAATATATATATATATACACATAGATACCTATCTATGTATATATATAAAATATTGGTCCATTGTAAAGGGGGACTGAACCAAGAAATAGGAAAATGCGGGAATCTCAAAATCTGGAGCCACAGTGCAGGTGAAATGATAGGAAACTTCCAGAGTGATGGTAAAGACAGCCCCAAATGACAGCTGGGTATCCA
The DNA here is from genome assembly GCF_003265705.2 of Callorhinus ursinus. NCBI lineage: Eukaryota > Metazoa > Chordata > Mammalia > Carnivora > Otariidae > Callorhinus > Callorhinus ursinus. The sequence goes on along the minus strand of NW_027397078.1, from coordinate 11,384,783 downwards.
GCCTTGAAGGCAGCCAGTGAGTACTGAAGCAGAGCTACAGCTGGGATGTTGCCAAGAGGAAAAAAAAAAAAAAAAATAGAAAGCTTACCTGATGTGTTTGGATATACCTAGGGGAGTTTTGTAGGTCAGTTGGAAAGTTTGGGTGTGCATTTATTACAGACAGAAAACCGAACAACATAAAAACAAAAAGCAATTATTAACTGTGAGGTGGGATAAACTAGGAGAAAGGAAATGGTAATCATTGTACCCCGTTTTGCTGAGTATCGATTTAACCAAATACTGTTTTGGTAAAAGATGTAATATAACTAGGGTGTTTGAGAAAGGGAATGTATGTATGGGGAGGTAATAAGAGCTAAATCTTCATCTTCCATGTTAGGAGATTAATAGCACCTAAAATGGAAAAGCCAGGTTATAGCTGTATAAGAAGAAATATGAAGATAAGTAGCAAAAATACAGGTGTTTTAAGTTTTTGTCTTAGAGGAACAGAATGTGGATGGAGAGGGGTGGGGGGCAGGAGTCTGATATTATTTTAAGGAACTCTTCCTTTTTTAAGCTACGCACATGTATTTTTTTGAGAAATATGAATACCAAGAAAATAACTTTTTTAAATTAAACTTGTGCTTTTTAGCTGTGACTTCTCCATATTCTGTTCTATTCTTCACATTTATGCTGTTCCTGCTCAGTGATTCAAAAATGTTCTGAGAGAATATTTATGGAATGTTACCTAGTAATGAAATAATGTGATCATTTATAGGTAAAGTTTGTGAACAAATTCTTCCTCATCAAAAATATGGCTTGAGGGCGCCTGGGTGGCTCAGTTGGTTAGGCGACTGCCTTCAGCTCAGGTCATGATCCTGGAGTCCTGGGATCGAGTCCCGCATCGGACTCCCTGCTCAGCGGGAGTCTGCTTCTCCCTCTGACCCTCCCCCCTCTCAGGCTCTCTCTGTCTCATTTTCTCTCTCAAATAAATAAAATCTTAAAAAAAAAAACCAAAAATATGGCTTGATATATCCTTTATATCCTTAGAAGTCATACTAAATTAGGATGTAATGATACTTGATTAGTTTGAATGGTCGAATAGCTTTGTGTCAATTAAAATCTTCATCTGGTTCAATTTCATGTGCCTTCCTTGATAAAGTATTGAGGAAAATGAGGATCAGAGCTACATTTAAGCTTCTACCCCAGAAGGAGAGGAGAGAACCTAGTTAAAATAATTAAAAGTGAAAAGATGATTAGAATACAGTAAAGACTGGCTGAACCACTTACATAAAACAGAGCAGGAATAACATTTTTTTTCATGGCAGTGTCTCTAAGATGCTCCAAGATCCTAAAATGCTTCCAAGTTATTGCAACCAATGGTAACTAATAATTATATAGAACATTAAGTCTGCTCAGTACTTTTCACATAAACTATCCCACTTAATCCTCACAGTATCTCTTCGAGTTAGATATTATTACTTCCATTTTTGGAATAGAAAATAGAAAACGTTGCAGAGAGGTTAAGTAACTTTCCCAAGGATATTAGGGTTGATAAGTAAGATAAAGATAACATTTCCAAGCACAATACTTTTGATAGGAACTAACCAGTTGGAAAGAGACAAGAGATATAATTAGAGTTTACCTATGGGACTTACAGCTCCCAGTTGATAAGGGACTGAATCTAGTCTAGAACTCATGTTCTTCTCCAAGGTCATGGTCTTTCTGCTGCCCTGGGCTGGTGGTACCATTAGTGTTAAACAAAATTCCCCATTCACTAAATATACCGATAAATGTTAACCAAATGGCAGATAAGTGTTGCAGTTTATGGAGAGAACCCTTGAGGGAGTTGGCAGAGCCTCAAAATCTGTCCTGGAGATTCAGGACTGAATTAGTTGCTCACTCGCACCCGCCCTCCACCTCCGATTCCTCACAGCAGCTTGAAAACTCAGAGGAGGTGTCTGGAAGGCTTTCATGTGCAGGTGAGAAGTGCCCAAATTGAGCATTGTCAACTGGTAGTGTGATGCTCAAGACCAGCACGGATGTTAATGAGTGAGGATCTAACGTAGATGGCAACTTGTGAGATAAATAATCCTTAGCAGAAAGTTTCTAATACCACATTTGTTATTTTTGTGAGTTGCCTTTGTTATTTTTCTCACAAGCCTTTTTTCTTAATCGATCCCTTTCCCCCCGGCATCTCTGCTTGCCCTTCTGGGTGTACCGTTCACTGCACATTTCATGTTTGTTTTCATCCTACACGTTTCGAGGGCACCTTTCCTGCAGCATACCTGGGGCAACTGTGAGCCGCTAATCTCCACTCCCTTACTACTACTGAGCTGAATAATAAGCACATGCCTGGCAAACAGAAGATTCTTAATACTTACTGAAGGAAGGAGGGAAGGAATGCAGAAGAAATGCTTTTAATTTTATGAAAGTAAATAACCCCCTTTATTTGAGGCTCCAGAAGGAGCAACCCACGTTGTAAAAGCAGCTCTCACCTTAATGCATTGTAGCTTTTATGGGTCTGACAGCAGAGCCACTTAGGATTAAGTATTTGATGGACAGGATCCTTGGTTCGTCATGAATATTGGCATATTTTCAGTCACAATCAGCTTTGTGACAGCCAAAGGATGGTAAAATTCTACCACTTTCACATTACAAAATGAGAAATTGACCCAGCTTGTGACAGGTCAAAATGATCCATTTAGGCATTTCTGGGCTGACACACACAACTCTCTGATTGTTAACATTAAAGATAGCTTTTAGGAAACTGTAATTTTGGACTTGTGTAATACCTGACATCTAAAAAGCTTTCTGTTTTGCTTTTTAAAAATAATCTGTTACTTTTATATTCATGTGGGTGATAAAACCTCCTGCATGTTTTCCAACCTTTATCTCCCTTTGTTTAAAATTTGCATTCGTGCTTTATAAACGTTGACGGATGTAGACACTTAATCAGCCATTAGAATGCCTTTTTTTGTTGTTTTGAAGGACTTAAGCTTTTCCTGTAAAGAAGAAAATAACTTAGTGAAGAAAACTGTCAGTTTAATCGCATATTAAAATACCGTCCCTCAAACAGTTGTTAAATATTTATGAACCGTGTATGTATAGGAGGCAGTTTTCAGTAAGGCAGTTTTACTACAGCTAAGGAATGAATACCTCATCAAACCCTTCCCATAGCAGATAAGCAGATATCTGAGGAGATAATTAAATCTAAGAAATGAGAAGGAAATATGAATCTGAATTTTTACACAGCATACTAGGACTTAATATTTCTCCTCATCTTAGCGTGAGCTTTTGATGAGCAAGGTGGCAGCCAGTATGGCACAACCATTTCTGATTTCTGCCCTTGCACATTGACCTACACGTAAATAACTCCGCATCAGCATTTGCAGGAGGGAACAGTCCCCAGTTCTTCCTCTTGGTGCCGGGGACTTCTTAGAGATTCTAAGTAAAACGACTCTGTCAAATGGCTTTTAACATTTAGCCTTGAAGCTTAAAGCATTCTGTGTTTTCCATCAGGCAAGCTGTGTTCCTGTCCAAATGTGAATCAAAAAACAATACCGCTTTGATTTCTGTTACTGCCCGGCGTTTTTTTTTTTTTTTTTCTTATTTTTTTCGCAAAATGTGGTCTTTTGTTAGTAGTCCCTTGTTCTGAAGTTCCGTTCCCTGGCAGTTAATGCTATGATGCTTTCAGTGTGTTCACAGTCCCCTCTTGATTTTGATTGCCAGGGATTTCTTTGTTTTTGGCTTTCTGCAGTTTCACCACCGTGTGTTTAGGAGTAGATTTCACTGTAATCCCCCTACTTGTTTCTGTTGTGCTGCTCGTATTTGTGGATTCTTGTCTTTAATCCGTTCTGGAAAATTCTCAGCTGTTGTCCCTTCAAATATTACCTGTTCTCTATTTTTTAACAACTTTACTGAGATAGAATTCACATACCATACTATTCACACATGTGAAGTACACAATTCAGTGGTTTTAATATGTTCACAGGGTTGTGCAACTGTCACCATGATCGATTTTAGAAGATTTTTATCACCCCAAAAGGAAACCCCGAAGCCAATTAGCACTCCTCCATTATCCCCAATTCCTCCTCCTACCCCCACTGCCCTAGGCAACCCCTAGTCAACTTTTTTATCTTTATGGATTTGCCTATTCTGAACATTTCATACAAATGGAATAATAGAATATGTGGCCTTTTGTGACTGGCTTCTTTCACTTAGAAAAATGTTTTCAAGGTCCATCCAGGTTCTGGCATATATTACTCCTTCATTCCTTTTTACTGCCAAATAATTTTCCATTGTATGGCTACATCACATTGTATTTACCCTGTCTTCAGCTGATGGACATTCGAGTTATTTCCAGTTACTGACTATTGTGAATAATGCTTTTGTGAACATTCTTGTACAGTTTTTTTTGTGAACATATGTTTTCATTTGGGTATATACCTAGGAATAAAATTGCTCGGCCAAATGGTAACTTTATATTTAACATTTTAAAAAACTGAGCCTGTTTTTCCAAAGCAGCTGCACGATTTTCCATGACATCAGCAATATAAGAGGGTTCTAGGTTTTCTACCATCTTGTTAACACTTGATATTATCAGACTTTTTGAATATAGCCATGTAAAATGGGTGTGAAATGGTATAGAATTGTGGCTTTGATATGTATTTTCCTGATGACTATGATTTTGAACATCTTTCCATGTGCTTATTGGCCATTTGCACATCTTTGGAGAAATGTCTTTTCCACCCTTTGCCCATTTTTAATTAATTGTTTTTTATTACTGAATTGCAAAAGTTGTTTGCATATTTTGAACACAAGGCCCTTATCAGAAATAGGAATTGCAAATATGTTCTCCCATTGTGTGGGTTGTCTTTTAACTATATCAATGAAGCACACAAGTTTTAATTTTTATAAAGCCCAATTTATCTACTTTTTCCCTTGTCACTTGTGCTTTTGGTCTTATATCTAAGAAGACTAACTTGAGTTCATGATGTTCCCCACTTTTTATATCACGGCTTCTCTACCTTGGCTGCACATTAGAATCACCTGGGGAACTTTAAAAACTGCCTGAAGCTCAGGTGGTGCTCTCGAACAATTAAATCAATCTCCTGGAGTAGGACCTAGGCATCAATAGTTTTATAGTTCCACAGGTGATTCCAGTGTGCAGCCAAGGTAGAGAACCAGGGCTCTGTATCCCTCTGGGATCCGAATGGACACACATTACCTTTTGTATCACTTCCTTTAGCTTATCCTCTCTTTCACATTTGCCATTCCCTTGTTTCTCTGTGCTGCATTCTAGGTAACCTCTTCAAATCTATCTTCCCGTTCACCCGGTCTCTCTTGAGCATTGTTTTACCTGCTGTTTAACCAGCCCATCCATTGAGTTTTATGTCTGTCAATTGTATTTTTCTTTTCTGTAAGCTCCAGGCGAACCTTTCCCAAGCTTTCATATTGCTTGTTAAGTTTCGTGATTTTTACCATTTTTTTGGAACATTTAATGCATTTGTTAGGGATACAGTATCTGTTCATTTAAATATTGGAAATCCTTGGTGGTCTAACTTTCTTGTTTGTTGTTTCGGCATATTGTCACTCATGGTGGCTTGTTTCCTTGGGTCTTTGGTCTTTCACCATGCACACACATTTGGTTGATTTTAATATGTGGTGTCTAAGTAGAAGGCGCTTCCTTACAGAGATTTGTGTTTGCTCCGTCTGGGATTCAGGAATACTGTCAGCCTGGAACCCCTTTGGCCTTTTTCCTGGGTCCCCAGCTTAATCCAGGAGATACCAACATTAGCCCTCAGGATAGCCTTCCCTTGCTTATCACGTATACTTCAGCTCAACTTTTTTGTTTTGCTTTACTTTTTTTAGGGGAACTTGGGGCTTCCCTTACTGTATTTGAGTCTATGTATTGGCAAGTAAGCCTTGTGAATGATATGCAGAATTTAATCAATTATAAGATTTTTGTCCTTTATAAGATGCATTTTGCTTATGTACCAATGAGAAAGAGAAAAACCAGTCCATTAAACAGACACAATACTTTTTATCAGGATTTTATACTTCTTGAAAGAACTCTCTTTAGAGCTATTTTAAACATTGGCTTTTATCATAGATCACTCTTGTGTATACCTAAAAGGAAAATACAAGCAAAATAAATTTGTTATGATATTCATAAAACTTTCTCACATTCACAGTTCAACAGGTCTGAATTACTTTCTCCTTTGAGTCACTGATGGTCTGTGATTTTCCACAACATGTAGTCCCCTGTGCCATCAAAAGCATTGCAGCATTTCTTAAGAGAGTGTTCTACTTTGTCTCTGGCATTTTTTTTCCAAGTAGTTGACATCCATTTTAGACGTTTTGATGCACATGCACAGACCATTAGAGCGGAGTCCTACTGCCTCCAGACGGATAGTGATTCTGAGACACATTCTAATTTCAGAGATGTTAAAATGTAGAAAATAGGTGCATCTTAGAATCGATAAAATTACAGTTCCTTTGTTAAAGGGAAAGGACTTTGTCTAGACCAGTGCTACTCAAAGTGTAGCTTGCAGGCCAGTACCATTCTGCATGTTTGTTACTGGTCTAAAAGTATGTAAGTACAGAAACAGAGAGTAAGTACTTTGGAACTTTTTTAGGAATTACACCAAACAATTTTTGTCAGTTGGATCTAATAATAAAAAAATGGGACTTGTATTTAATATGTGTTGTCATTTAATTTTTCTTACAGTGTATCAGTACATTATTTTAGAAATAAACAGAATTGGTCCTTTACCAGTGATAGTTTGATTAGCATTGATCTTAGTGGTTCTCAAAGTTTAGCTTCCAGCAGAATCACCTGCAGAGCTTGTTAAAAGACAGGTCCCTGTGAGGGGCGCCTGAGTGGCTCAGTCGTTATGCGTCTGCCTTCGGCTCAGGTCGTGATCCCAGGGTCCTGGGATCGAGCCCCACGTCGGGCTCTCTGCTCGGTGGGAAGCCTGCTTCTCCCTCTCCCACTCCCCCTGCTTGTGTTCCCTCTCTCACTGTCTCTCTCTCTCTCTCTGTCAAATAAATAAATAAAATCTTTAAAAAAAAAAAAAAAAGAGGTCACTGTGGGTAGGTGTGGGGTGGGATGTGAGAACTGGCATTCCTAAGATGTTCCCAGGTGATGCTGATGCTGCTGTTCTAGGAACCACACTTCCAGAACCACTGGCTTAGCCCACCACATTGCTAGAAGCAGGAATCTTATTTCCAAGAACTTCCAGATTGGTTTGTAGGACAAGGAATCCCGATGCTCTCTTGGGAAGTTCCTGCTTCCGGTGATCGCTCTTCATGAATTTAAAGTAAGTTCTCTAAACTCCAGTTTCATCTCCTTTCCTTGGTGCACTGTTGAGAACACCACTGACTTTTAGGCCTGGCACAATCAATGTAGGCTTCAGGGTACATGTGATCTTATCAGATTAGATGTTCACACTCTTAGAAGAGCAAAATGTGCATTTTACTTTTTAAGCAAAGTGGTTCCATGATTTGGGTGTAAATAAGCTCCCACTTCTTTTTGATAATGCCGTGGATGATCTGTTGAAGCATTCTAGGGTCTGACCAAGTAGCACAAATGCCCAAGATAACCCCTTGCAGTGGCAAGGTGGCATAAACCAGACAGCATACCAGACTTCTGAGACATTTGTGGTGTTTTGTTGAAGTGACAGGAGGAAGCGTCTTTATGAAAAGTGCACCTTGCACATCCACAGCGTAGTTCCCGGCAACAAGTGTTGTTATCATCGTCATTTTTTTTTTTTTTAAGATTTTATTTATTTGACAGAGAGAGCACAAGTAGGCAGAGCGGCAGGGAGAGGGAGAAGCAGGCTTTCCACGGAGCAGGGAGCCCGATGCAGGGCTCAATCCCAGGACCCCGGGATCATGACCTGAGCCAAAGGCAGACACTTAACGACTGAGCCACCCAGGCGCCCCATTATCATTGTCATCTTGAAGAATGTATATTAACTTTTAGAGACCTTGACAAATGACCTTTTAGGGGGGAAATTAATATCTTTGGACCAGTTGAATATATTAATCATCGGTGCCACGGGCAGAGTAAATTTTCTTCCTGCTGCCATGGCAAATGCTGTAAATCCTTGCAGTGTCCACAGGCAACGTTTATGGCCCTCTGAATATTAGACTATGCCTGCCATTTACTGGGTGGGAATAATTTACATTTCCCGATTTCTGGTGGTGTAGCATGCTAGCCATTTCATAGAGTTTTAAACCAGTGCTTCTCCAAATTTGATGCATCTGAATCACCTGGATAACCTATTAAAGACCTAGGATGGGGCCTGAGATTCTGCATTTCTGAGAAGTTCCTGGGTGATGCCACTGTTCCTTGTATGAGGACCACACATGGAGTGGCAAGATGTTAAACACTTTTGAACCACCTGCTTTCAGAAGGGTACCCCTTCTTTCAAACTACCACGTAGGGTGCTGGCATAGCTCTTCACCTGGAAGCTTGGCCTGCTGACCCAAAGTAGTCATTGCCTGCATCCCTTGGCTCGCTTGAGAACATTCTTCTTACCCTGGGGACAGTATTTTCATCAGAAACCACTCCTTTTATGTCTGTGTCCTTTAAGATCTTTTTACTTTGCTCATTAAAAATGTCAATTTTAGGGAGCCTGGGTGGCTCAGTTGGTTAAGCGACTGCCTTCGGCTCAGGTCATGATCCTGGAGTCCCGGGATCAAGTCCCACATCGGGCTCCCTGCTCGGCAGGGAGTCTGCTTCTCCCTCTGACCCTCCCCCCTCTCATGTGCTCTCTCTCTCTCATTCTCTCTCTCTCAAATAAATAAATAAAATCTTTAAAAAAAAATGTCAATTTTATTCTCGTCGGAAAATGCTGTTGAGGAAGAGTTGTGATGAATGTCATGTTGAAGGTAATCACATAGCATCGTATCAGAGGAAAAAAAAACCCAAATCCCAAGGAGAGACCTATGATGTGGGCTCTGTGCTGTGCCACTTAATAATGTCCTCAGAAGGCCATAGCTTTCACTTTGCAAACCCAACTTGTGGTCAGTGGTGCATGAGGGTGAGTGCTGCCTTAATAAAATAGTTTCATTGCTTGTTTTCATCCTGGGCGAAATAGGAGTGATGAGAGATATTATTAGAGCCTGTGTGCAGCCATTGCTCACTGTGAGGCCCTCATGTGCTTCTGGTCCCAAGGAGCAACGTACGGTATTCTAACAGGGGTTTTTCAAACAACGAAATCTACTCAGATGTGAGTGTGAAAGCTGGATTCCTTTCCTACCTGAATGTATCAGTTAGCAATGCTTTTAGCTGTAAGTGGTAGAAAACCTGACCTACAGTTAAGCCTACAGTGGCTTAAACCGATAGGGTTATTATTTTAACATGCAAAGAAGTCTGCACTTAGGTGTCTGTCTTTCCCGCCTGAAGGCTGCAGAATCTGTGTGGAAGCTTCAGATACAATGTCTGTGTTCAAGGCAGAAAGAAGAGGGAAGGCCAGACTATGTCTGGACTTACCAGGGAAGCAGTATCTGTCCACGAAATCTCCAGCAAATTTCTCCTTCTGTCTTTTGACCCAAACTGTTGCGTTGTACAGAGAGGAGCCTGGGAAAGTTTGCATTTACCTGGACTACCTTGAAAACCGTTGGGGTTCTGTCAGGAAGAAAGAGATATTGGGTAGACAACTAATTGTATGCCAACCTAAAGTAACTACAAGTAAAATTTTTCTGCTTTCCGTGACTTAAACTTTGTTCTTTTCTTAGCAGAATCCAATATTCCTTACTAGGAAATAGAATATATGCTAGGGGGAGGCTTGGTAGAGGGAAGAAGCAGAAGTCAAATGGCCTTTCAGCATCCAAACTTTATTCCTTCCGGTGAGATACATATATACATTGGGTTTTGAAGGCACAAATTATAGCTAAAATTGAAAGGAATGGTAAATGGACACTGTGCACACAAAGTAGCTTGGAGATTCAACAACAAAATTTCCAAAGTCATAAATATGACGGCACCCCTTATCCTACAGTTTGATTAGAAAGTTCAAGTATTAAACAGCTTGTGTTGTCAGCTTAATGCATCCCTAATGATTCCGAAAGAAAACCTTGTACTATTAATTATAATTAGAATGCCTCTTGGGACACTTCAAGATTCGCTTCTTGATAAGGAGCAATCAATAAAGTCTTTTGATAAAGAATGAAACAACATGGAATGTGAAAATCAAGGGGGTATTTCCCTTTTAAAAATGTTCTTTGGACATTTATTCTTAAATAAGATGTTTCCAATGATGTTATACTCTATGTTTGCTGTTGATTTTTAGCCAACATTTTGCATCAAGTAGAGTTAATTAGACCTGTGTAAGATTATGATTTTCCACACTGTTGAGCTGGGTAACTATCTGCTTTTACCCCCTCTTCTTTTTCATTTAACCTTATTAAAATAATTTAGTTGCTAGGAGTTAACTCTTCTTTTAAAGATGAAGAAAAATGCAATTTTGAGGAGAGAGGGTGATGTATTTCTCTGAATTAAAAACACAGGGCGAATGGTCAAGGTCAGGCTTTTCAGCTTGGTTTTGTAACATTTTGAAGGTGATTGCCTTGTTTAATCCCCTTTCTCTGTGCTTTCTGGCTCTGAATTCACTCACATTTTTATCTGTAGCCTGGTCACTGGATGAAAGGGAATGATGATTTCTGTGTTGTGCAGATTTTAGAATTTGGAGGAGAACAGTGAGATAAAAGACAACTTTTAATTTCATTTCATTCATCTCGAGGAAATAGAAGTGTTTCACCGGTTCCCATAGAAAGTCTGGCAGGAGATGGTGATTGGGAAAAGATACGGGTGGGCCTCTTTTGAGCTCTCTTGAATCAGGAGATTAGTTCTTACAGAGAATTCCCTTTCCTGCTTCCAAAAGAGTGTAAAATAGCTCATGTCCAGGTCTAAAGGATGGGCAGGGTCCTGGTAGGATTGTGTGGCAGAGATATGACAACATAGAATTTCAGAGCTTTTCGTGTATTCCTCCGAGTGAATGAACGGGACTCGTGGTCCCTGGGAGATGTGAACATTGGAGTGCTGGACTCTAATTTCACATGGGTTCCTCTGCCCTTTGGACATACATGTAAGTGTTACAGACTTTTTGTGTTTGCACAGAACTTGGAAACTGCTTCCACCACTGCACTTGGCACTTTGGGTTCTGAGCTCTGCCAGGGCTGAGCGCTCCTTGTGGGCAGACCCAAGAACTCAACCTCCAGAGGGCAGGGAGTATGTCCTGTCTTGTTTTACATCATCCTTGGTACCAAATAAATGGATGCATGCATGCAGAACCCCACTGCGATTCTTAGGTTGTATGCCATTTTATGATCCACATTTTCACTGGAACGATGTACCTGCTTTCACTGTACTTATTCAGCTCGTTTTGAGAGACTTCTTGGTATGACTTTGAGGGGTACTTGAAATATCTTGACCTTTTCTTTTCAAAGTACATTGATTAGAGAGGATACCTTGTACAGCAGTAAAGCAAAAAAAAAAGAAAAGGAGTTGAAGAGAATGTAAAGAGCATTGAGGTTGACAGGCACAGACTTATTCAGATTTTGAATTAGCCTTACATGTTGCTGCCTAAGAAACAATAAAATGGGCAGCTCTGTTGTTCGTAGGAGATGAAAATATTCTCTCAGCTCCATGCAGTGAGGCTGTGATCTTGAAACGCTGTCAGCCTCCCCACTGGGCAGCCTGCCTACACTTCACCCAGGCACTGAGTTCTTTCTCAGCTGCTCTGGCGTCTGTGCCCTTCCTGCTGTTCCCCACTTTGCCGAAGGCCAGCCTCCCTCAGCAATGTAAGAATCTGCCCTTTGTTGTACTTGAGCAGAAATTGTTTCCAACATTTCAATTGCTCTCCTTCTCATGAGCCAGAGAGAGAGAGAGAGAGAGAGAGAGAGAGAGAGAGAGAGAAGCAGTGTGACAGCTGTTGGACTCTCAAGCCAAAATATAAGGGCTGTTACGAAGTTAAGCATCCCGTCCTGGAAGTGCGTGGCCTCCCTCCAAGTTCTTCTGGCTCTAAAGTGGTAGTTAGTTCTGCCTTTGTCCAAAGAGCTACTGTGAGAGTTTCTGCAGTACTTTGAGCTCTGGAGCTCCTGTGTGGAGTCACCTGGAGAATTTTTTCAGAGACACTCAATCTTGGGCACCGTGTGTCCACTATTGCTGCAAAACAACACTACCTCACAACTTAGTGGTTTATGTTTCGTTTGTTTTTGCTCACCAGTCCATCTGATGGTTCTGCAGATCTGGGCCAGGCTTGGCTGATCTTGGCAGGGCTCACTCCTATTTCTGCAGTTAGCTGAAAGGTCAGCCAGGGCTGGCTGGCGGAGGATGGCCTCACCTATATGCTTTTCAGCTGGCCAGCTGTTGGCTGGAGTGATAGGGGTCACTGAATTCCAAGAGTGGGAATAGAAGCGTGCAAGGCCTCTTGAGGCTTAGGTTCAGAAGTGGTGCTTCATCACTTCTGCATGCTGACTAAAGCAAGTCACGTGACCAGTCCAGTTTAGAAGGATAGACCATTGGACTCCACCTCTTGCTGAGAGGAACTACAAGGTAAAATTTCAAGGGCATGAATGCAGACGGGGAAAGCCTTGGTGGCAGGCTTTGCAGTCTGTCACAGTGTGTATTATCAGAGACATCATGATGTAGTGTGTTAGGCATGCATGTGTGGATATATCTTCCCAGGGTTCTAGATTTCTGGGAAGCATGGGGAGATGTGTGTGTGCCAGAGAAGGTACGGACAGGTGCTGAGTTTTCCACACCCCCACATCCCCTTTTCCCTCAACATGTCTCATTAAGGTGCCATAAATAATCCGAAATACCTTTCTTCACTTCACAGGTATCATACCATCTCTCCCTCTGCCCCTCCATATGGCCAGTGCTAGGTATTAAGTGTGTATAACTGCAAGGTTTGGCCAGAATGATTCGGTGGTGTTCAGTGATGTGCTTTTGCTGTTTGTTCACATGAAAAGCAAAAAATGGATGGTGATTATTAATCCCAATTATTAAGCTATTATGTGGTTGTTTTGGACATAATTCTTGACTTTAAATTGAAATACAATAAATCAACGCCTGAGATTTTCCTTCTCAGAGCAATACAGATTTTCATCTTACTTACCAACTATGAAGTTCCATGGTGCGTCTATTTTTATGTATTTACCTTACCTTTAACTTCATCTTAGTTATCTTAGTCTAATTTTTGTTTCTGGTTACCCTCATGGTGGCCTACAAGGCCCTCTATGAGGGGCATCCTCCCTTCCTGGCCTTGCCTCTCTGACCTCCTCTCCTGTCTCCCCTTGGCTCTCACTGCTCCAGGCACACCAGCCTCCTGACTGTACCTCAAACACACAGGCACACTGCCATGTCAGGGTCTTTGCATGAGCCGTGCCCTCGTCTAGAAAGCTCTTCCTTCATATATCACTTTGGCTAATATCCTTAACTCCTCCAGGTCTCTGCTCAAACGGCACCTTTTCATTGAGACCTACAATGCCCCTCCTGTTTAATACAGTATGCTCTGTCCCTTCACCACAACATCCCAGTGCTCCTTCCCTGCTCCCCATTTTCTTCTTAGCATCGATCCCCTTCTAGTGTACTAGATAATTTAGTCATTTATAGTATTAATTGCATGTAGTCTGAACTTCCTCCTCCTGTGTGTTGGGGGTCCCCAAGACCACCCGAGGATTGATGATTCAGTAGGAAAACTCAAAGACCTCAGGATATAGTCATAGCCACGGCTATGGTTTATTGCAGCTAGAGGACACAAAGCAAAATCATCAAAGAGAAAAGGGGCCTGGAGTGAAGTCTGGGGTCCAAAGATCCTCTCCCAGTGGAGTCCAAAAGTACGTGCTTAATTCCCCTAGCAGCGCGTTGTGACAACACGTGTGGAATGTTGCCCATCAGGGAAGCCCATTAGAGACTCCGTGCCCCAGGTTTTGATCATAGAGGGGGCTGGTCATGTAGGCACCCTCTGCCTGGCATGTACCCAAATTCTCACCTCCCAGAAGGAAAGCAAGTGTTCACAAATAAACACAGTTTAGGCATAGCAAGCCACGCTTACTAGTCCTGGGAGTGATTGTCCGGGGATCTAAGTTCTCAAACGCCAGCTGAGGGCCGACCTCGGAAGCAGACCTTTCTAAGGATGGCAGTCTCAGGACTGCTGTGATAATCTTTTTTTCACACCATGCAAGAATATAAGCTCCTTGAGGACAGAGATCTTCGTTTTGTTCTGTGATATACCTATCCCCTGGAACAGTGTTTGACACATAGTAAGTGCTTGATAAGTATTTATTGAATGAAGAACTGGAACCCACACCCTTGAATGGACTTTCTCTGTGGCAGAAATACCATGTCAAGGAAACAGAATCTCCTGATTTACACCTGTGAGGCTTTGCCCGAACCAGCAGACTCATCATACTCCCTGTCCAGGGGGCTTGAAACAAGCTGAGCTTCCACACCCTGATCTGATTCTCTGTTTCACATGTAAGTCCATCTCATCCACAAAGGGCCATTCTTATGATGGATTCATGCAGCGTGGGAGCTGGAAAGGACCTTCTCCCTCCTGAGTCCACTTGCCCAGGGGCACCGTGTGCAGAGGGACCTGGTTAGTTGCTTAGTGAGGACCCTGGTCTCTTGATTCATCTGGTTTTTTGCCATCCCCCCACAGTGCCCAGCACAGTGCTAAGGAAATGTTATATTTTCTTTAAACATTATTAGCTGATTTGGACTGAAAAGTGGCCTGGGTGGACTAATTGACTTGTGTCCAGTGGTGACATTTATGCAAGCAATGTCAGTTTTTTCTATCAGTCTTTATCTTTAAAGGCAAATGAGCCACGTTAAAGGACTTTTCCCCCCACACCATATATGTGCCCTTGTTTTTCTCTGTTTCCAGATCTGAAACCATTTTTCACTGTGACCGTGTAAGCTCTTTAGTTGACCTCTTATCACTGACTCTTCAGGTAAAAACCTTATTTTTCATTGCCCGCTCCCCCAGTAATAGAAGGATTAAGCTAATTTCAAAACTACTTGTATCAGGATTTCATCCCACCTGGAAAGTCTATCCATTTCATCAGAGCCTTGCTTGTCACATTCTGAAGTTTGACAAATGGATGGAATGAATCATGTGTTGCAATTCGACAAGAAGTGCCCAGCCCACATTCTATGTCTCTACTTAGGTTTAGTCTCAGCTCCAAAATACTGAATTGAACTTATCAGGAGGAAAAATGAAAGGTTTTCAAAAGGAGTATCGTAGGACCATCTCAGAATATAAATCTTATGTAGCATTTGCTATCAAAATTTAGTCCTAATATTTTTGCAAGAATGTGCTGAAATATCATTCCTATCAAGAGAATATCCTCAGTTGGCATCTTAATAACAGTCCTAACGAATGCTGAGTCACTTCTGTACACGGAAAATATTCTGAACAGAAGGAATTATGAATCTATTTTTAGCACAAATAAAAAATAATTGCACATCAAGATTCCTGGACTGATCAGATGAATTAATATTTCTGGCTAAGAAATGATAAATTCTGAGGGAGATGAACTGTCAAGGAGCATTCACCAGCAACTTTAACAAATGACTTGGTCTTGACAGAAACATTTTAAATACACCTTCTAGCTGTTTAAAGTATTTAGTCATTTTGACAAGATTGGGTTAGCCTTTCCTGAAACTTAAAAAAAATCTGACATGAAAAAAATGGAATCATATGCCATGATATTACAGTACTTGGCTAGTGCTCTTGAAGGCAGTGACTTTGTTACTTTCTAGAAGTGGTGAGGACCTAAGAGGAGTTCTGTCTCAAGGTCTTCTTTCTATAGATGAGAAAACTGAGGTCCAGAGAGGTGCGCTGATTTGATGAAGGCCACACAGTAAACTAATAGCAGAGCACAGAACAGAACTCAGGTCCTTTCAATTTCAGCTCACTGGACCATTCTGATCCAGTTTTGTTTTGTGTTTTATTTTTTTTAAAGATTTTATTTATTTATTAGAGTTCGCGAGAGCAGGAACACAAGCGGAGGAGTGGGAGAGGGAGAAGCAGGCTTCCCACCGAGCAGGCAGCCCAATGCGGGGCTCAATCCCAGGACCCTGGGATCATGACCTGAGCCGAAGGCCGACGCTTAACCAACTGAGCCACGCAGGCGTCCCTGTTTTATTTTTTTAAGATTTTACTTATCCATTTGAGATAGAGTAAGAGCGAGAGAGCACGAGTGGGGGGCGGGCAGAGGGAGAAGGAGAAGCAGGCTCCCTGCTCAGCAGGGAGCCCTACCTGGGACTCGATTCTCCCATCCCAGGACCTCGGATCATGATCTAAACTGAAGGTAGACGCTTAACCCGCTTAACCCGCTTAACCAACTGAGCCACCCAGCCGCCCTATTCTGATCCAGTTTTATGTTCTAAGGCAGGGATTCTCAGTCCAGCAGGCGTCAGAATCACCTGGAGGGCTTGTTCCATATACACATTGCTGGCCCCTACTGCGGGGTTTGTTTCTGTAGGTCTGGGATAGGGACAGGGAATTGGCATTTTTATTAAGTTCCCAGGTGATGCTTGATGGTCCTGATCCAGTGACCATACTTGCAGAACCACTGGGTTAAGGGGTAGAGAGAATGTCAGGAAACCAAGAATAAATGTGGAATTTTCTTGAGGGAAAGAGGAAAGACTGATTTTAGCTAGTCCTGAGTATCTTTGTACTCAGGGAATAGGTCTATTAGTTATTTTACTTTTCCTATTGCACTTGAAATTATTGTTAAGTGAGATTTCTACTGTTTGCACAAATACTGGGTAAATTTCTTACCTGACTCAGAATTATGACCCATTGGGTGCCTGGATAATGGGTTAAAGGGACCATAGCAAACCAAGGCCGAGGAAGAGAAAATCCTTGAGAGCTACCTTAAAATATGGAATGATGGCTAATTGTAAACACCTCTTCAGAATCTAAACCCCCACCAGGAAATCATCAAATTGCCTTTATTCATCTTGAATATTCACATTAACATAGGAAAAAGGAAAACCAGAAGTGATGATTGAAAACAAAAATCAGGTAATTGAGTTGACAAAAGGAATTAAACTTAAAGCAGGAATTGGATTAAATTGCCAGAAATGTGCTTTCGGTTTTCCTTGGTGCTACAGAATGAGAAGACTCCCTAATATTAAGATTAAATCTAAAAACTAAATTATTTCAATAGATTCTAAGCACATCTTTTCATTAACATAGTTTCTTATTTCCTGTTTTTATCCTTTTGTCTGTATTCATTAGCTAGATTAAAATGGATGCTTTATAATACATTGAAACAAAATCAAAATTTGTGGTAGCATCCTTCCCTCCCACCTCCTTCCAGAAAACTGCCTGCTAAAAAGAAATCCATATTTGTCTGCTCAGAGTCCCTCTTTGTTGTCCTTTTCACCTTCCTAGAGTGGGTAAAAATTATTCCTTGCTGACCTAGAGGCAAAATCAAGGTTTTGGGAGAAGGGGAGAGAAAAGAGAAGAGGAAAAAAAGAACCCAAGTAGATTCTGGGGCCAGATAAATCATTTGTGTGTAAAAGGTTCTGAAGCAGCTGTGAGGGACAAAGGGATTGGAGAATGGGGAAGGGGTTTGAGGAAGTGTTACTGCGGGTTATGAATAGATTTATTGTACTTTGAAAGACAAGAAAAGAAAGGAGCTGCTTTCTGATGATCTGAAATTGCCAAAAGAGACATTGCTCCAGGATTGGACCACATGGGTCCTTGGATTTATTAAGTTTACCCAAAATACCTAAGACTCAATCTCTGCTCTAATAAAATTTGTTTGCAAGATGCAATCAAGGGAATCCATGGAAAATTAGGTTTCCAAGGAAACAAGCCTGGATGGGATAAGAGGAACACTATACCTATCTATCAGTTAACAAATATTTACAGTCACCTGAAAGCTCTTGCTGTTGGCAAAATGGGAAACTTTTCCTGCTGCTCTAGCAGAACTAGTGGAAGAGGTGAAGCTATGGAGGTCCGGAAGAGCACTTGAGACTACAAGCTTCAGAAAGGGGAAAATCTACTTTGGCTTCCAAAAGAAGGTTTTGGTAAAAATTCTGAGTCAGCATTCTATTCTTGGGAAACTGAGTGTATCAGTTACCTACTGCTGCCTAACACACTGCCTCAAGAAACTCAGTAGTTCCAAATAACGATCATTTATTTTGGTCAAAAATCTGAAATTTGGGTAGAGTTCATCTCAGGAGAGATGGCTTCTTTCTTGTCCTTCTGTTATCAGCCGGGAGGGCTCAACTTGGGGCTAGGGGAACGATTTT
>NW_027397078.1:11207306-11366418 GCF_003265705.2 Callorhinus ursinus | reverse complement strand
AGGGGAACGATTTTCAAGATGGCTCACTCACAGGGGTAGCAAGTTGGTGCTGGTTGTCTACTGGGAGCTCATCTGGGGTTGGGAGCATTGGTTCCTCTCCACAATGGCCTTCCCATAGACTGCTTGGGCTTTCTTACAGTGTGGTGGCTGGATTAAATGAGCATCCGGAGAATATGGCAGAATGCATGGCTCCTCATGTCCTAGCCTTGGATGTCATATAGTGTCGATTCTAAAGTGCTCTGTTGGCCAGAGCAGTCACAATGGACATTGAGGCTCAAGGGGCAGGGGAAGGCAAAGGAAAGGTACATGGATGGGCTACTGTGGACATTTTTTGGATAATGTAACCTGCCACATAGGTTAACATAAGTTAACCTAAGGCATGTCCTAAGCTTTGAATTAGTGTCTCTGTATTCCTCGCCTTGTTCCTTTTATCCCTGTAGACAGAATGCTTGACCCTTACTAATAGTCTAATCTCGGAAACAGCCCCATTTTTTGCTTGCATGTTTAAGAGGTCACTTTTGGCCCTTTTCAAACATTTTGGGCCACAGACCTGGAAAGGAGAGAATAAAAAAGAATTCAACAAGAAAAGCAGAAGCTTCTAGCGTTCATCAGTGGCTTTTCCAGCCAGCAGCGGCCATCATCACACACTAAGGGATTCATCAATTTTAGAACTTCACCTGTAGTAGCCACTATGTTTATTGTAAGCACTCCCTGTCTTAGCTCGGTTTCCCCTAAAGTACACTCTGAGACAAGGTTTTGGGAGCGACTAGTTTACATGGGAGGTGACCCGGGGAAGCATAGTGAGGGAGTAGAAAGTGAGGTAAAGAAGGGAAGAAAGCCAACGGAGGATGATGATGATGATGATGAACAAGTTACTTCTGGGTGGCTGGGGCACAATCCCATGGGGACCTTTCATTGCTGGTGTCGAAACACAACCCAGAGTTGTCCCCCAGGAGGAGTGAAGAATGTGGTGTCTTTATCTGCCGGTTCCTGTCCCTTATTGGTTGAGGGCATTAACTGTAACACCTCTAGCCTACCCCGTGTCCAGACCAAACACACTCCTAAAGCCAGGGAGAGGCGTCAGGCAGAGCGCGCCAGTATTTACGTGATCTCCCAGATGATCGTGCTGCTTCAGTCCAAGACAGAGAAGCAGAGTGCTGAATGCCAGTTAGCTTTTTACCTCTTACACACAGCACCCCCATGCCTTGTCCATCTGTTCCGTGGCTGTGGCCATTTCTTTTCTGTCTCCCATCCCAAACCATGGTTTGAGGTGCCTTTGCTTACCAGTCTTACCATGGTTTGTATTCTGTTCCATCCTTCTCATGGATATAGACCTAGTCATCATTTTAACCACAAGGATAGGGCCTGCGGTCCCCTTCTGATGTGGGGAATGCGCGAGGTCAAGGTAACTAGTTATAGAGGGTGCAAGAATTGAAGGGAAAGACTGCTATAGGCCAGTGTTCCTACAGTGGTACCTGCAGACCACCAGCATCATTGGCCTGCTTGATGTAAATCCATACCAGATGGCAATACACTGAGGAACCTCAGTGCATAGGCTTTGGATCCAGAGTGCCTGAGTTTGGATCTCAGAGCTACTCACTTGTGTGTTCCCAGGCAAGTTACCTGAGCCTTCTGTGTCTTGTTTTCCTCATCTGTAAAGTGTGTCATGTGATTATGCTGTGGATTAGCTGAGATAGGACATGAAATGCATTTAGAACGATGCATTTAGAATTACTAAGCATTCAGTAGTGGTGTTGTTTTATTATTCTTGCCCATGTCTCAGACCTAGTGAATCATAATCTCTGAGGATGGAGCCTGGAAACCTGCATTTCTAACTAGCTCCTGAAGTTTGAACACCACTACTCCAGGCTGAGAGGCAGAGACAGAGAGATCAGGTGATGTCAAGACAAGATTGATTAGCACAGTGACACCTCATTTCCCTAACAACTTTGGGAAATGAGTTTCCTGTGAGTTCTCCAGATCCAGATGGCTGACACTTTTGTTTTAAGCATTCAATCTTTTTTTTTTTTTTTTTTTTTTTAGAGAGGGGGATGGGGCTGGAGGGAAGGGGCAGAAGGAGAGAGAGAATCTGAAGCAGGCTCTGTGCCCAGTGTGGAACACAGGGCAGGGCTCAGTCTCACGACCCTGAGATCATGACCTGAACCGAAATCAAGAGTCAGATGCTTAAATGACTGAGCCACCCAGGTGCCCCTAAACAGTCAATCTTAAAAGTTAAAACTTGATGTATTATTCATTCTGAAGTCTAAATTCTATTACATGCTTACACAGAGAATTCTGGAAATAGTAGTGTTGTAGCAATATTTTCGGAGTGACTCAACATCAGAAGGCCAGGCAAATAGTAAATATTTATTGATTCCCCTGCTATGTCCCCTCATGGTAGTAGGTGCTGGGGATACAATGACAAACAGGACCAAATCCCCACCTTCAAGATACTGTCTAGTGGAGGAGAGGGCAGGAAGTGGGGATGACACAGTAAGAGAAGTGATAGAACAGAAGGCTGTTTTGCACCTTATGGGGATGTCCTAATGAGGCTAATGAGGTGGGAAGGTATGTGGCCCTCATGCTGGATCATTGGAGTGCTCAGGCCTGCTAGTTTATAGCTCCTGCATCCTTCCCGTGTTTTCAGTGGACAATCTTTGTCAGTTTGTCTGCCTTCAGACGACATTCCCATCCTCATGTAATGCACTGCCTCTAATCTGCTACAGGGTGGAAACCAGGTGCCTTGAACTTGCTGGAACATTCAAGGCCTTCTCTGAGAAAGGCCTTCTCTGACTTTCCCATCTAAAACAGCATGGCCCGTCCCCCTGCCCCCCCTCACATACATTATAGCCCCTTACCCTGCTTGATTTTTCTTTGTGGCATTTATCACAATCACAACCTCATGATGACCTGTTACATGTATTTCTTTATGTTCCACGTTGTGTATCTTCATTAGAATCTAAGTGCCAAGAGGGCAAGGGCTCTGTTGGTTTTGTACACCTCTCTATTCGCCTAACACGTGGTCAGGCTCAGAGTAGACCTTCAATAAATACTTACTGAGTGAACAATAATAGCAAATAAGTTTCTTTTTCTTTTTTATTGAGATACCTTGCATATGGTCAAGTGCACCTATCTGAAGTATTCACCTCAGTGACTAGTGTATATATGTGCACACATTATAAAGCCACCCGGACCAGGATATAGAGCATTTCCAGCACCCACCCAGCAGGCCCCCTCAGGCTCCTCCCAGTCAGTCCCTCCTCCAAAAGAGAACTGCTCTGCTGACTTCTCTCACCACAGATTGGTTTTGCTCATTCTTGAATTTCAGACAAACGTAATCATGTCATTTGTGTGCTTATGTGTCCACCTTCTCAACATGATATGTCTGTAAGATTCATCCGTGCTGCTGAGTGTACCTGCAGTCCATGCTTTATTTCATCACTTGCAATAGTACCAGTATATTTATTGCAATGTGTTTAACCCGTTCTACTCGCATGTGGGTTGTTTCCAGGTTTGGCTGATGGGGAAAATGAGTCTGGGGGATGGTCCTTGCAAAAAGCTTTGAGTAAAGGCCGTAGGCTTTATGGCAATTATTTTGGACGGTTTCCTCCTTACCCCATTTTCTCAGTCCTACATTTCTGGATCTGTCCCCTTTTGTCCTGCTACTTCAGGGTTCTGATTTATGCTGGACTTGTGCTGAATGTCTGGAACTAAGTCACATTTATAAAACCCCTAGTTGGCCTGGTGGAGAAGAAAGCCACATTTCTGGTGGTTTATCCCAAGACATAGAAGCAGAATCCTGATTAGCTATCCCTTCTGATATGCTTCCCTTCTTTTCCTCTTTTGTCCTTGATTCTTGTTCACTTTCTGCTAATTCCCTCCACTAACTGGGGGCACCTTTGGGCCTAATGTGTTTTATAGCAGTGTTTCTCAACCATCGCTGCACATTATAATAACTTGGGGAACTTTAAAAATAATACCCATGCCTGAGCTTTATTCCAAAGCAATTAAAGCTGTATCTCGGCCAGTGGGGCCTGGGTATTGGTAATTTGGAAAAGCACTCCAGACGATTTTAATAGGCAGCCAAGTTTAAGAACCGCTGCAGGACACACCTTATCCTAGGAAATAGTGTAGATGTGTAGAATCAGCGATAACAACTAAGCCCTTTCCCCCCAATCGAGCAGAATCAACTTGTTTCCACATAATTTACTAGATAGAGCTCTTTTGAATGCTGTCTACTTTATAAATCTCAGTGAGCAATATATGAGAACTGCTTGAAAATGAGGGAGCCAAGGAATGTGGCTTTTCCCCCACACCATACTAGTCACTTCATGGCGTCTAGAGCAGTATTAACTCAAGTTTGGCTAATGAATTATAGTTTAGATCCATCCTTTAAAATCCAGGCTGTGGCATGGATGCCTTGACTACCACTGAGTGGGTGCTTCAGAAAGACTGTTATTGTGATGGCTTTTTTTAATGGGCACCATGTGTAAGCAGGATTAGTACCAATAAGTCCTAAGTGTCATGAGGTCAGGGTCTATTTTTTTTTCCTATTTATTTTATAACTATGCTCCATGCCCAGCATGGAGCCCAGTGTGGGACTTGAACTCACAACCCTGAGATCAAGAGCTGAGATCGAGAGTCAGACGCCTAACCAACTGAGTCACCCAGGTGCTCTAGTTAGAGTCTATTTTTAAATCCTCTTTCCTGACAACACCCAACAGCATTTTGTCCACTGCAGCAAATATTTACCGAGTACTTTCTATTTATTTACTGCACTCAGCATTTACAACTCAGTTAATCCTCACCATAACAGTAGTCTTACTGAATACTTACGTGCTATGCCCTTTTATAAGCTCTTCACATGTGTTCATTCATTTACTCTTCTCAGCAGTGAGTTGAGTTTTTATTATTATCCCTATTTTATGGGTTAAGAAATGGAGGCACAAATTGGTTAAGTACTGCTTTAAGGAGTCAGATGGTAACTGGTAGAGCTAGGATTCAGGCAGTTTGGGTTCAAGAGACTGTTTTCTTTCTTTTTTTGGTTGTTTGTTTAATAGATACTTATAAGTTTTGTCTGTAAACATGGATTAAAGAAGAAAATTACATTAAGAAGGACTCTTGGAAAGTCAGCTTGGGATTTAGAGAGTTTTGTTGTTTTTTTTTTTTTTTTGGTTTTTTATTTATTTTCTGACAAAGAGAGACACAGCGAGAGAGGGAACACAAGCAGGGGGAGTGGGAGAGGGAGAAGCAGGCTTCCCGCTGAGCAGGGAGCTGATCCCAGGACCCTGGGATCATGACCTGAGCCGAAGGCAGACACTCACCGACTGAGCCACCCAGGCGCCCCGGGATTTAGAGAGGTTTAAACTTATTTTAATTCCAGTATAGTTAACATACAGTGTAATATTAGTTTCAGGTGTACAATATAGTGATTCAGCACTTCCATACATCACCCAGTGCTCATCACACCAAATGCACTCCTTAATCCCCATCAACTGTTTTACCCATCCCCCTGCCCACCTCCCCTCTAGTTACCATCAGTTTGTTCTCTATAGTTAAGAGTCTGTTTCTTGGTTTGCCTGTTGTGTTCTCTCTCTCTCTCTCTCTCTCTCTCTCCCCCCCCCGCCTTTGCTCATTTGTTTTTTTAAGTTCCGCATATGAGTGAAATCATATGGTATTTGTCTTTCTCTGACTGACTTAGCATTATACTGTGACTTCATCCATGTCATTGCAAATGGCAAGATTGCATTCATTTTTATGGCTGAATAATATTCCATTGTATAAAATATACCACTTCTTTATCCATTCATCAGTTGATGGATGCTTGGGCTGCTTCCATAATTTGGCTATTGCAAATAATGCTGCTATAAATATGGGGGTGAATATATCCCTTTGAAATCAGTATTTTTGTATCCTTTGGGTAAATACCTAGTAGTGCAATTGCTGAGTCATAGGGTCATTCTATTTTTAACTTTTTGAGCAACGTCCATGCTGCTTTCCAGAGTGGCTGCACCAGTTTGCATTCCCACCAGCAGTATATATGGGTCCCTTTTTCTCCATGTCCTCACCAACATTTGTTGTTTCTTGTATTGTTGATTTTAGCCATTCTGACAAGTGTGAGGTGATAGCTCCTTGTAGTTTTGATTTGCATTTCCCTGATGATGAGTCATGTTGAGCAAACAATCCTAAAATTTATACATAGCCACAAAAGACCCCAAATAGCCAAAGCAGTTTTGAAAAAGAAAAGCAAAGCTGGAGGTATCTCAATTGCAGACTTCAAGTTATATTACAAAGCTGTAGTGATCAAAAACAGTATGGCATTGGCACAAAAATAGACGCAGAGGTCAGAACAGGATAGAAAACCCAGGGACAAAGTCACAATTGCATGGTTAATTTTCAATAAAACAGGAAACAATATCCAATGGGAAAAAGACAATCTCTTCAAATGGTATTGGGAAAACTTGTCAGCTACATGCAAAAGAATGAAACTGTACCACCTTCTTACACCATACACAAAAATAGGCTCAAAATGGATGAAAGATCTAAATGTGAGACCTGAAACCATAAAAATCCTAGAAGAGAGCACAGGCAGAAATGTCTCGGACATCAGCTGTAGTAACATTTTTCTAGATAGGTCTCCTGAGGCGAGGGAAACAAAAGCAAAAATAAACTATTGGGATTACATCAAAATAGCTTCTGGATGGCGAAGGAAAGGGTCAACAAAACTAAAAGACAACCTATGGAATGGGAGAAGATATTTGCAAAGGACGGATCCAGTAAAGAGTTAGTATGCAAAATATATAAAGAACTGATACAAATCAACACCCAAAAAAAACAATCCAATTAAAAATTGGGCAGAAGACATGAACAGACATTTCTCCAGAGACTGGGTTCTTATGTATCTGGTGCTTCTCAAATTTTAACGTGCATAGAAATCACCTAGGGATCTTGTTAAAAGGCAGATTCTGGCTCACTCTGTCTGGGGCAATACCTAATATTCTGCAGGTCTTATAAGCTCCCAGGTGTGTTGATGCTCCAGGTTCATGGTCCACACCGTGAGGAGCGAGGACATACCCTATGAGATAACTTCTATTACTGTCTCCATTTTCAGGTGATTACTCTGGGGCTCTGAGGGAGTAGTGGTTTCACCAGCTTCTCACAGCACATACACAGTGAAGCTATAGTTACAATTCACACAGTGGGGTCTTAAAGGTGATTGTTGAACCACTATGCTTGGGTACTCGGTAAGTGGTTTTGAATGAATAAGTAATCGGATATTGGGTGCTGGGTCCAGCAGATCCCCACTGTAGAGTCAGAGGTTGGAATGTATTAAATAGAGCCCAGGCAATTTACCTTTCATTGGTACTTTTTAAACCTTGGAAATGAATCTATCAGCTTTTATCTTTTTACCATGTTTTCTTCTTATGACCTAAACAGGTCATTTCACCCTTGCTATTAACAGAGAACCAAGAGGAAACAGCTCAGCAAATATCCATTGGGGATGTCTCTCTGTGGGTCTTTTTTTACCATGGCTCCGCTTTTGAAAAAGTGGCACAGACCTGGCATCCTGCTGATAGGAGCATTTCCTGTTAAACTGTCTAAACAACAATATCCATTCAAAAATAATGCTGCTATTTAAGGTTTGGTCATCAGCATAGAAATTAATTTCCACTCTTTGGGTGAAAGGAAATATTTCCTTTCATAGCCGTAGCCCCCACACTCAGTACAGTTGTGTGGTGGGTGAGATTCAGGCTCCCATCCCCAACTCTGTCCTAATACCATAGATTTTCTTCTTCATAAGTGGCCTCCCTGAGAACAAGGCCCATCCGAAAACAAAATAAGAATCAAATTTAATGTTCCTTGCAACAATTCAACCATTACAGGTTCCAGGAAGAACTCTCTATGCACTCCCACCACTCTGGATAATGTTTTCTAACCAGATAATGCATATATGTGACAAAGAGGTTTTGCCTGGAGGAAAATTTATTTACTTATTAGATTATTTTAAGTGGCACTTCTTGGCTCAGAGAACCAGAGGGAACAAAATGTATAATAAAAAAAAATTGTAACTAATAAATATATGTGACCTCATGCAACAGGAATCAGAAGTGAAATCCTAGTGTCTCTACATTGTAATGGGGTCCAGTGTTAAGAAAAGGGCTCTTGCAGGCATTAGATTTGCAAAGACATAAAAAAATGCTAATATTCTCACTATTTTTTATTTAGTAAAATATAGTCATATTATATAAAACATTATTTATGTTACATTACAGAGTTTTTTATAGCTTTTCTTAATTTAATTAATAAGTATCTTGAAATCAATGTTTAATATTGATAAATATAAATTATAAAAATAAGAGTTCTTTGTTGTCTTCAATAATAAATCCCTTTACATGCTTATACATTTAAGATTACAAAGCAGTCTTAAGATCAGAAAGTTAGAGAATTACTGCCATGGACTTTTAAACACTTTGCCCTGTCTTCTAGAATTGTGAGTACTCAATTGCTATCCATTTGTAATGCCACTGCCAGAGAGCCCTCCTAAAGACTCTGATCACATCACTTTTGAAAGTCACCAAAGGTCAGTGATTCTCTGCCTCACTGCTTAGCCACATCATCTTCCTGCCTTTGTATTTTTACCTAGGCCAGTAATGTCCTTTCCCTACAATTCTGCTTTCAAATATTTTTCATGCTGCAAGAGCCAATGCTAACCCTTTTTCAAAACTTCTTGGATTATCTGCTCCCTTCCACAGGAAGTCATCTTTCTCTGCCCTTGCATTCATTAGAAAGTTCTTTAAATTGTTCTCATACTTGTGGTATTATACATTTTAGCATGACTATTGTTGTCTTTCTACCCCTGTTATTTTTAAGATCCTTGAAAGCAGAGCCATGCCTTTCATAGGGACTTATAGGTGTTTTTAATCCATTTATCCTTTTTTTTTTTTAGCAAACATTAGTGATGACTTACCATGTGCTGGAAAGTAAACAATTGGTTAAATACAGAACTTTGCCTCATGGCTGTTAGTATTAGCTATAGAAAAGATTTGGTCTTGTTTTATGTAAAATCCTTCCCATATAACAGCATTAAATCTCTACTCTGTCTATAGCTGTTTAGCTAATTAATTCCCAATGTTTTGTGGGTTACATTTACATAGAATGACTCATTTCATGTATAGTGCATGTGTAGTATAAAGTATATCAAATTTGTTTTTATAAGAATTTATAGAATAATAAAGGTTTATAGAGTAATAAATCAGTTAAGGTATAGTCTAAATGCATTTTCACACAAAGTGTGAGTATATCCTTGTGCCACAGCCATAGTTCTAAAGATGTTACTCTAGGCAGTTTTACTGAAATGTGTTTAAAACTCTCTGAGTTAATATGATCAGTATAATTATTTTAGAAGGTTCTGTCCTTTCTCTTTTACAACATCTTCTATAGTTATAATTTCACTTTTGTTGTATGGTTGATTAATATTTGATCATTCCCCTGGACTCCAAGCTTATAAGGGCAAGAACACCAATATTGCTCATTGTTGCATCCTCAAAACCTAGCACTGTGCCTGAAATATAGTTGACTTGCATATTTGTTAAATAAATAAGTGCAAAGAAATAAATGCTCCACAATACCAATAAAAAAAAAAAAAGAAAAGAAAAGGGCTCTTGGCTGCATCTTATTGACTAGAATTCTGAAACCCTGCAGAAATATCAGTTGAGGTAGTGGCTTGTGTCATATTTATCACTGTTAGGGAGAAGAAGAAACCAGACCTGAAGGTTAGGTGCTGTATTCACTTCACTCATTCATTCCATTCAGTTACTCAGTATGAGTGCTGCTGGGCTAGGTACTCTGGAGGTACCAAGGGGTGTGAAACATGATACCTGCCCTCAAGGAGTTCACAAAATCACTGGGGATACAATACAAAAAGGAAAGAGGTTAACAGAGGATTATAGAAATGGTGAGCCGTGTCTTACATTAGTGTTTCCTCAGAGTGACCCTGGACAGTGAACCTGCATCATTTGAGAACTTGTTTGAGATACATATTCTTCAGCCCCACCCCAGAACCACTGAATCAGACACTCAGTGGTTGGGGCCAGGGATCTCCACTTCTAACAAGTTCATAAGGTGATTTGTATGCACATTAATATTTTAGAAGCATTGTTTTTAACACTCAACATCTCTAATCATCAGGGAAATGCAAATCAAAACCACACTGAGCTATCACCTCACACCTGTCAGAATGGCTAGAATCAAAAAGGCAAGAAACAACAAGTGTTGAGGAGGATGAGGAAAATAAAGGAACCTTCCTGCAGTGTTGATGGGAATGCAAGTTGGTGCAGCCACTGTGGAAAACAGTATGGAGGTTCCTTAAAAAAAATTAAAAATAGAACTACCATATGATCCAGTAATTCCACTACTGGGTATTTACCCAAAGAAAACCAAAACACTATTTGAAAAGCTACATGCACCCCTGTGTTTATTGCAGTATTATTTACAATAGCTAAACAATGGAAGCAACAAAAGTGTCCATCACTAGACAAATGGATAAAGAAGATGGGGGGTGTGTTGTATGTATGTATAGTGGAATATTACTCAGCCATAAATAAGGATGAGATTTTGCCATTTGCAACAGCATGGATGGGTGTAGAGGGTATAATGCTGAGTGAAATATATCAGACTGAGAAAGACAAATACGTATGACTTTGCTCATATGTGGAATCTAAACAAAACAGATGAATAAACAAAAAGCAGAAACAGAGCCGTAAGTACAGAGAACAAACTGGTGGTTGCTAGATGGGAGGGGGTGGGGGCTGAGCAAAATGGGTGAAGGGGAGGGGGAGGCACAGGCTCCCAGTTACGGAAAGAATAAGTCATGGGGAAGAAAGGCACAGCATAAGAAGTATAGTAAATGATACTGTAAAATAGCATTGTTTGGTGACAGATGGTAGCTACCCTTGTAGTGAGCATAGCATAATACATAGACTTGTCAAATCACTATGTTGTACACCTGAAACTAATGTAACATTGTCAAGTATACATCAATTAAAAATTTTTAAAAGCACTGTTTTAAAAGATCACTTCTATCAGAGGAAGAACACATTAAGGTCTTGTCCTCATGGGCCTGTAATTTAAAAGAAAAATGAAATTTGAATATGAATTATCAAATGTGATAAGGAGCATTAACAGCTGTGACTGTAGGCACAAAGAAGATGGAAGTAAAGAGAAAAATTTTGTCTGTTTGGCAGATGGGGAGATCTCTGAATGTTCCCTGGAGGGGGCCTTGGAGGGTGGGAAATGTATCAGTGAGGAGTGCGTTTGACTGTAACAGAAAACCTAATTGGCAGTGAATTGAAGAGGGGTTCTTTCTTACACAAGGTGTAGTCCGGGGGGTAGGTGGCCTCCAGTGCTGATTCAAGTATGCAAGGATGTCAGGGTTCTGGGTCAGTATCTCTGCAGCCCTCTCTCTCTCTTTTTTTTAAATTAAGGTATCATTGCCATACAACATTGTATTAGTTTTAGACGTACAACATGAAGATCTAAATTTGTATATATTGCAAAATGATCACAGTTCCTCGCCATCATCATACATAGTTACAAAATTTTTTTTTTCTTGTGATGACTAAGATTATTAGCAAAACTTTCAGTATGCAATACAGGATTATTAACTATAGTCTCCATGCTGTATATTACATCTGCATGACTGACTTTATAACTGGAAGTTTGTACATTTGACCCCCTTCACCCATTTTGCCCACCTCCCACCCCCCACCTCTAATGACCACTATTCTGTCTGTCTACCTATGAGCTTGATTTTTTGTTGTTGTTTGGGGACGGGCGTTAAAGATTCTGTATATAAGTGAGATCATACAGTATTTTCCTGTCTTATTTCACTTAATATATTACCTTCAAGGTCCATGTTGTTGCAAATGTGGAGTATGCCTCTTTTTTCCCCCTTATGATCATAAGATGGCTGTTGTAGTTCTGAGAATCACATCCTCAGTCAACGGTATTCATAGGCAAGAAGCAAAGGTTGGGCGGTGGGAGATGGGACAAAGAATTCTTCTGCTTTCTGATCAAGTAGGCAACTCTTTCCTAGGTGCCTCCCCGCAAACCTCCCCTTTGTCTCATTGACTAGAATTTGGGCATATGACCATCCACACCAGGGGTTGGTCTACCTTCTATGGCTTCTAGGAATTCTAGCCCAAGATTCAAGTAGAATTGGACTTCTTTTTGCAGGGAACAAGTATTTTTAAGTGGCAAAGACTATGGCACAGTTGCTGAAATTAAGAATAAGGGCATTCCCAGGAGAGGGAAAGACATTAAGGCAGGGAGGGTGAAGTGTGTATGAAGAATGGTTACTAGATGAGTTTGACTGAAGCCCAGGGGTCTTACAAAGGAATTTCAAGGCATTTATCTTTAATCTGGGGAACGCTTCATTTAATTGGAATCATATATGGAAGCCTTATTCAGGAAGGAGAGAAAAGCATAGCTGCTTTGGTCAGAAGTAAGATGGGAGGCCTGGAGCTGGCCTGCTCAGCCTCTGGCCTACTCCAGCTGAGAGTGCCTCTTTTTTTTTTTTTTTTCCACTAAGATGTAATTGACGATACAGTACTATATAAGTTTAAGGTATACAGATAATGACTTGACTTACATATATTGTGAAATGATTACCAGAGAAAGTTTAGTTAGCATCCATCATCTCATGTAGATATCAAAAAAGAGAGAAAAAAAAAAAGGAAAAATGTTTTTGTCCTTGCAATGAGAACTTTTAGGATCTATTCTCTTAGCAACTTTCAGATATACCATACAGCAGTGTTAACTGCAGTGATCATGTTGTACTGAAAGGGCCTTCTTGAAGGTCAAACTGAAGAACAATGCACTGCTACTTTGAACCCTGCCACCCCCAAGGTTCTCGGGGGGCCCTCTGTCTCCTTGTAGGAGGAGGCCATGGGGCATTGCGCAAGGTCACCCATTGGGCCTCAAGCTGGAACTTCATAGGTGTCTTTGGACAACACAGCAACCCAGGCTGGGTATGTGTATTTGGTTTTAGGATATTGCTCTTTGCAAATACCACGTGTGGCCCTGCAGCTCTTAATCCTATTCCTGACCCTGAGTTGCTAAAACTGGAGTTGAGGAGAATATCATGGGGAAACAACCAGAGGAAGGGGAGCCCTGTTCCTTGTAAGAAGTGGTGCTGCTCCTCGCCTCTTGCCCTTACCACCCTGTGTTAGTTCCCTAAGGCTGTTGTTAACAAAGTACCATGAACTTGGTTTTACAAACAATAGAAATTTATTGCCTCATAGTTCTGGAGGGCAGAGTCCAAGAGCAGGGTGTTGGCAGGGTTGCTTCCTTCTAAGGGCCGTGAGGTGGGATCTGTTCCATGTCTTTGCCCGAGCTTCTGGTGGTTTGCTGGCAGGCTTTGGCATCGCTTGGCTTGTAGATCTGTACCTTCATCTTCACATGGTGTGTGCTCTGTGCCTTCACATTGTCCCCCCTGTGTGCATGCCTGCGTCCAAACTTCCACTTTTTGTGAGGACACAATCCTATTGGATTAAGGCCCACCCCAGTGACCTCAACTTAATCATCAATTTCCAAATAAGGTCACATTCACAGGTACTGGAGGTTAAGATTTCAACATTGTCTTTTTGGAGGGATATACTTTGACCCATAACACATCCCGTATTGCAGACCTCCACTTCTCTTTGTCTGGGGCCTCCCCTCCCATTCTTGATCCCAGTGGTGACGCCACAGTCCAGTCCTATAATTCTTCTACCGGTGCAATTACTAGGGAAGGTGGGTTATTGCAAGGGATGTTCCATCCTCACTCTTTTTGAAGAGAAAATTGTGTAGACTAGTGTATGAAAAGAAATGCTGGGCTAAATTATACCTATATTCAATCTTTTGCATGGGATCCTAAGTTAGAATTAAAAAAAGTGGAACCAAAGACTGAATAATTATAATCATTACCACTATTATCATTTATATAGCACTTTCACACAGATTCTTATTTGGAAGTATGTTCCTTTCTTCCAGTGATCAAAACCCCTTTTTCCCATCCACTTTTACTCCATAATAAATTCTCCTTGAGGGTGTGTTCTGACAGGATAGTCTGCAGAAAACCCTTTGCTTAGAGATGTAACTGGATCTTCCTAAATTTAGTAGAGTTCATGCAACACTGAAGCCCAAGTGAGGGGAGATGGAGAGAGATAGTAAATGAGACACTGAAGAAATATAAAGTGGAATTAAAAAAAAATTTTGTTTTGTAAGGGCATTGACAAAGGGGGTTAAAATCTGGTTGAGCTATTTTTAAATTATATGGTTCTATTTGGTGACATATTATTATTAAACTTTGAAACTTGCTAATTAAATACTAATTGCTAGTGACAAAATCTGCCCTTGATCAAGAAAGCAAAAAGGAGAAGTTACTCTGCAGACTGTGGTCTCAGCACTTTCTTGCATTCAACCGTGTTGTCAGATGTTCCAACCATTTCCTCTTACTCAGTGGAAATTTCCTGTCATTCCATGTTCCCTGGAAATGGAAGACAGCTGAACAGAACCTCCATTCACCCCTCCCTGTACTCAGACTCTCACTATGTCATCAAGTCTTCTCTCCCTTTTATCCCAGTCTATCAACAAGCTCCCTTCATTTCTCTTCTTCAGAGTGCTTGAAGCATCACATTTGGCCATTGCTCACTGTCACTCCTACCTAGAATGCTTTTCCCTCTTTGTTTTCTGCTAAAATATATCCCTTCTAACTTCAAGACTTAGCCAAGGTGAGAGCTCTGGGGCACATACAAAAAGGCATAAAATGGGGATGCCCCCAGAAAGGCTGGTAAGCTGATCCTCAGGTGACACAGCTTGGTTTCCTTCTGTGTTTCTCTGTAGCCCTCTTACTCTGCCATGCCCAAAGTGCTCATCATTATTGACCATTTGGAGTTTTCTGGAACTCTGCTCTCCTAAGAACCCCCCCTAACTGCTCCAGTGAAATACAGAGTGTGGGAGTCTCCAGAGAAAGATGGCCTAAAGGCAAAAGAGCAGATGACTCTTGGGGTCTCAGACAATAGGAACAACAGGGCACACGTGTAGATCTGGGTACTACTCGGGCCGCTGGAGGACGGAACCCTTCCTAAAAAGAGAGAAGGAGGCAGATACTTGGGGCTGTGATAGAGTCAGTGAAGTTCATCTCCCCACTTCCCATCAGGTCTAAGGAAACTGACACTAGCTCCAAAGCCTATGTGGTTTCAGAGAAGCTAGGACACATTGATCTGGCCTGGCCCATGCAGATCTTAATTGCTGGTGGCCCCACTTCTGGAACCAGAAATCCCAGCAATCCTATGGCTGTCTTTCCAGTGTCACAGGGAATTTGCAAATGGGGCAAAGACTGTATGACTAACCATGAGACCATGGCCAGGATGGACAGATTTAGCTATATTCCCGATACCTTTAGACCAGTGATAACAGCTGTTGGAAACTGATAAATGAGGTGTTGTATCCAGAGTAATCATTTGGATCCTCAGTTATTCTTTAACACTGAACCCCACATGCCTGACTTAAAGGAGTATCCTTACCAAAGCTGAGAGGCCCTTGCCATCATGTGAACTCTCCTAGTACATTCTTGGAATGACCCAAAGGGCTGGAGAAGTGGCGGCAGACTCTTAGCTCACAACTTCTTAACACTGATCCCCACAGATCACAGCCTTGTTTCTGTCACATCAATAGCTCCCCCATCTCATTTAAATCCAGATTAAAGAAAGCTTTTAATACAAGATTTCAACCTTTCTAAATTAGACCAAGCTGGCTTTGGATATCTCAGTAACATGCACCTTTGTATTTTTCCCTCCATTATTTTGCTTCTCAGACAGTCTCTGCAGCTCTGATGGGTGTTTGTGTAGCCCTCAGCCCCTTGTCCAGTTATACGTACTTGGAGGTCATGCACTATGTGTCTTTTATTAGTTCTGTAGACTCTATACAGAGCTTGACACAGTATTTGCAGACCATACACATACTGTTGCTTGACAAGTAAATTTAAGATATTTGATTGGTTCTGAAGATCAGTTATGTAGTCTTTCTCTAGCTATAGGCATTGAGTTCCACAAAACTCCTTTGCTGAAGGGAATTCTGGTTGAAGGTCATTTTTATGGTAGAATAAGTGTGGGTGGATCAGTAGCAGCCCATAACAAATATTTTCACATTCACTGAAATAAAACCTTACAAGCAGCTTTCTAAATAAGGAGAATACTGATAACATTTTATCACCTTAAATTAGTATTTGGTGATTTTTTTTCTATTTTCCTCAGCTCACTTGAGAATTATGTCTTTCTTCCCTCCAGGTTCAATAAAATGATTTGTTTCGATTTGTTGCGGAAGATATTCATTTGTTAAGACTTTGGACTGTGTCTAGTCCTATGTCCAGAATTTCAGTCTTTCCGATTTTATGACTTGAAATTGTTGACTTTGAACTCCAAGTGGTCCACCTCAGTGAACCACCATACCCAGGGACTGGGAGGCACTCAGAAACTTGAGATGGGAAAAGTGATGTTGGTGTGGATCCAGCTCAACCCCTGTTCCCAAACCCCCCCCACCACCACCAAACTGGTATCCCTTGGCCCTGCACCCATAGTTCGGGCCAAAGTCATATTATCCGCTCCTCTCACACATGCCTGTCAGGTGCCCCCTGAGGATCATTTACAGTGCGGACGCATAGGCTGACTTCTCCTCTTCTTTTGTCTTTCCCAAGACATCATTGCCACAGCTTCTGCTCCTCTTTACCATCTGTTTTCTCTCCTGCTTCTCAGCTCCCTTTTCATTTGAGGAGCCCCCCACAGCACTTCCCTTCCACTTGGTATTTCCTAGTATTGTACTTCTTTGGGTAGTGGAGAGGTGTCAGAATTCTTTGTGTGGGAGAGGAACTCCAGTTGGAGGGCAACTTGTGTAGTCCTAAAGGAGAGTTCCCAGGTTTTCTTTCATGTCAACAATTTAGCTTATTTTACACCTCACAGCTTGTAGACCTTGTGCAAGTCCTCATACCACTTCCTTAGGCTGGAAGTAGGAGAGGTTCCCTGTTGCCTCTCTGGCATTTCCCAAACGGAGTTGTGATATTGGAGATTATGCAAAAGGAGAGGGACCTTTGGTCATATATTTTCTTTGCAAACTCTGACCCACTCTTGGAGATTCATACTGCACTGAGAAATCATATGTTGGGGGGAAAAGCCTTTTTTAACCTAATATTTAAATTATCTCAAATATTTAACCCTAAGGGCCAGGACCCTTCTTTTCCCCCTTCTCCCAATCATCCGTTATCATGTGGTAAGACAGAATTTTCTAAGTACATGGGTAACACATGAATTGCACACCTTTTTTTTTTTTTATTTGCAAGAGAGAATGAGAGAGAAGGGTCAGAGGGAGAAGCAGACTCTGCTGAGCAGGGAGCCTGACGCGGGACTTGATCCTAGGATTCCAGGATCATGACCTGAGCTGGAGGCAGTCGATTAACCAACAGAGCCACCCAGGTGCCCTGAATTGCACAGTTCTGCATGGCTTCCAAGCCTGCTACAAAGTGGACTGAGCTTCTCTGTTTAACCCGAACATTCTCTGTCTTTCACAACATGATGTGCTATTCCACTGGTGTCCATTTTCTCAATCTGCTGGTAGTCCACCTCTGGGTCTTTGCTTCTGCTATTTTACCTCCCTGGGTACTCTTACCTTTAGGCACAGCTTCTGTTCCAAATCCTGTGTAAAGCCTCCTCAGGCTTCTCCTTTCTTCAAATGCCAGTAACTTTGTCTTCCGTACTTCATCGATTAAAACAGAAATCTGTCCCCACGACAAAACTACATTCCCCTAAGGCATGACCATATCACATCAAACTGCAATATTTCCCCTTAGCTGCTCTTGAGGATGTAAGGCTCTTGAGGATATAAGAGATGTGCTGAAACACCTCTTCATTGACAGATGACAAAAATATTCATTCGACCATAGAAGTGGTACCTTTTGATAGGCAGCTTTTTGTGGTTTTTCTTTTGTTTTGTTTTGTTTGCATTGAGGGCACTTTCATTACTGAAGTACAGTGCAGCTACTCGGCATTTACCTCCATAAAACCCCAACACACTTATTTCCATTGTATTTTAAGGAGATAATAATTGTGGAATTTTTTTCCAATTTGACAGAAGGGATTGCTTTCAGATTTCACAATGGCTCAGTGCCTCAGAAACACTTTAATCCTCTTGGACCAATCCCAGCATAGGTGTAACTCAAGGGTCTTGTCCCTGCGGCCTCTCTGCAGTAGAAGATGGGCCATGAAGATAATGCAGACGTTATCTTGTGTGTGTCCTCAGAGTTACGTAAATAACTGTACCTCCCTTCCTGACTGAGAAACTGTCATTAGTTTGCTTTTCGGGTCATTCTCTGTCTACTGAATGAAATTCAGTAGTCCTTGAAGAGTCAGCCTTCCACAGTCTAATCACTAGATCATTGTTTAAAAAAAAAAGTTATCCTTTTAAATGCATTGATATTTTAAAGTAATAAGAAGGCTATTAGGCTTTCTTTTTGTTTTTCTGTACACCTTTAGGGACTGTTCAATTATTCTATTCGTATTAACTAGATTTTCATTTTTAAAAAAGACTGCATGCATTTGGTACACACACACACACACACACACACACACACCCAAGTGTATGAGGTGGTATATCAAATGAGACATCAGTTTTCCTCTCATCTCAGACTGACAGTCTCCAGTTTTCATCCTCAAATGCAAACAATTTTACCTCTTTCTTACGAATTTTCCCAGGAATATTCTAGACATGTCCACACGCATGCATGTGCGAGCAGAGCATGCTACGAGCACGGTCGTGGACCCTACTTTTTGAATCCGACCATGTCTGTTGAAGAATTTCTTATGTTAACATATACAGATCTACTTTGTACCTTTCATGGCTGGATAGTATTTCATTGTCCAGGTGGTACCACACTTCATTTAACCTATACCCTCTTAACGGGCATTCTGGTTGTTTCTAGTCTTTTGCCATTGCTTATAATGCTATCATGTATTAGACGTACATCTTTGTACACCTATAGCTAAGAATTATTTCCCCAATATTTTTTCCACTTTTATTGAGATATAATTGACACACATCACTGATAAGGATATACAGCATAATGGCTTGACTTACATGTGTTGTGAAATGATTATCACAGTTTAGTTAGCATCCATCATCTCATATTGATACAATAAAAAGTAAAAGCAGAAAAAGGAAAAAATTTTTTTCTTTGTTATAAGAACTCTTAGGATTTATTCTGTTAACAACTGTCCAAAAATCCTACAGCGGTGTTAGCTATGGTCATCATGCTGCACATTACATCCCTAGTACCTACTTGTAACTGGAAGTTTGTACCTTTGGACTCCCTCCCTCCAGTCCCCCCTCCTTCCACCTCCCACCTCTGGGAACCGAAAATCTGATCACTCTATGGAGTTTTGTTTTGTTTTGTTTTTAGATTCCACATATAAGTGCGATCAAACAGTATTTGTCTTTAACTTATTCCCTTAGCATAATGCTCTCAAGGTCCACCCGTGTTGTCACAAATAGCAGGATTCCACTCTTTTTTATGGCTGAATAATATTCCATTGTCTATACCAGATATCACAACTTCTTTATCCATTCGTCAGTGGGCTCTCAGGTGGTTTCCACGTGCGCAGTTTTTGATCAGTGTTGCCAAATTGATTTCCAAAGAGGCAGCACCTGGTTACCCCGCGCCACACA
The DNA here is from genome assembly GCF_003265705.2 of Callorhinus ursinus. Lineage (NCBI taxonomy): Eukaryota > Metazoa > Chordata > Mammalia > Carnivora > Otariidae > Callorhinus > Callorhinus ursinus. The sequence goes on along the minus strand of NW_027397078.1, from coordinate 11,346,666 downwards.
CCTCCCCCCCCCGCCAGTAGTGTGTCAGAGTGCTGCCCCACGAGTAGTGCTATGAATTTTACTTACCTATTTCTGCCACTTGGCTAGATTAAAAATGGTATCTCATTTTAATTTGCATTTTTCTAGTTTGAAGATAATTTTTGCCAAAGTTTGAAGTCTTTTGTATATCATTATGTGCAGATTCCTTTTTTATGTCCTTTTCTATTTTTCCTTTGAATTGTTGCTCTTTCTTGGTTTGTAAAATTTAAAAAACTAATATTGTTTGTCATATATTTGACAACATATATAAAATCATTCTTGTGTGCTTTCTTCTACAACTTGTATGATTGCTTTTTAAATGTTTAAATATTTTATCCATCTGGAAATTATTTTATTATAGAAAATGCAAAAACAATACTACTTACATTATTACAAGTTCCAGGAGAACAGAGGCAGAATTTTTTATTAGCTGTTGTATACCTAATATCTGACACATTTATTTAGTACCAGCTGTGGCCACAGTATAATGGTTAACACAGTTCTGGCAATTTTTTTTTTTTTTTTGTCCTTATTGCCTTGCTCTCAAAAGATTCTATGACCTGAAGTTTGGGAGAGTAAGTGGTCATAACACACTTTATTGAGATTAGGCAACAGTAGCGGAGGTAATGGTGATTAAGGAGTCATTCTCAACCTTGTCTCCATTGCTTCCTCCTCTCTGCTCTCAGGGCTTTCGGTACCTGTAACAAGTGTATCAGTCCACATATAGCACCTTCCTGGCACTCCCCTGTGAGAATTCGTCCCCTTTGAACTGCCTCTGAATGGAGGAACACCCACACTATCGTATACCAGTCAAACTGAGGGCACTGGGGAGAGGGGGATGTCCTAGAAGATTCTCTGGAATCCTCTTAGTAGCTACCAGGCAGTACCATGTGCAGATACACTTGGGTAGTTACAAATTGAACCTCACCTTTACCATTAGTTTAGAGTCTATACTTGATAGCCAGCTAGGGCTGGGTAAATTTCAAAACACTGTTGCTGTTATTTTAAAATACATAACAAATACCTTTAAATCTCATGGGCTTGCAACAACAAACATTTAGTTGTCCTCACTCATGGGGTAGCTCTGTGTGGGTTCAGGTTGGCCCCATGTGTGTCCTCATTCCCCTAGGGTTCTCAGTTACCTGGAGGGTGATCTCATGGCAAGTGCGGAAGTGCACAAGGACAAGCCAAATCATGCCACTGTATTGAGCTCGCCAAGATCAAGTTGAAGGGACTTCCGAGTAGCTTCTACCTACTTATGATAGAACACAACATGGGGTAATGAAGATAATGGACCTTGGAGCCCGACAACAATGGGATGGCAGATACTGTTAAATGGCCATTCAAAAACCCTTTATCTCTTTTTTCTAGGATGGGGGACCCTGTTCTCCACAGTAGAGAATCATAATGCCAGATACTTTTCCAGCCTCGCTTGTAGTGTAGGTAGCCATGTTACATGTTTCTGGCCAATGAGACATCGGAAGGACTGTACTAGGTGCCCCTGGGAAATTACTTTCCTCTTTGAGTAAGCCATTTAAATGCCCCGGTATTCTCATCTGCAAGTTGGGGCTAGGTATAATTCACAGAGTTGTATTAGTCAAATTTACTTTGTAACAAACAATCCCAAATCTCTGTGGCTTACGATAACAGATATTGATTTTTCTGGCTGATGGTCTGCAGGTCCTCTGGAGGTGGAGTGGCTCTGCTCCATGCTGCAGGTAGGGTTCAGCCCAAGTCCATGTATTTCAGGACAAGACAAACTATGCAGGCATGTTTAAAGCTTCTACTATGGGGGCACCTGGCTGGCTCAGAAGAGCATGTGACTCTTGATCTCAGGGTCGTGAGTTCAAGCCCTGGGTCGGGTGTAGCAATTACTTTAAAAATCTTAAAAAAGAAAAATAGAGCTTCTATGTCACTAACATTCCTTTGACCAAAGCAGTTTGCATGGCAGAGCCCACCCGTAGGGCAGGGAAGTATGCTCCACCACAATGAGAAATCTTTCAGTTACATAACAAAGTTATGAATGTATAATCCTACTCCAGTTGAAGGAAGATTTAGAACAAGAATCCAACCTTCCCACTTCCTAGGGGTGTGAGCATAAACAAATGACTAGTTGCCTCCTCTCAAGAGGGCATGGGGCTCTTTTCTCTGGGATGATGTGAAGATTAAAAATGAATCATGTGCCATAGGAAGCCCTTAACCAAAGTTAGCCCTGCACCTCCACCACCAAACTCAGTTTACTAAGTGGGTTCCTCCCAGAAGCCAGGTGTGTGACTTAATGCTGACGTTCCATGATGTGTGCATGAGAAGGCACCAAAACAGAAGGCTCCCTGAGGGAGGAGGCAGAGCGTTTATTCACTAAGCAAGCATTCATGGAACGCCTGAAATCATTATTGCAAGGCCATTGTCATGCTTTTGTGCTTCAATAAACTGTAAATGAGGGTTTTGTTTTGTTTTGTTTTTGCGAGGTGGGGGGCAAAGGACCCTTACTTCACGCTGGCAAGAACAAATGAACCCTGGTATTTCGGGGTTGATTTTGGCATGGGCTCCCTCTGCTGGAGGAAAACAGCATCTTTTTTTTTTTTTTTCTGAAGATGAAGTTCCTTTCCCTTTAATTGAAAGCAAATGTGATAAACAATTTGCTGCATTGCTAGACTGGCTTTTCATATAGTGTTTCTGCTGCCATGTCCTAAATTTACCTGCCACAGAGCTGTAATACCAACTGGCACTTCTTGCCTTTCCAAAGCAGAGCCTTACAAAAAACACTGATTTTAAAGAGTTTGCCAGAAATGTGAATTGTTAAAGAAGCAGGTTCGTGTTTCCTGTGAGTAATGCCCTTGTTCCTTCAATTCTAACCTCCTCTGTTTTAGAACATCTGGGAGTATTATGGGAAGACTGTGCCAGGCCTATTTAGAGGTGCTTGCTAAAAGGAAATTAGCCTGAGTCACCAGGTTTGTTATGTAGGTAGACTATAATTTTCTACAGAAAAAGCGAGGATTGATGCAAAGCCAACACTTCCCCAGCCAGGGGTATAGCCCCCCCTTTCTTGGGACGTGCATGTTTTCAGGGCTATCAAAATGAAATTTTATGTGAACTTATTTTTTAGAAAGCCATTATTGATTGCTTAATGTGTGCAGAGTTTCACTTTATTTCTGGCTAGGCAGTGTGCCAAATATGTCTCCTTTGCCTTTGTCACCTCTTTATCTTTTTGGAGTCGCTTTTTTGGATTTAAATAACTCAGTAGGGTATTCAGTGAGTTCTGAACTGGCTGAGTCAATGAAGCTTCTAGGTGATGGTATCGAGGGGAATCTTCCCATAAATGCGGACTCCAATGTACGTGGGTGGCGTCAGCACATCCATTGCTGCCATAGCCAAAAACAGTGTTCTACGGCTTTGAAACCCAAAGCGTGCTCAAGCGTGACATGGGGACAGGTTGGTTAAAAATGCAAAATATCAGGCCTCATCCCAGACCTACAGAATCTGGCTCTGCACCTGCACCAGATCTCCAGGGAATTCTTGTGCATATTAAGATTTGAGAAGCGCTGGTCCAGAGTGAGGGGAAATTGCAGAGTGATGCCAACCTTGAGGTATGCAAGATAGTACTGGCACCTCAGAATCTGCCATAGCCAGAAACACCTTACTCCGGCCCTCCACTGAGGTCTGTGACTACCACCCATGGGCCCAGGGCCAGCTCCACCCATCAGCTCTATAATGCCGGGCAGTGAGCCCACAACCCCTGCCCCACAGTCAGTGCTTACTATCCTTGTTGACTGGCGCTTGCAGACTTCGACCTCATGGACTCTGACTTCCTGGACCTACCCATCTACCCTCCCCTGACTTAGCTGACTTTCATGGTCTATTTATCACTGGTTGTCTTTGGCCCAAACTCCTGCTGCCCAGCTGGGATGGAGCCAGGCCCAAGTGATGACACATGTTACCATTAAAACTGCATTAAAAGAACCTGTGGGTCTTCAGCAACTAAAGCCTTAAATTAGTCATAACTTTTTTAAAATCGCAGATGGTAGGAATTCAACTTGAATTAGCTTAGTTTTAAAAGTGGGGGCACCGATAGGGGTCAAATATCATGACATGATTTCAGGGATATTCCTGCTCTAAGTGCATAACTCAAACTGGATCATGAGGAACATTGTACACATCCAAATTGAGGGATAGCCAAGAAAATAAATTGCCTGTACTCTTGAAAAATGTCAAAGTCAAGAAAGACAAAGGCTGAGGATCTGTTTCAGATTAATGACGTCCAAAGGACATGACAGCTCAATGGAAGGTGTGATTCTGGATTGGATCCTGTAACAGGAGAAAAAAAATCTTTAGGGGGATTTATTGGGATTATTGGAAAAATTTAAATACGGACTGTAGATTACATAATAGCATTATATCAGTGTTCAATTTCCTGATTTTGGTAATTATACTGTAGTTAGAAAGGAGAATGCCCTCGTTTAGAGGAAATATATGCTCAAGTATTTGGGGGTAAAGGCAACTGAACTCTAAAATGCCCCCTCCAAAACCAGAGAATGATAGAGCAAATGTGACAAAATGCTAACAAAACATGACTATGGGTAAATGGTACATGGAAAAGTTTGTACTATTCTTATATATAAACTTTTGGAATACTGTACTAAAAATTTACAAAAATAAAAATAAAGGGGGAGTTTTACCAGCAGAATACTGGGGAACTTCACAGAATTAAAGGAAGAAATGTAAGACTCAGGGCAACACTGGAGAACTGGGAGTGAAGGCTTGATGCCACCAGAACAAACTGATCTGGATAAACTTTTTTTTTTAAGATTTTATTTTATTTATTTATTTGAGAGAGAGAGAGAGAGATCACAAGAAGGGGTAGGGTCAGAGGGAGAAGCAGACTCCCCGCTGAGCAGGGAGCCCGATGCAGGACTCGATCATGGACTCTGGGATCATGACCTGAGCCGAAGGCAGTCGCTTAACCAACTGAGCCACCCAGGCGCCCTGGATAAACTTCTTTTAACAGAGTAATAGAAACCTGGAAATTTAGAGCAAGAAAAGGGCTTTTTTTTTTTTTTTTAAAGATTGTATTTATTTATTCGACAGAGAGAGAGAGACAGAGAGGGAACACAAGCAGGGGGAGTGGGAGAGGGAGAAGCAGGCTTCCCGCGGAGCAGGGAGCCCGATGCGGGGCTCGATCCCAGGACCCTGGGATCATGACCCGAGCCTAAGGCAGACGCTTAACGACTGAGCCACCCAGGCGCCCCAAGAAAAGGGTTTTTAAGGTCCTTTAATGTCTCCCATTTCACGGATGAGAAAACTGAGATCCAGACAGCAAAAGTGACTTGCCCAAAGACAGATAATACAGTTTCCAACTGCAGATATTTAGAACTCCTTTTCTCATTGGCTTATAAATGGATCCCTAAAGTTTGTGGCTTTTCCTTATACTTTTAAGTTAGAAGCAAGAATAAGATTAACAAAGGGGCACTTGGGTGGCTCAGTCCTTAAGTGTCTGCCTTCAGCTCAGGTCATGATCCCAGGGTCCTGGGATCAAGCCCCGCATCGGGCTCCCTGCTCAGCGGGGAGTCTGCTTCTCCCTCTCCCTCTGCTGCTCCCCCTGCTTGTGCTCTCTTGCTCTCTCAAATAAATAAATAAATAAAAAGAATAAGATTAACATGAATACCCAACTTTTACATCAACATGGATGGGACTGGAGATTATGCTAAATGAAACAAGTCAAGCAGAGAAAGTCAATTATCATATGGTTTCAGTTATTTGTGCAACCTAAGGAATAGCATGGAAGACATTAGGAGAAGGAAGGGAAAAATGAAGGGGGGAAATGGGAGGGAGAGATGAACCATGAGAGACTATGGACTCTGAGAAACAAACTGAGGGTTCTAGAGGGGAGGAGGGAATGAGTTAGCCTGGTGATGGGTATTAAGGAGGGCACGTACTGCATGGAGCACTGGGTGTTATACAAAAACAATGAATCGTGGATGACTACATCAAAAACTAATGATGTATGGTGACTAACAATTAAATGTATTTATGATAAGTACTTAAACATAAAAAGCAGTGGTAATAGTCTTAACACAATTTTATTCATATGTGAAAAATCATCCAGAAGATTCGAGTTTCTGTATTTATCATGTGGGTGAATACATTCTGTCCTTTTCCATGGCATTATTCTCACCTCATAGAATACATCATTTTCTGGTTGCAAAGTAGCACTAATCTAGACTCGATTCTTGGAAATGTCCCTGTGATTTGGAGAGACCATGACTGCAGTCCATTTAGAAAGGGTAATCTCAGGCATAGAGGGACACCTAAAAGCCATCCAGTCCCACCCATTCCTTCTAAAGGTTGCCTGCAGTTGGTCACTCACACTCTCTCCCTTCACCTCCTGCACCTGTTTTGCACTAGGGACTGGATGTAAAATGGAATAGTATCTATTTACATATATTGAAATAATTATCTTTGACATCACTTCTGAAATAGCAGTATATTTAGAGAAAATGAGCTCCTTTAATCATCTGTCCTATAATCCTGTATTATCTGTATAGAAGAGGCATTTGTGTAGTGGTTGGATAATGAGTCTGGGAGCCGATAAACCTGCCTTGACCAATTACCTCCATGACAGCTTTTGAAATAGAATGCAAATCCTAGCCGAAGAATCCTGCATGGTGGAGTGCAAAACTGAATATATATATACAGTGGCTTAGTGTGTGGTGAGAAGCAATGAATTAAAAAAAATTTGTTTTCCATCACCTGTGTTCAGACACGATCACGAATGGCTAACATAAATTTTTCCAGAGAATATGGATTCCTGAAGTTCACTATGGTGACAGACACTGTCTGTTGCCTACCAGATATCCATTTTCCACATCATCCTTACTCACGGAAGCCTAATCTTGTTTGACATAGCAGTGTTCTCAGATAATTACTTGATTTTCCAAACTCTCTGTCAAGGTGGCTGTGCCACACACTACTAGCTAATGACATGTCAGTGTAAGTCGACTTGGGAGTTCTGAGAAAACTTTTGCTTTCCTGATTTAAAAAAAAAAAAAAAAGAATGGATATGACTGGTACTACCCTTCCCCATTTCTTCCTGCCTGGGATATAAACATGGTGTCTGGAGTTACAGCAGCCTTTTTGTGCCTATGGGCCAACGTGGGGGAAGGAAGAGAGAATTGTGACATTCTGGCTGATGTCAAAAACCACTACACAAGTATCAGCAGTACACTACTTCCAGACCTTGTTATATGAGAAAAAATAACTTCTTACTTGATTAAGCCACTGGAAGTCAGATTTTCTAAAAATTTCACTTAAATGCATCCCTGATACAAGTATAGTAGACCCTCTGGGCAAGTCTGGCTAGCTCCAGATATCCCCAGTTCTCTGTGAAACAGTCCTGCTCCCTCTCTGGCTGGACTTTTGCACCCATGTTGACGCAATTGGGGTAAATCCACCTGACTGAGGCCGAGCCAATCAGATTCCCTCTCAGGAAGCTGAAATTGGGTTTCAGTGGTTCTGAATGATACTGCAGTGTGGCTAAATTTGAAGGACATTATAAAACTTGGAAGCCAGTATGTGTTATAGTGTAAGGGGAAGTCACCTTCAGCCATAGAGAGGTAGGAAAAATGGGTCTGTGGAAAGTGAAAGAAAGAGGCAGAGTCCACTGTCATCAAGAGAGAGAACACTACCTGGGGCCTGGTACATTTCTGGGTCCAAGTATTAGTCCCTTCATAGGTTTGGCTGCTCTTAGATTCCAGGAGCTCTCCAGCTTCCTTCCAGCGAGCCAGGCAGCCCTGTGAGATTAGCAGGGTGGTGCCCTGAATAAGAGCACCTGACTAAAGTGGAAAAGGAAGTGAGATCCAGCCTCTGTATTTTGGTCACTAAGCCTTGGCCTGGGGCTGCATCATCCCAGAGGTAATGTGCTTCTCTATGCAATTCATTTGCCCAGAAGGGGCAGATTTCACACAAGATTTAGGAAGGCCCTTCTTCAGGATAGCTAGTAAGGTTAGTGTCTTATAACCAAAGGATCTTGACATTCAGACAAAATGTATTAACGAACAGTGAAACCATCTGTTCTAGTATTTGACAGATATGTTGTTCAATACCCTGATTTATTTTGCTTTTAAAAATTAAAGTGTAGTTTACGTATAGCAGTATGTACAAATCCTAAGCGCATAGTTCAACGATTTCACTGTATGACTCAAATACTCACTACCCAGATTAAGAAAAGGAACATTTCCATCATCTCAGAAAGTTCCTTTATCCCCCTCAGTACCACTTGCCCCCACCCCCCCAACAAAGGACACAAGGAAGTAACCACCCTTCTGTATCACTGTAATTTGTTTTGCCTTCCTCTTGAACTTCATATAAATGGAGTCATACAGCAAGTAGTCTTCTGTTCAGCACGTTCATGAGATCCAGCCGTGTGGTTGCCTGTATCAGTGATTCATTCTCTTTTTATTGTTGAGTAGCATTCCATAGTGTAAATATACCACAGTTTATTCATTCATTCTCCCCTTGATGGACATTTAGGATGTTTCCAGGTCTTATGAATAAGTTTATGAATAAACTCTTATGAATAAAGCTGCTGTGGACATTCTTATACAAGTGGACCTAGGTACTTATTTCCCTTGGACGCTGATGTACTGTAGCAGAAGTCCAAATTATACACCTTTCACAGTAAACATCTATATATTTATATAGATATATAGATCTCATATGCATGCACCTGGATAAATTTTGTCTCGAGTTGTTCCTTTATGGTGTAATTGAGAGACCTTATTTTGTAAGTACCTCTTCATAATTAATTATATATTTAATGTACCCACCCACTTTACATGTGAGACATGGGGCTACTCTCTCAGTATTGTGGGGATGCATGCTTTTGTTTATTCAAAACTTGCTAAACGGTCAGTAGTATTTTGTGTTGCAACTAATGAAGCAAACTTATAGTGAGGGTACCTGGCATTAAGCTTGTAATTGAAAGTCTAGTCTGTGACCAGGTATAAATACGGAAACCACATAAGATTAAGCTGAGTTCTTTGTTCCAACCACCTGTGCAATTTGCAATATTAAATAGTGCCAGATTTGCAATGCAAAGCTCTATTAAGCAGTGCCTGTATCCCAGCATCATGAGTGGGGCTTTTTACAAAATAGGAGTGTCCAGTCTACCCCACCTCCCATAAAATCTTGGTCTACAGTGGGGCCTCGGTTTTTAAACCCTTTCGTGTAATTATAAGCTATAGCAGCTGGCCAGCTGAAAATTTCTTTCCTGTGTCCATCGTCACGATTCTGGTGATTACCCTCAGCTGAACATTGGTGCCTGTGAATGGATTTCATCTCCTGTTAAACTTTCCCCAGGCAACATGAGATGACGCATACAATTTACTTTTTATGAAGACAGCCACATTAAAATAATAACAAATGATGGAAAGTGGCTGAATAAGACATATTTGGGGTAATAAAATATGGACACAATATGAATTTATTCAGACTAGGCTGTAATCTCCACTGATGGCAGCGATTTGTCTCTCTTGTTCACTGATGGTCTTCTGGTGAGCCATAGGAGGGCTCAATAAATATTTACAGAATAAACCCTGTAAAATACAAGGACCTTATTTACTAACTTAAAAGGTTATAAATCCTGCTTTGCTTAGTACTGGCTATATATCCCAGTTGCTCACCGCAGCCTCGCTAAGGACCAGGAAAAAGCCTCCCTAGCTCCATTCATTTGACAGCAACCCACTTGGAATTTGTGGAAGCTCAAATCTAATGAAGAAGATTTGGGGACCTTCTTGTCCTTAACAGAGTAAAGGTGTCAATTTACTTCATTCTTCTGTCTTCAGCCACAGAGCCAACTCCTCCTCCTCCTTCCTTTAGGGGTAAAATGAAACTCAAAACTAGCCACAATGACACTTTTGTTCATCATGGCTGCCTGATCCCTACCTAGGGGTGGTGGTGGTGGCTGCTCCCATCACATATTCATGCCCAGGTCCCCCCCAGATCTCCTTTTTCAGTGTGTCGGTTATGTAGAAAGCGATTCTATCTGAATTTTATAATCCAGCTCTCCTCAGATCCCTTGCCAGAACTTTCTGAATAGAAGCTAGAAAACAGTAAACCACAATCATTTTCCCTTTCAAACACCTGAAGACACAATGTCGACCTAACAAAACTACTTTGGACATGATTACACAGAGGGTTCTCTACAATGGCTATGTGAATATGAAGGGAGGAAGGAAAGTTATGCACATACTTATAAAGCATATAAATCATGAACTAGAAAGGTCATGGGAAGTTTCTTGGTCAGCAGTGTCGTTTCATAGATGAAAACCATGAAGCCAAAGCGGTTAAATCACTTGCCCAGGGCCATATAATGACAAAGCCAGAAATTCTGAATTTCTCAGCCGTGGCCACCCACTCCACCCCACCCCCACCCCAGCAGCTTTAGGTTTCATTTTGCACACAGGGAAGGTACCACTCATGGCCAAACCCACACTCGATCACACTGGTTCCTTTAACCCCAAAGAACGGATTTACTATTATATAATGTATTTTAAGATATGGGGTGGGGGAAGATCTAAGCAGTTTTAAAGAAGCTCTGCCTTCCCTCCCCTGTTTCTGATCTTCAGGGCAGCCATCGGTCCTATAGGCCCACGTCCAAAAGCTTGGCAAAAGAAACCCTTTCAGCTTGTTCTGTCAAAAGTATCTCAGTGAAAGAGTTATTGAGCCTTAAAATGTCACAGATTGTTCAGATACTCTTCTTCCATGGCCATTTTCATGACTAGCTCTCTAAAGTGACAATGTAGGTAGCACATAACATAATCACTTAAGTTGAGGTGACACTGGTTCCTGGAAAAGCAGGTAATTGCTTCACAACACTTGTTGCTGAGGCTCCCATGGGCTGCTTCTCTGTCTTCCCAAATTGACTTTGAGGATTTGAGGATCTACTGTCATGGTGGCATATTGGAGAGTGTCCATTGTCCCTGACCTACAGCAGGATAAGTGGAAGGAGAAGGGAGATCATCCAGGGCAATGGCAGCAAAGGTGACAGTTTGCTTCCCAGGCTTTGTCTCTGGGCTCCAGGTTTGCACTTAAAAAAAAAAATCATCACAACTTTGTGAGTGCTGCCAGGGCTGGAAACTGCATTTGAATTTGTCTACTTAAGACAGCCTCACTTTAAAGAGCTGTGGAGCTAGAGGTTTCCGTGGAAGCAGAGGTACGTGCGGGCAAAAATTGCTTTACAGGGAAATGAATTCTAGCCATCCTGTTAGGTTGGCAATTTATGGCTACCCAGTTGATGTGAGTTTGGCCGTAAGCAACCCAATGAACAGTGACTCTTAAAAAGGGAATAATTTTTCTCTTTTAACTAGAGTCTGGAGTTAGGTAGTCCTGGTTGGGGGACACATGCTCAATGATATCCACAAACCCCAGGATCTTTTTTTCTTCTCCATCATTCTTTGAATGTTGGCCTTTGATCCATGTGCTCTTTGCCTCAGGAGGCAAAATGGTTGCTATAGCTCCAGGCCTCACATAAACATCCAAGGCACCAAAAAGAGGAAAGGCAGGTAACAGCCCAGTCTATCCACTTTATTTCCATTTATCATGAAATAATAAGCTTTCTAAGAAGCCCCTGCGCCAGAAGATTTCCCCATTGATCAAAATGAGGCTACATAGCCAAGCCTGGCTTTAAGGAAGGCTGAGAACGGAGTATCTGGCAAGAGACAAAAGGTTGGATGTGATTGGCTGAGGCTATTCACTATTTATAACCTGGAGCTAAACATGATTGTCACCCTAATAAAATTGAGATCTCGTTATCAAGGAATAAGGGGAGAGTGGATGTTGAGTAGCTAACTAATGGTGGAAGCCACAAATATGTAATCAGAATTGGCCTTTCCAAATAGGAAAGGCCTTTACTATATACCTGATTGTACTCAACACTCATCTCTGTATTTTTGTATTATCTAGCACAGTGTTGTGCACCCAGCAAGCACTTGAAGAAAATGTCTGTCGAACCACGGTTTGAGAACACTGCCATGACTCATTCATTCAGCCCTGGCTTAGAGGAGGGTCTGATGTGAAATGTCAGTTATGCATCCGACCCTAATAATGGAGCCGTTCACTTTAGAGGCATTGGGAGGCCAGAGACTACAGATATTCAAGTAGCCAGTGTTGAGAGGCTGAAACAATTTCTAGTTCTTTAAGCTTTCTACTTAGGAAGAAAGTACATAAGAGAATATGCGTCTTGATAACGGCCGGGACAGAGGACAGGTTAAAAACATGCATTATGATCTCATTGCAAAGGACCTTTGGCCTAGCCTGTAAGAAATGAAACCGCTGAAACAGACCATCACATCCACATCCCAGAATTAGAGCCCAAATGAGTATAGACAGATTTATAAATAGTTGTCATAAAGTGTTGAATCACAAAATAACAAAATACCATTGCTGAAAGGCATATTAAAGACCAGCTTAACTCCTTGTTTTTTCAAAAGAGGAAACCAAGGTCCAGAGGGTTTACGCAATTGGTCTAAAGTTACATAGTTAGTGACAGAGACTTGTCTAGAAACCAGATAAACCTGAGAACTGTTTTACAGAAGCAATGAAACGTGGCTTGGGGTAAGTGGGACAGTGAAAGGCTCAAAGTGTGGTGATGAGAAAAGTAAATACACAGACATGAAGGGCTATCCATTACCAGTTTATAAATTAGAAGTTACTGAGGTTGCCAACTGCCACAAGCTGGTCCTTGGGTGGAACATGGGGGTGAGAGGTGAGCACATGGATCAAAGGCCAACATTCAAAGAATGATGGAGAAGAAAAAAAGATCCTGGGGTTTGTGGATATCATTGAGCTTGTGTCCCCCAACCAGGACTACCTATCTCCCGACTCTAGTTAAAAGAGAAAAATTATTCCCTTTTTAAGCATAAGGGTTACCTTATGAGAGAGATCCTAAGTGATCCTGATCCCAAGGTCAATGGTGCTGAATGGTGGGAGTTGAGTCACTAATTGAACTTCGGATAGTTTACATGTATTGTAAGCTGTATGTCAGGAATTGTGCTAAGTGTCTTATACGGAATCCTCACAGCAATGCAGTAAGATGGGTAGGTCTTATTGTTGCTGCTTTTTACAAATGATTAAACTGAGGCTTAGAAAGTATAGCAGCCCCCCCCCATATCCACAGGGCATATGTTTTAAGGCCCCCAGTGGATGCCTGAAACCATGGACAGTACTGAACCCCATGTATACTCTGTGTTTCCCTATACATACATACCTGTAATAAAGTTTAATTTATAAATTAGGCACACTAAGAGATTAATAACAAAACTAACAATAAAAGAGAACAATTACATCAAAATAGTGCAATAAAAGTTATGTGAATGTGGTCTCTCTCAAAATTTCATATTGTCCTGTACTCACCCTTCTTGTGCTGATGGGAGATAAGATGCCTACATGATGAGCTGAAGTGAGGTGAATGACGCAGGCCTTGTGACTTAGCGATAAGCCACTATTGACTTCTGATGATTCATCAGAAGGAGGATCACTTCTTTGGGACTATGGTTGGCTGAGGGTAACTGAAACCACAGGAAGCAAAACCTCAGATATGGGGAGAGTGCTGTATAAGTAACTTTGCCTAAACCCACAATGCTAGAAAGTGATGAACCTAAGTCTGGAACCTGGGTCTGTCTGACCTCAAAGCCCCTATTTTTTATCATCATGCTATGCTCCTTCTTTCACTCAAGAGCCAGACTCCTCCTATCTCTTAGAGAACCAGAGTATGGAGCCCCGAGGAAACTTACGGGTCACCTAGTACAGTGCTATTCAATGCGTTGTTCTCAGACCAGCAGTGGGCCTGCTGCTGAGAGCTTGCTACAAACAGATGATCTCAGGCCCCATTCCACAGCTACTGAGTCAGAATCTCTGAGGGGAAGGCCCAGGAGGCTGTGTTTTAGCTAGCTCACTAGGTGATTTTTAAGGTACACTAAATTTTAAAGAAGCCCTGACTTGGTAGATTTTAGTCCAGTCTCTTTATGTTGAAGGTGAGGAGGCACACCTGGGTGGCTCAGTCGATTAAGCATCTGACTCTTGATTTCTGCTCAGGTCATGATTTCAGGGTCATGAGATCGAGTCCTGCTTTGGGCTCCATGCTGGGCATGGTGCCTGCTTAAGATTCTCTTCTCCCTGAAAGGGGAACCCTCTTATGCTGTTGGTGGGAATGCAAAGTGGTACAGCCACTCTGGAAAACAGTATGGAGGTTCCTCAAAAAGTTAAGAATAGAACTACCCTATGACCCAGCAAATGCACTACTAGGTATTTATCCAAAGGATACAAATATAGTGATTTGAAGGTGCACCCGCACCCGCACCCCGATGTTTATAGCAGCAATGTCCACAATAGCCAAAATATTGAAAGAGCCCAGATGTCCATCGACAGATGAATGGATAAAGAAGAGGTGGTATATATACACAATGGAATATTACTCAGCCATCAAAAAGAATGAAATCTTGCCATTTGCAACGACATGGTTGGAACTAGAGGGTATTATGCTAAGTGAAATAAGTCAGTTGGAGAAAGACAAATACCATATGATTTCACTCGTATGTGTAATTTGAGAAACAAAACAAATGAATATAGGGGAAGGGAAGGAAAAAATAAGATGAAAACAGAGGGAGACAAACCATAAGAGACTCTTAATCATAGGACACAAAACTGAGGGTTGCTGGAGGGGGTATGGGGTAACTGGGTGATGGGCATTAAGGAGAGCACTTGATGTAATGAGCACTGGGTGTTGTATGCAACTGATGAATCAGTAAATTCTGCCTCTGAAACTAATAATACAGTATATGTTAATTTAAAAAAAAAATTATTTCTCCCTTTCCTTCTGCCCCTCCCCCCCAAAAAGATGAGGCAACAGTTCTGATGACTGAACCATGGTCACTGTGGCAGTTGGATCTCAAGCCCAGACCTCCTGAATCCTAGTCCAATGTACTGTCTGCTGTGTTCTATGGTTTCTCCATGACTGTCCTACAATATGTGCACCGGTTCCTGTGTGGAACACTGGATGAGGTTCAGTGGCCCTCTAACCTGACCCGGGCATCCATTCATGTGGCATATCCGGTTTCTCCCTCCACTCCCCCCCGATTCACACCAAGGGTGTTTTTTTCCACCTTAGAGTATCTTTTGTTTGGGAGGTCTTTTGTTCTTCCTTCCTTTAGCTCTTCTTCATCATGATCACGATCATCAGCATCATATTATTATTATTATTTGCTTTTAAAAATTCTGTTTGCATTTATTCAATATCTCATAACAGTGATCCTCAAACTTTACCATACTTCAGAATCAGCTGGGGAGCTTTTTCAAATCCTGATGCCTGGGTCCCACACCCAGATAGTCTCATGTAATTGGTTTGGGGTGTGGCCGGGGCACCATGATTTTTAAAAGCTCCCCAGGTGATTGCAGTGTGCTGGCAACCATTGGCAAGTGCTTTTTTAGGAGTCTCCCCAGGACCTGAGGAGGTAGGTGGGGCAAGTCCTTCAGATCCCCTTTCCATAAATAAGGAAGCTCAGGCTCTGAGACATTTAGTGTCTTACAGAAAACAATGACATCATCTAGTGGCCCTTGGTGCAGACTGGGTTACCAGGTACTTGTAATAAATCTTTAAAGCCAGCAGTCAGTCTGCAAGAATGGGGTAAAACCTGTTTTTCTTTTCTGGTTTCCAGTGTTTTCTGGGCTTGTATTTCCTGACATGAGAAGGGAAAAGAAACAACTTTGAAATGGTATCTGGGACCAAATGTTTATAACTGAAATTCCCCGCTGAATGCCTTTAATAACTGGAAGATAATCATTAACTAGAGCGTCCCCCTCGCTCCCATTCCTCATCACCCAGCATAATAATGGTCAGGAAACATCAGGAAAACCAGATGGAAGGGACTTGCTCATTCTGCACCAGCACATGTGCCCCCCGTTTGGAGACTAATTAAAATAACAAACCTGGCCACATTGGCTAAGAGAACTCTCCACTGGGGTTTGTAAATTTGGACACGTTTTTCCTACACACAGCATATTGGAAGAGAATTTACCGTTGTTGCTTGCTTCTCTTCTCTGGGTATTCTGATCATTTAAATTATGGTGTGCAGTGTTCTTGCCAGGTGCTCCCTCTTACTTCCTTGAATGTCTTTGGGAACTTACTACGGTTCCTTCAGTATATTTCTCACCCTTCCCAGGAGAAATCCTTGGCTGCAACCAGCCTCTGTGTTCCCATAATCCCTTGCTACCTCAGGCGCATTCCCTGGACCAGCAGCGACAACATCACCTGGGAGCTTGTTAGAAATGTAGAATCCTGGTCCCTTCCCAGACCGACTGACTCAGAATCTGCATTTTAGCAAGAACACCAGGTAATTTGCACATTGGGTCTGAGAGGCATTGCCCTAATACGCAGAGTTTTCTCCATCATCCCACAGCTTAAAATGCCCACCCTTCCAGCTACTTTTATTTATCACTTCCTACTTGTCCTTCAAAGCTTAACTCTGACCCCTCTCCATCTATGAGGCCCTCAATATTTACTCCCTCCACCTTACCCCTACAGGTCATGACTTTTTGAATTTAAACAAATGTTGAATGTTTCATTGTTTAAATGGTTTGGGTATTATTAGTCTAATTATTAAGATTACACCTTCCTCCAGAGGGCCTTGCACAGCCTTTGCACAAGACAGGAATTGTTTGATTCATCAAGATCTGTTTCCTGCTTGAAAGCTGTCCCTTAGCCCTGTCGTGTCTCTTTAAGATTCTTCTGCCCCAAAGGAGTTCCCCTCAGTTTTTGTCTTCTCAACACCTGAGGTAAATCTCCACCCACTCCAGAGATTTTTCTAAAGGCGTGGCTCTTCTCTGTAACCGAGTAGGTTCCCACCAAACCACAACCTGCAAAAGGCATAAAAAGTAAAACAAAACAAAACAAAAAAACAGACAAAAAAACCTAACCACTTGTGAATATTGACTTGGTACAAAAAAGTTTCCCTAACTTTTTAGTTTGAGGTTATTTGGACAGAGAATTTTTAAAAATAAGTTTACTTTTGGGGATGGGATATTTTTTTTTCCTGCTTCACCATGGTGCGCACAGGAAACTTAGGACTGTCTCTGGCTCTCTCCAGGAATGTGCCATGCAGTGTTATCTCTTTTACTGGTCCTAGACCCTGAGGCAAGAGACACATCTTTGAGGCTTCCATCTCCCCAATTCCAGGAGGGAGCAGAAGGCACACATCCTAGCTTACCTATAAATCCCCAAACCTATCCAATGGATTATAGGATCTCTCCTAAGGCTTAGCACAAGGGGGTGTAGGAAGGAGAGCAGGACTCCACACTGACTTTCAACTTCCTGGTTTCCTTTCTGTGTCAACTTTTCATACCTTGAACAGCTTCTAGTTCCATCCTGACTCTCTGTGTCCTTCAAGTGTATTCTTTATGGCATCAATTTGAAGTTCAAAAATACCCAGGTTCTGACAACTCAAAAGCCTTTTCCTCAAAGCTATTGTCCATGGGCATCAAGTCATTTTGATGTTCATTGGTAGTCAAATGGCTTCTTTTCTCTGAGCAGAAGCCTGTGCGGCCACATATGGTGGTAGACAAAGAACGGGGGCCAAATAAATTGCTGGAGGAAACGCCTCCATTAATATCAGATTCTTACTATGTGTTTGGTGTGACATAGGCGTGGCTTTCTGCATTCCACGTAGATGAGCAGTCACACACGTAGGACATTTTGGACTATTGCTTGATCACGTTGGCAGTGGTTGATCTATAGCTAGCAAAGGCTGCCACTTCAGAGGGCCTGTGGGCGGGACACTTGCCTGGGAAAGAGGTCTGTGGCGAAGGAAGGTTTGTGTGGCTTGGGTCACATCATCCATTTCCTTAATGAAACTCTCTCCTCGGCATGGAGATGGTTCAGTTACCACACAACCCTCGGGTAGGGCCAAGAAGCATAGCATGGGCTTTATCTTTCTCTCAGCTCTTCAAACTCAGAGCCCACCACAGACACCTCTGTTTGAGGATCGGTGAAGGGAATCGGTTAAACTAACGAAACTTTAAATCAAGCCACCACGGCCTCGCTTTGCATTCTTGCGGTATCATAATTTATTTTAAGTCAGTGTAGAAAACAGTTTACTTAAAGAACCAGATCCATCCAAGATACCAACACACACATAGGCCTTAGGTGCTACAAATACAGGAGAGGGAATTTGGGTTTGTTTTGGTAGAGGCCTGATGGGCAGGAGGCCCCTCTCTGCCATCCTGTCACTTTTTCCCCCTACTGGAAATGCCACTTCCTCATTCCCTGGGCCTTGGTGTTTCAGAAGCACACAGAGACCACCTTCTCAGACATAGTGTGTGTGCTCCTGAGCTCATTCCTGTGTGCTGGCTCGGGGATGGCGCGGCGCCTGAGAAAGCAGGCACAGGAGGG
Organism: Callorhinus ursinus; assembly: GCF_003265705.2. Classification (NCBI taxonomy): domain Eukaryota; kingdom Metazoa; phylum Chordata; class Mammalia; order Carnivora; family Otariidae; genus Callorhinus; species Callorhinus ursinus. Next base: position 11,328,212 of record NW_027397078.1, on the reverse strand, counting down.
AAGGACGAGCCCCTCCCACCACCGCATCTCTTCTTTCTGTGCTGTTTGCTCAGGGGGAAAGAAACAGCACTCTCTTCCTCAGTGTTCCTCCTCCACACACTTTTGATAAGCACTGTTTTCACTTTGTATCTGCTGATCGATAAGCCCAAGGGTCGGTCTTGTCTGTTCCCAGAGATAAAGAACTGCATGCATAACTGGGCTTTATCCAGCCAAACTAGCACGCTTTTTCTTTGTTTTTCACAGTGTTTCTGAGAGATAAGAGGAAACCACGCAGACATGATGCATGACTGGGGAGGTTTTGAAATACTTTATAAACTCGTGCTCTATTCTGAGCTGTGGGTTAGGGATGGAAAGAAAGGAAGAGGGCACCACATGTAATCTAAGTTGATTTTTTTCCCTGCATTTCAAACAAGCAGGTGAACACACACACACTCACAGAACATGAGTAAATGCTCAACCGAGGAAAAAATAAGCTGATTTTCAATTAGTAGCATAGAAGTAAAATAGGGAGAATTTTAGTAATTCCAATGAGTACATACCCCGAAAATTCAGTGATCTTTTCCTATCACAAAAACTGTTTCTTGTCATATGGATTCAGAACCAAATAATTGGCAGACAGGACCTAAGTTCATCTGAAGAGCCAGATATATTGCCAGGAAAATGTGGGCTGGGACCAGGTCAGAGTCCTATGAAATCCATGCCATTCGAGTCTCTTAGCATGTTTCTGAGGGCAAGCCAGGCTGGAGGGGTTGATATGGGACTGGGGATGGAAGCTATTCAGTAGAGTGAGACTCAATGTAAGATCAGTTGGCAACTGATAAAGGCACAAAGGAAAAGGTGTTTTTAATAGCAAATGAAAATTTGGGGTAGCACTTTGAGTAGATGCAGGGTAGGAAATCATTTAGGAGAAATATGCTGCTCAGCTCTGCAAAGACCCAAGGCTGAGCCTTGAAATGATGGCAGGAATGTCTGGGAAGATAAGAGTCTTCAGGAATTTTAGACAGAAAGGAGGAGTACAGCCAAAAGACAGAGGTAGGTTGCTAATAGAAGGAGAATTTAAGTTGAAAGCCACGACATCATTGTTTCTGAGCAACCAGATAGAAAATGAGATAGTAAAGTCTTAGTGAAGCTGAACAGTGCTTTCTTGTCTGTGTTACATACTCTGCACTACTTTCTTTCCACCCTTAGGCTCATGAACTTAAATTGCTCTACGGTAGACTTCTGGCTATATCTCATCTCCAGTGCTGGATAGTAAGTTCCCTGTAAGGAAAAAAATATGTCCCGGGTTTTCTAGAATTTCCCCCATAATACCGAGTTTAGGGCCTCACTGGAATAGTAACTCAGGAAGTGTTAATTGGCAGAATTAATTAATGAACAGCCTCCTCTTTATGTAATTAATTTCCCAAATTAAATGTTAGATTTGAGGAGGCCAAAATCTGGATTATATTTTGACTTTCTCGTATTGGGTATATCAGAGGAGCAAAACCCTGTAAAGAAAGGAAGGAAGGAAGGGAGAGAGAGGGAGAGAGAGAAAGAAAAAAGAAAGAAATGGGGAGAGAAAAAGAAAAAAATCATTAGTACCTTATTTCAGAAGGAATTGGTGAGTATAATGGTAGATATCAGGCAGAAAGACTTGATGTGTGAGGAGAGAGGCCAAAATCCAATGGACTTTTCTTTGATCTTAGATTCATTCAATCTAAGGCTGAACTTCAGGTGATTTTTGGAGGGGCGGGTGGGGGGTGGGCAGTGGCCACGGTTATTCTGACTGGTACTTTTCTGGAGCAGGTCTGCATTTTTGGAAGTTTGGCTTCATAAGAGCAGAGGTCTTATCTATCTTTTCGTTGTCATAACTCCAACATCTAGAACAGCCTTCCTGTCATATAGTAGGGGCGTAAGAAATAATTGTGGAAGGAAGGGAAAGAGGGAGAGCTCTGCTTTTCATGCCAATAAAAACCTGGCACTTATTTACTCCCAAAGGCCCCCTCAGGTTCTGTGTTAGGTACTGAGGATATCAAAAAGGTGAGATGCCATAGTCTTGTGGCATCTTGATTGTCTAGTAGAGAGAGACAGAGACAGAGGCATAACACCCCAGGTGGTAAGTGCTCCCCCAAAGAGTCATGGTGAGGTAGAAGGAGTGAGCCAGAGGGAGCTAGGAGCATCTCATCTGCCCTGAGAACCTCTCACACCTAAGCAGAATCCTAATAAACTCAACACTGATCCTAATAAACTCAACACTGCTTTGTAAGCTTGAGGACATTTTCATCTCTAGGGTCCTAAGAACGGACTGTGGGTAGATTGAGTAAAATATGGAAGACTGCAAGTCATTGCATTTTAGCCATTCTCTATTCAGAGTCATTTTGATATTGAAAGTGATTTTGTCTTGGTACTTACTGGACTTTGGTTTCATTCTGGGAGTGCAGCAGCTACCATGAGTCTGTCATGCAGCAGCCTGTCAGAGCGCTGTGGCTTTATAAGCACAGTCTACTGTGCTTATAAAGACTGAAGGCCCATTACCTGGGCCAGACCTGCGCCGCACACTGGGAGTGACAGCTTTATTAAGCATGATCCGTTAGGCCCAGTCTTTGTTCCTCTCTGTGCAATTTCTTGTTCCCGTGACAAAGATTAATGATATAACCGCGGTAAAGTGGTCTTTGCATTTTATCGAAGCCAAGGGCAATAAAAATGTGTATTTCCCATCAACACAGCAAATTTTCTGAAGAGGGTGGATAAACTTGACAACAAAAAGTGAATCAGTTGTTTAAAAACAAAAAGTTACTTCTGGCTAAGCTTATTTACATAAGAGGAAAAGGATTTGGGGAATATGCTGATGGACCTTAACGAGAAAATCCAGTGTCTGTGGAAAAAAAAAGATCCTGATTTGACTTCTGCTTCTTGATTTCCTTACTCAGGTACTGACCCCAGCACAGATCAAATCAATTTGCCAGGCGATTCTGGACTCTGGGAAGCAGTATGCCATGAAAAAAAGGAAACCATTCCCCCTGATGTATTCTTACTATGGAACTGAATACCTGGGTGAGTGAAAGTGTTGGCAAAGTCCTCTAATACCCACACTGACTAAAAACTAGAAGATTCTGATTTGGGGTCATCACTATTCATTTAACTAGAAACACTTTAAAATGCCATTTAAAAACAAATATTGATGGATACTACAAATCACAATTTAATGTTTGTTCTCATAGTCTGACAGAAAGGTAGCTATTTTGATGATTGCTTTCCCTGAAGACTAAAATCCTTATTCTAGATTGTGAGTTCATTGGCTGAATTTCACCAAAAGTTATTGAATGGTTTATATACTCATTGCCAACAGTGCCTCTGTACAGGGAAACAGGATGAAGCCACTGACAATTTTCAAGTGTTTAATATTAGTGGCTCAATAACAGACTACTGCGGCGCCTGGGTGGCTCAATCAGTTAAGCGTCTGCCTTCGGCCCAGGTCATGATCCCAGGGTCCTGGGATCGAGCCCCACATCGGGCTCCCTGCTCCGTGGGAAGCCTGCTTCTCCCTCTCCCACTACCCCTGTTTGTGTTCCCTCTCACTGTTTTTCTCTCTTTTCCCTCTCAGACTACTGAGTCATAATGGCTACTTTTGAGACCTGAGGCCTGTAGAGTGAAAATTGGTTACTCCCCTTTTGAATCTTTCAGTGGCTCCCCATCACTCCTGAGCATGACTTACAGGGCCCTCTGTAGATCACCTGCTCCTTTCTCCAAACTCAAGCTCTGTCTCTCTCCCTTTTCTGGTTCTGTCCCGTATAATCCCCTACAAGCAAAGTGCTCGTGCTCTCAAATCTTCAAAATCTGTGTCCCTGTTCCTTTTGCCCAGAATGCCCGGCCTCCCCCAACCCTTTCAACTATCTGTAATACACCTAGACTTCAAGGCCGATCAAACATCATCAGAGCTATTGAGAAACTTTGCACTTTTGGAAAAAGGTTTTATTAAATCTTCTCTGGAGAAACATTCACGTTTCAGGTTTTACCCTGAAGCAAAATTGGTTAGTGTCAGGTCACCCTGCCACGCTTTTACTGGAGCCTTTATCACTTTATGCTGTAATTAGTGGTTTGCCTGTCCAGCTGCCTCAGAGGGCTTTGTGCACCTTCAGGATGAGGACTTTTGCTCACTTATCTTTGTGATCCCTGGACATTTACCAACGGCCTGTACATAATGAGGGTACCCAACTTCAGCAATGAGCTTATAGACTAGTAGTTCTCTGAGAGATTTCTCAAAGAACCTTTTTAAGTTCCTACTGACTTTCTCTAGAATCAGACCTTGAGACAAGGATTTGGGTATAAATAGCTTATTTGGGAGGTGATCCTAGCAAGTGTTGATAAAGGACTGAGGAAATGAGACAGGGTAGAGAAAGAGGTTAATAGAGGATGTAATAGTGAACAGCTGTGGATAACTGAGGCTTTGTTCCACTGGGGACCCCGAAGACTGTCTAGAACATGCCTCAGAATTGCCCCACCCCCATGGTGAGGAAGCTGGGGTGTTCATCCACCAGCTCCTTGCTTCCTGTGTCCAGGGTTGTTCCCAGACCTGTTAATTCCCTAGGACCTCAGTCCTGTCCCTGTGGGCTGGGCATACCTCTGTGGCCAGAGAAAGCCTCAGGCAGAAGGATAAATGCTTGAGGTAGAAGCTGGGGAGGAGAGGTGCCCCAGAATGGTGAGTGTGGGCAAGGTGATGGGCAGGGCACTGGCAGTGTCTGCTAGAGTTCCTTAATAGAACTATTCCTTTCATTTTCCATTTTTTTAGAGAAATTAACATTCTGGTCATTCACATGTATAGCACAAACCAGATTGCTATCTAATGCATAAATATTTTCCTGGAAAGCTTTTTTACCTAACAAATTAAATCCAGTGAAAGAAAGGTACCTTCAAGTATTATGACTATATTTTAGGAAGAAGTTTTTTTAAGATTTTATTTATTAGAGGGGGGTGGGGAGGAGCAGAGGGAGAGAGAGAATCTCAATCAGACTTCCTGCTGAGTGTAGAGCCCAATGCAGGACTCGATCTCACGACCCAGAGATCACAACCTGAGCTGAAACCAAAAGTTGGACGCCTAACTGACTGGGCCCCAGAAGAATCGTTTTTGACCGGCTAAAACTAAGACCATTTTTGGGCAGTTCCAAGGGCCTGAGTGCAAAGAGAAAGCTTTACCGTTATGGAGTTGAATTTACTGTGTCTGCTTTCAAGTAATACAGCCATTCATTTTTTTATACCATGATTGTCTTTTCAGTAAATTAAATGGGCTGTCCTCCCAATTGTGTGAATTAAGTATGCTGTGTTTCTTGATACAGGAGCAGCTCATGGCCTGTCGTCCATTCTCCAAATGCTTCTGTCTTACCACGAGCACCTCAAGCCCTCAGATCAGGAGCTGGTATGGCAGAGTGTGGACTTCCTCATGGAGCAGGAACAGAACTGCAACTGGCCACCCGAGCTCGGCGAGGCCATCGAGAGAGAGAACGAGCTGGTGCACTGGTGCCATGGCGCCCCAGGTCTCACCCACACTGTTATCTGAAAACATTGCCTTTCACTGGGCTTAGCCAAAGAGAGGTGTCTTTTCTGAGGACTGAGGGTATTTCTCATCTTATGTCATTACTACATGAGCTAAAAAGGTCAACATGAAACTTGTCAAACCAAAAAAAGTCTTGATCTGGAAAGGATCTCTAGAAATGATCCTGTAATTTTAACAATATATGATCCATATCTATTTGTGTATAAATTAAACTAGGACTGTCCAATAAAATATAATATGAACCACATATGAAATTAAATTTTTAGTAGCCCCATTAAAAATGTAAACAGAAACAGGTGAAATGAATCTTAATAATAGATATTTTATACCCCAAGTGTTTTTTCAACATGCAACCAATTTAAAACTTGAGCTGTTTCAGTTTTTCTTCATATTAAAGTGTTTTAAAGCCAGTGTATATTTTATACTAACAAACACCCCATCTCAATTCACACTAGCCACATGGCAAGGGCTCAATATCTGCTTCGAACAGTATAAATCTGGAGGCCGGTAATTCAAAATGTGGTCCCTGGACCAGTGGCAGGAACAACATCGGAGCTGGTTAAAAATGCAGAACCTTGGGCGCCTGGGTGGCTCAGTTGTTAAGTGACTACCTTCGGCTCAGGTCATGATCCTGGAGTCCCGGGATCGGGTCCCGCATCGGGCTCCCTGCTCTGCGGGGAGTCTGCTTCTCCATCTGACCCTCTTCCCTCTCGTGCTCTCTATCTCTCTCATTCTCTCTCTCTCAAATAAATAAATAAATCTTTAAAAAAAAAAATGCAGAACCTCAGGCTCCACCCCAGATGCACTGAATCAGAATCTGCATGTTAACAAGATCCCTCCGTATTTATATGCACATTAAATTTTGAGATCCACTATTCTATAATTCTTCAAATGAGGATTTCCATCATCACCTAATAAAAAGTCTGGAGAACTGAGAAGCCATCTGCGGTGAACTCTCTGGAATTGAGCCTAGAAATTTATCAGACTCCATCTTTTCTTTCTTTCTTTTTTTTTTTTTTAAATCCCATTACCCTGTTAATTAGGCTTTCTGAGAAGGAGCAATTTGAAAGAAGTTAAAATCAAATAAATCCATTAATTTCAGTTGATTGGCCAGGGGAGAGATTTAAAATACCAAAATAACACAAAAATTTTGGATTAGGTGTGGATTTAAGTTTCTTTTTTTTTTAAGTTATTTATTTATTTATTTATTTATTTATTAATTATTTATTTATTTGAGAGAGCGAGCCAGCGAGAGGAGGGGGAGAGGGAGAAGCAGGCTCCCCATGGAGCAGGGACCCTGATGCAGGACTCGATCCCAGGATCTTGGGATCATGACCTGAGCCAAAGGCAGATGCTTAACTGACTGAGAGCCACCCAGGCGCCCCAGGAGTGGATTTAATTTTCAAGGCTATGCTTCAGTGCCATGAGCACAGCTTTAAAATATATTCAATTTCTCTTTAGTCTGTTACCTGATTTTTATTACTTCCTTTCTGCTCCTTACCTAATCTTCTGTAATCCAACTGCAGTTTCATTTTCTCTTTGGTACAGTTTGAGTTGAAGAATAACAAGTTTTAGCTCATTGGCCATGTTTTCTGCGCCTGTCACGTTTACCTAAGGAAGGGACTTCAAAGGCTCCTGTGTGTGTTTGTCCCGGTGCCAGCATATTGTGCATTATGTCCAAGCTCATTCCCGCTGGTGATGATTTGAGCCCATTTCTTCTGGCTTTGAACTTTTTGGAGAACAACAAGTTATTTACTATTCTGGAAATGATATCCCTTCATGTTACGCTCAGCACTTTCCTATCCCATTTCCCTTTAATCATTCTCAGTGATGGTCTCTGGCTATCCTCCAAGCACCCCCAGAATCCTTGAATTTTGAAGGTGTCCCAAGTTAAATACAGAATATTTTAAAGGGACTCAATGTGCTAGTGACAGCCTTGCAAAGATGGGAAGATAATCCATTAAAAGGAGTGACTGGGTCGGTTAATTGATGGGGGTGTCTTTGTAAATCATGCACCGTAACAGTATAGCGTACGATTTATCACCTTGGGGACTTCATTTGTCCTCATATATCATTCACGTTCTGTATCTTGGTAAGATTAAACATAGGTTGCAGAGCAAACTCATTAAAACCCCGTATTCACTGAACTACCAAAAACAAACCAGTTCACAAATGAATAAAGAACCAACTGGGGCCCATTATGTATGCCAACCCACACTCCCACCTCAAGGATATTGGTCCTCCTTTTATGCAATGTGCTAAAAACAACCTAAGAGTGATTATAAATCTGATAAGTACAGGTTAAAGACCATCAAGTCGGCAACACTAAACTCCCCCCAAATTCTAAAAAAAAAGACTTAGAAAAATCATTTTCACTTGTTTGAGGAAAACATTTTTTGAGAGATTTATGAACAGTGCAGATGGTTTGGGGCAGCCTACTGATTCTGTGAATAAAAACCTGCAAGAGATAATCCAAATGTGGAACTTCATCAACGATACCTTATCTCCCCCTACAATTGTTTCCTATCGACTGTCCTTCAGCCCACCTCTACAGGTGACAGACAGCCATAGTTATCATTGAGACAGTGTGGAAAGAGTTCTTGCTTCGAAGCGAGTAACTTTGGGTTCTAATCGTAGCCCCAGTGCTAACCACTAAATGACCTTGAGAAAACCACTGTGTGCTCCTTTAGGTCTCTCTTGACACCACTGTGGGACATTTTGTCTATAATACTAACCGCATCATTAAAAGTAAAACCCAACCAATTCACAACAAAATGAGTCCCAAAAGATCTGTAGACACCCACATTTAGAAATAGCCAGTGTGGCATCTAGTTTTTCTCACTAAATACAACGCCGTACAGCAGGCAGATGCATATGACCTCTTCATAGCCTTAATGATTCTGAAATACAGGATGAGAGTCATTTACAAAATCATTAAAACAAATGCTGTGTCTAAAATAAATTCTAGATTGCATTATGTTACATCATTACTGTGCTAGCACGGACAGTGCATTTCCTTTCCTCACACAGAGGAGGAAACACAGGTGTGGCTAGTTTTTAAAATCATTTCACAAGGGGTCCTGGGTACGTGACTTTGAATAGAGAACAAGGGCTTGACCAGTGCGGGTGTCATTGGTCCCCAAGCTTTGTCACACACTGTACAATGCGTGCCTCAGTAAAATGACAGACCGCAGAGCGGACCTGTGTGGTGATGCTCCAGTCTGTTCAAATTATGCGTGCCGAGTCTAGCTGTCACGAGGCTCTGCTAGATTGCATGCTTTCACAGCTTTAGCTTCTCAAACCATATTTCTTAAATAATGATTTCTTTTGGTTTGGTATGTTTGGTAAACACGTATATCGTTGGTGACTTAGGTTTCTGATCAGTGCCCAATAATCAGTGTTCCGGTGACAAAATGACACGGTTCCTATCAAAAGCAAAGAAACCCAACCTTCCTTCCTTTTAGGTTAAGCAACCTTATTGCGGGTTTCAGTAGGTCAGGTTAGAAGACGAGTGGTTTAGAAGTCTTCCAAGGTCCCTTCCATGGGCCATTCTGTGATTCAGGCTGCAGGAAGAGGTCCTTTGTCTCTGGCCGGAAGCAGAGGATCGCTAGCTATTAAGCTGCCTTGGGCTAATGGCCTGGCACAGCAATTGGACCATATCAGCCCTTCTTGCTTCCACGTCTCGTCTCTGCCTCGGTGTCGGCCTGTGCTGGGGTGAGAAATGAGACTTTATAAGGTCAGCAGATGTTTTTGGAGCCCTTGCCAGGTCAAACAGCATGCCATAGACTAGGGGAGCAAAAGTGAACAAGACAGAGTTCCCGCCCGTTAGTAGTTTGTAAGGTCCTAGGGGAGGCAGACATATAAACATAATTTTAATATGATATTGTCTAAGTGCTAAGGTTTGTATAGGGAATGATGGGAACTCAGAAGAGGGATTCCAGGTGCCCCTCCAGGTTTGGGGAGGGCTTCCTGGAGGCAGTGATGAGGTGAGTTGGCCAGGCCAAGAAAGTTGGGAAGATTATTCCAAGAAAAGTCAGTCAGAGGCTTGGAACCACATAGTGAAGGAAGGGGAACTGTGGGGGGTTTGGTTTTACTGAAGCGAAAATCTTCAACTAGGTAATGGAGGAGACTTTGGCAGAACAGAATAAGAGCTGAATCACAGAGCGCTTTTTGTGTCTCAAGTGGAGACTAACTTCACCTGGCTTCTGAGTGGGTGCTAAGAGTCATAGATTACACCACAGTGTTGGTCCATCCTGAGGCAGGGGAGTTGACCTTTGGTTTCCCTGTGTCGGAACCAGTCGTTGGCTGAAATCTCCTGGGGAGGTGGGCATATAGCATAGCCTTTCGTTTGGCTGAGTGCAAATCTCTCAAGAAGAGGGCAGCTGTGAGCTTTCTTAGCAGCCAATTCATAGCATCTGGGAAATGGGGCACCTGCAGGTAAGGTAAAGGCAATCCAGCAGAGCACCAAGGGCTCCCAGTTCACCCGGCTAATTCTTCCTCATCTTTCGTAGTCAGGCTAAATGGTGTCACTGCCCCTAGTGGGCCTTTCCTACCTCTAGGTGTGGGTTAGGAGCCTTCCTGTGTGTTCCATGAGAGCTCTCCTTCCCCTCAGATAACCTAATTAATGCCTCCAGTTAGATTGTAAACACTGGGAAGGGAGGGGCTTTTTAAAACCTTAGCACCTACTACTGTACCTGATATATAGTAGGTGCTCAGTTACTATCTAAACAACCACCAAATCCTTTGAGCCTTTTATTAGCCTCTTTGCTATCTTTCTGCCAACATGATCAGCTCATAGCTACCCCACTGTGCTTTTTTTTTTTAAGATTTTATTTATTTATTTGAGAGAGAATGAGATAGAGCACGAGAGGGGGGCGGGTCAGAGGGAGAAGCAGACTCCCTGCTGAGCAGGGGGCCCGATGCGGGACTCGATCCCGGGACTCCAGGATCATGACCTGAGCCGAAGGCAGTCGCTTAACCAACTGAGCCACCCAGGCGCGACCCCCTGCCCCCCGCATTGTGCTTCTTTAGGTCTCTCTCTTGACACCACTGTGGGACATTTTGTCTATAATACTAACTGCATCATTAAAAGTAAAACCCAACCAATCCACAACAAAATCCCTCCCATTGGTTCCCTATTGCCCACAGAATATAGTCCATGCTGCCTAACTGGACTTGTAAAACCATCCATAAGGTGAACCCAATCTACCCTTTCCTCTCCCTATCCTATTGGTTAGAACACTGCACCACTGGTCTTCATGTGGATTGTTTGTCCTGGCTCCAAATCTTTGCCCTTATTGATCCTGATGTCTAGAATGCTCTCTGTAACTCATGTTAGGCTTGGAGTTTCCTATGCATCCTGCAAAGTCCTGAAGAAAGCCCTACTTCTATCCTAGGCCTCATCCAACTGTCTCCCTCAGGGAACTTCCACTTTTTTGATCCCTCTAGGGTTATTGACGGCGTCATTCATTTTATGCTCCAACAGCATCAGGAACTCCATGTCCTATGATGTATCAGTTACATGTACAAATTTTTCTCTCCCTTTCTAGACAGTACCTTCCTAAAGGTCCGGAATCTTGTTTAGCATTTATTTCATATAACCCAAGGCCAGGACTGGCTACATAATTTGGCGGGCTCAGCACATAGTGAAAAGGCAGCCTTCTGTAAAAAATTGATTATTAATTTCAAGATGGTAACAGCAGAGTATTAAACCCAGCATGAGGTCCTTCTGGAGACCCTTGGAGACTGTACAGGTCACATGCCCATGAAGCAAGCCCTGCCTAGGGCCATGTATACAGTAACCAATGATCACTTACAACAGAATGGATACAGTGAATGAATAAATGTGTAATTAAATAAGTTCAATTCTTTTAAAAATCTTCTTTTAGCTTGTGGAAGACACTTTGTTCCTAGAAGTGAAGAAGGACAATAGGCTATAGGTGACCATTGTCAGTGGTTGACTGGAAAGCCTTGGCTGAGGAGAGCCTGTTGTTATGTGTTAATCATAGGAAGTGTTAGAGGATAAATTCTAAAAGAGACTAAAATCATGACTTATACAAATATAAAATAAACGTGGGTCAACAATTTTATTTAGCTCATTAATTAATGAGGGAACCGGAATGGTGTTACAGCTGGTTTCAAAGGAAAATTCCAGGAGCAGGCATATTTATGGGCCAGTAGGAGGGCTGACATGAATTTGCTTAATAGATGCAAAACTGGCTGCTTCCACAAAGGCCAAGGGAAGTCAAAACAACCTATCCCAGACAGAAATGTGATTTTCTAGGAATAGGAATTATTTACATTACTATCAGTTGTCTACAAGGTAATTTCTGTCTCCACAGAGTTGTAAAATAGCCTGGTCAAAAGACGGTGAAAGGCAGAGATAACCCTGATGGATGAGCTAGTCAAGATACCTGCTAAATTCCAGTCTTTCCCACTTCATGTAGGAGAGAGTTAGAGGCCATGCAGGAGAGAGAGGGATCTTGTGTTACTAATCTCCTCTCCGAATATGAGCACCTGGAACTTGGGGGAAATCATTTCCATTAATAGCTGTCGCTTTTCTTGTTTCTGTTCCTGCCTGTGTAATTGAGATTGCCTCTGTTGAGTTTGGAAGGCAATTGTCTTCCTTTAGAACAATCGAGTAGGGAAGGACTCGCTTCACAGCTGGAGTAGAAGTCTTGGCCAGGTCATTTGGGATCATTGTTGTTTCTGGAAGGACTCCCAGTTTTGCCTTAAGAAAAGGTGTATAGTTATAAGCACTTTAACATTACAAATTCTGAACCTCTGTGGGGGAATGGGCAGACTGTATAAACACTTAGCCATTTCAAATAGCCAGATATGCGTAATACTTCCCAGAGTATGCATCATTAAATATTAACCCATTTGTAAATTACGGATTGTATCACTCTTTGTACTTGTTGCTCTTTCTCCAGGGGCCAGTATCACAATACAATTCAAACAACTAAATCTCACAGGTAAAATAAGACTAGAAGATTCTATAGCACTGCTCCTCAGAACGTGGTTCCCAGAAGGTCACTTGGTAGAAATGCCGAATCTCAGGCCTTACCTCAGACCTACCAGATTAGAATGGGTGTTCTACACCAGTGATGTGTGAGCCTTTTACAGTTGGAGAAGTTCTGCTCAATAGCATAAAGCCCCAAAGTCACCTCTGATGTCTTTGATGTTTTCACAGGAATTGCCTATCTGTTTGCCAAAGCTTATCTGGTTTCCAAAAAACCACAGTACCTGGACACGTGTATCCGGTGTGGGGAACTTACGTGGCAGAAGGGCCTGCTAAAGAAGGGGCCGGGGATTTGCCATGGTGTTGCCGGCAGTGCTTATGTCTTCCTGCTGCTCTACCGCCTCACTGGAAACTCGAAATACATCTACCGAGCCCAAAGGTCAGCTGATCTTTGCGTGTATTTTTTTTTCTAAACATTAATCAAATTCATGTTCTGAATAGGTAATAGAGTCACGTAGTTTGAAAAGTGAAAAAAGAGATGCATCACATCAACTGTGCACTCTAGCAATTTGCTTCTCTTTCCAGGTAACAGTGTTACCAAGTTTCTTAGTTATCTTCTCAGAGATATACTGTGTATATAAAGTTTCATCCCTCTTTGTTTTATACAAGTGGTAGCACCTTGCTTTCTTAGCAATCACCCTAAATCAGTACATAAGCAACTCTTCATTTTTACTGTTGCATGGTATTACATTGCATGAATGAACCAGAGTTTAGTTACTAGGTCCCATGTAGAGGGATATGGGCATTATTTCCAATATTTTGCATTACAAATAATGCTATCATGAATAACCTTATATATATGTATTTTTTGCACATGTGTGGGTATATCTGAAAGATAAAGCCCTAGAAGTGGAATTGCTGGGCCAAAGGGTATGTATATTTGAGATTATTTTTTAATTGTGGTAAGAACATTTCAGATGACATCTGTCCTCTTAACATATTTTCTTTAAAGAGAGAGAGAGACAGCACGAGCAGGAGGGGCAGAGGGAGAGGGAGAGAGAATCTCAAGCACACTCTGCACTGAGTGTGGAGCCCCATGAGGGGCTCAGTCCTACAACCCCGAGATCATGACCTGAGCTGAAACCAAGAGTCCAACACTTAACTGACTGTGCCACCCCAGGCACCCCGCCTCTGAACATATTTTTAAGTGTTAGCTGTAGGGAGTGTGATACAGCAGATCTCTAGAACTCATTCACCTTGCAGAGCTGAAACTTTATACCCACTGAGCAACAACTTTCCATTTTCCCCTCTGTCCCTCGTGCCTGGCTACCACCATTCTATTCTTGGCATCTACGAGTTTGGCTGTTGTAGATACCTCATATGAGTGTTACCATGCAGTATTTGTTTTTTGTAACTGGCTTATTTCACTTAGCATAGCGTCCTCATTTATCATTTAGAACAGTGTCTGACACATAATAACTGCAATGTAAGTGTTCACTGTTATTATTACTAAAAATTAGAGTTCTATCACTCCAGACATTTCTCTATACATAAATGCATATTTATATATCTATGTATATATAACTATGTAATATATATTAATAAGATCCTACTATTATGTATATATAATAGTACCATACATGCCATTTACAGCTTGTAATTTTTTTTTTAAGATTTTATTTATTTGACAGAGAGAGAGACAGCGAGAGAGGGAACACAAGCAGGGGAGTGGGAGAGGGAGAAGCAGGCTTCCCACGGAGCAGGGAGCCCGATGCGGGCCTCGATCCCAGGACCCCGGGATCATGACCTGAGCCGAAGGCAGACGCTTCACGACTGAGCCAGGCAGGCGCTCCATACAGCTTATAATTTTAAATGGACAATTTTTAAGGGACATCCTTCATTTCAGTTTGTATAGATCTATCTCATTGTTTAAATGACGGTAGAGTTATTCATTATAGATGTACCATGATTAACTTCATCAGTCTTTAAGTAATGGACACTTGGTACCTGTGTGATCTTTACAAATAACAAGCAAAATTGTCCCAGATATCCAGTACATACATTTCTGTGCACCTGTGCAAGCATTTCTTGTCACAGAAATTTTAAGAATTGAAGTCATTAGACCCCTGGGTATTTCTAGCCTGTCTTTATCGTTTGCCCATTTTTATCCTCTTGTGATGCTTCTCTCGAGGATTGTAACTCTTTGTTATGATATATGCTGTAAATATTCTCCTACTTTGCCACTTCTCTTTCAACTTAGCTTGTGGTCTTTTGCCAGACCAAAATTTGAAGTATTTTTCTTGTTAAACTTTCAAGACTTCTGGATTTTGTGTTATACTTAAAAAGACCTTTCCTGCTCAAAGATTACAAAAATATCAGTTTGCATTCACTTTTAGTACCTTTGTGATTTTAACTTTTAAAAAATAAATTTTTTACCTCCTTCACCCATTTCTCCCACCCATTTAAAAGTTCATCTTAACTTTCAAATCTTTAACTAATCGAGAACTTACTTTTTTTAATGGTGTTATCTGGGTATCTTTCTGTTTTTTATTGAAAAAAACCGAAACATTCCAGTAATATCTATTGACCAATTACCCCAAAGATTTGAAATGTCAAATTTATCATAAACAATTTATATAAATGTTTGTTTCTGGACTTGCCATATTTTATTATTCATTTTGTCATTTATTCTTCCAACTGTATTTTAGAATCAATTTTCAGATTAAAAAAAT
The DNA here is from genome assembly GCF_003265705.2 of Callorhinus ursinus. Lineage (NCBI taxonomy): Eukaryota > Metazoa > Chordata > Mammalia > Carnivora > Otariidae > Callorhinus > Callorhinus ursinus. The sequence continues at coordinate 11,312,989 of NW_027397078.1, read as the reverse complement.
ATTCTGTGGCAATTTGATTGGAATTCCAATAAATTTATAGGTTACTTTAGTGAGAATTAAAATCTTTAGAATATTGTTTTTCTGTCCAGGAACGTGGTATGTTTTCCCTTTATTTAAGTTTTTAGAAATGTCATTTGGTAGGGTTTTGATCTTATGAAAAAGGTCTTGCATGTTTCTAGTTAATTTTATTCCTTGGTATTTTATGTTTCCAGGTTTGTGAGTAGAATCTTTTCCTGCACTGTATTTTCAGGTCATTTATTACTGGTATTTACGAAAGCTTTTTAAAACGTGCATATGGGTGCCTGGGTGGCCAGTCGTGAAGCGTCTGCCTTCGGCTCAGGTCATGATCCCAGGGTCTGGGATCCAGCCCCACATCAGGCTCCCTGCTCGGTGGGAGGCCTGCTTCTCCCTCCCCCACTCCCCCTGCTTGTGTTCCCTCTCTTGCGGTCTCTCTCTCTGTCAAATAAATAAATAAAAATATTTAAAAAAAATAAAAAGTGCATATTATTGCAGCTTAGCAATCCAAGATGCACTTCTTTCATATAAATCTGCATTGTATCTTATAAACATCTTAGTTTTGATAGATGTAATGATATATCTGGCCACCTTTCTGAACTCCATTGCTGTTTCTATTAGATTTTCATTAGAGTCCATTGGGTTTTAGACAGACATATTTGCAAATAATTATAATTTTGTTACTTCCTTCCTCATTTGTATTCTCCCCCTCCTCCCCCGTTGCATGGGTCAGAATCTCCATAAAAATGTTCATTAACACGAGCAATAGTAATGATGATTTTATTAGGAATGCTTCTATGTTTCACCCTGACCTTTGAAATTTGCTTCTTATGATGTATATCATGTCCGATCATGACACTCCTCTGTTCAGGAAAATCCAGTGGCTTCCCATATGACTCAGGAAAAGCCAAAGTCTGTCCTTTGCACAAAAGGTGCTACAGGATCTTGCCTCCCATTACCTCTGTGAGATCATCATCTGCTCTTTTCCACCTAGTTCTTTCTACCACAGTGGCTTCCTTTTGGTTCTTTGAAGGTGCCAGGTGCAACCTACCTCACTGTTTTGTTTCCCCCCACCCCACCTGTAATGCTCACTTTCTACATATATCTCCCAGGCCCCTGACTTCATTCAGACCTTCACTCTAAAGTCATTTTCGCAGAAAGGTCTTCCCAAGCCAACTTATCTAATATTCAGTGTAAAAAAAAAAACAACATATAAAATACCTTTTATGACATTTGCCAGTAGACACTGAAGGAAAAATACTAACATATGTCAGTCCTCCATTTGGAGCTTCATTGTTCAGGAATTGTTAACATATTTTGATTCATGGCTCCCTAATCTGTTTGGTTGCAGCCTGACCTTTTATTTCCCAAACATAGAAAAAGGAAGTCCTTTTGGATTCTGTCTAGACTAATGTGATATCACCTTTGGGACTGGTTTCATCAGAGATTGTCAGGCCCTAGAAAGCCTAGTCAAAGGGGCCAGAACAACCCCTCTATTTTTCTGGCAGACCAGTCCTAGATTACAGAGTCTCTTAGTTATGAGGTTCTGGGGTCCAGGGCCCTTCAGACAGGTTCCATTTCTCACTTCCAGGTAGAGCCTGAAAATGTGCAGGTCATATCTGAATATATGGGGGGGGGCATTGCATTTAATTGCTTTAGTGTACTGAAATTTCCACTTCATTATAATTCAAAGTTAAATATTCTATGGCCCAAACTGGGGAAACTTCCCTAATTTTGGCAGTTCCTAAAACAGTAATGTCAGACAATATGTACCTTCTTGTAATAAACATTACTTAGTCACTGGTTGAAATTTATAGTTGCAGAAAAATAGTTGATAATGGTTTCAGTTTCTTCTATCATTATTTAATTATTCAGGGTTTCTACCTCTTCTTGAAATAATTTTGGTAGTGAATATATTTCTATAAAAACATTTAGTTCATATGGATTTTCAAATGTTTGCTATAAAGCTTTAACAGTGTAGTTCCATGATATTTTAAATTTCCCATGTCTGCGATTATATGCCTTTTTGCATTCCTAATGCTTTTCCTTTTTGGTCAGATACCAACATTTTGTCTATGTCATTCATCCTTTCAAGGAACTGGCTTTTAGTTTTGTTTATTGATTCTTTTTGTGTTTCTTTTGCTTCTTAATTCATAGAAACTTTCTGCCTTTCTTTTGATTTTCTAGTATTCCTCTCCTTTGTTATTTTCTACAGTTAAAAAAATATTTCATTAGAATACCTTACATCTTTCTGACAATAACAGTAATAAAATTCTCAGATGGATGAATTTTCCAGTTCAATTCTTGTCATAATCAGTATGTTTTGATATGTAATGTTCTCAGTGTCTGTAATTCATTTCAGTTCTAGAATTACCATTCTGACTTCTATTTTGACAGAATTTTTTAGAAAAATAAATTTGTTTGCTTGAAATTTGCATCACTGGGTAGATTTGGGGAGCAGTTATTTCCACTTTATTTATTTATTTATTTATTAATTCAAATTCAATTGGTCATTTTCACTTGAATGTGATAACTGTACCGGTCAGAGCACAATGAAACTGCTACTCTCATACATTGCTGGTACTCTTATAAAATGCTATATATCATTTAGAAATTATTTTGAGAAGCACAAAAAATGTTTATCATATTACTTTTAAATAAAATGTAGGATATTAATATTATACAGACTATAATTTAAATAATGTGCTAAATAAATCAAAGCTTGTGGGGGAAAAAGGTCAGGAGGAGAAAGAACAAAATTAACTATGGGTTTCTTTTCAAGTATGGTAGAATGGTAGTCTCTGTTTTATATACATTCCACTATGTTTATGTGAAAAACGATATTTACCATTTATCAAATGCTTGCCATATGCTCAGAGCCTAACATATGGTATCTTTAATCTTTACAGGTAATATTACACAACTCTGCAACTTCACCATTTTAAAGTCAGATTAAGAAATTTGCCAAAGTTCATATAACATGAAATTATCAGAATTGGGGATCTCAACTCCAAAGCCCTTCCTCTTTCTGCTCTACCAGAGCTTCTTAATCTAGGGCTTGTGAATTTACTTGAGAAAAGTATTATATCTCAAACTGAAATGGAGCATTACCTTCAATTCTGACTGTAGATAGTAAGCCACAGGAGAATTAGCAGTAGCTGTGACTCTCACCAGTAGAAGTCATAGATATTCTCATGTCGTATTGCTCTTGTTGCAGATATTATGAAATATATTTGACTCTCATAACTACTTAGAAATGTCAGCAGTTATTAGACCCACTACTAGATCTTGTTCTTTAATGTGTTAATAAGGAATCCATATATTATTATTTCACAAATTGGGTTTTACAACTTTTGCTAACTGTGCCTTCATATAATTAATTTCCTTGGGAATCCTGTGTATTTTATTTTCTGTATTTGAAGACTTTTTTCTCTGGGAGGAGTCCAAACTGTGAAATGATCCGTGGCACTGTAAATCTTATGACTCCTTGGAGCTATACTTTGAAGTTTCATTGCATAATGACAAATTTTGAATTAACTCTTTAAGAGGCATCATCATTATACTGTTTAAAATTTTTAACTCCATTTAAAAATTGTTGCATATTCAGGAAAACAGTGGATAGAAAAATTGTACCAAACAGAATTGCAGTATGTTTCCTGCTGACTTATTTTAAGCTGCTGTTGATAATTCCAAGAGCCCTAAAAAGATCAAATAAGTAATTACTCTTTGTAGGACCCCCCCCACACACACACACACATAGTAGCAATAATCTAAATTTATGGCAGTATCAGCTCTCAGGCCTTACCAACCTGTGAGTTCCTCTGAATTGGTGATTGTGTCAGCAGGTCCGAAAAGAGATAACACAGATCACAGCACTTTCAAAGCTGTAAACTACTACAGTGTTACTCATTATCAACAATTTGAATAGGATTTGTGGCAAATACAGGTAGAAGAAAAAAGATCTTTCATCGAGAATCTAGAGGCTAGTGATTTATTTTTAAGGCAGATGTCCTAAAAATAATCTATCTTGGAGCTGAGTTTGCTCTTTGATGTCATGATTATAAAATGTTGCTTGCCTTTTCCCATTCATCTTATTCCTTTGTTTGCCCAAAGCACAGGTTGTATAAAATCTTGCCCATTTATTTTCACAGTCTCTGCTCTCTGTCACATATAAATGAAACCTAGCTCAGAAATGATATGCCTGCAGAATCACAGCATATTTACTCTTTTAAAGGAACAGTCATACCTCAGCTTGCTTCTATTCCAGATAAATAAAAATATGGTTATTTATCTGTCTCTTTTAATTATTGGATGACAGAAGGAATGAAATCCACAGAAAATACCAAACTGCTTTGCTTTGCAAACTCTGACAATAGTTGAATTTGCTTGTCAACACAATTTGTTGTGAAACATACACAATTATATAACAGATCCTCTTTTCTTTTTTTTTTTAAACAGAGAAAAAGGTTTTCGTAGAATATTATATAGTTCTGCAAAGAAAATGGTGCTAGAACTTTACCTTAGCAGAGAGGAGGAAGAAGCAACGGAAGGCCAATAATATGGGAACACTCCCGTGTTCATATGTTCTTTTCTTCTCTTAGGTTTGCTGAGTTTTTATTTACGGAGGAATTCAAGGCCGGCTCTCGGGTCCTTGAAAGTATATACAGCTTGTATGAAGGCTTCTCTGGGACGGTGTGCTTTCTGATCGATCTGCTGCAACCCAATCAGGCCGAGTTCCCTCTCTTCAGCGTCTTTGTCTAGAAGGCTCCATCTCCCACTGTGGCCCTGTAGAAGGTCCCTGAGATTTCCCGAGCCTACCCGAGGCAGTTTCCACATAAGCCACATTCAATGGTTATCACAACCATGAGCCTTAACATTGCCGCCAGAAGGAAGGATGGGAGAAGGCAGGTGAAGGCAACATGATACCAGACTTGACGGAGAACAGCTTGAGAACCTGCAGAATTAAGACCCCACAACTCTTCTACAAACCACAGAGACTTAAAATTTCAGGGAATAGATGTGAAACCAGAGATCAGAGGAAAAAGGGAAAGAGAAATGATCCATTTTTCAGTTATGGCATAGAAAACAAAACTGAAATGTGGACTATGTAGATAAAATGCCAGTACCTTTGCAACTGGAAAGAGAATTTGGCCATTTGTGGGTGCCCTCCACCCCTAAATTCAGAAATAAACACAATCAAAAACTAAAGTAATTGCCCAGCTGAAAATTGCTAGGAGGAATGAAATGTCAGGTTGCTGAAGGACAAAAAAAGGAAACTCTTGGTTGTCTTAGGCCTTTACTTATTGAAATTTATCGTTTTTACTGAGTGGATAAATTTGCATATGAATCTCTATTGTTAATCATTAATCTGGGCACTTTAAAGGAAACATATCATAACCTTTTTTTTTTTTTAAAGATTTCATTTTTAAGTAATCTCTATGCCCAACGTGGGGCTCAAACTCACAACCCCAGGCGCCCCTAAACATATCTTAACTTAGTTTAAGTCCTGTTCAAAGTTTCTTTAGGCCTTACATCTCTTTTCCTGGTTCCTTTTTCTTTCTTAAAGCTCAATTGGAATAGTAAAATTCATAGGCTAGCAAATACTGTAGCAAGTGTTGCTGTCAAGTGTTTTTCTCAATTTGAAGCGTGAGCTGTGTCTATTGTTAATTAATATAAAATGCTTATGTAATCCCTATGAAGCTATTAGCTGAACTGTAAAATACACTCGTGGTAAAAATCACTCATCTCAAAGATCAGGGTAGCCACTACAAAGGTATATCATTTCTGCCTTTGATGGAATACTGTGTTTCCTGGGACAGGCAGACCCCGGCTGAGAATGGGACCTAGCTAGCGATCGTGAAAAGAACATTGCTAAAGTTTATGCTGTTAGATTAAGAGATGAGTGAACTCCTTGGCTGATCACCTTAGTCTCCAAGACACAGGCTCCACCAGAAACTGTCTACAATACCCACGGAGCCAAGTTGTTATATTAAATTCTACCCTGCTATATACACATAGAAGTTGTAAAAACTACTTCAGGTAAATGGGGTTTTGCAGAACATGGTAGGAACATCTGTCAGGTCAGAATGCGAGCTTACCCGTTTCCTACAATTTGGTCACTAGTGATTTCATATATCGGAGTAAGGAGGGACTTGCGTGCCGTACAAGATTAAAGAATTATTCAAATAGTCATTAAATATTTGCATATATGTGATAGATGTAAAAATATATATGTATATTCTACATCTATCTCCATGTAAACCCAAACACTTACTAAGTTCAGTAATTCCTAACTTCTTGATTTATAGATAAACTGGGAGGAGTTGGGAATACTCTGTTGTCTCAAAATATGTGTGTGTGTGTGTGTGTCTGTCTGTCTGTCTGTCTGTTGGCATGTATGTGTGTGTGCCATGTGCTGTGTGTGTGTGTGCACACGTGTGCACACTTATTTTCCTGGGAAGAGGTTCTCTAGCATTCATAAGATTCTTAAAGGATCTGTGGCCGAAGAAAGGTAAAAACTACCTTTGTGTATTTTATGACTTTATGTTTGCACTCATCAGAACAAGTTAGGACAAAATGGTTTTGAAAAACTTGCACCTTTTTCATTTATTGTTTCATTTTCGTATCCTCAGATATAAATATATGAAATTGGCTTCAATTGTTCATTTTGAAAATACTCAGGTTAGAGCAACACCACATAAATAACAGCTTCGGTTGACTCTCAAAGTTGGGTTCTGGAAGTTCTTTCATGAATAGTCTAGGCCCTCTCGGAAAGCCTTAAAGTGAAATGCCTTCTATGGAGCAGTCTCCTTTTGAAATGATAGTGGTACCTGCTTTTCAGCATCTGGTTTCAATTTCATTTCCTTTGGCCTCTATAGGCTGAAAGTAATAAGCATCCAGTATACAGGGCTTTATGGAATACATGCTTTTGTCATCATCCATCAACCTTTCAAGATGATTTAGGTAATTGATCCAAAGTCTCACAGCAAGGAAGGGGCAGAATGAAGATTCAAATCCAGGGTTTCGCTTCACAAGTATATTTATTCAGTACTCCAGACTAGAATCTGGGGATACAGCAGTGAACCAAAGTACCCCTGGAAGGTACCTTCTGTTTCTGTTTGCCAATCCTTTCACCATTAATTCTTGAAACCTGAAACCTAACGCCCTAAGAAGCGATAATCTAGTTCAACATATCAGTTTCACTTCTAGGAACTTCAGAACAACTGGACTCATTCATGCTCGCCCACCCTTTTAAGGTCTAGCAGGGTAACCATGACATTGTGCTGACTCTTCTGAAAAGGCAACACTTTTGTGTGTCAAATCCAAGCAAAGGCCATGTCTGAGTGTGTCTTTATGAATTGACACGTTGGTAAATTAGAAACAAGGGTAAGCTTGTTTAGCACTTAAACATGTTGAAAGTTTCCATTTTCCTGAAAGAGTAGAATTGTAGCTTTTGGAAGATCCTCTTCTATCTTGTTTTCCCAAGAAGGGGGAAAAGACTCTTAAGTGTTGCGGTAGAAAGCATGGCCTGTCACTTCTTATTTAATTAACCAACGTGTTCCATTCTAAGCAGTAACATCCTTTTCTGAATAAGTGCTTAGGCAGGTTGCCTCGTGAAGGTGACAGGGGCATTTTCACCACCACTAGTGTAATTTTAATATTAGTTACTCTATGTGGCATGAATAGCTATAAACCCTGAAGGTAACAGTGGAAATATTTGAGGATAGATTGAAAGAATCTCTCCACAATGGGGAGGCTGCCGTATACTTTAAGAATGGGAAGTTTTGGAGAATATTACAACTCTGTGAATTTGCTTCATTAACACAATTACGGACCTTCTCTTCCACACATACCCCCAAATATCATATATTGTGCCCAATCACATTTCAGTCATCAGTTTCTACTTTTTTGCTCCATTCCTAACGTAATAACTGAGGTTTGACGAAAAGGTTTTTCAGCATATACACCCCTGTGATTCTTTAGGCAACTGACGACACTATTAAGACAATAGTATTTACTTTCTGATAATTTGAGAAACAGTCATTTTGTTGGTCTGTGTTAATTTGGAACTCTTCCATGGCACTATATAACTTTAACTTTCTTTGACACACTAAGATTTTAATCAAGGTAGTACTCAAATTGTTTCAATTCCTGTACAGAACAAATTTCAATAATTTCAATGCAACTAATGTAAGCTTGTGATTTATAACCATGCTAAGGAAACACATGAATAAAAGGACAAACATTAGTAATGCAAAGAGCCCTCTGCCCCTCACAGGATTGTCATGAGGTTGCCACTGATAAAAATGAATATAAGCCTGCTTCCTCTGCTTCTCTCTCTCTCTCTCTCTCTCTCTCTCCCTCTCTCTCTCCTCCTGTCTCTCATGAATAAATAAATAAAATCTTTAAAAAAATGAATATAAGAGAGTTTTGTAATATACAGGTCCTTTATATATTTTAAAGGGAACAAGTACCTACTATGTGCATAGAAAATTGTGCTCAAGTTTTGACCTCAAATACGCATGTCAGCCAAATGGAATCTCCATATGTGGTTGCAGTGCTTGGGGTCCGGATCACTTGGTGGGTAAAAATGAAGTGTATGTTTTTTATATTCTAGAACCAATCCTGACCATAGTATTCGTGCCTCAGAAGGTTCTGATTCACTGGGGCTTAGTAAATAAGAATAGGCTGGTTTAGCTCGGAGCTCCTTTTAATGCAAATATTTATTTTGCTTGCTGGAAACAAAGGATTACAGTGCCAGTAATGTAAGAAAAGGAGCTGGTAGGCGAGCTCTGCAGAGCAAAAATGACCTGGGAAATAAAAGTATTTTTGGTTGAGTTTGGTCCGCAGTATAATTCAGGCCTCAGGACTGTGTGACATACAGCAATAGAAACATACTCTCAATTACATATGAGGCCTTCTTTTGGGGATCTGGGTTATTTATTCAACACTGTCCCAAATTAATAGACCAGCCTCAGATTCGCCAAGGCCACGTTATCTTGGCATAAACTTGGCCAGGAAAGCAAATGAAAAGGCAACCAAAGGGGTGGGTGGGGAAAGCTTGCTGGAGCTCAGCATCTCAGCGTGAGTTGCTGAGGCACTTTTTAATGCTAAGAACCAGTCATATTACTTGTGGGTTTTATTGCTTCCTGGGACCTCTAATCCCCGCCCCCCCCATCTCCCCACGATTCAGCAACTTCTTGTCCTCCCTTTGGTCTTTAAATAGTACATTCTGATGTTTATTTTTTCCTGTGTGTGCTTAATCATGTGACCTCCTTTTGCCTGGGAGGGCAGGATTTCTCCTTATCTCTTCCATCCTTGTCAGTTCGTAGCTAAAAGCTCCAGGCTCAATAAGGCTGGACTCCCCTCTGGCCAGAAGGGCTGACCTCTAGGTCAGCCGACGCAGGAGTTGGGCCCATTGTGCAGTCAGGCCACAGGTCCGGGACAGCTCACCCCGAGTGCAGCTGTGCCGGAGAACAGAATGACGGCTGCATCCGTCCTGCCTCTCCTCCATAAAGAAACCTCGTCATTTTATTTGCATTGCTGTGAAAAATCCCAAAGTTGATGCTACATTAAGTATCTGGGTCTCCTGCATTACCATAACTCTCATACCGGGGGTGCCCTCTCTCGCTGTTTCTTTAATTGAAAGTGCTAATGAATTGAGGCCTGATGGATGATGCCTTTAGGGTTAAGAAACATTTTTAAAAAATTCCCTTCAAATATTGAACCTTGTCATTTCCACCTAGACTCTTCCACAAATGGCAAAGTCCCTTAGCTGCAGAAATTCCTGCATTTTCTTTTGCCTTCGTGAACCTGTTACTTTCACCTCTGAACTGAATTTGAAAAATCATTTAAAACGAAAGCCAAATCATATTTTTGTTCTTTGGAGAGGTTTGTTAGCGAGTCAGATGGTGAAAAGAGCAGGCTGGCCTTCCTTTTCTTGCCTTTCTCGTCCCCATACAGTATCAAGGAAGAAGAAGCGAGACAGGGAGAAAAGATGCAAGAGGCGAGGCTTGACTGTGGAGGACTGTGAAAACACAGTTTGCAAGCCCTTCCTATTTGTCTCCTCTTTGGTTTTTTCCTAGTCACCCCTCCCCCCGCCTCCCCCGTAGGAAATTCTGTGTGTGTGTGTGTGTGTGTGTGTGTGTGTGTGTGTGTGTGTGTGAGAGAGAGAGAGAGAGAGAGAGAGAGCGAGAGAGAGAGAGAGAGAGACTAACTTAGGGAGAGTCAGTCAGTATCACATATGATATAAAACCCAACAGCTCTTAGATATATATCTGAGTGGTGAATAGGTATATGCAAGCATACACTGATGAATGAATGGGTCTTCACTGTGTGTTAACTGCCCTCTAATAAATGAGTACATAATTAATGAGGGCCCTAGTTACACTTCTAGTTGTCTATCTTAAGCATTCATTTTCATTAAAACTTCTGCCAGGTTAGAGCCATTAGTAGCCAGCTACAGAAGATAACAGATGTGAGTTTCACAAATAAGGCCGCAAATGCGAGTCACATGCAATTTTAAATTTTTCTAGTAGCCACGTTAAACAAAAAGAGGAAATTAATTTGAATAATGTATCTGATTTAACTCAATGTATCCCAAATATTCCCATCTCAACATGTAATCAGTATACAATTATTAATGAGATATTTTACCTTTTTTTTTTGTCCCGGGTCTTCAAAATCTGGTGTGTATTTTACACTTACTGCACGTCGCACATGGGAAAAGCCACATTTCAAGTGCTCACGAGCCACATGTGGGCTGGCTACTGTATTGAACAACGGAGGGCTGGCATATACTGCTGTTTCACGGTACTGATGTGGTCTCCCCACAGCTGATGTATGTGTTTGTTGTTATGAGAGGAAATGGAGACAAAACACTGCATGTTATTTGAGTCCTGTGGTGTTTCCCCAGATTCCGAACACTAATACCAAGAGCTGCCCTGGGGAAAAATAGATTCTGTGATTAAATAAGTTAGGCAAGTGCTGTTCTTTTACCCCCTTTTGGAGCTTTTTATGGTGTATTAACATATCACAGACTCGGAGAAGACCCTCTTGGATAAAGAAAGTTGTTTGTGTCTGTAACGTTCAACCTCCTGATTGTCGCTGTTGCCCAGCTGCCAACTATAAAAACATGGTTAGTCTGGCATGCTATGTTTATGGTATACTTATAAAATTGTTTTTTCTATAGAGGAGTTTTAATACTCTTCCCCACACCCCGGCCCATTAAAGATATCAGAACAATGGTTCTGTCCCAGACTATTAATCCCTATTAATTATCTTGTCCTCACAGAGACCTGAGGTCATTCTTTACTACACTTCTGGGGACAAGAATTCTGAAAATTGCCACAAGTGTCTCTACATAAGAAAAATTTTGTGTCTTCCCCTCCTTCTCCACTCTTCTTGGAGCCTACCTATCTCTACTTATTCTTTGTATTCAGAATCACCCGAGAGCCAAGATACATTGTCTTGTTCTAGAGCCACCTACTAAATTGAAACCAGCAGATTGTTTTAATGTCTTGCGCATGGACGTAGATCTTCAGAAAGTACCCAAATACACACCTTCCTCTCATGCTTTCAGAAATTATGAGCACTCTAGAAAGACGAGGGGAGAAACATCTGAATGTGCATATGTGTAAACACAGAATACAGTCTCTTAAGTAGAGTAATGCCACCCTGCTGTTGCTTTTTTATATTTTGTGTGTGGTGTTGATTTACATGCTTTAATGTGTACTGTTTTTGTAAAGTGAGTAAAGTAGCCTTGTTAGCAATCAGTTTAAAGAAGATACAAACTATACTTAGCAGCTGTCAATCTTCAGCAAATTACCTTTTTGTTTGTTTTAGTGGGACCTCTGAAGCTGCCCCCATGTTTTGTTTTGCTATCTGTGTGCTTAAGTGGCAATTACTGATTATCAACTTCTTTGCTGAATTTGGTCCAAGTTGACTGCAGTAACTCTTATAATGTGTATGTATTCAAATAAGAAGATTGATCTTAATGATCAGTTTTGTCTCTGTTTTTTAGGACTTTAGTATTTCAATATTAGAAATGTCTTCTGAAGACGAGCAGCAGAATCCCTTTGCTCTTGAAAATGCAAAGTGTACCATTGGTTTTATATAGACTCTCCAGGAGTAGGAGTGGAACATTTGAAATGCAAGAGTTTGGTTTTAGAATCTGATAATGACGGGCAGCCCCTTCTCTAAAAAGGTAACAGCTCCCCCAACTATGAACATCTGGGGGAGCTCTACTTGGAAAGGCAGTCTGAATTTTAATCTCATGGATTTAAAGGCGCTAAATTAACAAACATTTTTAAAAATGGATTTTGTAGAATCCAATTATTAAGGAAACACTTTGCAAAACCATATAATGGGGACTAGTCAAGCACCACATGCTAGTTTTGGAGTGAGCATTTACCAAGTGAATAGAATTTACTTCACCAAAAAGATTTTTTGCACAATTGACAATACTTACAGTAATATGATTGTATCATTGGAGGAAAAAAAGCTCACCCTCCTAATGATACATTTCACATTCTCTAGTAAACTAGTGCAATTACTTATTATTTTAGGGGATACAAAAGAATAATCTGTCAATAGAATATAACTGCTTATTCCTAATTGTATCTAGGATTGAATACATACTATTATTTAAAGCAGTATTAAATTTTGAAGAACTGATCAATAAATTAATATTAATAAAACTGTACTCTTTGCAATACACTTGCCTCAGCACAAATGCAGAGTTAACATAAAACTATTAAAAAATACACCAAATAATAGAGATTAGTTGTTATTACCTTAAACTCCTGATTTCCATTAACATTAAATCCAACACCAGTTATCTGTTGCCTATAACTAAAATTTTGAAAGTCTTGCACACAAAATGAGAGGCTTCTTCAAAAATGCCTTTTTGCCAAAAACAGGTTCTACGACCTCTTGCTAATTATATTTCTTTAGGGGTACTTTGAGGCGCGTTCAAAGACGAATCGTTAGCAGTTAGGTCTAAATTTAGAGCAGAACATTCTGCCAGATATTTTACTATATCACAAAATGTTGTAGTACTGTATTTTATAATGAAACCAAATTCTCAAGTATTCTGGTATGTTACATATTATTATACCAAAAAACCACTTTCTATAAGTCTGTTATTATGTACATAGTATTTTAAAAAATGGGTATTTCAGTCCTAGGGAGAAAGTATAATGCAATACATGACATTAAATTGGTCTTTAGTCAAAATCCATTTAGGTATTACAGGGAAAGAGCAATCATAGGCTTGAATGTATACATTATTTTCAAGGACAAAATGGTAAATGATAATACATAAAGACACGGTCACTGGGGCAAGTTAGCTGGTGTGCATACTGAGAAGGATCAACTTGCAAATGCTCATCAGATTTTAGCTTTTGCTCTTGGTTGTTCCTGGAGGGGAAGTGCTACAGTCAGTTGATCTTGCCTCCCCTTCATGTGGGGGGGAGCTTTTCTCACAGTCACTGCATGGTATAATGACATCTCTTTAGAAGCAAGATTGAGTCAGAAGCTTAGAGATGCACCTTACTGTTTTAAAAACTGCTGTTATGATGTTCTAAACACTGTGATCTTTCCAAATGTGTTTTCTGTATTAGTTTTGTACTGTAGAAAATAATTCACCATAAACTGGACTCTGTAGTGTTAAAAGCAATGTTATTTCTGGCTTATCTTTCCCCATATTTATGTACAGTCTACTTAATAATATGAAACCTGTGATAATTCTTTGCCTTAAAATAAAATCCAAGGCTAAATATTGAGTGTGCTCTAATTAATAATTCTAAGCTACAAATTAATTTTTCCTTTAAACCTTAATACAGTGTCAAATACAATATTACCCAAATATTCTGTGGAGTGTTGCTGCCTATTCTGTGTTTGTGACAGTGTGTGTATCTTGATCCAGGACATGGTGGCCTGCTGGGTTCTATAAATAGATATTAGTAATCCTTTCAGAGAATGGGCCTGCTACCTCTCAGCTGTTGGCTGAATCCTCCCCTTAACCCTTGTAAATAGATTTTCCCATGCCACACAAGAATGAAGAAAAACAGCCCTTCATGTTCTCTCCCTCTACAATTTTTGTCTTGCTTTCTTCTGAATCTTCATATTCTATTTGTGTTGACATCATTTTCCTAAGTAGAAAAATGACAGCTAGGCCTTACGATTGATGGAATCACCTAATTTCAGCAGGGAAAGGGACCTTGTAATTATTAAGGTCTAATCCCTTATGGAACAGGTTAGGACCAGAGTTTTAGGGAGATTTAGTGACTTGCTCAAACTCTGAGGGACAAGGGGGTGGGCTGAACCCCTCCTGAGGTTCACAAGGTTGTCACAAGCTCAATGAGTGAAGAGGAATTATGTTAGTTCTGGGGCTGGCGCACACTAGCAAGCAGAGGTATGCCTTGGGCTAGAAAACCGTTTCCTTATTAGGTCCTGGTCTTTACTCTGTGCGGGTTAGTTACAGAGGAATACATTATGTAGGCAGTTTTTCTGGGAGAGAAGGCTTTGGCTCCTAAGGATTGTCTCTGATGCTCTTTAACCACTGCAAGCAACGTTTTAGACCACTGTATCTGGAAGGCTGAAGGGCGTGCTTACTTGGCCCACTGAAACAGTAAATCCTGGATACAGGACTTTACGCTTGTACTTTGAAAAACATCTGTGTGGTCTGGTTATTTTTAAATGACTGGAAACGCTGGTGCTTTGAGGAATTAGGCGTTCCCTAGGCCCACAAAATAGAGACCTGGGATGGAAAGGCGTCCAGCCCCGGATTCTGGGCCCCATTGGTTGCAGTTTTTCGAAGGGATGTGTACGGGAGCGCGGGCCAAGGGCTCTAGGACCCAGAGGCTGAGCGCGGGGCCAGCAGGGCCCGCCGCAGCCGTTGGGGCTGCGGCGCGAGCAGTCGCAGGACGCAGGTTCGCGGCCCGCCTGAGGTCCGTCGCCGCGGAGACGCCGCGGGCAGAGGGTGGCGCGCGGGCGGCGCCCGGTGCGCGTGGGCGTGTCGGCGGGGCCGCGCTCCCCGCCCCAGCCCGGCCCGGCAGGTTGCCCCCAGGCCCCGCTCCAGCACCCCGGCCTCTGGGCCGGCCCCGTGCCCTCGGCGGGTAGCGCAGGGCGCGAGAGCAGTCGGGGCCGGGCATGCCGGGAGCCCCCCTCACCCCCCGGGCAGCCGCCGCCGCCACCCTGTCTGCCGCCGGTGCGCGCCGCTGACGCGCGGAGATGAAATTCCCGGGCTCCGTGCTGGCGTCCGTGTTCCTGTTCGTGGCCGAGACGACGGCGGCGCTGTACCTGAGCAGCACCTACCGCTCGGGCGGGGACGGCATGTGGCAGGCGCTGACGCTGCTTTTCTCGCTGCTGCCCTGCGCTCTCGTGCAGCTCACGCTCCTCTTCGTGCACCGCGACTTCAGCCGCGACCGCCCGCTCGTGCTGCTGCTGCACCTGCTGCAACTCGGGCCGCTCTTCAGGTGCGTGCGGGCCCCCGGGTCCCCTCCCCCTCTGCCCTGGCCGAGAGGGGCGGCTTTCCGGGAGGGGCCGGCGGCTGGCCTGGGTGCCGGGCCCAGGCCGGCCGGCCCTGCGCGTCGGCCCCACCGTTCCAGTCACGCGAATGCGACAGAATCCGGGGAGAGTGGGGATAAAGCCGGGGCGGACCGCCTTCCCTCTTAGGTTCTCGCATGTGAAATTGCCAACACTCGGCTGAACCTGACCAACAGAAATGGCAGGTGCCCATAGTTCGACCTCATGAAATACAAGCCTTCTCTGGGGTCAGGTGGGCTCTGGCAGGATTGGCTTGTGTCGTGACAAACCCTTGAGAAGTGTGTGGGCTGAATCGCCTTTAGAGCAAAAGCGTGTGCAGGTTCTTTAATTTATCAAACGCGGAGTTTCCTGTGTGCCCGGCACTGTTCTGAGCGCTTCACAAATAACTAATTTATTTAAATCTCATGCAGAGCTCTAGAAATTACGCATCATTCTCTTGGTGTGGAAACAGGGTTGTAGAAATGCCTTCCTGCCCTGCCTCACTTACAAACATAGTGATTGAAGCTGGAACACAGTGTGCCATGAAGACAGAAACTTTCGTGCGTTAAGAAAAAAACCATCAGTGACATTTCTGGAAATTAATTTATATTAACACAAAGCAAGTCGAATGCACGGTAATGAAGTAGACTGGCTTATCTAAGGACCATGGAGAGAGTTTAAAATGTGTTGTTTCCACAGCTTTCAACCCTGTAGGAAAAGCAAAACAAAGGATTCTTACCTGTATTAGAAAGCAATTTATAATACTGAATTTAGACACAGGTGATAGATGAATTGGAAGAGATAGAAAGGCTAGAGCTCAGCTGCCAGAAGATTCAGCTAGCCAGGAATCTTCACCTACCAGGCAGTATCTCCCCCGCCCCAACACACACAGAGACCCAAAAAAGTCCAGTAGCAAGATAGATTTTAGAGAGCCCTATTCTAAAACTTTGCACTTCACATTAAATACAGCTATCCCATCTGAGGCTCAGATTACGGACCTGCAGTTCACACACAGGACAAACTGGGTGAACAAGTCTCCCAGCATCCAGAAGCCACAGAATCCTAGAGAGGAACAGAAACAGGTACACTAGCGGTACTAAGGCCTTGCTACTGACATCTGAGAGTTGCAAGGGAAGAATTAGGGAGGAAAAAAGGAGAGAGAGA
Source organism: Callorhinus ursinus (assembly GCF_003265705.2). Taxonomy (NCBI): domain Eukaryota; kingdom Metazoa; phylum Chordata; class Mammalia; order Carnivora; family Otariidae; genus Callorhinus; species Callorhinus ursinus. The sequence continues at coordinate 11,296,282 of NW_027397078.1, read as the reverse complement.
AAGAAAGAGAGGAATTTCAAAGTCGTGCAAACTGGTGCTATTTAGTGAGGAGGTAGTCCTCTCTGACCAAGTAGGCCACAGCATCCTGATTGTAATCCCGCTCAGTAAAATCAGTGTGATCTGACTTTGGGCAAGGCACTCATTATTTATTAACCTTATCTGTGAAAAGAAAACTCATTGCTCACGATGTTTAAATGAAGTGACAGATCAAGGGGAACTGGTGTTTCTCAGTGCTGCTTGTGCTAGATGGTTTGGTTGGTGCTAAGATACCTCAGTACGCTGAATCCTCACCATGGAGTAGATGTCACTTTTCCCATTTTATAGATAAGGAAAGGGACACCCCAGACCATGTTCACAAAGCTTCTTAGAAATTGAGTTTGGTTAAAAAAAAAAAAAAAGAAAAAAGAAATTGAGTTTGGTTTATGTTCCCTACACTCTGAAAGAAAGCTGAAGAGTGTGGAGTATGTTTTACCAGCAGCGCCATCTTAAATTAAGGAAGTTTGGTCATCTTGGCAAAATCTAAACAAACGACCTAAATAGCTATCCAGGTGAGTGATCTCTATCATTACTGCCATTTAAAATCTTTCTAAATATTAAGAGTGACCCAAGACAAAGCTAGTGACGTGGTATGTATAAAAATAAGGTGGCACATGTAAACCTGAGCTCAAGGAAATATACCAAGTTGTAGAGAGTGGTAATTTCTGGATGACGGAGTTATGGGCGGTTTTAATTGCCTCCTGGAAAATACAAAAAAGTGCATCATTTTTTCCCCTCATTATATGCTACTCTACATTTTTCAGTTTTTATAGTAAAAATATTTTAACTATTTTTAAAAAGTTTGATGCTTTGAAGAGATAACCTCTCAGCTATATAAAAAATTTCAATTCCATAAAAAGACCTAGTTCCAGAAAATTCTGAATGGGTCATTGCCTTCTTGGGGGAAAAACAGAATAAGACCTAAAAAATAAAGCAACAAACCACCCCCTTCTGTCAGCAAGGACTCTCCCATTCTAATGCAACTGATGTATTTCAAGGAGATATTGGACCCATGATCTTAGAGCTGAGGTACACAAAACGTGGGTCCAAACCTCTTAGCTTCCAGATTAAGAGAAAAGCAATTTGCTGACGTGTATTCGCAGGACTTAGTATCTTATTGGAAGTTTTTACTGCTGGCAGTTTGATTCTATTTTAACTCCCAAGACATCAGCTTTACTTAAGATCAAAATTATTTCCCCCAAACAAAAGAGAGTCATGGTCTGTTTCTTTCCCCTCCTTACTAATTTGACTTACTAATATTTTGAAATTGTTTTTGGAAAATTTAGCTCAATTTATTTTTGGTTGGGTACTAACTAGCCAAACTCATGTTCTTTTTGGGTGAGATGGTGTTTTTGAGTTCACTCAGTTAAACTGCACTGCATTACACTGTAATAATTATGGGCTAAATACTAAAAACTAGGCCCCGTTCCTTCTTTCCTTTAGGGAAGCACTGGGAGAGCACCGTATTTCATTTATCAGTCTTATATTTAAAACTGTAGTTGCAGTTTGTGTGGTTGTTTCCTTATTAAGCCTAGGTCTGAATGATATGATCATTGAATAGTATCTTGAATTTATTTTTTATTTTAGGGATGATCTTATTGTGAATGATAATAGATATTCTAGAAAACCAGAGGGGGAAAAACACCTAACAACAACAAAATCTGTTTATCATCCTTTTACAATAATGTTAATTTTTTAAATAAATTGGGAGAAGGAATAAATATAAATGGGTTTCAAGTTCAAGGAATTTTCCTCCATTTTTATTTACTGGTATAATGAGGAAAATCTGGGTTTATAAAAATGAAAGCTAAGAAGTTCTAGTAATTTTTTTACAGAACATTGCAACATGATTCATGAGAGTATTTCTTTGTATAATAAGCTTTCAAAAGACTTTAAAATAGGGCGCCTGGGTGGCTCAGTTGGTTAAGCGACTGCCTTCGGCTCAGGTCATTGATCCTAGAGTCCCGGGATCGAGTCCCGGGATCGAGTCCCGCATCGGGCTCCCTGCTTGGCAGGGAGTCTGCTTCTCCCTCTGACCCTCTTCCCTCTCGTGCTCTCTCTCTCTCAAATAAATAAATAAAATCTTTAAAAAAAAAGGCTTTAAAATAATAGTAGCCTATATTTAAGAGCTTTTTTTTGTTTGTTTGCAAAGTGCTTATACGTACAGTATTTAATTCCATCCACTGTAAAACCCTGAGACCTGTCATGTTCTTTTTTGTTACAGTTGAGAAATTGAGGCAAGTAGCTTTTTAAAGGTCACATCCTGCTTTCTATGTAACCAGTTTGGTTCTTGGGTAGCCTCATTGAGCATGTGTGTCATCTGAAGATAACATGGCATGTAGGAAATCATAGTGTTTCTTTTGAAAACATGTTTTTGTTAACTGCTTTAAAGGGTCTCTGATACCACAGGTTATTTGTGCAGACACCAACAAGCATCGTTTCAGCTATGGGATAAACTCCTTCAACTGTGATGCTTGAAAATGGGGTGAAGTAAAAAAAAAAAAAATGGATCGGCCTGCTGATTATCTACATTGTGGGTTGGCAGACTATGCCTCACCTGCCAAATCCCCCCACTACCTGTTTTTGTCAATAAAGTTTTATTTGGAAAACAGCCATGCCCATTCATTTAATGTATTATGTATGGCTGCTTTTGTACTGCAGTGATGGACTGAATAGTTGGGATACAGACTGTGACCTGCAAAGCCTAAAATATTTACTCTTTGTAAATCCTTTACAGAAAATGGTTGCCAACCCTTGGTCTACATGATACTGAAAAATAGCCTTGAATGATTTTGATGAAAATATTTAACTTACAGCTATATTCAGACAATCTCTCCAGCAAAAAGAAAGAAAGAAAGAAAGAAAAAAAACCCACATTTGGAATAATTGGATGAGTTTTGCAGAATTTCAAGAAGAATGGTAGTTTGTTTCTTACCAGTTTTCTTAACCAGTAGTGGCAAGTAGGGGAAGTCTTAGGACCATACACACATTTATTAAACATCTACTATGTGTAAAACTCTGTGCTGAGATAAATGTATTAATTGGGAAACACAGTGGATTGCGAGGATGTCCACTTGGGCTTCAGGGCCACCTCTGTCATTAGCCATTCTGGAACCTTCTATAATCCCGATTGGTAGACCTTGAAGTGTCAACAGTTTGTCAACAATTCAGTACATGGTTCCTGTTTAATACAGCACCCTCCTCAGCATCAAGAGACTGGCTTTCTAAAAAAAAAAAAAAGAGGGAGAGAGACTGGCTTTCTCCTCTGAACCTTTATTTTCATTCATTCACCTCTTAGTATGTGCTGGTGTTTGGTTGTTTAGTCTTTAAAAAGTCTAAGCTTGATTTTATAATTCAGGTAAAACATGTTTGTTGTTGAAAGGACAGAAGAGCAGAAAACAGATACACAATTAAAAAATTTAAAAAACACTAATTTGACGCCTAAAAAGAACAATATTTATCATTTTGTTGTATATCCTTACTCAAATTTTTATAGCAGTAAGCTGGTAAACTATCTCTTGGGGGGAAAAGCCCTGAATTGCAGAGTTTGCTGGTTTCTGTGATGTAAATATTCCCATCATGGCCTATTTCAAGCTACCAGTTTTTTAACAACTGGCTCACATGATTCCTAACAATTTAACAGCCTCTTGAGTCAGTATGAGCCAAATCCAGCACTCCAGTGTTTATGTGTATGTGTGATTTATATGTTTTTATATATGTGACTTTTTTTTAACAAAAAATGGACTTTTCTATGTATATTCTATTATAATTTACTCCTTTCACTTACCAAATATAGTAGACATTTTTATATATTAGTAGATGTATGTCTATACCATCAGTTTTAAGGACTGGGTAATACTTCATTGAATGTATATATTGTGATTTATTTAATTCTTGTTTTATTTTAGGACCCTTAGAGTATTCCCAGAATTTTCCTGTTGCAAATAATGCTATGATTCAAATTCTTGCAGTAGGCTTATATGAGAAATATTTTGAGAAATATTTTGTAAACCGAAAGTGCTATGTAAATATTAGTTGTGTTCATTATTATTCTCATGTATACGTACTCTTTTCCATTTAGATTGTGAGCACCTCTGAATGAGGCAGGTGTACCCCAGCTGTCTTTGCATTTCCCACAGCACTGGCAAAGTCCATCTGCATTCATCACATATTTGAGAATTAAGATGATGGTCAGTTTATTTTGTCTTGTAGTCCTTGTGTGAAGTTGCTAGGCCTCAAATAGTTCTTATAGATTGGCGTTTTTCTTTCTTTCTTTCTTTTTTTTTAGATTTTATTTATTTGACAGAGAGAGACACAGCGAGAGAGGGAACATAAGCAGGGGCAGCAGGAGAGGGAGAAGCAGGCTTCCCGCTGAGCAGGGGGCCCGATGTGAGGCTCGATCCCAGGACTCTGGGATCATGACCCGAGCTGAAGGCAGACGCCCAACGACTGAGCCACTCAGGCGCCCCTAGATTGGAGTTTTTCTCAGAGAAAATTCAATTGGATTAGCTGGACTTGAACTCACAGCCTGTACTTCATTATTTTCAGTTGAACAAATTGACCCAGGCTTTTTTACCTGTTTTTATGTACTATATCAAAGTGTCTTTGACCCCATTGGACAAAATGTACCAGACAAACCTGTCTCTCCCACCTTATCTCTCTTTCTCTTACGTACACACAAACACTGCTGTGTACCTTCTTCCTCCCAGGAAGGAATGAACAAAGACAGTAGTCACAAAATATGTCCACTTTGTACTCATCAGAGAGGCTCTTGCATTTCCTTTCTTACATCAAGTTTTATTTTATTATTTAATTATAAATGTATTCTTGTTGCCATAATTGCCTCAGGTGAGAGTACAAAGTTAACAACTTTCAATAAAATAGGTGAAGCCATAAAACCTTCTGGCAGCATCATAAGGTTGTTATGAAAATGCATGTTGGGAGAAAAAAAGTCCTTTAACAATTTTTAAACCTAAGGCCATGAACATTTTTCTTATTTCTAAGAAAAACACATTTTCCCCCAGCATTATATTATGAAGATTTTCAAACATGCAGAAGACAACTTAAAAGAATTATACAGTGAACACCCAAGTACTCACCACCTAGGTTCTACAGTTAACATTTTATTTCATGCGTCTTTCCATCCCTCGATTGACCCATCAATCCGTGTGTGTGTGTGTGTGTGTGTGTGTGCACTTCGGAGTAAATCACGCAGGTCAGTACTCTTCCTCCCTTTGGTATCCATATCATTACCTAGAGAGGAAAATCTAATTTTAAAAGCTAGGTACTCTGTCAGTCTAGAAAGGCGACTGGTTAAGGCTTCCTCCCTAGGGCAGGCTTATTCCATAAGTAGGACATAGCTGACAGACCTCCAGACAGGATTGGCTTTAGTCATGTCCCATAAGGGTTTATGAGAGCCGAGAGCTAGGTGGTATATTGTAGTCTTTTAGGCGAGTGCTAGATGGCAAGCTGCTCTGTGCTAGGGCCTCTCCCACCCATAGCTGCTGCTTTAACTGAGGTGATATGGGGCATCTACTGGATGTGGAAAAAGAATATACATATATATATGAATCTATATATCAGTACACACACAAACATACACACCCATATACTGTATTATTGCCACAACAGTGTGGCAAAGTACGTGTTCTCTCTGCTTTATAATTGAGGGAAAGCGTTCAAAGGTTAAATGACTTGACCAGGACTGCACAGCTAGTAAGTGTCATGAAGGGAAATTGAACATTCTTCTCTGGCTCTGGAGCCTGAACCACTTCCCCTTCCCTACTTGGTTTCCTTGCCTCGGTGGCCTTTGGCGTCCTCTCTCAATTAAGTTCACACTCATTTTCAGTCAGCCTGCTGGAGGGCCGCAAGAGGACCAACTTCATGCTCAGAACTCCTTGGAGTGGGTGATTTGAGAGAAGGGGCTGTAGTCCAGAGTAGCCAAGTCAAAGCTTTGAGAATCAGGCTAAGTGTAAGCAGGGTAACTGAGAGAAAACAGAATCCTGTCTGTCTCTGATTATCATGACTTGCTGATTTGTTTCCAGGTGTTTTGAAGTCTTCTGCATCTATTGTCAATCAGGCCACGTCGAAGAGCCATATGTCAGCATCACTAAGAAGCGACAGATGCCAAAAAATGGCTTCTCAGAAGAAGTTGAGAAGGAGGTGGGCCAGGCCGAGGGCAAGCTCTTCACTCATCGGTCTGCGTTCAGTCGCGCATCGGTGATCCAGGCCTTCCTGGGCTCAGCCCCCCAGCTGACTCTGCAGCTGTATATAAGCACCCTGCAGCAGGACGTCACTATTGGAAGATGTATGTATATTTTTCATTTCTGCCTGCATTCAGGGGTCAAAGTGGGAGTAAAACAAAGTTTATTTTGTTTCATGTGAAGTTCATTCGTATGTGCCTTCAGTTCTGAATCTGTGTTCCAGTTACTAAGCTGAAAACTTAGTTAAAATAGTAGCAGTGTTTATTTTGCTTATGAATCTGCAATTTGTGCAGGGCAGCCCAGAAGGGCTCACCTGCACTTCGCTGTACATCAGCTGGGGTGGCTCAGTGATAGGGGGCTAGAATCCATTGAAGGCTCCTTCCCTCACATTGCTTATGGCCGATGCTAGCTGTTGCTGAGGGCCTCCGATCTTCTCCATTTCATCTCTCTATGTGGGCTAGTTGGGGCTTCCAGCGTGGTGGACGCTTTCAAGGGCAGTATCCTGGGGACGAAAAAGGATCACCTTTTGTGATCCAGCCTCGGAAGTCACACAACATTATTTCTGCTGTGTTTTCTTTGTTGAAGCAGTCAAAAATCCCATCGAGGTTCAAAGGAAGGGGAGGGGAGGAAACTCTGACTCATGATGGGGAATGGTAGAGTTCTAGAAATTCATTGCCGTGACCATTTTGGAAAAAACAGCTTGCTGTGGGCTGAAAATGCACCTGTCAGAAGCTGGGCCTCTTTGGATTTTGCCCCCGTCATGCAGTGATAGTTCTAAACCAGCTGAGACCCTTGGTTGTAATGGGTTCTTTGTGATGAATGATCGAATCAAGAACACTCTCCTATCTTCTTGAAGTTCTAATAGGTAGCTCAGCTTTTAAATGAACACAGTTGTCTAACCTTTGGACTGTTCTTTGGCAGGTTTTGGTTAAACCAGATTTAAACAAAACAAAACAAAAACCTCTACATGCCTAAGACACAAGTGAAAAAACTTCATATGAGGAGAGGAAACAACTCCTCCCAAATATTTTAGGTAAATGAAAACCAGATATTCTGGTAGGTTTTACTATGTAGACAAGCAAAAATGAGGTAAAAGCCTTAAGTTGAAAAAAATACATATTTAAGATAACACAGAAATTGGAATTAAAAAAAAATAAAATTAATTTTACTTCCCTCAGTATTCTCTTCTTTCTGCCGAGGCTAGATTTTACCATCTAGGCTCGCTGGTAAAATGGCTTAATTTATGGCAGGGTCACAGGGTATTTGCATGGCACAGCTCATTCAGGTTACCTCAGAGTGACTACGATTCTTAAGATATGTCAGGACCTAAAGTTGAGGTCTTGAACCTCGGTCCATTAACATTTATGTGAAATGCCTCCCACAGCTCCAGGCAGACAGTAGGTACTCAATAAATGTAGCGGCATCCTTGTCTTCTAAGGACTTATAACTGGAATGGGCATTGACCAAGGTGAGTCCTCTGCATGGCACTCTACCCTTTTCCCAGTTCTTGGTTTTTTCCATGTGACAGGGACACAGCAAGAGACCAGAGGTGGTGATAGCCTACTTGATTTTGGCCAGTTGATCCAGTTTTTTTTCCTCAAGTTTTTGAAAATGAAGATTGTTTTTGTTGACCTAAATGAAGAGGCAAGGTCAAAATTCTAAAAGGAGATGAGTTTATTTGGGAATAGCAGAGGAATTGTAATTTGGGACCCACACACTACAGCAGGCCTCAGGCAAGTCCGCTGAAGGTTGGGGGTAGGCCGTATTTCTGGGCAGGGAACGCAAAGAGGGGAGAGTTCAGATGGAGACTGTTACAATCCAAACAAGTAGAGACCAGCCTTAAAAATGCCCCAAGCAGACAAAACCAGTCCAGTCTTACAAAGCTCAACTCAGCTCATTTTGCGAGACCAGCTGACCTGGGTCATTTCTTGTTCATGCCTCTGGGAAATCATAAGCAGAGCTTTCCAGGGTTGATATGAAGCAACCCCTGACTACTTCCCTATCATTAAGAAAATTCCAATATTATCAGTTTTGTTGTGAATTAGACACTTAGAGGAAAGCAGTCTCTCAGTCCTTAAATTTTGTTTTCCTTAGGGCACAGGTGTGAGATTTTCCATTTTATATCCTCTGGGTTTATATTAGATTGAAGTTCTTTCACATTTCCCCCTGTTGATCAGGATCTTTCACAGAAAACATTGCTGATCAGTTATGTCCTTCAGGTGTATTTATTTTTGTCAAAAGTAAAGTTCTTTATAGGCGGATTGTGTTGTATGTCCCATGGAGCTTAGGAGGGTTGTCCTCAGGTATCTTTTCCCATGGAGCAGAGGACCAACCTCAGTCACCTTTCCTCACAGAGCTGAGGAGGACCCCATCCTCAGGTGTCTTGTCCCACAGAGGAGGGAAATGATATGGAATTTCAATGGCCTCATTTGAACAATAAGAGGATTGAAAAATGAATAATCTCAGGTATGTCCCTTTAAGGTGGATGGCTTAGTTTCCATGATTATTTGAGTTTCAGGAAAAGCTTTTCAAAGGAAAAGGATTTTATTTTATACATACATTTGGGAAGAAGACATCTGCTTATTAATACAAAACAGAAGAAATTTAATTAAAAAGATTAAACTGAGGATGAAAAGCCCAATGATAGCTAGTGATTGAAATGCACTTACCAGTTTCCCTAACTGCCCATGTTTAATAGATAAAAAGTGTCCTGAGTTCTGGGAGGTTGGCCAGCTTCAGCTAGCAGCTTGATATTGTCCTTCATTATTTTTAGTTCTTGTGTTATTTTCCCCGACTTAAAGACAACTTTCTTCTCTGAGTGGGACACAGGTTCCCTCTGCTGAGCAGAGAGGAGGTTTAGGGCCCTGCAGTTTTCTAGAACTACTTCTGCAAGGCTATCGATCTGGGTCTGCTGATATGCAAAGGCTTAGATGGAAGCATTTAAAATGGTGGACATAACTATAGAAAGATTGCGAATGGTGTTTTTTGTTTGTTTTTTGTTTTTAATTTTCACTACTTCAACCCAAGGAAGAAAGGCTCTGGTGAAAGCAGGCCCCAAATTTTTCTGTCCACTGTAGGGTTATATATAGGTATCCAGCCATAATTATAACCTTCCCAGTTCCGAGGTATCCATTTTTTGTTTTTAAAGATTTATTTATTTATTTATTCATGAGAGACAGAGAGAGAGAGAGAGAGAAGCAGAGGGAGAAGCAGGCTCCCAAGGAGCAGGGAGCCTGATGTGGGACTCGATCCCAGGACCCTGGGATCATGACCCGAGCTGAAGGCAGACGCTTAACCATCTGAGCCACCCAGGTGCCCTGCGAGGTATCCATTTAAGTTGATAGGAGAAAGACCCTATGTTAGGTATATAAGCAGAAGTGGGAAGGGTTTTTCTAATTTCAGTATCAGGGGTAAGGCAACAACCCCTCCACATCCCTTTTAGTTGAGGGATAGTGTAGAACATGTTTCTTCCACATAAAAAGAAGTCCCCACTGTCTTCTAAGGATGAGGCATAATTGGGTCCTTTTGCCCAGATTCTTTCCCCTGGAATGAAAGAAAAGATCTCATAATCAGAAATGTAATCATTATTATACAGAGCGCATGATAATCTGTTTTACTAGTATTATGGGAATGATTATGTGAGCACTAAATTTCTATAGATCTGAGGTAACAAATGAGCTGATCTAGTATAAGTTAAGATTTTGGTTGAGGTCTGGGAGATCTCTAGGAAAAAACTGAGTTGAATTAAGTTTCCATCTTTTGCCAGATATTTGGTCAGTCCCCAGTGAAGTACCATTGAATGGGAGTACATTAGCTTCCAATTTTCCCATCTTATTGCATTTCTATTGCCCCACCATAGGGAAGACGATAGAGTCTTCTGGATTCCAAAAGGGAGTGAATTCATGTTCATCTAGGTTCTATAAAATAGTATAGTTACAGATATTTACTGGGAGATACCCTAGAGTTTTGCCATTTCCATTATTTTTTTTATTTTTTATTTTATTTTATTTTTTTTTAAAGATTTTACTTATTTATTTGACAGAGAGAGACACAGCGAGAGAGGGAACACAAGCAGGGGGAGTGGGAGAGGGAGAAGCAGGCTTCCCGCGGAGCAGGGAGCCCGACGCGGGGCTCGATCCCAGGGCCCTGGGACCATGACCTGAGCCGAAGGCAGACGCTTAACGACTGAGCCACCCAGGCGCCCCTCCATTATTTTTTCTAAAAGAAAGATTTTTGGGTAAGAGTCCAGACCTGAGTGAGAATATTGCTTTATGAGTGGGGGGTACCCAGTGGAAAACCATAATATTTTGTGCCAGTTTTCCAGGTGGGAAGATGTGTGGTTTCAGAGGTACCAAAGGAAGATCCTACACCTTTGTCAGGTAGGTTTTGCCATCCTTCTAAAGATAGTGGCCAGGCCACCAATCTAGGTTCATCATCATGAGTATTATTTACTCTGGCACAAATCCAGAAATCAGTAAGTTTAGCAGAATCAGAGAGTTTTTGTAAGGTGGAGCTAAAAGGATGCGTTAAAGCTAGAGTAAAGGATAGTAGGAAAACTAGGGAAGAAACGACTGAAGACCTGAATGACAAGATTAAACACAGGGTGAGAAGGGAAAACAAACTCAGTACAGGCCTGGTCTATACATCTTGGGTAGACTGTCTACTTCTGATGTCACCTGCTTCAGTTACTAGAAATTTTCATTGTTCAGTCACCAGATGGTGTGCCAGTCCATTCAGATTTGGGGGCTTTTTTTTTTTTCCAGATGAGACACATAAATCCAGGAATCTATTCCTTGAAGTTTGGCTGCTCAGAGGTTAGTTAACAACACCTGGTGGGGGCCTTTCCAGTGAGGTTGAAGGGAGTCTGTTTGGAGATGTCTTTTCCAATAGATGAAACATCCAGACTGTAAGGTGTGATTTTTGATGTCTTGGTTTCCCAGGAGCTCATTGTGGAAAGGTTGTTCTACCAGAGTGTGATTATTTTCTATGGACTTGATCAGTCCTTTGCAAAAGTGAAGTATATCTCCCTACCCCCCCCCCCTTACTAGTTGTGGGTCAAAAGAAGTGGGGGCTGAGCGTATTGGCCATTCTGTAATTATTTCAAAAGGCAAAAGTTTATGTATCCTGAAGAGAGTAGATCTAAGGCTTAGAAGAACCAGCAGTAATGCTTTTGACCAGGGTATTTGGAAGATTTCAGCTGATTTAGCTAATTGAGTTTAGTAATTCCATTTGTACATTTGACCAGTCCTGAAGACTGAGGACGGTAACGCAGCGACACAGCTGCTGATCTGGCCAGGCAGCATGGACTTACCGAAGTATTTGACCCCTATAATGGGTTCTCCAATCACTATGAAGTTCAAAGGGGATTCCCCAAGTGGACATAATCTTTTCTAATAGGAATTTAGGCGCAGAAGAAGCAATTGCCTAGCTACATGGGAAAGCTTCAGTCCAATCTGAAAACATGCAAACCATTACCAGAATGTACTTCTGTCCAGTAGATGGGAGCAATTGTACGAAATCCGTTTGCCAAATATGAGTGGTCCCCGGGGCAAATTAAAATGTCCGGGACAGTACGGGTAGGTTTCCCTGGGTTAAATTTAGGGCATATGGAGCAAGGAAGATAAGTGCGTTTTGTGGTCTTGTCAGCATTTCCCCACCGATATTGATTCATGATTGTTATTTTATTAATCAGTGATTGAATTCACATATGGTAGTTAACATGGAAGTTTTAAATTTTCTGGCAGGACTGGTTTGTTATTGGGTCCAAACCAAGTTTCTGTTCTTCATGACACCAATAGCCTTAAGATTTCCAATTTTGTTTTTCCTTTTCAGGGGCCAATTGTTGTATTCCCCTAGCTAATTCTCTTGGGTTGTCACTAGGGGAAGCAGTTTTCTGGACCACGACAGAGGTTTGGTCTTTGGATCCCATAAAAGCGCTGTTTTTGCAGATATCAGCAAGGTGGTTTCCTTTGGCTTCCAGAGAGTCTGACTTAAAATGACCAGGGACTTTCATAATAGCCTATAGGTCCTGGCAGGAGTATAGCATCAAATAAATTTTGGACATAAGGACCATTTTTAATTTTGTCTCTGCTGGAAGGAAACCCTGTTGTTTCCCTAACATTCAAAATCATAGGCTACTCCAAAGGGAGTAGCTGGTTGTAGGGGAGAGAATGTCTGACAGACATCTCCCTCTCAGAAGGACAGAAATAGAGAACAGTCAGAAGAACAGCCCTGGATTTAAATCCTTTAATGGCTTTTGCTGACAGAAGAGCAGGCCTCCCTCATCTATGCGCAGCATTGGGGACTAGATGAGGCTGTGGGCTCTGGTACCCGGGCCTCACCACTCCCTGGGTTGGGGCATGGCTTCCACCCGAGAGTAGGTGTTATCCTCAAAGAGGCGGCTCAGGTGCTGGTTGTTGCCCAGGGCCCTCTGCACTTGTTCTGGGGTGATGCGATTTTGCGGTTGTTCGGGGCCTCCTGGCCTGCCAGCTCCAGGATGTTGGCCATCAGGTACTCGAGAATGCCAGTGAGGAAAACAGGAATCATGAGCTCAGGCGCTGAATTTAGTGACCTGTTTTTTCAGTAGGAGGTCCATGTGGCTAATGGGGAGCTGCAGCTTGTTGCCTGATAGCATCAGGGAAAGGAACAGCAGGACTCCGGCATTAGAAACATAGAATAGGGGCACCTGGGTGGCTCAGTTGTTAAGTGTCTGCCTTAGGCTCAGGTCATGATCCCAGGGTCCTGGGATTGAGTCCTGCATTGGGCTCCCTGCTCAGTGGGGAGCCTGCTTCTCCCTCTCCCCCTGCTTGTGCTGTCTAGCTCTCTGTCACATAAATAAACAAAATCTTTTTAAAAAAGAAACATACAATAGACAATAAGGGTGCTGACAAAAATCTAGGAACTCTGCATATAGCATAGAACTGAAATATTGATATTCTTAATATTTTACCTATTCAACTTTAATCTGTGGAAGGCTGAATACCTCTTTTGATTTGACTTTTTCTTATGCAACTAATCAATACTAACATAACAAATTGAGCTATTTTTTTCTAATTTTTTATAAGGTAAAAAAACAATCTTCTTGACTTTTTAGGGACCTCAGGAAATCTCAAAGACAGTTTTGAGTACAAAAGGTGTTGTTAAGTTTTATTTCATTTTTCGTTTTGGATTCAGTGTTGGAAAGTAAAATTGAAGTTTCCCAGGAGATTTGAGACCTAAGATGGGATCATGGGTGCCTGCCTGAGTACATGAATGTTTGTAGCTTGGCTATTTATTAAATAAAGTAACAATACAATATTTAAACATACCAAAATCACTAACACATTTGTAAATGCAGGTTTATTTTAAAGGGAATAATCAAGGGCATGATAAAGTCATAAGAAGGTGTTACTGTGGTGAGATATGGAATCTCTGCTATTTGGACAGATTACACAGAAGGTGAGGTGGGAGCTTGAATAAGGACCCTGAAGATATTCAGGTTCTAATCCCTAAAACCTGTGAATGACATTGGTGGGCCCTTAATGTCATCACAAATGTCCTTATAAAGGAGAGGCAGGAGGACCTTTTTTAACAGAGGAAGAAGATAATGTGAGGATTGCTGGCTTTGAAGCTGGAGGAAAGGGCCACCAGGCAAGGGATGCAAGGAATCCAGCTCTAGAAGCTAGAAAAGGCCATGAAAGGGATTCTCTACTCTAGGGCCTCTGGAGGGAGCAGGGCCCTACTGACACCTTGATTGCAGCCCAGTGAACCTGACTTCAGACTTCTGACTACCAGAACTGTAAGAGAACAAATGTGTATTGTTTTAAGCCCCCAGATTTGTGGTAATTTGTTACAGCAGCCATAGGAAATTCTGGAACAAGTGATTTTACTTCAGACAGAAACATTCTCTTTTTGGCACTTAAATAAAAAAAAAAATAACCATGTCTCATTATCTTGAGACTCCTAGTAGAGTCTCAGTCACATATAGTCTCATTCATATTTATTACTTATAACGTTTAAGCACTCGCATTTCACAGAGGAAACTAGGGGGTGGATAATTGTGAATTTCTGTCATTTTAGCAGAGCTCATGAATACACTCAACCTAGCTTTTATTCAGCTACACGATTCCCTTATACATTTCACGACGTGGCAGAAATGAACACATTCATCTACAAACCCAAAGATATAGCCTCTTTGTAGCATATACAAATAAGCAAAAGTATATAAACTAAAATTACGCTTAGTAATGAATGTTTTAGTATTCTTACTTAGAAATGATCTAAGTGTCCATTCTGTGTCTACTGTTTCATAATATCGGTTAGAGGTCTTCAGTTATCTAAAGATTTTGGAAACACTTTCAAGGTGACATACTACAAAACCTCATTACTGTGGAAATACATGTTCGTCAGAACAATGATTCAATTTGCTTAAACATAAATTGATATTTTTGTAATCTTAAACATTCAGTAGGTAATTCTAGCCCATTTGATTATAAACCTGTGTAAGTTTAGCAAAAACATACCCAAGAGGCATAAAAATGTATTCTTGTATTATATTTCACAGAAATATATATATGAGAAAACATAGTAGTTTTCATTAAACCCCAAATGTTGTACTAGTTGAAATTGTCAAAGATTTACATAAATTCCATATAAATTTGAATTCTTAAAATATATATTTTAAATTTAGCACATTTAAAATATTTAATTTCTGTATTTTAGAAAATTTTTGTTATATTCCATTTATATAAGCAATTACTTATCTACGTATGCCACTCAGAACAGAGCTCCTTTAAATTAAGAAAGAGACTTTATAATCTAATATATTAATACCATTGCAAGGTAAGAAAATGTTACGCACAATCAGAGGTGAAGGCATTTCTGAATTACAGATGTGGAGACATACAGCTCCAGAGAAACAGCTTCAATTTTACAATTTTAGCCATGGGTCAACGGTAAACACAGAAACAAAATCTTCCCAGTCCAGATTTCAAAAAGCTATTTCCCTCCCAAAGGGCATGAAATTCTGAATTGATTTAAGCTTAAAAATAGACAAATAAACAAAAAGACTGACAAGCCAGATTCTCTTGTTTCCTCTCACCCAGCAGGGGCTAGATCTCTATAAACCATGAGTCCATGTAAAGAGATCTCCAGATGGTCAGATCCACAATCCAAATTCCCATCCATTTCTGCCAACCATGGGGAATAACTTAATGGCCATAAATGAACGAAAACAAAACAGAAATACATTAGTATGAGGCAATTTTTTAAAAGACAGAAAAAGGCAGAGTGAACACAGTTCTGTTGGCACTTTGGCTTCAGATAGGAGAACCAAGAAAGGACACTCCTGAGCTTTAACTGTACATGAGGTACATTCTCCATGAACCATTTACCTGGTTCTGACAGGTGAACCTACCGGGCATCTCATTGTGAGTTTCAAAGCAGTGAAAAGATATTTTTCAAAAGATGAAATCATGTCACTCATATAGATATGGATACATGTTGAAAGATTTTATTACTTACGAAGAAATGGACAGGTGTTAAAAACCACTTCAAAAGAGAACAAAGGAATGTTGATTAGGAACATTGAAATAAAGATGTCCTTGGGAATAAAACTGGTTTTATTACACTATGGGAGGAGAGACCATTGAGCCTCCACTGGACCATGCACTTTGTGTGTGTATCAGTGAGCTGACAGCCTGTATCCTGGAGCTGGCAAGCAACAAGGCCCATGACCATCGCCTCACAGTATGTGGAGAAGGCAGTGCCAGACCTTGAGCTCTACCACTTCCTTAGGGATGGGACAATCTGTCTAATTGATGACATGTCCCAATTCAGGAAGAATTCCTGATGTCGGTGTTCTAGAGCCTGGCGAGGACCGTCATAGCCTCATTCACTGGCAAGCCCACTCACAGTTGAGGGGGCCCCATGCTGCTGTCATCAGCAGTGCTATTAAAGAGTTTGACTCCATGGGTATGCTTCTGACTCCTCTCAGTTTCTCTCATTTTGAGTTGGAAGTGTCTGTGGGGCATCATCATAGAGTTTGAAGATTTAGTTTGTAAGTAAGAATGGATATATAGCCTGGAAAGCTAAATTTGGGGCCCATAGCAGGTTCTTGGATATTCTGAGCCACTTTTCCTTGGCCCTCTCGATTTCAGTGCAGCTGTGGGGAAGAGTTCCACATGCATTGCCAGCATCCCACATCAACTACGAGTCCCAGCACACTGGTATTTCTCTTTTTTCCTGCTTCCGGGTTTTCTCCTATGCCAGAGAATGCAGTTCAAGTATAGATGAGAATTGTGAGGGACCACTCACGAGGCCACCTGCAAACTAAAGGAGATGGTAGTCTATGGATATAGCCTTAGCCTCTGTCCTTAAGATGGATAATTTGGGGTCCAAGTGTTACAGTCCTCTGTGGATCCCCAGAGACAATGAGCCCTGCTTGCCACAGTGGTAACCAGCTTCATGTAGTCTTTATTAGCCCTGCTGCCTTCACTCCTTCACTTTGCTTCCTAGGCTTATATCCCAGATGATCCCCCTGCATCCCAATGCTTGCCTCAGGCTCTGCTGCTTGAGAGTAGTCATCTGAATGGAGGTGGTAATTTAAACCACAGCAGGCCAGACACGTGCAGCTGTGGAAAAGGCAGCTAGATTCCTCCCGGGTACAAGTTCTGTCACAGGCTGCAGAAGAACGGAGGGGCAGGTGTGTTTGAGGTTTGTGCAAGAGAATGAATGAAGTTGTGCACCAAAGATTCTTAACTGGATGGGGGGAAATAGAGGGTTCATTTGATGTGAGTGCTTGATAAGAATATAAAAAAACAGTTGTAGTAGTTCTTAGACAAGTGAGATGAATGGGTAGAAGGTGGTGGTTAGCATAGGATGTTTCAGTTAGTGATTTCAGAGGTGTTTATAACTCATCCCTGCTGTTTCACTTCTGCCATATTTGGGGAAAGGCTGAAGAGGCTAGGGTTCATCGGTCTAATTGTATAATACAGTTCTTTGAACTTTGGTAACCTGATATAATTGCCTTCATTTTAATCAGGTCACTTCCCAGAGATGTACCTTGGCCAGACACACTGTCTAGCTTCAGAAAAAAACTTCCTTAATGTATCACCTATTTCTAGGACCAGCTGTGTTTTATGAACTAATCTAAAGATAATAGTTATAATTTGTACATTCTTAGAGGCACATGGAAGGGATGTTGAAGGATAGCTGTGTGTGTGTGTGTAGTGCTTTGTGTGTGTGTGTTTGTATGTAGTGCTTTTTATAAGTTTCTGCCACAGCATCTCAGTTTTTTGCATGTGTGCACACACACACTCACATGCACATGCATACACAAAATAGAAAACATCAAAAGGAGTCTCAAAGGAAATACACTGAAATGTTAGTTGTCTTGAGATAGTGAGGTCATGGGTTATTTTTTCTTCTTTCCACTTATCTGTGTTTTTCATGCTTCCTCAATGAATGTTTATTAGTTTTTGTTGGGGGTGGGGAGAGTGGTCAGGCCTGATACTGGTCTAGCCATGGGTCTTGGTCTTACTCATTTGTGCATACCCAGTTTGGCACGTATGGGTTCTCAATATATAGTCAGTGAATGATGAAAACTAAAGAGCATGGCAATCGTATTAATTTCATTTTTATAGATGGAAAGGCAAAGGGTATCATTTAAGACATTGCAATTGCAAGTGATAGAAGTCCCAACTAAAAGTGGCTTCAAAATAAATAAAAATATAAAAATTAAAAAAATATATAATATATATCACCTCATATAATAACATCAGAGGCAGAATGATCCCATGGTTGGCTGATTTATCGGCACAACAGTGTCCATCAAGGACCTAGACATTTTCCATCTTTGTGTTTGTTTCCCCTCGTGATTGCAAGAGGACTGTATATTCATAATATATTGCTGTGTAGTAAACCGCCACAAAACTTAGTGACTTAAAATAACAACAGTCGTTTCTTTTGCCCATGAATTTATAATTTGGGCAGATCTCCACAGGGTCAGCTTATCTCTGCCTCATGTGGCGTCAGCTGGAGCAGTTTGACTGAAGCCTAGAAAATCCACTTCCAAGGGCTTACTCACATGGCTGGCAGTTTGGTACTCTGTTTCCTGTTGGTTGCTTAGCTGGGACTGAGGGCGGAGGCCTTAGTTCTTTTCCATGGGCCTCTCCTTGGCTCCTTCACAGCGTGGCAGCTAGGTCGTTTTTTATTATGTTAATCACCATACATTACATTATTAGTTTTTGACGTAGTGTTCAATGTGACGTAGTGTTCAATGATTCATTGTTTGCATATAACACCCAGTGCTCCATTCAGTACGTGTCCTCTTTAATACCCATCACCAGGCTAACCCATCCCCCCACCCCCTCCCCTCTAGAACCCTCAGTTTGTTTCTCAGAGTCCATCATCTCTCATGGTTCGTCTCCCCCTCCGATTCCCCCCCTTCAGTTTTCCCTTCCTGCTGCCTTCTTCTTCTTCTTCTTTTTTTTTTTTTTTAACATATAATGTATTATTTGTTTCAGAGGTACAGGTCTGTGATTCAACAGTCTTGCACAGGTCACAGCGCTCACCATAGCACATACGCTCCCCAGTGTCTGGCAGCTAGGTCTTAAGAGTGACTGTTTTAAGAGACATACAGTGGAAGTTTTCTGTTTCTTAATATGTTCCCCCAGAAACTGGCAGAGTCATTTTTGCCATATTAGTCACTAGATCTCAGATTCAAGAAGAAGGAGACACAGACTCTACTTCTCAGTGGAAAGAATATCAATGAATTTGGGCGCCGTGTTTTAAAACATCTACAGGTTGTTATAGGTCTAGACATCACATGTAGGCATGACCAAGTCAGGGAGAAGAGAGAGGTTTCTTCCTGTGTGCTTTTTTTTTTTTTTATTGGGGAGGAACACCTTTTCATTCAGCAGAATTCTCCTCGGGTTTCATTGGCCAGACAGAGGTCAGGCTACACCTGTCCCTAGCCACAGTAATAGAGAGTTACAGATGCCCTTGTCCCTAAAGAGCAGCTGGGTAGGGCCTGGAATAGATAGATAACTTCATCTACTTAACCCAGTGAATATACCATGCAAATGTAATTTTTTCCATTTGCAACAAAAAATTGTAGGAGACTGGTCTACAGAAATCTGGCTTTATCCCAGGGGCCAAACCTGTGAGCATCTTCCTTTAACATGTGGGAGGGTGAGCATGTAATCAGAATTAGAGTTCTGCCTTCAAGGAAGAATGGAGGAAGGATACCAGTTAAGTGGGAGGCCCATCGTATCTGTAACACCAAGGTTCAGGAAGTTTAAGGGCCCAAATCTAAGACTGAAACCCAGGATTTTGGATGCTTGGCCCTTTGCTAGTCTTTTAGCCAACACTGCTTCTCATGGAGATGGAGAATGTTAAGAGGTAGAAAGGATTTAAGAAGTCATCATGTCTGACTTTGTACTCTATGTAGAAATCCCTTCTTTGGTGTCCCTTAAAGGTGGTCCACCAGCCTCTGCTTGGTTATATTTAGCAGTAGAGCTCTCAGTACTCAAAAGGCACCGTTCCATTGATAAAACTTTCTTGTTAGTATGTTCTTGTATAATAAGTTAAGTGGGATCTTTCCTTTTCCCCCAGAAGACATCAGGCCCAGGAGCTAGCTGTATGTGCCACATTCAGAAAAAAAAAAAAAAGAAAAGCCACTAAGAATTGGTGAGATTCCTTTCTTCAAGATTTTCCAAGTGTGACAAACCAGCCCTGTCACAATCAACCCCAGTCCCCACCCTCAGACTCTATAAGGACATACCTGAGGGAAAGGGTAAGAGAATAGGGGCTTCCATAATATATGTGGTAAGAGGCTACTCCCTCACTTAAGCCACCTAAAGTGGGATTTCAAGATGAAGAGTGCTCACAACATGGGTATCCAAGCACTTTATTTCCTATCTTCTAAGCTGGGAACCCACAGGCCCACCCCACTGCTGTTCTCCTGAAATAGTTCAGTGTGTGTACCCTGGAGTTTGGGAGTATTCACAAGCGTAAAGACAGGCCTGATTATCATTTATAGATTTCTGAAGGTGAGAGACCTGAGGGAATAGCCTGGGGTGAGTAGAGGCCAAGGTACCATATGTCAGGAAAGGGGACAAGAGGTCTCCTTGATATCAGCTAGCTATTGTAAGTTACAGATCACCCAAGACATTTATTATTGCTCATAAGTCTACAGGTCACCCAGGCAGTTCTGGTCTGGGCCAGCCAGGCTGATCTTGGGTCACTGGGGAATGACTGATCTAGGATGACTGCACTTGGAATGGCTCACTTACAGGAGCTCTACTCCCGCAGCAGACTAGCCTGCTGGTTGCAGGGCTCTGGGAAGAGTCAAAGCATGCAGGCTGCAGAGCCTCTTGTGATGTAGGCTCAGAACTGGGACACTGTCACTTCTTCCACATTCTGTTTCCGCAGAGCACAGTTGAGAGGAGACTGTGGGGCGGAGGGGGGGGGGCGGCGGGAATAAATCCCTTTCATGCTAATACCGCACCAAGCTGACACTAAGTAGAGATTTTTCACTTGTATTATATGGAAATCAGCCTCCTTTAATCTTCAGCCTAATGGTTAGACCTGATTTTTTTCCCACTAAAGCAGCACTAACACATCCACTCTCCCTTCATGGCAGACCTCCAAATATTCACAACTATCTTGTCTCCTTTTTCTTTTCTGTTCTCCAGATCTTCCAGTCATTTCTCTAATGGAATGCTTTGTAGCTATCAAGGTTACTGTACTTGACATAAAATCTGGCTTGTCACTTTTTTTCTTAAAACATGGCATTCGTAATTGCATGGGATGTTGCAGACTTATTCCACAAAAGCTGATAACAGTGGGCCTATGTTTTATTTTATTTTATTTTTTGGCTTTACTCTGAACTCTGTGATTTTATGTGCCCAAATGTAGCTTTGGGAGGAGCTGAATGGTACAGTTGGTTTCTATGGATGGATATAAATTCTCCCAGGTTTTTTTTTTTGTTTTTTTTTTTTTTTTTTTTGGTCATACTGAGACCGGCTAAGCCAACATTTACCATTCTGTACCTGTACAGTGTATTTTTAAATATATAAAGGTAGGGCTTGATATTTTTTCTTGTTCTATTCCCTTTTCTTGGATTCACGCCCAGGGTATCAGCCTGTCGAGATCATTTTGAATCATGATGCTCTTGTGTTCCCAGTTTTGTCCTAGGTATACTCGGACGTCTTCAGTAGTTGACAAGAATGTGAGACTAGGACAGCCCCAAAGCCACAGCCTCAAGCTCCTTGATAAATGCCCTTTCGCCTGAATGGAAGTAGTGAAGAGTATGAGTACAAATTGCTTATCCAGTTGCAAATCCATCCAACTGCACTCATATTAGCATATGAGCTTTCTGTGACTTGCCCACAAGGAGGGCTTTTTTGAAGTTTCTCTGCGGTCTGCTAAAAACCACACACAGTGTCTGCACTATCCGCCCACTTATTAAGTGCAGATATTTTTTTCTTTGTACATTAACTCAAAATGTTGGTATTGTAAAATATTAAAGCATATAGACAGGATTAGGAGTAGAGAATAATATAACAAACACCCACATACCTCCTTGTGTACTTTATCAGATATTCACATGACATGTTTGCTTCAGAATTATCTTTTTTTCCTCTTTCAGAAATAACATATTAGTATAATTGGGGCACCCTGTGACCCTTGTCATGATTTCAGAATTTATCGTTCTCATGCAGGATTTATAACTTAATTGCATTTGTACTGTATCCATAAAAACCATACATTGATTTTGTAGATCTTTAATCTTTATCATGCTGCAAACATCATCTTGAAATTTGCATTTTTGCTCCACATAATTAATATTTCGAGAATCATGCATGCTGATGAATGTAGTGCTAGTTTATCTTGTATGTGTGACTTAGAAGTGTTCTGTTGCAGGCAACAATTTTCTGTAAAGGGACAGATGGTAAATACCTTAGATTTTGCAGGCCATCATGGTCTGTGTCACTTATTCTTTGTTTTTGTTTGTTTTCCCGACCCTTTAAAAATGTACAAAACATTCTTAGCTCTTGGGCTGTACAAAAATAGGACCCAGTTTGCCAACCCTTGTTCTACCGTATGAGTCTAACACTATTTTTCCATTCTCCTTTTGATTTTATATGGCCTCCTAGATCTCAGTTTCTTTTATGAAGAAGTGACAATGACTGTTTTGCCTACCTTCTTAGGGTAGGAGGACAAGGCAGATACTGGATTTGAAAGTGCTTTAAAATGTTACAGAGGCTGTTTTATTCCTTTCCTCTCTTCTCACTTCCCTTTTCTTTCTTTTCCTTCCCTCCTCCTTCCGTTTTGTTGGCCCTGAATTAAATTTCCATGAAGAGATCCGGGAGCTCATTGAGAAACCTAGATGGTCAAGACACATGAAGATCCTATGGGGCAGCTCGGGATTGGGGAGCTCTGAGCCCAAACAGTGTTATATTCTTGCTGGAGGTTTCCCCACAGCTCTGGGGCATCGGTGCTGGGAAATTCAGGGGGCATTCTCATTCTGGGCAACCTCAAAGCTGAAACACAGCTGGCACTTTGTTTAAATCCTCTGGGACTAAGGTCAGGAGCTTGGGCTCATTGCCTGTTCTATTATTGAATAGTGTAACTGAGCTGACCTCAGAGACCTTTTGTCTCTTAATTTATAAACTGCATCTATCAACACAGGCTTCATGGGATTGTTGTGAAAATTAAATAAGACAAGCAGAAAACATTGGCATGTGGTATAGGCCCTTGGTTAAGATGCTCACTATAGGTTAATTTACTATATTATTGTTTATTTATGGAGGGTCCCCTTTTAGGGAAGCTACACTAGATGACAAGTCTGCAAGGGTTATATGCCTACTTTTTTTTTTTTTGGTATAGCATTGGTAACTTTAATGGATTTTAATTTAATGAAATTTTTAACCTTATAAAAGGTGATTCAGGTGAGTTTGGATTCTGTGTTTTGGCTCCTTCTCTGGTCTTGATGCAAAACAGTGATGAATTGATTTTTCTTCATGGGAAGGTATTGCTAATGAATTTAATTTCCTTAATAGACAGCTATTCAGATTTTTAATCTCATCTTGTGTCACTTGTGCTAAGTTGTATTTTTCCAGCAATTTGTCCATTTCACCTAAGTTACTGAATTTATTGGCAAACATTAATAATACTTCCTTAATACGTTTAATGTCTGTAGTGATAGCACCTCATTTCTGATATTGGTAATTCATATTCTGTTTTTTTTTTTCCTTGATCAGCTAGGAGTTTATCAATTTTGTGATTTTTTTCAAAGAACCAGCCTTTGTATGTCTACTTTTAAAACTATCCTAAAATAAGAACTTTAGGGCGCCTGGGTGGCTCAGTCGTTAAGCGTCTGCCTTCGGCTCAGGTCATGATCCCAGGGTCCTGGGATCGAGTCCCACATCGGGCTCCCTGCTCAGCGGGAAGCCTGCTTCTCCCTCTCCCACTCCCCCTGCTTGTGTTCCTGCTCTCGCTGTGTCTGTCAAATAAATAAATAAAATCTTAAAAAATAAATAATAAAATAAAATAAGAACTTTAATTTGAGAAAAATATGCATAAATAATAGCATTCCTCATACATTACTACAAACACCTCCTTAATTAAGCACATGTTGAATAGGACTTGGCCTGGTGACAGGCATGTGAACATACTAAAGACTTTTTTAAAAAGGTGAATTGAATTCACATTTTTATTTCTCAAGTGTGACATACTCGATCCTTCCTCGTCCTCTGCTGTCAAAGATCACCCTGAGTGGGAGAAACAGGTTGGCTAAGGGCTGGAGATTTGCAGATGGGCAAGGGGAACATGTAGAAAGGGTCAAACTGGCTCCCACAGCTGTGTTATAATGTGGGTAATAGTCATTGGTATCGCTGGCCTTTTTTTTATCTCTGGATTTTTTGTTAAGGCTGACTCTGCAGTTTTTCAGCATGTAGGAGACTGAAAAAGATTTAGAGAGCCAAGCTTTATATTTCCAGAGATAAGTAGTTTTTAATGCGTGCTTCAGATTGGAAGCTAGATCTGGTATTTCTAATTGTGCTTCAAGGGACCTAAAAGTAATTTGGAATCAGTGGATAGAATGAAATAGAATTTTCTCTAGGGAAAATAATATTAAGCATAAATTTAAAGTCTCATAACTATAGTGGCATATGTTCATTGTGTTTAGGAAAAAGTAAGACAATAAATTCATGACTTCAAAACTTCGGAAAATTGGCTACTTCGAGTTGACCTTAAGGACATGCAGTTGTTACTCTCTGCTTCTGTGAACAACCACAGTTGTTCTGGTGGATGTGGACTAGGATCCAAATGTCAGGGTTAATTAAAGGAAGTGCATATGTGTGTGTGAGTAGGGCACTGGATTATCTAGGAAGAATCTAGAAAACTTGCTAATTCTTTGATTTCAAAGTTTTCTTCATTTTTAAATCTTTTAGAAGTGCATTTGAATTATTTTAGTTAATGCTTAGTAAAAAGGATAGTAATATGCTGAACAAAGAGTTGGTTAACTGATCTCTTTTAAAATAACAGTGACTGGCAGAACAAATGTGCCGTGAAACTCAGTTAAACAGTCCAAAGGAAATGGAGATTTCTGGGTGTTTGGTTTTCTGGTAAACAGAGGGCTTCCAGAAACCTATTTTGCTCATGTACTTTTCAGCCTTATATTTGTTATCCTTCTGCCTTTCTTTGGAGAAGATCCCATATGTATTAGAAACATTCTTAAAGGATTGAGGATGGTACACTGTTGGGAACATGTTTGTAGCATATGGTTTGGTAAGCGAAGAAGATATGTTATACTGGCTTGAATACACGATTTTTTATTTAATAGTAAATCTTTGTTATCACCTGACTTCAACAAATATCTATTGAACACCCACTGTGTGCCAGGCACTGTACTTGTTGCCAGGCATCAGTGAACAAAACAGGATCTGTGTTTTGGCTGAGCTTATATTCTATTAAGGGTATGAATTAGACATATTTCTCTCTTACCTAAAAGTGAGCATTGGGTAGTTGGAAAATTGGTTAAACATAGGCTCAATGAAGTTAGTGGTTATTTTAAATTTTAGCTACTAAAAATTTTTACTTGCATATGTCCAAACTCATCAAATTGTACACATTAAATATGTACCATTCTTTGTATATCAATCATACCACAATAAAACTGTAAAAGATTACTACAGCTTGTTTTCTTCTTACCCTAAGGTTGATTTAGGCGTATTGTATCGACTTTGCTCCAATATGGACGTTGCTTAAACCTCTGCTCTATGTTAGTTGTCTGTGTTTGAACTGCACAATGCTCTCATCAGCAGCCTATAACCAGATGAATTTATTTAGCCATTGCAAATCCAACAAAGAAGTGATAATGTATATATAATACTTTTCTGCATCAAAGAGCCTTCTCGGCTATATTCAGTATAGTATACATAGCTGTTATAGCAGTCTAAACAGTGGTCTCTGTGATTATATAATGGTGTATGTCAATGTATATGACAATATGAAGTCTGGAAGACTTGAGGGTGGGTTCATATCCATTGCTCCTAAATTGATTGAACTCACCTCTGAATGCACGGGGGGAGAAAATGCTCTTGTGTACCACCAAAACTTTTCATCCAGGCTTGGCTTCTCTCTGGGTGTAGGCTTCGATTTTCTTTTCTGGATTCTGTGGCCACAAGCCAGTGGAAGTTACTTAATGTTACTCAGTGTGAAGGACCTCCCCCTACTCCCTGTAAGAGTATGTTGTCAAGGCTGTGCTTGGATTCACTGGAGGATGGCAGTGCTGCTTATATAGCTTCGCAGGTTTCTTTCTAGAGCCTGTGTTTGAAGAATGCAGCACAGGACCTTCTGACTCCACATCCACATCGATGCAAAGTAGGTCTTGGTAGTACAACTTGGAATTGGGGGCCCTGAGCAGGTATAGTCACACACAGAAGAACTGAGGTCTTCTTTGCAAATTCCAAGCCATTTACTTACCCATTTTTTGTTATTTATATTCTACATATTTCTAAAGGTTTTCCTGTCATTTACAACCATAAGCACATACAAAATAAGGGCATTAAATAAGAACAGAAAAGCATCTGATGGCCAACAGACACATGAAAAAGTGCTCAACATCGCTCTGCATCAGGGAAATCCAAATCGAAACCTCCATGAGATACCACCTCACACCAGTCAGAATGGCTAAAATTAACAAGTCAGGAAACGACAGATGTTGGTGGGGATGCGGAGAAAGGGGAACCCTCCTACACTGTTGGTGGGAATGCAAGCTGGTGCGGCCACTCTGGAAAACAGTATGGAGGTTCCTCAAAAAGTTGAAAATAGAGCTACCCTACGACCCAGCAATTGCACTACTGGGTATTTACCCCAAAGATACAAATGTAGGGATCCGAAGGGGTACATGCACCCCAATGTTTATAGCAGCAATGTCCACAATAGCCAAACTATGGAAAGAGCCAAGATGTCCATCGACAGACGAATGGATAAAGAAGAGGTGATACACACACACACACACACACATACACACACACACACACACACACACACACACACACACACACTGGAATATTATGCAGCCATCAAAAATCCCCGAAATCTTGCCATTTGCAGTGACATGGATGGAACTGGAGGGTGTTACGCTGAGTGAAATAAGTCAGTCAAAGACATGTATCATATGACCTCACTGATATGAGGAATTCTTAATCTCAGGACATAAACTGAGGGTTGCTGGAGTGGTGGGGGGTGGGAGGGATGGGGTGGCTGGGTGATAGACATTGGGGAGGGTATGTGCTAGGGTGAGCGCTGTGAATTGTGCAAGACTGTTGAATCACAGATCTGTACCTCTGAAACAAATAATGCAATATATGTTAAGAAAAAAAAAGCAGGAGGGGAAGAATGAAGGGGGGGAAATCGGAGGGGGAGACGAACCATGAGAGATGATGGACTCTGAAAAACAAACTGAGAGTTCTGGAGGGGAGGGGGCTGGGGGGATGGGTTAGCCTGGTGATGGGTATTAAAGAGGGCACGTTCTGTGTGGAGCACTGGGTGTTATGCACAAACAGTGAATCATGGAACACTACATCAAAAACTAATGATGTGTGTTGATTAACATAACAAAAAAATTTAAAGAAAAAAGATGAAATATAAAAAAACATTTGAAAAGAGGGAAGGGAAGATAGATTTGGAGGAAAATTATACTGAGAATCATTGTGGGAGTTGAAAAGACTAGTGGAGGTAAGGATGTGTGTGCACATAGTTGTGTGAGTGTCTATGGCTCAAGTGTTGGCAAAGGCAGAAAATGGAAGAGATTATTTCAGCTGTGGAGGGTCAAGTGGCCGTGCCTGAATTATTTATGAAGTTCACTGTACATACATAACTGTGTTTTAAGAAGGTTTGAGGTGTCTTGCCGTAGTTAAGAAGGTGTAGCAAAATGTAGAACTTATGTCTTGGGGTTCTGAGTGTTCCTGCTACCATTCTGCTGTTAGATAACCTGATAATAGGGGCCTGCACGTGGGTCAGGTACTAAATTCCTTTGTCTGGCTATGGAGGGCAAGGCTTTGCTTTTCTGTAGCTCAACTCACTGACGCCTCTCCTCTCTGCCTGAGGCAGGGTGATAAGGAAGTTGGAAGGGCAGATAGAGGAGCCTGCCTCACTTTTTTCCCTCTCATTTGTTGTGCCTTGGGAGGCGATTCCCAGAAACCAGCTTAGTGCAGTTGAGGTCTACCCACTCCCAGGTGCCTAAGACAGCACGATTTCAGGAAGTCTTTATGTAGAGAATACTCATGTTAATAGAAAATAGGTATGGAATTTGGGCTCAGTGGAAGCAAGGAAGGATTGGACAACTCCTCAAATCCTCGGAGGGGGGGCTTTCGCCACACTCTTTGAGGCCCTGGGCAATTTCAGGGGTACCAGATTGCTGCTTCTTGCCTCCCATTGATAAAAGAGGTGAAAAGTGAAGCTAAGACCACTGCTAGGGAAATGGACCTCATTATATTTATTTAGGCAGAATTGCCTACTAGTTAAGACCAAGACTCTAGAGCAAGAGTGCTTAGGTTTGGATTTTAACTCTGCTAGTTGAGTGATTTCTGGGAAGTTATTTAGCATCTTTGTGTATCTGTTTTCTCATCTGTATAATGAAGATAATAAGAGTATTTACTTTATAGACTTGTTAGGATGAAGTGATTAGTACCTATAAAGTGTTTATACTAGTCCCTGGCATGAAGTGAAAGTACAATAATTTTTTTGAACATAGATGAGCTGAAGGAGATTTTATCATCCAGTTTCCTTAGGCAAGAAATCAAAATATTTTGGGAAGAAAAACAGCAAAATCATTCAGGATCTCTGGGGATTGTAGACAGTAATAATCACATCATGCATGCTATGAATGATGGACCATAATATTTGTTCTGACAATTCTGAGTACTAAACAGGATATAAATACATATTGAAAGTCCTCAATTTCTGATCAAACATCTGGTAAACTGGCAGATATTCAAGTGAGATTTTGGTAACAGTAAGGTCTTAATCACTAGAACTTTAAAACGTACTTTACAGCATTAGAGTGTCATTCTGGTTACGTCTGTAGAACCGGTTTTGCTAAAGTGAGCTAAGTAGGGGTTTGAACTGTGTTTTCTATTTGGCATTTTGCCAGCGTACAGAAGGAAACTATTTCTGAAACAACTTCATTGCGGTAATGAATGAGTAGTTTTTTTTGCCTTTTAAAAATGTAATCTAGGGCCACCAGGGTGGCTCAGTCGGTTGACCGTCGACCGTCGGTCTTCGGCTTGCGACATAATCCCAGGGTCCTGGGCTCAAGCCCCACGTCGGGCTCCCTGCTCAGCGGGGAGTCTGCTTCTCCTTCTCCCTCTGCCTGATGCTCCCCCTGCTTGTGCTTGCTCACTCTCTGTCAAATAAATAAATACAATCTTTAAAAAAAATTAAAAATACTGTCTAATAGACATTTATTAAGTGCCTAGTAAGTATAGTAGTAGTGCATCTAGATGTATTTAAGTAAACATTTTTATTGAAGTATAAAAGGTATACAGAAAACTGTACTCGTCATATGTGGGAAGTAAATGCGCCCATGTAGCCCTCTGTCCAGGTCAAGAAACAGAAGAGTACCTGGCACTCCCAGAAGCCTCCCTATACCCCTTCTCAATCACTTTCCCAAGCCTCCTGACCAAAGGGTAAAAAGCAGAAAACAGACTTCCAACATCACAGATTAATTTTTCCTGTTTTTAAAAAATCCATATAAACAGAATCAGGCCTAGCTTCTTTCATTCAACACTGTCTTTGTGAGAGTTATTTATGTTGTGGCTTGTGGTACAAGTTTGTTCTTTAGTGTAGTTTTGTAGCATTCCATTGTATGAATATACCACAGCGAATTGATACATTCTTCTCTTGATTAATATTTAGATTATTTCCAGATTGGGATTATTAAGAATAATGCTGCTGAAAAGATCCTAGTACTTGCCTTTTAGTATATATATATATGCAGCTCTGTTAATGCCTATCCTCAGGAGTAGAATTGCTGGGCCATAGGGAATGCCTATGTTTAGCTTTGATAGAAACTGCAAAAGTGGTTGTACCATTTTACATTCCCACCAGCAGTATGTAAGAGTTCCAATGGCCAACACTTGGTTTTAATTTTAGTAATACAGTGGGTATGTAATAGTGTCTCATTTTAGATTGAATGTGTGTTTCCTGATGACTAATGAGCTTGAGTTCCTTTTCACATCTTTAAGTGGACATTTTGGTGTGTGTGTGTGTGTGTGTGTGTGTGTGTGTGTGTGAGATTTGATTGTTCAAGTCTCTTTGCCCATTATAAAAACTGAGTTGTATTTATCCTTCTGGTCCCTGTTCAGACCTTCCTGTATCTCCATGCTTCCATGTGGGATAAATTTCATTGGGCCCAAAATATCACCTTTATTACTTTCTTTAGAGCAGGTCTGCTGGTGACAAATTCCCTCATTTTTGTTTTGTCATAAGATGTCTTTCTTTTACCTTCATCTTTAGACGTTATTTTCTTTCCACTTTGAGATGCTCATTCCTTTGTCTTCTGGCTTCCATTATTTCTGTTGAGATGCCGATGTCCTTGTTGCTTCTTTGAAGTTAATCTGTTTGTTTGCTTGATTGCTTTTTAAGGTTTTCACTTTGACTTTAGTGTTCAGCAATTTTAATATGATATGCTTAGTGTAGTTTTCATATTTATCCTACTTGGGGCTTAGTTTTTATAATTCAGCAGCTCGGGAAAATTCTTAGCCTTCAGTTCTTTAAATATTGCTTCTGACCCATTCTTTTTGTCCCTTTCCTGTAAGTCCTTTTTGTTTCTCCATTTTCTTCTGACCTGCCTTCTGCCTGGTACTAATTATCTTTATAGCTATTTGTAATCTGTTAAACCCACTTGTTGATTTTTAAATTGTACTTACTGAATTTTTCAGTTCTATATTTTTGAGTTCAGTTTTTAAAATAGTTTCCAATCTCTGATAAATTCTTCATCTTCTCATATAATTTTGTGAACATATTAATTACAGATATTTTTAAGTCTAAGTCAGATAATTCCAGTATCTAGATCTCCTGTTGGTCTGTTTTTATCATCTGTTCTCATTCTTGGATTTTGATCATTTCTTGGTTGTTGGCATGCCGACTTATTTTTAATTAAATGTCAGTTATTTGTATTTAAAAATAGAGATAATTTGAGAGTCTGGATGAATTATCTTTCTTCAGGAAGATTTAACTTTTTTTTTTTTTTTTTCTGAGAGAGAGCGCACGCGAGTGGGGTTGGGAGGTTGGCCGGGGAGGGGCAGAGGGAGAGGGAGAGAGAATCTTAAGCAGGCTTGATGCCCAATGCAGAACCCATCTCGGGGCTCAATCCCACCACCCGAGACCATGACCTGAGCCCAAATCAAGAGTCGGACTGAGCCACCCAGGCACCCCCAGGAAGATTTAACTTTTGTTTATAGCAGGTAATTGGATTAGATACAGATGAATGTGATTATTCAGTTACAACTTGAGTTGGTTAAATTCTGTACTTTAGTCTTCGTGAGGGCTGATCTACTTCTGGTCACCGATACTCCTAGCATTTAGTCTTTTGGGTTCCCACCAGAAAGCTTTGGGTGTATACCAGGACCATTATAGGGCCAGAATGTCAATATTTGCTCCCACACCCACCAGCTTTGAGATACTGCTGAAAGCTGTATTCAGAGTCTTAGTCTCTTAGTACCTGCTATCATATGGACAAATATCTTAAGAGGAAAAGCAGCTTCAGAATTTTTTCTTGGGACTTTTCTTTGAGATCTTGGCCCAAGAAGTACTCACTGCTTTGGTAGATCTCTAATGCCTTTGAATGGATATTTTTCCAGTTGTTCTTGGCAGAAATACTAGACCAAAACAAACTAATCTACCATTGCCAGCATGAAAATCCTCTTTTTGCTTTTTGGTGCCTTTTTGGTTTTTTGTTGTTGTTGTTGTTGTTGTTGTTTGTTTTTGTTTTTTTAGGGCATTAAAAAAGCATGAGAAGATAGAATTGTACTTTTTTAAAAAATGCTCATTGATGGCTCTGGGTAAGGCTAATATATTGATTCTTAAATTAATCTGTGCAGATCTGGCCTTTGAATTTTGTCAAGCTTTTTGGGATACATATGGGACAGTGTGAAATCTCTTATGAGTTTGTTTTACAGTTAGTAATGAAAAGCAACTAGGGAAGATAGACAGGTGACCAATAAGCACATGAAAAGATGCTTGGCATCATTAGTCATCAGGAAAATGTAAATCAAAATCACAATGAGATACTACTTCACACCCACTAGGATGGCTAGAATCAAAAAGTTAATAAAAATTCAAGTCAATAATAATAATAAACATTGGCAAGGATGTAGAGAAATTGGAACCCTCATACACCTGCATACGTATAAAATGGTGCAGTTGCTTTGGAAAACAGTGTGGCAGTTCCTCAAATGATTTGATATAAAGTTATCCTATGACCCAGCATATATGATAGACTGAAGAGAACATACTTGTACGTGAATGTTCATAACAGCACTACTCATAGTAACCAGAAATGATGCAAATTTACATCAATTGATGAATGAATTTAAAAAATGTAGTATATCCAGGGCGCCTGGGTGGCTCAGTTGGTTAAGCGACTGCCTTCGGCTCAGGTCATGATCCTGGAGTCCCGGGATTGAGTCCCGCATCGGGCTCAGATTCCCTGCTCAGCAGGGAATCTGCTTCTCCCTCTGACCCTCTTCCCGCTCATGCTCTCTATCTCTCATTCTCTCTCTCTCTCAAATAAATAAATAAAAATCTTTAATAAAAAAAATGTATATCCATACAATGGAATATCATTTAACCATAAAAATGAAGGACTGATACATGCTACCGTATAGATGAACTTTGAAAACATTATGCTCAGTGAAAGAAACCAGTCACAAAATACACATATGATTTCATTCACATGGAAGTCCAAAATTGGGAAATCTAAAGAGACAGAAAGTAGATTAGTGGTTGCTTAGGGCCGAGTAGCGGAGGGGGTTGGAGAAATGGTAGCTAATGGGCATCGGGTTTCTTTTTGAAGTGATAAAAATGTACTAAAATTGACTCTGGTGGCCTTTCTCTCTCCCGGCCATTTTGGCGGCTGCTTTTGGTTGGGGCCGTCCCGCATTTAAGGCAGGAAGATGGTGGCTGCAAAGAAGACAAAAAGTCGCTGGAGTCGATCAACTCAAGGCTCCAGCTTGTTATGAAAAGTGGAAAGTACATGCTGGGGTACAAGCAGACTCTGAAAATGATCAGACATGGCAAAGCGAAACTGGTCCTCCTTGCCAACAACTGCCCAGCCTTGAGGAAATCTGAAATAGAATACTACACCATGTTGGCCAAAACTGGTGTTCATCACTACAGTGGCAGTAATGTTGAATTGGGCACAGCGTGTGGGAAATACTACAGAGTACGCACACTGGCTGTCATTGATCCAGGTGATTCTGATATCATTCGAAACATGCCAGAACAGACTGGTGAAAAGTAAATCACGCAAAATTTTTCTTTAATAAATCTGGCCACAGCTTGTTTAAAAAAAAATTTTTGACTCTGGTGATGGTTGCACATATTTGTGAATCGACTTTAAAAAAAACCCACCGAATTGTACACTTTAGATTGTGAGTTGTATGGTGTGTGAATTATATCTCAATAAAGCCATTAAAATAAAGAACCAAAGCAGTATTTGTAGTAGCAGCTAGGGAGGGCGGGTGGCAGATGCGGATGCTCATGGTGATGATGAGCTTTCTCATTCTCAACCTCTTTATTGACAGTTTGTTAACCAGTTATCAGGGCCTGGGGTGGAATTAGGGCAGCACACTAGAAAAATAATAAAGTAGAACACTGGGTTCTAGAATAAGTGGTCAGCGATCGCTCCCGGGAGTAAGCTGTGGAATCCTACAAGAACAGTGATCTAGATAAGTGGCCAGGAAAACCCAACACTGCCAAGATCATCCAGAATGGTCTTGCTTCTGGTTGGGCCCCCACATGCTGAAGCAGTGCTTAGCTTCCTTAGTTATGCCTGTGGTCAGAGAATATTGTACTGTTCCTACATCTCCCTGTTTTGCAGGCCTCTCATGTACCTCAAAGGGAGTTTTTTTTTAGAATGTAGACTTGAATCTCAAAGACATTTTCTAATTTGGATCCAACCTCAGGAAATATTGGGAACAGGTGCAACTTCTTGTTTGAGAAAGGCACATGGAAGCAGATGTATTTGCATAGGAAGCTCATAAGCACAGAAATCACCCTCTGGTAAGGGGCTTTGAGAGTTCTCATTGCTCACTTCAATTTTAAGTCCGTGAGAGATCTGGAGCTTAAATTCCTTATCCAGTGCTGAAAAAAGGCTGTTCACAAGTGCAATTTTTTAATTCATTTATTCATTCATTCATTCAGCATACATGTATCAATTACCTGCTTTGTGCCAGTCACTGTGCTAGGTGCTGGTGATAAAAATCTGTATGAAACAGTGGCTACAGCTAGGAGATCGCGCCAAATCCAAGATATCAAGTGATGAAATAAAGGTCTGCATAGGTGGCTGGCTATGAGATCTCAATAAAGGGACAGTTAATTGGGCTCGGAAGAGTCTTGGAAGCATTTAGCACGACTGAATGAATGTAGTCGAATAAAGGCTAAGGAAAAGCATCATTGATGAGTTAACCCTTTAACTGAACCTTGAAGAACAAGTAGGGTTTATCCAGGCAAAGAGAAAAGGAAGAGTGGTGGCAGAGAAAGAAATGAATTAGGACACTGTGGCAAGAACCACATGAGAGTTAGCTAGTGACAGAAGCAGAAAGGCAAGAGGAAAAGAACTTAGGACTGTACTTCTCAAACTGTAATGGTCATACAGATCACCTTGAAAATCCTGTTAAGATACAGATTCTGGGGGCACCTGGGTGGCTCAGTCGTTGAGCGTCTGCCTTCGGCTCAGGTCATGATCCCAGGGTCCTGGGATCGAGCCCCGCATCGGGCTCCCTGCTCTGCCGGAAGCCTGCTTCTCCCTCTCCCACTCCCCCTGCTTGTGTTCCCTCTCTCGCTGTGTCTCTTTCTGTCAAATAGATAAATAAAATAAAATACAGATTCTGATGGACTGGGTCTGAGGCAGAGCACGTCTAACCAATTCCCGGTCAGTGTCCGTGCTGCTGGTCCATGAGCCATGCAGAGCAAGTTTAGAGATCTACTTGGCTGTGATGGGAGAGGAAGGGGAAAAGTCCTACTAAACACATATTTTTCTGGATAGGGTGATCCGGGGTGATGGTGTCAGGGGCTGTTAGAGGAAACATCAGAGGAGTTTTCAGGAAAATAAGTTTTGTTCTGTTTGTGGTGCTGTTTTGTTGTTGTTTGTTTTGTTTTGAGGCACCTACAAGATATCTAGGAAGCGAAATCTAGTAGGAGACCGTGTAACCATGGTTCCAGAGTGGAAGAAAAAGATGTGCCTATGAATGAAGTTGAGGAGAGGCTGCAAGGAAAGCCAGGGGATGATTAGGAGCAAACAGTGTGATCTCTTCTACAGGAAAAGTTTCAGGAAGGTGCGAGTGAGCAACATCCCATGTTACAGAGAGATCAGGAAGGAGCCAGACCAGAATCCAGACTGCAAGCAGTTGAGGATTAAAGAGTGAGTGTTTTGATTAGAGATAACTCAAGAGGATTGACTGAAAAGTGTCAAGGAGATTGGAGTAGTAGACAGAAGTTCAGGGTGAAGGAGGGGTCCTTCCTCTCTCTTTCCCGTACCCTCCCCTCCCTTCCCTTCTCCCTTCCTTCCTTTTAGCATTATTATTATAGCAATTTTGCAACAGGCAAAAAGATTGAGAAGATATTATAATGACTCTCCCGTATCCATCACACATCTTCCACAATTATGTCGGTTTTTGCAAGTGAAGGATGGTTTTTTAGATGCAGCTGACTTAGGCATATTTGTACACTGAACGAACAGAGCTGAGAGAGGGAGCAGCTGCAACTTGAGAAGAGAAAGATGGTAATTGATGGAGCAAGGCTTTTGAGAAGGAAGCAAGTGGTGGAGTGCAGTACAGCAGATCCTGGCTCCAGATAGTAAGGAAAGCACTTTGCAGCTAATGAGTTGAAAGAAGAAGAGGTAAAAAGTACTGCCCTTCAGAAATCTGGTTAAAAGGGCGCTTGGGTGGCTCAGTCATTGGGCATCTGCCTCCGGCTCAGGTCATGATCCCGGGGTCCTAGGATCGAGCCCTGCATCTGGCTCCCTGCTCAGCAGGCAGCCTGCTTCTCCCTCTCCCTGCTGCTCTCCCTGCTTGTGCTCTTGCTCTCTTTCTGGCAAATAAATAACTAAAATCTTAAAAAAAAAAAATCTGGTTAAAATTCCGATTTTCAGAAGCTTCCTGTGCTAACCCCTTCAGTTGCCCTCTGCCACCGTACTCCACATTCCTTCCATGTGTGCTGGTTCCTTCCTTGAAGCCATTCACTAAATTTTTGGGAAATATCTATTCCACCTAAACATTTGGTAAGTTTAGTCGTTTTATTTGAAGATCCAGTGTCCATGGAGAGTAGACACATCACAGAGAACAGCCATTTACCGTCTTCCACCTGGGGAGCAGCCTCTGTTACCTCTCCAAAGCAACAGAGAAACCGTTCCCCTTCTCCTACATATAGAATTCCCCTCCTAAGAGGAATCTCGAGGAATAAAATATTCATCATCACTTAACATAGGGATTCAGTTTTGATGTCAAGTCAGGAAATTAGTAAATTCATGCCTAATAAGAATTTGTTTCTCTGTGAAATAGGAAAAGAGTTCATTTGGAAGGTGATTTGGCGGGAATTGAGTGGGAAGAAGCTTTATAAGTGTGGTAAGAGTTTGGAAAAGTGCCAAAGCCTTCTATTCAGCTTTACCTAAGGGGATGTCTTGCCTTCTAATAAAAGATGAGAGCAGCACAATGCCCCGCCCCCCCATAGAAAATGAGAATAGGATTATTAGGGGAAGTGAGACTTCTCTGAAGTGCCACTTAAATGGGCAAGACTGCCAACGGATCCCCTTCTGTGTTGATTGTTGGAGGATAAGGTTGGCAAGTGGCATCAGGGAACTTTTCTCCATTTAAGTCTGAATAAGTAGGTATTTGCATGAGTGTACGAGCTTCTTGTCTTCCAAGTGCATCTCTCTTCTTGGACCCCTTTCTATCTGTGACATTTGGCAGTGAGCACCCAACAGTGGGAGTGACGGTCGAAGTCAGTGATTTTACGACAATTTCTTTGCATTCTCAGAGGGCTTCAGTGGGTAGTTGCCACTGAGCACCAATTGGGTAATCATTGGCTCATTCTCTTCATAGAGAAATAAATGCAATTTGGAAATAATTGACCTAACAAGAGAGAAACGGGTAAATGCTTAAAAAATTGTTTGGGTCATTGCACTGTTAAAAGTAATAAATAATTTGAAGTACCAAAAATATAACAATATAAATACTGTGTGTGTACGAAGGCACGATTGACATTTTAATTACTTAGGCTTAGCTCATCTTCTGCTTATGAAGCATTTTTCTTATAGTGGGAAGAACCAAAGGACTAAAAGAAAAGGATTCAATGTTAGATCCTTAGAGTGTAGAAATTTGTAAAAATACAAAATATATAAAACATATAAACATACATCACCGATATGTACTGCTTTACAAGGCTCCGCTGAGTTAGCGCCTCAGGAAAAATAATTCAGTCCAATTGCTGCCCAGTCTACTCCTGTGATAGTGTTTCTATCTTTTAAATTTGATTAGTAGATGACAGCCTTTCCAGTGAATGAATTTGATGCTTTAAATCAGTGCCAAAAGACTATGAAAAAAGTCAATGCTTTGAATAAAATTGAGCTTCTCCCAGGCAGATAAGTACCAAGGCCTCAGAGCTTTTATGTCCACCCAATATAGGTGTTTTTTCCATTGATTTAGAACTTAAATAAGGATAAAACCCTTTATTGCCATGTGTTTAAAATTATACATTTAGGGTAGAGACAATTATGTTATATGGACATTGCACCTTATAAAGCAGACATGGAAGGTATTATCATCATAATTTTATGGGTGAGAAAACAGAACCCAAAGAGATCATCATTTCCCTAGTGTGGCCTGGCGGGATAAGACTAAAACCAGAGCCAGACACTTGGTTCCTAACCCCAAGCCCTGCCTCCGGTCTCTCCTTGCTCCAGTATTTGGAGGTGGTGCTGGCCTGTCGTAAGGGATTATATTTCAGTTTCGACCACACAGTTTGTGTTCATAGCTTGGTGGCACATTTCTGAGATAGTAGCTTCCAGCCACAGTGTCGTGCTCTCGAACACGGTACCATGTCCCATTTATTTATTTTTTTTTTAAGATTTTATTTATCTGCGAGAGAGAGAGAGAAAGCATGAGCAGGGGGAGGGGCATTGGGAGAGGGAGAAGCAGGCTCCCTGCTCAGCAGGGAGCCTGACTCAGGGGTGATCCCAGGACCCTGAGATCATGACCTGAGCCGAAGGCAGACACTTCACCGACTAAGCCACCCAGGCACCGCACCATGCCCCATTTAAATGAGCTATATTTTGCCCCCTGCCATGCCAAACTTCTGCTTGGTATAAATTGGATAAACCCATTAGCCATAGGTCGTTTTAAGAAATAAGCAGCTCGAGTTGAGACTTCTTGAAACACTAAGGCCTTTCAGCCCAAGACAAGATTCTCAGTAATGGTGAGCTTCCCGTTTCTTCAGCAATCTGCAGTTATAGTCTTAAATGTAACTGAAGAGTAAAGAAAAGTGAGCATTCTATAGTCGGGATATAAATTGCAAAGGTCGCGCAGATATAGAGGAACTCACTGAGCAATTGATTATTGAGACCTTTCTGTTTGTGTACCTACTGCTGGTGTATGTTGAGAGGCACCGAGACAGAACGTCAGACTTGGTCATTCTTGACTCCTCGGGAGCTTATCCGCCAAGTGAGGAAACAGAGCACACCACATAAAGGACCTTACATATTCCGACAGAGCGAGATGGCGTTAGAAAGGCATTTCAGTTTGAGTTGACCCTGAGACAAGGCTTTGAGTGCATGTGTTTTTGGAGGAGGGTGCAAGGAGCACAGGAGCAGGGACTAAGACAAGGCAGGCAAGGCAGCCAACAAAGGGAGCGTGATTAGACAGCTGTCACCACAGGTGACCGGAAAGTAGCCCTGTGAGGAGACACTGGTAAATAGGAGAGGACACAGGCCTCAGAGTTACGCTACCCAAGGCGTGGGGGAGCCGGGTTAGTTCTGTTCCAGCTCTTAGCAGGGCTGGACCTGAGTATGGAGGGCTCTCCCAGGGGCACGGATTCCCTGGCCCGTAAGCCTCCCTGGCCCCTGGGCAGAGCAGCCTTGTGCAGCCCTGGAAGAAACCCTGAGGCACAGTGAGCGGGTACGGACCACCGGAAGTCGGCCTGTGAACATAAGAGAGAGGGGTCCAAGGAGTAGGGGCAAGGAAGTGTCTGCAAGGGTAGGATTCTTGGCGAGGTGAGACTCGACAGTGCTCTTTCTCTCCTCTCCCCAGGTCTCTTCATGGTCCTATCCCTGTTGTCCATTGTGTACGGAGCCTTGCGCTGCAATATCCTAGCCATCAAGATCAAGTATGATGAATACGATGTCAAAGTGAAGCCTCTGGCCTATGTGTGTATCTTCCTCTGGAGGAGCTTCGAGATTGCCACTCGAGTCATTGTCCTGGTCCTCTTTACCTCCGTCCTGAAGGCCTGGGTGGTAATAGTTGTACTCATCAACTTCTTCAGCTTCTTCCTCTATCCCTGGATCCTCTTCTGGTGCAGTGGCTCCCCATTCCCGGAGAACATCGAGAAGGCCCTCAGTCGGGTGGGCACCACCATTGTGCTGTGCTTCCTCACCTTACTCTATGCCGGGATCAATATGTTCTGCTGGTCAGCTGTGCAGCTGAAAATCAACAACCCTGACCTCATCAGCAAGTCCCAGAACTGGTACCGGCTCCTGGTGTACTACATGCTGAGATTCATTGAGAACGCCTTCCTCCTCCTCATGTGGTATCTTTACAAGACCGACATCTATATGTATGTGTGTGCTCCTCTGTTGATTCTGCAGTTGCTCATTGGGTACTGCACAGCCATCCTGTTCATGCTGGTGTTCTATCAGTTCTTCCACCCTTGCAAAAAGCTCTTTTCTTCCAGTGTTTCCGAAGGCTTTCAAGAGTGGCTAAAGTGTGTTTGCTGTGACTGTAGGCAGCAGAAATCCCGTGAATCTGTAGGCAAGACGGATCTAAGGTCAACCGGAGACAGGGATGAGACACCTTCTAGCAGTAAAATAAGTTCTATGCCCAGCCAGATTTTGAATACTGATGAGCTCTGCTCTGCTTAATAGGACCTGAGTCTCTCGAGGTTCAGACATAACTGTTTTCTGGGTTGATCCTTGTTCTTTCTACAAGTGATGGGCCCTGCGCAGTTAACAAGAGAGGGAAGTTAGCTCTCAACTCCTTGTGAGTTGCTCCCCTATAGAGAGCTCTTGGGCATGTGGGAACTATGGAGAGAAGCCAAGGAAACCCCTGAGCGTTGGAGGGGCAGCCTAAGGTACCGCCATTTGTAGTTGACCTTGTTCTCCCAGGCATTACTGGCCTTCTCACTGACAAGGTCCCCATGCTATCTGAGTTGGGCTGGTTAGATCCATCAGGTAGAGTGAGGACAGGAGCTTTCTTGTTTTCTAGGTTTTTTTGAACTGCTGGTGTAGGTAGCCCCTTGTCTTATTTTCCCTGAGCATAGCTTTCATCCAAGAGCTGTCCTCATGACCACAGAAGGTTACTGGGGTTTTGTCATCAGCAATATCATTCCTGTCAGAGTTGTCAGAGAGGGCTGTTCAAGTTTGCTTTTTGAATATACAGATGTTCCATTTTCTCTCATTAGGGCTCTTTGTACATAACCAGCCATAGCCACCTTGGCCTGCTATCTCTGACTGATTGATTCAAAAGTCTAGACTTGGAGACGTTATTCCCAGGGATCCATGGATGCAAAATTGAATTCTGAATCTGGCTATAGAAGCGCTAGAATGTTAAGAAAGTTGTATTCCTTCAATGTGTTCAAGAAATTCTAGATTAAGAAGGTTGTTAAAACATCAGAATGATGTAGGCTTTTATAAGCAGAAATCTTACCTTCTCGGGATGGTTGAAGATAAATGAATCTGCTGGAAGGTAGGTTTAAAGCTCTTCAAGGTTCAGTCCCATCCTACAATTCTGGGAAAGTTCTAGTTGAATTTGCTAGGATTTGCCTTCTTAACAAAGAAGAAAATAAAACCCATAGCCTTCTCTTCCCCCTCTTCTTCCTTGCCTGTCAGAAAAGTTTTAGACAAGAGGTACACTGGTTAACTTAAGTTTTTCTAGAAAACTCCTTAGAAATCTCTCACCAGGCGTGACTGTGTAGGGCATTTTACTTTTTTTTTTTATTTGAAGGAAAAGGCTCTCCTCTCCCAAGTTAGATATTGACGTCAGAAACTTTTAAATTATACAAAGAGATGAAATGACCAGAGGATTTTAGTCTTTAACTGAATGTATTTTGACTTGGCATGATTGTGAGTTTTTGGAATGATATCTCCAGTTTTATGCTCCTATGCTCTCCTGTCTCCAGTGTAATTTCTCCTTTAATCTGGAACCGTATTTGTTTCATAAAAGGATTGTGTAGCATACTCTCAGTTGTCTCGGGAAAATGCCTGGATCTAGTGCCATTGTGTCTACCATAAAAACCTTGATAATGAAATACCTGGAAACAGGCGACCTGTCACTGACTAGGCTGGACATTGCAGGGCAGTCAGGGTTGATGGTCTAAGGACCCCTAATGGCTGGACTTTCTGACCCACCCAGCTTCTAATAGGCAGTCTGTCAGGAGACAGGTTACACATGGTGAGTTTGAGCAGGAATCGTGGTCTGAATTAAACAGGGATGGAGGGACGGATACATCCAACCTTGGCTTGGAAGCCTGTCTCAAGAACCGTTACAAAATCGGAGCCTTCAAATGCATTTTAAAATCATTTCAATGTAGAAGATAGCTAAGCATCTTAAATGACCCCAGACCAGACTAACAGTGATGGTCTGTCAGGCTCCCATAACCCAATTATAAGGCACATTTATAAGGACAAAGAGGTTTGCTAACTAAATTGGACATTTTGTCATCTTTAACCCTTGCTAGACAGATAGCCCTGCTCTGGGGCTATGTGTGTCCATTCACTTTGAGGGAGAGAAACCACTGGTGTTTTTCTGTATGGTAAAAATTTAAGTCATAGTGAACTGAGAATTTTTGTTTTAAAATTATTTATATTATACCTCTGAAATGATAAAGTGATAGTTCAGACTGCAGAGCTAGGTTGCCCTAAAGACAAACAAGCAAGTTCCCTCATGTGTTGAGAGTTAAAATGTTTCTCATTATAATTCCAATTTTTAAAACTCTCAGAGCTTTGTCTAATTAATTGCATGCCATAACTTGTCATGACAACTGCTCGAACTGAATCGTGATTATTTAGCTGAACGGAGGTGAAGTATTTCATCAAAATATATTGAAATAAGATCATCAAACACATTTAGGCTTTGTCTCTTCATTCCTAGAGACAGCACAGTGTAGAGATTGGCACCTCCCCGTGTAGCCCCACAAGTTAGTTAATTGTTGTATGCCTCAGTTTCTTCACCCACCAAATTTGGATGATATACTTGCCCAGCCTACCTCACAAGGTTGTTGGTTGAAAGATCAAGGTAAATAATAGATGTGCAAATGCTGTGAAAATATTTTAAAGTGCCATGCATATTTAAGGAGTTGTTAGTATAGTTATTCAAGTCCAGAAACAGGTTGTTACTATGTTTTTACTGTTAGAAAAGAAACAAGCAGTGTCATCCACATGAGTGTCTTGAGTGAATACGTTGGGCATGTGTAAATGGTCTTTATTCTTGGAGAGAACTCAGCACTTGCCCTTTCTCTTGCCGTTAGTTGCTTACAGATATTAGCACCCAAACACATGGTACTTGGAGGAAGAAAACCCACTGGCATCTGAGAAATCGCTTTTGGTGATCATGAGTTGATCATTTTTGTATCTTGCATCTTTCATTCAGGACACAGTAGCTAGTGTCTTTTGACAGTTGTGCTTTACAAGTTGAATGCCTGATCCTGGTAGACTTTAATTGAATGTGGGTTTAATCTTTTCAGCCTTGTAAATGGGAAAATAAATACTAAAAGTGTCAAATACAGCATTTCCTTGGAAACCACCTTAGAACATTAGTGCTGTGGTTATGAGTGTGATGTGTCAGTACTTCTCAGTCAATAAACTGTGGATGTGAGCTTTTGCAGGCTGCTTCTATGCAGCCATTGACTCTAATAAATACTGTTTATGTTTCTTCATATAATAAATTAATTTTTCAATTTCCCCTTGTGTTTCATTCCTTATACAGTCCTTTCCTGGCTTCTTGATGTCAGGGACTATTTAAAAAAAAAACAGAAATTTGAAAATGGTTTCATTGTGATTAATTATGGTTTTGTAACCTCACCTGGAAATTCCTTCTGTAGGATGAGAAATTTGAGACTGCTAGGATTGTGACTTGCAAGACACCGACAGTTCATGGAATTTTCTGTTTTATAAGCATTTATTCCATTTGTTGAAGCCGCACTGCTGGATACTAAGATTCTGCTCAGCTGTCTGTTGATTGCTGTGTGTGATACCAAAAAAAGAGAGGCAATACAACTCTCTTCTAGACAAACATAAATGGTGTACTGAATCAGATATTAACATGAGTAATCGTATGTAAATGACAATCCATTTACAAACTATCCATTGATAGTTTTGGAAGAAAAACTATCAGTTACTAAAGGGGTCATTTCAGGGCATGAGACAGATGTGGATTGTTGGAGTAATTCCTTTTCTTCTGAAGATGGCCTTGCAATTTGGAAAGACTTAGCTGTAGGATAAGTCTTTTTCAAAGAGAGCTCTTGGCATTCAGTCAACCCCTTGAGAAAAGTGAATGTCAACAAATATAGTGTTTGAGTAGGTCAACCTAAAATTACTTCGTTTGGTATTTGTAAATGTTTCATTTTGAAATAAGTTCAAACTAATAGAAAAGCCTCAAGAACACTGCAAGGGATTCCTTTGTATCTTGCACCTAGGTCC
The DNA here is from genome assembly GCF_003265705.2 of Callorhinus ursinus. Taxonomy (NCBI): domain Eukaryota; kingdom Metazoa; phylum Chordata; class Mammalia; order Carnivora; family Otariidae; genus Callorhinus; species Callorhinus ursinus. The sequence goes on along the minus strand of NW_027397078.1, from coordinate 11,252,425 downwards.
ACCTATTAACATCTTGCTGTGTTTGCTTTGTCATTCTCGCTTTGTCTCTTTCGCCTGCTATTCTGAAATATTTCAATGTGTGTTTCCTAAGAGCAAAGGCATAGTACAGTGACCGAATTTGGGAAATTTAACACGGACACAATACTAGTTATCTCATCTGGCGTCCACAGTCCATTTGACAGTGGTGCCAGTCACTTCATTTGTTTTCGCAACGCTTCCCCAACTATGAGAATCTACGCAGCCCTCTTCTCAGAGGGTGTCTTTATTTAAAGTTATGAGTACGTTTTAACTTCCCTGTGAACACTGGGGCATGTTACCGGTACTGATGAACAGCTTAAAACCGTACATTTGGGACGCTTACTGGTAAACTGGGTAGTTTTTTCAGGGATGTATATTTTAGGCATCAAGATTTGCTGCTTAATACGTGAGCCTGTAGTTTACTCCCTCCCCCCTCTCCCCCACCTTGATAGTTCTGTTTTACAGTGTTTAGGCCCACGTTTGTAAAGATTATGAAGGAGATGAGGGAAATATATGTTATTTCTCTATGGCCATATTTCTCTGGGTGCTCCTCTTCCAGGAGAGTATATTCTCTCTGCATAGCTTTCCAAATGGGAAGGAGCTCAGAAATGTCAACTCTATATACTGTAATTAAATGGGTAATATTTTGAGCCTTCCCCCGCCCCAGGAAAAGGTACTTCATAACAGCAGAGATGGTTTGCCTCCTCCCAAGGAGAGGGTCATCCAGTTAGATCTTGAGATCCTGCCTGTGCTTCTGCTCCCTCCCTGCCTCCCATCCTGAATTAATTCTTTCTGAATGATGGGTTCCTGACTGAAACCTGATTAGCCTGCTTCCTAGAGCCCTGGGAATATCACCCTCCTTAGACATCCGCATTATGCATACTGGTTTCATTTCTTATCGGTCAGCTTCCTCTCTTAATTACCTACACTGTACAGTTCATGTGGCAGGTTTTCAGGAGCAATAACACTCAAGAAACAAAACAGGATTTAGAAAGTCTATTTTGGAGTGGTGCTGTAAGACCATCCCTGCCAGTACCCCAGTGCAGAGGAGAATGATTCCCTGGTGTCACCTTCTTCTAACGAGGTGACTGTAAGCCGAGTGGCAGAATTTTTTAGAGCAATGGTGCCCAGCTGTAGGGCTGCTGACCTCCAAGAATTGGGCAGGCATTGCCCTCCTCTACACTAACAAGAGATGTTTGCAGGCTAACTAGAGATATCTGGCACACACTTGTGCAGTCAATTTCCAAACCGATGGGAATGCTGTTGGGAGTGATAGAACAGGACTGATTAAATGTGTTGCTGCATTTAAAGTAACTTTGTCATCATCCCCCCAGCCACTACCATGAACAGGTATTAAAAATTCAACTACTCTCGTGTGGGAGGTGACCTTAAAAGACCTCCTTTGTAACTAGAAATATCAGGAATTACTACCCTTGGAAGTTGTTTGTTTTTTGTTTGTTTTTGGTTTTTGTGTTTTGTTTTTGTTTTTTTTGCTCTGCTGGAATATTGTTCTCAAGCATACTTATCATATACTCTTTTCTTTTGGAAATGAAGGTTGTTCACATGCAAATCACTTGACTTCTCTCATTTGCAGCTCGATTCAAGAGATGAGAAAATATTTTTAGTTTTTTAAAATGTAACGTGAATGTTCTACCTTCGCAAAGTAAATTATCCACCTTCACACAAAGTATGTCATCAAGGTGAAATGTTTTTACACTTTCAAAGCACTAATAAATGTATATGTTAGCAGAATAACCATCACAATAATGAAGTGATTTCTGTGCATTCTTCACTTCACCTCCCAAGTCACCCCCTTGGACTTACTAGGAATTATATAGCAAGGTACCTTTAGCTACAATTTGTAGAACACCCGATTAAAAGTGGTTTTTTAAACAATAGGATTGTGTTACCTGACCTAACAAGAAGTTTGGAGAGAGGTGGTTCTAGATTCCAATGGGCCAAAGAGCCTCAGGCCCCAGAGGCTTTCCTGCTTCCTTTCCACTGTCTCCAACCTGTCACTTCACCTTCATGCTTGCCTCCTTGTAATTACAAGGTGGCAACCTGAGTCCCAGGCATCACGTATACACAACCGAGTCCAAAATTAGAAAGGGGATTTCCCTTTGGGCAGCTCTATTACTTCTGGAGAAAAAACTTTCTTAGAAGCCCCCCAGCACCTACAGCAGATCTTCCCGTTTCTTCCTGGCTTGGGTTGAGTCACATCCCCACCTCTAAAGCTGTCTCCGGCAAGGAGAATGCAATTGCCATGCTTTCCCACGACTGTGCAGCGTTCACTCCCGGGGACTGGCAAAGGGGCCACCATCCATTAGCTTATGGGAGGACGAATACCCACAGTGTTTCCTGAGAGAAGCAAGGAAGAGATTTTATTATCTCCCCGAACTCTGATGCAGAACTTTAGTTAGCTGGTCTGACACATCTGGAAGGATCCTTTTCCCCACATTAGAAAGGTTTAAGTAGCTTAAATGTTTAACCGCAGGCTATAAGACTTCCCCTATGTATTTCCTCTCACTGCCAATACTCAACTCTTGGAATTACAAAGACCAACGGGCCAAAATGCTCAATCACCTGTTCCAGAGGGCACATCTTTCACCTGTAAAGGATTTCATGTGGACTAATCCTGGCCCTGAAATCTGACCAATTGGCTCTGGACATCTTGAATTACGGAGAGGGTCCCAGGAGTTGCAAAAGGAGGCAAGAGTGATCTTCAGCCTCTGGGGTGACATATCTCTAGTACCGTGCGTTACAGGGCAGGGGGGAAAAAAGATCCTAATTCTTCTGCCTGAATGTTGACATCACTTTTTAGGTCTTGGAACTCCTTGGGATTGCTTTACCTTCGTCTCCCATCTGAATTCATTCTCTGCTTCCTCTGGAGAACTGATTCTGAAGGAAAGGGATAAGCAAGGTTTCTATTAGGTCCCAAAGAACTAGTAAGGCAAGGTGGGACTCTGTACCGGACAGGGCTACCTGGGATTATGGGAGGAAACAAACATTACGTTCTCAGGGCCCTGATATCATTGACAGATTTCCAAAGGGAAATAAACTTTATGCTAAAATATCATCTCCTTAGATAGCACTCTGATTCGGCATCCTATATTAGTGAATGCCATGATGTCTAAACCAGCACTGACCGGTATTAGCAGCCACTAGCTATGTGTAACTACTGAGCACTGGAAATGTTCCTAGTCTAAATTGAGATTTGTCATAAGTGTAAGACCCATCAGATTTCCCAGACTTAGTATAAAGAAGAATGGAAAATATCTTATTAATAATTTTTATATTTTGTTACATGCTGAAATGATAATATTTTCGGACATATTGGGCTAAATAAAATGGCTTAAAATTGATTTCATCTCTTTCTAGTTACTTTTTAGATGTGTCTGTTATAAAATTTTAAATGTCATATGTGGCTGGCACTTGTGGTTTGTGTTATATGTGGACATTTGGACAGATACATTTAAGACCTGCTTTTCTATGAAGAATGCTAAGTACACCAGAAAAATGCCAGAGCAGCCAGGTCTGCTCCTTGGATGGCATTTTCCTCCCCTTGTGTGAGGAAAACTGTATTTACAGTAAGAACACGTACTCCTCACTATTATTTCTGTATTCAAAGAGAGTGCCCTGAGCAATGGGGAAAATGTTATTCTATATAGCGGTTCTCAAACTTGGCTGTCCGTTAGCATCACCTGAGGGGGAGGGCTTTTAAAAATTCCGAAGTCAGGCTACACCCAGACTAATTAAATGGTAATGTCTGAGAGTGGGACCCAGATATCAGGGTTTTTTTTTCCCCCCATTCCCCAGGCGATTACAATGTACCTGGGCTCTCCAGTATTCCAGAAATCTTGCTTCATAAGCAGAGGTAGGTGTCTGGGGCTTAAACAAGTGAATCTTTCATCAGATATATGTGTCTAAAGGTAGCAAAATCACTGATTTCCCCACACTGTGCTCAGATGTCCAAATAAAATGTATCTTTTTAATAGAATGCATCTGAACTTCCTCATGATTCCCAATCCCCATTTGGCGTGTGGGCGCGCACGCGCGCGCACACACACACACACACACACACACACACACACACACACACATACACAGGACCCACAAGACCTTGCTAAGCTTGGCTTCTCTGCTAAAGTCTCTTTGAACTAACTGGACATGTTAGACTCAAAATGCTCTGTCTTTCAGAATGCCTGCCCTGCCCTCCTCATTTCCTAAGATGGCAGCACCCAAGTCTGTGGGAGAGAGACTGTGTGATTTCACAGGCAGAGAACCTGTGGCCTGAGGCTGGTCTTGAGGCCAGGTCAGGCCAGTGTTGGCTCACATCTGGGTCCTACACATTCTGTTGGAGTCTGCTGCTGAGGTCTGCAGGTTGGTGGGGGACCTGTTCTCTGTCTGCTTCCTAAGCCTTCCTTGACTCGCTGTGAGCTGCAGACCCGAGCCCATACCGTTCCCTCCTTTAGGCCCGGAGATTGGGCTGTTCCCCACACGGAAGAGGGCATATGGAAGGCTTTTGGCCTCAGCCTCACGTCCTACCTAAATCCCTATAGCCACACCAGAGGGCTAGTCCCTGTCCTCTGTCTGTCTGACTGCACCTCTCCTCCTCCTTGCTAACACATGCTTAGGTGGGTCCCCAGATAAATGTCCCTGAAGAGTCACCAATGGGAAGAGGAGCAAAAGCTCCTAAACCTTTGGTATTCTCTCGATAGATTCAATATGCCCCCGGGAATGGGGACTGGCATCAAGATGCAGGGGGTCCCCTCTTCCCATAATCACCCAAGGGCCCACTGCCCACTTCCTCTGCCTCATAGCCTGGCCTTCTCTGGGGCAGCATGTCTCCTGTTCTGTGTGCCCCAGGCTGAGAGTGTCCTCTCTGCTCTACAAGGGCAGGGTGGCCCCAGCCCTCTAGGATTTGCTTTTGTGCTCAGAGCCAAAGGAACTTAGAAAACGGTTCTCTCTCACAACACAGCCTGAGTTTCAAGATCATGTCTTCAACTCAAAAAGTCTTTTTTGCCAAGTTCAAATGGAAATGCTCCGCCTTCCTCGCCCCAGTTCTAGCCCATATTACATCCCTTAACCCCCCCCATCCTAAACAGATGCTGCCTCAGGGTTACTAGGGACAAGGGTCAGCTGCATGGAATGCAAGAGGGAAAAGTCCATTAATATGCATCTCAAGATACGATTATCACTCTTACTACAATTATATAGGAACAGTTTGCTAAGTGCCAGGCCCTGTTCTGTGGGCTTTACACGAATCAAATCATCTTAATCCTGGTGACAACTTCATGAGGGAACAGGCACAGAGAGGTTAAGTAACCTGCCCAAAGTCACACAGCTGGCAAGGTCAACCAGGGATTTGACTCTAGACTGCCCCCAGCGTCTATGCTCTTAACCTCCCGAGCTCTTCCCTCCCTCCACGTCGCCCCTTCCGTCTCTGCGGCTCTTCCTTTCTCTTCTTGGGAGACGCAATGGTGAGAAGCTTCGAGGAAGCGATCTTTTCACGTGGGAGACCCAAGAGATCTCAGTACTGAAATGCCTTCTGGGAGAAGTTGGAGTACAATATTCAAAAAGTAAATAAACGCTTGGGAGGGCGACTTCAACTGTATTTACTATCAACCATTAAAGCGCCCCCTCCCCACAGTATTTAATCTGTCTCTGTGGCATCCAAGTCCTTCCTTCGCTTCAGGCTCTTTTGAATTCCAGACACTTCCGGTAACCTAGAGTTGTTTATTATGCAAGGCTCCCATCCCCACTCGGGTATCTCACTCATTACTGCCTCCTGATTTCTCCTGGCCATAACCGAAACTCGGCCCTACACAACTCACACCATGCTCTAATGTGATTATATGTTGCTTTCTGGTTGCGTCCTCCATGCCCTCCATGCGCGTTTTACTTCCTCACCTTCACTGGGAACTCCTTGAGCCGGGGGGAGGGGGGGGGCCCCGCGAAGGGCAGTCCTACATCAGACTCGCAGCCCTCCCCCCCCCCCCCCCCGCAGTGCAGGAAGTGTGGAGTAGTTGCTCAGTAAATTTGCGGAGTGATTCACTTGCGAAAAGATAATTTCCCTTCTTGCTTACTCTTCAAATCTTTGAAAGTTACTTGCCCTCTGTGGGTCCCTTTGTGTTTCAAATATATGCAGTGGGCTCTGTGCTGATCTCGCGTTGAAATGTTAGCACTGCCAGCATTCATCCTTCTGTGCCTCGGTTTCCACAGCTGTAAAATCAGGATACACTTGTACTATCCCATAAAGTTGACGTGAGGAGTAGATGAGCTGACACATTCAACACTTAGACTAGGGCCTGGCATGTTGTAAATATGCAATAAATGTCCGCTATACAAAAATAGATGCATTTTCTTCATTTGCCTTTTAATGTCACTTCTGCTAGCCTCGGGTTTCTAGACCCCACATTTACCCTTACATGGTGAAACACGATATTTTAAATATTTTAGTTTCTATTCATTCACCCGTTTCCTCACATTTTTCAAGTATGTGATTTCCGACCGGCCTCCTCGACAGAGGCACATTCTCCTTGGCCACCAGGTGGCGGTGTTTGTTCAGCCAGGTACAAAGCAATGGCGGCCCCCTTAACACGGGAGCCCTGCCTGAGCTTGGCCTGCTATTTCAGAAGTCACACACTCCCTCTTGTGTCCTGTGATGGGCTGTTCCTTTCCTTCTGCTTCTTTTCCCCTGGACTGCTTGACCCACCTGTGTCCTACATCTAAGCACCTCCTCAAATACGCACCCTGTAGATGGTGGCCTTGCAGAGACATAGTTGAGGCTTGCATACCAGCCAGCAAGGTGCCTACCAGAAATAATGCTTTCGAAAAGAGCTGCTTTGAAAAGTCTGGAAAATTCAATAGTAGGTCACCAAATATTCAATCACTAAAGGGGCAGGAAAGGCAAATGCCCAGCCGGTGTCTTCACTCTAAACTCGTCACTCCATTCTAAGCCCATAGTAGGCTAAGATGACCAATCATGACATCTGTTGCCACCCTGACACTTGCCATGACCTCAGGATCCTTGTCAGCACAGCTCTCCAGGAAGCTTCCCGTATACAACAGGCCAGCAAGACAAACCCACATTTGTCGTCCCAGGTAGGGCAAGTTTCTGGGTCTGAGGGTGTATATGTGCAGTTCCCGGGCATTACATCCTGCACTTTGGGCCGCTGCCTAGACCTCTCCAACCATTCCTCTTTCCCAGTATGAGAACAACAGCAACGCAAGCAGCTATGACCAACGAGCCCGTTCTATGTGCAAAGCATTAAGTGAGTCACATGCATCATCTCATTTCATCTTTGAAACAGGGCTGAGAAGTAACAGTTATGCATGTGGAAACCATGGTTGAGGTTAAACAATTGGTCTAAGTGGCGCCTGGGTGGCTCAGTCGGTTAAGCGTTTGACTCTGGATTTCAGCTCAGGTCATGATCTCAGGGTCTTGTGGGATCGAGCCCCCTGTCGGGCTCCGTGCTCAGCAAGGAGTCTGTGAAGGTTTCTCTCTCCCTCTCCTCTGCCCCACCCCCTCGAATAAATAAATAAATCTTTTAAAAAATTGGTCTAAGTCATGCAGCCAGGAAGTGGAAGAACCAGAGTTGAGTCCAGACCATCTGACTTGAAAACCCTTGCTCTTAACCTCCCACTCCTTTGAGGGCTTCCAAGACATCACATGTTCTTGCTTCAGCAGCCAAAAGTAGAACAATGCCTGCCATCACCCTTGTGCCCACCCCACATCCACACTTGCCAGATGTCACTCTCCCTCACCACCCATGGCTCACAGCTCTGCAGAAAAATCAGAGTTGGCAACTTGACCTGCCACTCTGGAAAGGCTGTGCTCCTTTACTCTGGGGTCCCATCTCCAGCAAGCTGGGAAAGAGCCCCTATAATCCCCACAGAGGCAAGTTAACACAATGGCAACAGGTGGTTGGACATAGGGTGAGGGAGGTGACATGATCTGCAGTGCCGAAGGAGGCCGGGTGAACTTGCAAATGTGGGGAAAACACAAAGGGCGCCTTGCAAGGAAGCATGCCCCTTCAGAGCTGAGGTTTGGCCTCTCTGAGTAAGTCAGTCATTCCTCCACACCCTGGGGAAAGGCTGGCTCCTGAAAGGCCCATACAGAAATAAAGAACTTACCCTCCGAGCGCCTGTTGAGGTGAGGGAAGGGGTCAGCCCTTCCATAGCCTGGGTGAGATACATTGACACACCAGTTCTGGGACATGATGCCTTCCACAAAGGTTGGCGACGGATTCTGCAAGCCTGCTGCTTCGTTCCTGTGCCACATTTGCCTTCCTGTTCTGATGCAGAAGAGGGGAAGAAACAGACTGCCATGATAGTTTTGGTTCACTGCATGGTTGCTTTTATTGGCCAGAAAAATGGGTGGTCGTGGAAACTGTGGAAGGCTTGTTCTGGAAGGGCCCACTAGCCTGGTGTTGCCATCCGTATCTTTTGTAACTTAAATCCAGAAATTTTTCACCTGTGGCTGGCAAACCACCAAGGGATCCCAAAATCAATTTGGGGGGGGGGTCACAGTCAGGATTTTTTTTAAAAAAGGGAAATAGACTAGAATTGAATACAAAGGAAAATAGAAAAGTGCATCCCACATGTCACGTCAAATATTCTTTGGGGGGATTTTTGTTTCCATTCTATACATTTATGAGTATACTGAGTCACAGTGTAAAATGTATTCTTATTGTGACTGTGGTCAGAAATGTTTGTAAATCTCTTAACCCAAGTCTCACCTTGACAGAGTGGAAAATCCTCCTTTTTTTCAGAGAAGGACAGTATTTGTAATAGTCAGACACTGGACACAACTCAAATAGCACCAACGCTAGAAAAGAAAAATGAGGTGTGGCGTAATTATACAAAGGGAATTTTATATATACAGCAAAGGAAGTAAATGAACTATACATAACAAAATGGATGAATCTTACTAAGGTTCTTTTGGACATAAAAACACGAGAAAATGCCTACTTTACGATTCAGTTTATGTGAAATTTTTTAAAAGGCAAAATTAAGCTCTGTGACTTAACCCGTAGGTGGTAAAATCATGAAGGAAACTGATAGTTGCCTAAAGTCAGGTTCCTGGCTACCTCTGAAGGGAAGGCAGCTAGGCTTTAATCAGGAAGGGATAGACCAAGTGAGGGACACCAGAGGACTGGTGATGTTCCATTTCTTAAACCTGGTGGTGCTTACATAGGTGTTCACTTTAAAATTATTAGTTAAATTGTACATTAATTTTTTTTAAAAAAGATTTATTTATTTGAGAGTGGGAGAGAGAACACGAATGGGAAGAGGGGCAGAAGGAGAGGGGCAGGAGGGCAGAGAGAAGCAGACCGGGCAGGGAGTCCAACGAGGGGCTCGATCCCAGGACCCTGAGATCATGACCTGAGCTGAAGGCAGTTCCCTAACCGACTGAGCCACCCAGGCGCCCCTGTACGTTGATGTTATATGCACTTCCAGATATGCATCTTTCATGATTTTATTAAAGAGATTTTCAAAAGTGATCAAATTGGTACCTTTAAAATCTACATTTTTATTAGTTGCTGTAAAACATCTTGTCAATGAAAGGTTCACAGAAGCAATGATAATGGTTAAATTACGCCAGGGCCCGTTAGTGTTGTCCAATAGAAATTTCAGTGATAATCTAAGCGTTCTACATCTGTACTCTCTGATACAAAAACCACTAACTACATATAGCTATTGAGCACCTGAAATCTGGCCAGTGCAGCTGAGAGATTCAATTTTAAATTTTATTTAAATTTAATTATTTTAAATCTAAAGACCCACATGTGGCTAGCAGCTACCATATTGGGCAGTACTGGTCTAGACCCATTTGCTTGCTATAACCAGAAGTACTAATGCTTTGTCTTCAGACCATCCTAAATTTGAATCCTACCTCCGTGACTACCACCACGAGAATTTAGATGAAGTACCTGGTTTTCCTAATCCTCAACAGACTCATTTGTAGAGTGGGGATGAGAAGAAATACTTCTTAATCTTGACATGAGCACTGTATTGAATTAATGAATTAATGAATGCAGACCACCTATCACAGACCCTGCCAGTAGGTCAAGCAGTGTTGTTTTCCTTCCCACATCTATGGGGCCATCTTGAAATTGTGTGGCCTTCAAATAAGGAGTGGGTGAGAGAACTCAGATAATGTGATGCAATCAACTTCTCACCTCTGACAGCAGTTCCAAGCCCCCTCCTTGGAGGGCCGCAGCACCATCATTGGAACTCTTTTGCAGAGCTTCTTTCAGAGCTCCAACTCCCAAGAAACACGTCTACCCATGTTTCCAAGAAGAAAAGTTCTTGGGACTTTTGAGAGACTTGAGAACACAAGTTCTCCCAGCTCTTAAATACAGAGAGGGACTGCCTGCTCGCATGATTTTTTGTTTTATTTTGTCTTGTTTTGTTTCTTAGACTCAACAGTTTATACATTTTATCTTTACAGAGCAGGATGCATTATTTATTTCTTCCCTCAGTGAATAATTTTTCAAGGTTTTTCCCTTTTGGCAGGAATATTATATTAGTAGTAGTAGGATTTTTATTATTATTATTACATGTTACTGATACTTAGTTCATATTATCTCAACATTTTTACTTTTGTGTGTTTCTAATGTGTCTTAAAATATGACCAGAAGCCTTGACAAATCTGCAGTGTTTTAAAATGGAATTCTCATTTACAAATGATATGGGATGAATTGTGTCCCTCCCCAAATTCACATGTTGAAGTCCTAACCCCCAGGACCTCAGAATGTGACTGCATTTGGAGATAAAGTCTTTACTGAGGCAATTTAGTTAAAATGAAGCCATTAGGGTGGGCTCCAATCTAATGACTGGTGTCCTTATAAGAAGAGATTAGAACACAGACACACACAGAGGGAAGAGCATGTAAAGACAAAGGAAATGATGGCCACCTATAAACCAAGGAGAGAGGCTTCAGAATGAAACCGACTCTGCCAAAACTTTGATCTTGGACTTAGCCTCCAGAACTGTGAGACAATAAATTTCTGTTGTCTAAGCCCCCCAGTCTGTGGTATTTTGTTATGGCCACCTAATACAACAGCCCTTCCTCCCATGAGTATTCACAATTTATACATACTTGGCCTGAAATTTTTTATCAGATACCTCAATTGTTGCAGTTTCTATTAAAATGATCTGGTGGTTGAAATTGATTGCACATTTCTATGTGAGCCAATAATGTGAGGCAAGTCTTTAAAGGGTAGCACAATTGGTCTGAGATTGCACCACAGACATGCTATCTTTAAAACATAGGAAGTCAAGATCCCCCTTCACCCTTGACTAGTCAGACAAGACCTAGAACATTTTTCTCAGTTCTGTGCACCACATTTATAAGGGAGGAAAAACTCATGCATTGTTGAGCCCTATGTGCATTGTATACCCTTCCTTATCCCCCCAACCCAATGAGGTAGGTATTAATATCCCTCTTCCATTTTTCAGATGAGGAAGGTGAGAGTAAGAAAGGTGAAATAGATTGACTAAAGTCATACAGCTTTACGTAGAGGGTCTGGATTCAAACAAAGTCTATGCAGGGGCACCTGGGTGGCTCAGATGGTTAAGCGTCTGCCTTCGGCTCAGGTTATGATCCCGGAGTCCTGGGATCGAGTCCCGCATCAGGCTCCCTGCTCCTTGGGAGCCTGCTTCTCCCTCTGCCTCTCTCTCTCTGTCTCTCATGAATAAATAAATAAAATCTTAAAAAAAAAAAAAAACAAAAAAAAAAAACAAAGTCTATGCAATTTCATTAACCCCTTTGCTACCAGAGGAGGGCCTTCATTCTGGGTGACTTCAGTGGATCCAGACCCTGCCTCACTCTTCCTTTGCCTCCTCATTCAGAAATCTTCATCTCCCCCCACTTCAGCCACCCTGTCTCATAGCCATGCTCTGAGCCTGGTCATCTCTCAGAAGTATAGCACCTTTAAAGTTTCCATCTCAGACATGACCCATTGATTGGATCACCACTTTCTGCTTCTCTCTCTTCCCCATTCACTCACACCCAAGGTGACTGTCTCGACCTCATCAAAACCTTTGGTTTCTCTTCGATTCTTTGACTTTGCCTCCCTCCTATCTGTTCACTTCCTGGTGCTCTACCCATCTTAGACTCTACCATCCATCACTTCAGCATTCTCTTGCACACGTCCTGAACTCCCTCACACACTGTCCTTCTGTACCACCTGTCAGGCAAAACCCAACCCTGATCACCTCAACCGGCTTCTTCCTCTACACTTGCACATAAGTTGGTAAGGAGTGCTATGAAAATTACCCCAGATTCATACCACTGCTGATCTATGATCTCGGGGCCAACTGGGTTCTTAACTCTGTCTTGAATCATTTTGTTCTCTACAGCCGAGCCCTATATCTGAACAGCAGACACGAAGCTTGAAAGCTTTCTTCATTTTCCTGAAATGTTCATTAACCACTTCATTTTCAACAGAAGACCTTTCCTGTTCTTTCACAAAGAAAATGGAAACCACAAAGAGGAAGTCCCTCAAGCCCCTGCCACCAGCCCTACAGACCTTTTTGCATCTGCACTCTCTTTCCCACCTTTTACAAGAGAAGAGCCCCTCCCCCTCCTGCCTAAGGTTCCTTCCATTTCCTTCCTTCCAAGTACTCAGGAACCTTGTTCTATCAAAGATCCTCTGCGTGTAGCTCCTTCCCTTTGTCCTAGCTCGTTCTCACCAATACTTTCAAGCTCTTAATTAAGAACAAAATGAAACCAAATCCCTCTGGTATCCACATTTCTTCTCGAATCCAGCCATGCTCTCTCTTCCCTATCAGAGCCAGCCATTTTGAGGTGACTCCAGTCTTTCATCTGAGCCCGTTAACATCTGGCTCCCCTTGGATCACCACTGTCTATTGATCACACCGTCTACTGAAACCTGTTACTGAGGTCACTGATAACTTACACTTATTGCTAAGTCTGGGGTTACTCATTAGTCTGTATTATACCTAATTCTTGACATCAAATGACTAGTTCCTGAAACTCTAGTGGCTGCCAAGTCCCATAGTTGCAGGTTCGCCCTGTCTTCTCTGACTGCTTTTCCTCTTCTCCATCTCAGACTCGTTCTCTTCTGCTATCTTTCACACCAAAGTCTCCAAGGAATATCTGCCCTTGGCCTCCTTCTTACTGCTGTATTCTCCTGTGGCCTTGCTCACCTTCTACTTACTGTTGACACTCACACCTGTCTCCAGCCAGTCCTCATTATTGTGTTCCACATTTATACATCCAACTAACCAGCCAATGCTTCCCCTTGGAAATCTCTCCTTCCCGATGCACCTAAACTCAATCCTGTACAAAACTGAATTCATTACCCTTCTCCACATAATGGTTGTTCTTCCTGGCCATTTTCTCCATATGGCGTTACTCTTAACCCAGCTGCCCAAACCAGAAACCAGGGGTCAGACTTGACTCCTTCCTGTTGCTCAGTCTCATCCAACTAATTCCTCAGTCAACAAATCCTAGCAATATTGGTTCTGAACTTTCCATTTCTCTCCCTTGCCATTCTCCCTAGTCTATTCAGGTCTAATTCACATCACTACCGTCTCTCACAGTCGTAGGATAGTGTCTATTTGCTGTATTGTTTGAGAATATCCAATTCTGCTGTAGAAGACAAGAAAACAAGTGGGACAGGTGAAACCCATACAATGTGTTAGGCAGAGATCAGTGTCTTGGTCAGCTCAGGCTGCCATAGCAAAATACCATAGACTGGGTAGCTTAAATAATAGAAACTTATTTTCTCAAAGTTCAGGGAACTGGAAGTGTGAGATCAGGGTGCCAGGATGATTAAGTTCTGGTAAGGCCTCTCTTCCTGGCTTATAGATGGCTGCCTTCTTGCTGTGTCTTCACATGGCCTTTCCTTGGTGTGTGTGTGTGTGTGTGTGTGTGTGTGTGTGTGTGTGTGTGTGTAGAAAAAGAGAGACCCCTTTCTCTTCCTCTTTTTACAAGGACGCGAGTCCTATCAGGTTAGGGTTCCACTTGTATGATCTCATTTAACCTTAAGTATCTCCTAAGAGTCCTATCTCCAAATACACTCACACTGGGGGAGGGAGCTGCAACATGTGAATTCTGGGGTAACAAAATTCCATCCAAAACAACGAGTAAGTTATTAACCTGGAAGACATGTGAGGTAAGTAAAATAAGTACAGAATATGTGTATGAACCTAGATAGAAAAGAATGGAGGGGCGCCTGGGTGGCTTAGTCGGTTAATGTCTACCTTCGGCTCGGGTCATGGTCCCAGGGTCCCGGGATCGAGCCCTGCATCTGGTTCCCTGCTCAGCGGGAAGCCTGCTTCTCCCTCTCCCACTCCCCCTGCTTGTGTTCCCTGTCTCGCTGTGTCTCTCTCTGTCAAATAAATAAATAAAATCTTTAAAAAATATATAAAAATAAGAAAAGAATGGAAAGAACAAGAAAACACTAGTAGTAATGATATATGTGATAAATATACATGAGGTACTTGAGGCATACTGTTTTACATGAGGATGATGAAGGATTCCATATTCATGGAGGCTTAATGTTGGCCGCCCACTGGTTACACCTTCCTGGTCCCGTGTGTCCTCTCCCTAAGAAATACAAATAAAACCCTCGGCTGTTCAGCAGACTTACTGACAACTGTAGCTGTGGCTGGCTGTCCTTGTCTCTGCACCCCTCAGAGGAAGGGCGTGCCATTGTGCCTAGGCACTTTCTGTCTGTGGACCCTGGGCTCAAACCTCAAGTCCAGGGCTCACAACCACACCATCAGCAGGGCAGGCTGGCGCAATAAGAGACAGACAGACAGGATGTATGCCCACTGCCTATTCCAGGGTTCAGGAAGCGTGGGGCTTCTGCTTGTTTGCACCCTGTGTGCAGTGTGCAAACCTACCTCGTCTCTTTCCCCTTGCCATTTGCTGTGTGTTTTAAAGTTTGTCTGATAAGCTATGTCAATCAAGCCTTTTCATGTGGTCTGTGGGTCTTTTCTGTGACCTCTGGGACAGTTTGCCTGGCAGGGTACTTGGAGGCCACCATTACGTTAAGGTAGATGGATTGCGTTAATGGCCTCCATTCCTCACCCCTCCCTATGTGCACACCCTTTGTAATGTGACTTTACAGTTCCTCTCAAGAAGGGACGAAATGTATTTTCCTGCCCTTTGAAATTGAGCTCAACCATGTGCTTTGCCCGATGGGAGGTTGGCAGGCGTGATGCTAGCAAAGGCTTGAAAGAGCGCTTTTCTGTTTGGGCTTGCTCTCCTGTACCTCTTCTATGTGTAGGAGAAGGATGTGCCCATATTTGCCCACTGTACCCAGGAGAAGGATAAAAACCGCAGGGTGTGGAGTCACGGCCAGCCAAACCCAGTCTAGATCAGCTGACTCCCAACTTGCCCAGCCTAGATTAGTCATCTATCAACTGATCCGCATACTCACAAGAAATAATATCAGATGCTGTTTTAAGCCACTAAGTTTGGGATATTTTCTTACACAGTAATAGCCAATTTACATAGTCACCGAGACAAATTCTGGAGCCTCCTAACTTTTATTTGTGTGCATAGTGCTCCTTCCCAATCTATTTCTTATTGAAATCATAGTTCTAAGACAAAAATCGGATCGTCTTATTCACTTTCTTAAACCTTTCAGTGTGTCTTGTCTTTATCTTTAGGATAAATTACAAACTCCTGCATAGTCTGGCCCGTGCTCATCTAGCCAGCCTCATTTTTGACATTCCCCTCCTCTCTCTCTCTCTCTCTTAATTTCAAATACACTGAGCTATTCGCAGACCGTTGACTTAGCCATGTTCTCTGTTGCCTCCAGGCCTTTGAGCGTGTTGTTTTCTCTACAGGAGGCATATATTAGTTTCTTAGGACTGCCATCACAAAATGCCACGGATTGAGTGGTTTAAACAACAAACATTTATTGACTCAGAGTTCTGGAAGGTAGAATTCCTAAACCAAGTTGTCAGCAGGTCGCTGCTCCCTCTGAAACCTGTGGAGGAGAATCCTTCCTTGCCTCCTCCTAGCTTTTAGTAGTTGCTGGCAATTCTTGGCATTTCTTGGTTTGCAGCTGTTAGCACTTCTTCCCTCATGTCTTCACATTGTTTATAAGGACACCAGTCATGGATGAAGGGTCCATAACACCCCTATATGAACTTATCTTTCCTTTTCCCTAGCTTTATTGAGATATAACTGACAAATAACATCATGTAAGTTTAAGGTATACAACATGATGATTTGAGACATGTATATATTGCCAAATGACTACTACGGTAAGGTTAGTTAACACCTCCATCACTTCACATAATTAACATTTCTTTTTTTGTGGCGAGAACATTTAAAATCTAGTTTTGTAGCAACTTGCAAGCATGCAACACAGTATCATTAACTATAGTTACTGTGCTTCACATTAGATCCCCAGATTTTATTCATCTCAGAGCTGGAAGTTTTTGTACCCTTTGACCAACATCTTCTCATTTCTCCCAACCCCCAGTCTCTGGCAACCACCATTTTACTGTTTTTGTGAGTTAGACTTTTTGCGATTCCATGTATAAGTGAGATTAGACAGTATTTGTCTTTCTGCATCTGGTTTATTCACTTAGCATAATGCCCTCCAGGTTCATCCATGTTGTTGCAAGTGGTAAGATTTTTTTCTTTTTTATGGCTGAATAATTTTCTTTATCCATTCATCTGGGCCATACTTTCTTCATACCTTCTTGT
This sequence comes from Callorhinus ursinus, assembly GCF_003265705.2. Taxonomy (NCBI): domain Eukaryota; kingdom Metazoa; phylum Chordata; class Mammalia; order Carnivora; family Otariidae; genus Callorhinus; species Callorhinus ursinus. The sequence goes on along the minus strand of NW_027397078.1, from coordinate 11,235,702 downwards.
TTCTATGCATGCCTTGTAATTTTTAGTTGAAAACTGGACATCTTGAAAATTATGGGATGGAGACTTAGATTCTCCCTCAGTCCAGGATTTGTTGCATGCTACGGGTCACAGTTGTTTGTTTAGTGACTTTCCTAAACTGCTTTTGTAAAGAATTTATTCTTTGCCATGAGTGGTATATGAGGTCTCTTTCCTTTAACTCAGTGGTCAGCTAGTTATTTGACCGAGATTTCCTTAAACACCTGGAACCAAACTGAAGGAAGGAAGGGAGGGAGGGACGGAGGGAGGGAGGGAGGGAGGGAGGAAGGAAGGAAGGAAGGAAGGAAGGAAGGAAGGAAGGAAGGAAGGAAGGAAGGAAGATTGGCTCTGTGTTGGGGTGGTCCTTCAACCCTTAGCCAGGCCATTTCCAATTCTATCTTAGCCTTCACCTTCTACTGGCTCACAGCCTAAAGATCAGCCAGAGGTGGAAGGTTATGGTTTTCTTAGGTCTTTTCTGAGCATGTATCCTGCCCTGGACATGTGTGTGCATGGCCTTATAGCTTCCCCAGTTTACACAGCAGGTTGTCAAAACCCTTATTCCCCAAAGAATCTCACACCCCAGCTTTGTCTGCCAGGCTGTCGGTGTTTCTATTGTTTGCCTTAAGTCTTATGTTTTTGCCCCAGGTGACAGTGGATTTCCTTCTAAAGTCTTTGAGGGAAGACTTTTGCTTAGCCACTTCACCTTGAAAGAGCTCTGATTTAGGGGAAACAAAGTGCCTATGTCCCTCAGGGGAACCCCCAGGTAGGTCAAAACAGACAAACGCTGTTCCTCAGGGGCAAGGTCTGCTCTGGTCCCACTACAAACAAGAACCGGCAAAGGGAGTGCAGCGTGCTGTCTTCACAACCACTGCCACTCGGCAGAGCCACACGGCAGAGCCACACGGCGGAAGGGGTTGGACAAGGGCTAGTGAAAATGCCACAAAGCTCTCCTACTGTGTTTTAGTGGCCCTTCTCTTACTTAAGCATTTGCTCCCTTCCTAGAAACCTTTCATTATCTTCCAGAGCTCGGATAAGGTTTATCCTGTCCGTTTTTCCTAGGTTTTCCAATGATTCTGGGGATGGACAAGCCCCAAATTTCCTTACTTGCCTGTATTAATCGTCTCAGGCTGCCTTAACAAAACATTCCAGACCGGGTGGCTTAAATAGTGTATCTTGTCACTGTTGTCGAGGCCAAGAGTCTCAGATCAAGGTGCCATCATGAGTGATTTCTAGTGCAGCCTCTTTTCCTGGCTTGTAGACTGCTGCTTTCTAGCTGTGCCCTCCCCTGGCCTCTTCTCTGTGCCCATGCAGAGAAAGAAGTCTCTGGTGCCTCTTCCTCTTTTCACAAGGACCCAGTCCTCTGAGATTAGGGCCCCACCCTTACAACCTCATTTAACCTTAATTGCCTCCCTAATGGCTTTATCTCCAAATATAGCCACATTGGGGGTTAGGACTTCAACATACGAATTTTGGAGGGACACAATTCAGTCCATAATACCATCATTTTTGCTGACCTCATCCTTGACTTTATTTTTTTTTTCAATAAAATAAAAAGCTTTTGGGGGGCACCTGGGTGGCTCAGTTGGTTAAGCGTCCAACTCTTGGTTTCGGCTCAGGTGGTGGTCTTGGGGTCATGAGATCGAGCCCCATGTTGGGCTCTGTGTGCAGCATGGAGCCTGCTTGAGACTCTCTCCCCCTCCCTGTGCCCCTCCCCACCTCAAATAAATAAATAAATCATTTTTTTAAAAAAAGCTTTTCTAGTAAAGATTTGTTCCCTGCCCCTGGAAAATTTTATTTTGAGGCTACTTACAAGGAGTTTGGGGAAGTTTGGGGGACCTACTATTTGTTTTTTTCATTCTCTGTATTGGGAGGCAACAGAGGAGAAGGAAGTTGAGAAAATCTTTGGAGTAGTCAAAAACAACGCCTGTTAATGCTGGTTGTTTTTTTTTTTTTAAGATTTTTTTAAAATTTATTTGACAGAGAGAGCAAAAGAGCACAAGCAGGGGGAGCAGCAGAGGGAGAGGGAGAAGCAGGCCCCCCTGCAGAGCAGCGAGCCTGATGTGGGACTCCGTCCCAGGACCCTGGGATCATGACCCGAGCCGAAGGCAGATGCTTAACCATCTGAGTGACCCAGGCACCCGTAATGCTGGTTTTTAACAGACTAAATTACCCTGGAGAAATGTGAAGTGGATACAGCCAGAGAGTACCTCATTTTGACTCTGGGCTTGCATTGCTCATGGTGCCCCTTTGATTTCAGCTGTTTCATTAATGATAACAATTTTATACAGTCACCTGAGACCCAAGCGTTGCTCATCGTTGGGCCATATTGCTAGATAGTTTATGAGAGTTTTGGCATCTATATTCATATGTTTACCGTATTTCCTTGGACACTGCCATTTTTGATGGGCAAGTTTCATTTTTAAGCCAAATCAATAGTTATAAATTTGAATCACACTCACAGGACCGAGAGTTATCCAATTATATATGTATGGATGTAGATATTTAAATTTCAAAGGCAATTGAAGAAATTTCAAATGTCATTCCTGGTCTTCAAATCTGTTTTTAAAATTGTGGTTTCATTTCCACCAAACTGTCTGCCTTTGTTCAAAATTGTTAATCCACTGAACCCAGGGAGGTTTAGAACGGGAAATGAGTGTGGTCTCTGATTTATATAAAAGTCTGTCTTCAGTCTGAATATCTTCACTTCCTTGAACTGACATCAATATTCATATTGTTAGCCTGTAGTTTCAAGTTCAGTGCGTGCAGATGTCTTCCCATATTGGTGAGAAAATAAAACTTTATGATTCATTTGAACTCTTGTTGGTTGAGTTTCATAGACTTCTTTAAGTACTGGGATCTCAGACTCAAGAAAGAAGTTTGGTAAATCTCACGAATGACTACAAATTAATAATCTCACTGCATTAAAATAAAATAAATATTTATTATCTGCTTATTTTTTTTACACATGGTCCCTAAATTAGCAAAGTTTAAAAGTGCATACATAGGAAAATTCTCATTCTTTTTTTTTTTTTTTTAAGATTTTATGTATTTGACAGAGAGAGACACAGCAAGAGAGGGAACACAAGCAGGGGAGTGGGAGAGGGAGACGGAGAAGCAGGCTCCCCGCTGAGCAGGGAGCCCGATGTGGGGCTCAATCCCAGGACCCTGGGATCATGACCTGAGCCAAAGGCAGACGCTTAATGACTGAGCCACCGAGGCGCCCCGGAAAATTGTCATTCTTGATCTACCTCATCTACAATGGATGACTTTACCTAGCTAAATGAGAAGGTATTCTCTTAATGATTGTTGCAGTAAGGGGTTGGCACACCATCTCTCTCCTTTGGACATGAATAAACCTTTGAAACATGCATATACATATTTGCCATTTCTTGTATATGATTTCATAAGTGGCAAATGGACGCTGCTTTCCTGTATATAATCAAGTTCTCCAGGGTTTTGCAGTCTTCTTCCCTTTAATATGCAAATCACTACAATCCAAACCCCAGAGAATGCCTGCAAGTCCAGTGTATTTTCCCATATATTTCTGGGGATTTTTCAGCTGTTGGTAGCCTCCTGGTTGTCTCCTGCTGCTCCTGGGGGGTCATCTCTGATCCTCTCATCAGGACTTCTCCCTGCTGCCTCAGCCCCTTTTAGCCTACTTCAGCCATGGCCAGCATCTACCTTATCCTCTGGGATGACCATTAATTCAAGCTAATGCTATGTCGTTCCTGTTAATCAGCTTTAGCGAAGACACACAAACAGCACAAGAGAATTACAGTATAGGAAAGGGAAAGCCAGCAGTCGTTATTGTGCCCCCTGTTCTCTGAGATTGTCACCATGAACAAGAAAGCCCCTCATTGGCCATGTCCTCTCTTGGGTCAGACATTCTGTCCTGTTCTGGGGCCTAGTCGTCATCTCTGTGAGAACCACTTGTATCAACCATGACATTCTCCTTCATAATCTCCAGCGTAAGCTTGAAATCAGCTATAAGTTTCTCCATGCAAGGATGTCACCCTTTCATTTTACTGTGCTGAGCAGTTAAGCTCTTTCCCGACTACACCTCTGACACCTAGACCAGGTGGTGCCTTTGAATTACCAAAAAGCCCATCAAACTGTCTTCCCCAGCAAAAGAGCAGCATCTTGCCAAAATGTATTCTGCCCCCAACTACCAGAGAAATCTGTAAACACTGAAGACAGGCTTGAATGTCAGATTTTAAAAACCTTTTTATTTTAAAATATTTTCAAGCATGCAGAAGAATGACCAGGATAGTACAAAGAAATCCAGTATGCTCTTGACCCAGATTTATCAACTATTAGTATTTTATCATACTTACATTATTCTTGTCTCTCCATATTATTTTTTTCTGAACCATTTCAGCCAAAGTTGCCTACATTTAGTCTTAAACACTTTTGTGTGCATTTCCTAAGAGCAAGGCCATCACCAGTGATATGACAAACCAACGTCATGTGCCTCCCAATGCGGTGCACTGAGAAGGACACACATCACTTCTAGGAGATTCCTGCCCAAAATGCATAACCTGAATCTTGTCATGAACGAATATCAGACACACCTCCAATGACAGACATCCTACAAGATAACCAGTCTGCATTCTTCCAATGTGTCAGTGTCATGAAAGAAAAGAAAGGCCGAGGAACTGGTCCAGATTAAAAGACACTGAGGATACATGACAACTGGATTCCACGCATGATCTTCAATTGGATCCTGGGCTAGAACAAAAAGAAAATGTTGGTACTTGTACCGTGGTTATGTATGCTAACAGACTTTGGCATGTGACTACATGTGTTTTGCATAAAACTGCTTCAGTTTCTCACTAGCAAGCAGGAAGACCCTATTAGTTTTGTTAGGCCAAACATTATTTGCTGAAAGTATCGAGGGAGCTAGGCCCCTGCTGGTATCCCTAGGAGAGCTGACTCTTGAATCTCTCACCTGACTAACACTTAACTTACTGGTTGACATCCTCACAAGGATGAGCCTTTGCTAACTGCCCAGCGTGGGACTGTGAGGGAGTTCGCATACATTCTGGGGCAGGGAAAAGTGATGGAGAAGACAAAGAGACAGAGCTTTCCTCCTTCAGGTCCAGGTAAAATATGCAGAAACTGGTTGTAGGGACCTAACACTTATTGTTCAACAAACTTCTTCAGGCTTCTTGGTCTGAGCTGGTTGTGCATGCATGTGGCTATTGCAGGAACCTGTCAGTGACACTTAGGCTGTCAAAAGGGGACAGGAGTCCAAGGACGATTCTATCTAACAAAGAGTTATATTACATGTTGCAAACAAAAGCAGGATAGCAAAGTTCAAGTCGGGGCCTTGGGCAGCAGCTGGTACTCATGAAATCATTTTATTATTTATGATGAAGCCCTAGCTTTACAAAATGGTTCTGGTGGCTCAAATAAGCAGCAGTGCAACAGACTTCCCCAATTTCAATCTCAGCTCTGGCATCAAGTAGCCATGCGACTCTGGGCAAGCTACTTCATCTCCCTGGGGCTCTCATCTCTCATCTGTAAAATGGTGTATGAGTTTCCTATTACTGCTGTAACAAATTACCCAAACCCAACTGACTCACAAGAGCACAAATTTGTTTTTTACAGTTCTGGAGGTCAGAAGTCTGAAATCAGTTTCACTGGGCAAAAAGCCAGGTGTCCACAGGTTTGTATTTCTTCTAGAAACTCTAGGAAAGGATCCATTTCCCTGCCTTTTACCAATTCTAGAGCAGCATTCCTTGGCTGATGGCCCCTTCCTCCATCTGCAAAGTCAGCAGCATAGCATCTTCTCTTCTCTTATTTCTGCTCCATTCCTCACATCCTCTCTCTATGCCTCTGAGCCTCCTGCCTCCCTCCAATAAGGACCCTTGTGATTACATTGCGCCCATCCAGAATAATCCATGCTAATCTCCCCATCTCAAAGCCTTTAATCACATCTACAAAGTCCTTTGAACCACATAAGGTAATATATTCACGGGTTCCAGGGATTAGTACTGTTGGGGAACGTGATCAAAAAAAACATGACCACTAATCGACCTGTGAGCTGTTTCTGGGTACTCAGGGGCTCCTTAACACCCCCCCTCCCCCGCCAGTCTGTCCTTGGACTGTGGGTTCCACTTGCCTTGCCCGCTCCCAGAGGCTGCTCCAAGGACAGAGCCTTGAGATGGTGATGTGATGTTGAAAACACTTGCATGGTATATATGACTGAGCCCAGTTAAGTTGTCTTTATATAAACTTTTAAGATTTGGAGGTCAAGTGTGGGAACCTATTCCTCTCGCTGCCACCCAACCCAAGACAAGCCCCATATGTAAGTTCCCTTTGCTATTATTAAAATGACCACCTACCGACACTGTGTGGCTGCCTCTTCCGCCTGTCTCTGACCTCTGCCTACGGGGGCTGGATTCATAATACACCAGGAAAGCTCCCGAGAGAGCGTTGTGAACCTACAAGTACCTAAACATCTTTGGTGGGGGTGACCCATATTCATCCTACTACAAATGGATATGATAATTTTATATACCTTGCAGGGTGGTTATGAAAAATGAATGAGGTAAATCACATAAGGCACTTGGCGTGTATAAAATGCTTTACAAAGCTATTATGAAGACGAAGATAAATCTGTAAATATTGATTTTTTTTCAAGAAAGACAAAGAAAATAGCCAATCTACCACAGGAGGCATACTGAGAAGTTTTAAATCCAAATCAATGATTAGTGAGAGAAACTATGTGAGCTTCTCTCATTTTCTTACTTATTGTGTTCAATTAATGTATGCAAATCACATTTAACCTAAAGAGTTAAAAATTTAAGACATATTAGCTTTCTGTTAAATGAAATACCAGTTAAAAATCATGTTCTTAATGCCTTTAAACTACCTATCTCACTAAATGTCTCTTCTTTTATTTTTTTCCCTCAAACAGGGGAACATCTGAATCCCATTCTAGCAGCTGTACTCAACTTTCACTAACCTTTGAAACTGTGGTTACGGAGTAGAAGAGGGTTTCATTACACCATGTGTTAGTAGGAACCCTTCTAGGTATAAGTGGTAGAAAGTCAACTCAAACTTTTTTAAAAGCAGGAAGTGGTAGCAGTGGGAATTAATGGCTTATGTAACTGGGTTTGATACTATACTGTGGCCACCGGGCTGAACTTTAGGAACAAAAGATTCATTGTCTCAGTGAAGACGGCCATCTTGTCCAAGAGCATTCAGAGTCATCCCAGTTTCAGATCTCCCCACATGGTTGCTGAGGCCTCACCGTGACCACACACTGATCATTCAATTTCCCCTTCTGCCCACTCCTGCTTTCTTATTTTTTCTTCCTTTCCATAGGTGTTTACCTCCAAAGGCACTCTCTAATAAAAGTCCCGAACGCTAATCTCCAGCCTAGGAAACCCAGTCTATAAGAATAACTAAGATGTCTAAGTGTCTCAGGCAGATCAGACCCGAGAATTCAAACATTGTCATCATATCTGTCTCCAAACCTCTCCAGCCTTCCCTAGCTTCTGATTTGATTTTGTTTGTGTTGGCATAATTCTTATGCAACTTCTTAGCACAAGATAATAGAGTCTATGGCAACTGCCAGCACCCAGATAGAAAAGCTTCACCCTCTGTACTCCAGAGTCCCTAAAGACTCCTCCCTCAGGCAAAGAACTCTAAATGGCCTTCTTTGGGTCGAGTGCACACCCCTGGGACAAATACTGTGTCCAGGGAGATGAAGTCCCCTCATTGATCATACTTGGGCAAAGAAAGTGGGGCCGCATAACTCATAGAAACATAGAGTGGGAGCATGGCAGTTCTTGAAAGAACAGCACACACAGCAGAGAAAAAAGGAACAGAAATCAAGGCACCTGGGTGGCTCAGTCAGTTAAACATCAGATTTTGGCTCAGGTCATGATCTCCGAGTTGTGAGACCGAGCCCCATGTCTGGCTCCCCACTGGGCGTCCAACCTGCTTAAGATTCTCTCTCTCTCTCTCCGTCTCCCTCTGCCCCTCCCCACCCTGTGCTCACCACCCCTGCCACCCGCTCTGTAAACACGCGCGCGTGCCTGCTCTCACAAAAAAAGGGGGGGGGGGACAGAAATCCCTTTCTCCTCATCACCAGGAACAAAACACACTGGGAAACACACCTCTTCTTCAGCAATTTCACACCTACTTCTGGGAATAAACTAGAAGCCCAATTTAATTTGAAAAATCAAGAAGGAATTATACCTTTCCTTGGGATGCACCGTCAGGGAGACTTGGGTCTGCTTATTTCGTTTTTTTCTCAGCCAGAGGTGTCTAGGATTTCAATCACATCTGAGGGTGTTACTCATGACTGCCTACTGAGAGGATGAGTACTGCGTTCTATTCACCACAGTCTGGCGTGACACTAAGAGCTTAGGAGACAGTGGAGGCCAAAGCGGCTGGGAGAAGATACAGAGGTTCAATTTTCTTTATTCTCCATGTCCAGTCAATCCCAGTCAACCATTACCTGTTGCTTTTTTTTATCAAACACTCTGTCTTTCCAAGAGCGGTGCACATTACAATTTGCTTGAACAGTGTTCTCAAAAGGGAAAGTACTTTCCATAAAAGAAAGCTTTTACTCATTTTTTTTTTTGCAGCTGATCTCTTTTCTTCCAGCTGTGAAACTGATTGAGGTCCTTAAGGCTCTCAAGAAATCTCTACTCATAGCCCTGTGATTACTTTTACAAAGGGGGACAAAAGCCATGGGAGGGAATGGTTGATTACCCACGGAAAATATTCTTTCTCTTTTGCATTTTCTTACAACTCATGGACGGAGGGGAAGGGAGTTGGAAGACGTTCAAGAAACAGGTTTATGTGAAACAAAGAGCATTATTTCTTAGCGTATGAATATTCATGCTCCCCTTAGCATTGCCTCCCCAGCTGAGCACAGGCATCAGGAGGTCAGTGAGAAAATGTGGGAGAGGCTTGAAGATTCCGATGGGATAAAGGAAGATGAAGCAGCAGGCTGGGGAAGAGAAGAGGGGGACCAGTGGAGAGGAGAAGATTTTGAAAAGTTTCACAGAGCTTGATGGAGCTGCCTTTTGCAGTACCCCCCCGCCACCCCCCCATCCCTGAGGAGGAGCCTGAGCGGGGCAGAGACAGGGAGAGCAGATGTTGAAGCTGGTTTATTCCTCCTTGCCTCACTTCTTTAATTACATGAGAAAATGAGTACATGCCTCAATTACATTTTGTGTATCAGGCAAAGTCCAGTCTGAAAAACAAGCTACATTTTATTTTATTTTATTTTTAAAGATTTTATTTATTTGAGAGAGAGAGGGCGCGCGCGCGCGCGTGCGCACACATGTGTGTGTGTGTGTGTGTGTGTGTGTGTGTGTGTGTGTGTGTGTGTGTGCAAGCAGGGGGAGAGGGGCAGTGGGAGAGGGAGAAGCAGGGAGCTGGATGCGGGGCTTGATCCCAGGACCCCAGAATCATGACCTGAACTGAAGGCCGATGCTTGACCAACTGAGCCCCCCAGGCGCCTCCAAAGCACTACATTTTAACACAGGGGATTTCATACTAGGAATTTGTTGCATGGCTGACAGGAAAGTGCAGAATCCCCACATGGGTGTGGAGGCAACATAAAGATGAACAACTACAGGAAGTGGTTACCACCCTCGGGGTTGGAGGGACACCGGAAGGAGGTGATATAACTCAAGCCCAGAAGGCAGGGCCATCTGGCAGGGGCCAGAACTCCGGTGGCGGCGATGGTCAGCAGGAGCTCAAGCTCGAGAGGGAAAGGCTGACTGGCAGGAGCTGGAGCCTTCGTGGAAATGCAACCGCTTCCGAGATGCCACTTGAAGCAGGGAGCTGGGGGGAGAAACACCCTGGCTTCTCTCCTGCCCCTCATCCTCCCGTTGGGCTGACCACACCAGAAGCCAGAGGGCCAAGGAGCCTGGCAAATGCAATTCTCCCTGAAACGGAGCAGAGCAAGGAAAGGGTGGGGAGTAGATCTCAGTGCAAAGAGGCAAATAACGGGCACATGTTTTCATTGTCTAACTGTATTTCTTTGAATTCACCTCTGCGTGGAATGGAACCATGAAGCTGTTTGTCCTTTACGTGGGTTACTCATGATCCAAGAGCAATGGAGAGGATCACGGTTTAATACCTTTCCTTAAATATTAAGTGCAAAATAGTTTTACTTTGCCAATTGTCCTAATTCTGTAGGCTGTCTCAAGTGGTTCATAAATAAACAACAACCAAAACGGTCCATGCTTCTCTTCTTGTTGATTCTCTCATTCCCATTTGGCCCTGCTAGTTCTGCTTTTACCTCTTCATTAACTATAGCTGTTGTAAAACCCCCCTTGGGTTATTTGTCAGCTTTCATCTCATCCTGGGGTTACCGCCTACCCTTTCATGTCCTGAAGACAGAGTAGTAGTCAGGAAAAAAAAAATATGCTAAATCTGGCTTTTGGCATTGGCCACATCTGATGTACCTTTGTTTTGACCCTGTGTACATACCTAGCCTAGAGGATGTCATGTCTTCCTAGGAATACGATAGTCATCCAAACATTTTGCTGTATTTGTTATATTTTTATTTCCTGTAGTTGTATTTGGAGTGATTTTGAATGGGGTTAACACAGTTAGGCCTTTTTTTTTTTTTTTCCCCTGGTATCTGGTTAGAAGTATAGCCGAAGTACTTGGATTTCAAATCCCAACTTTACTATTTCCTAATTGCATGACCATGGCCAAGTAACGTAAGTGTTCTGGGTCTCAATTTCCTCATCTGTAAGTGTAATCATAGTAATAGAAACTACTTTAGGGGCGCCTGGCTGGATCAGTCGGTAGAGCATGTGACTCTTGATCTCAGGGTTGTGAGTTCAAGCCCCACGTTGGATGTAGAGATTATTTAAAAATAAAATCTTTATGAATCGCTGAATTCTACTCCAGAAACGAATATTGCACTGTATGTTAACTAACAAAAGTTAAATCAAAAATCAAAAAACCTTCTAAAAAAACTACTTTATAAGGGTTGAATTGTTAGAATCAAGTGAATTTATTTGTATACTGAATTTAATATATGTGTGTGTATGTGTTTACACAGACATATATGTATCAATTCTTAGGTAAATGTATGTGTATGCACACACACATATGTATCTTAGAAAATTGGCATGACGTAAGCATGCTATAAATATCAACCATCATTATTGTTATTGTTCTTCTCAACAAGACTGTAAAATGCTGCTCAGCCTGTCAAAAGATATTTAATGATTTTTATCCAGCACAAAGTTATGGCTAGTTGAGTGACTTTTTACAAATTGCCATTTAATAACTGATCAGTCAAAAAGTCAAGTCCATGTGTCAAATATATCCCATCAGTGGACTGTTATTTGTCTCTCAGGTGTAGAAATTGGTTTCATTTCCTACTATGGTTAGTTATGATTAGATTATTACAGACCCTTTTTCTGCAGCTTTTTTGTGGTTTGAAGATTTAAGGTTCTTATGGAAACAAGATTTTCAGTTGACCAATGATTAGCTAATTTCTGATAATAGAAAAGGAAACTGATTGCCCCAGGCTGCTGTTTTCATTTCCTCATGGGAAGAAGAAGCAGAGCAGAGAAGAAAAGCAGACACAAGGCACTGAACCTCCATCACCATGGGGAACTGGATTGAGAATGAGGGGCTCTCCATCTTTGTCGTTGTAAGTACCAATGAGAGAGAAATGATAAATTCTCGAACTTGTCTGGGTTCTCCGGGAAACTAAAATAGGGCAAAACTTTTTGTTTGTTTGTTTTGTTTCTTGGAGTAATTGTATTGAAACTGATTTACTGTGTGAACATACGTCTATCTGTAAGCGGGACTGAGTGCACTCTTCCAAACTTATTAATGAAAAGAATGCATCTGGGGGCTCACTTCACCCACTCTATTTCTTGACTCTTTGGGAGTACTAAATCAGCCGGCATTTCGCAGAGGGGGTAGAAGACATTTCATGCTAATGATCTCCGAGCCTAAGTTGTTTGTCAATATTTACTCAGAGGCAAATTCTCTACTTTTTATGTGCTTATACCATTCAAAAATGGGCAATCCTAATTTTACACCATTTTCCAAATAACAGGTACAAAATTGGCTCATGTATGGGAAATGGCCTTTATTTCAGTGATTACAGCAAAAATAATTGTTCTCAACTTTCTTTTTTAAAAAGTACTTTTTTTTCTCTCTGAGGTAAACTTGAGTTGTTTACGAGGTTTATAAAAATTCAAGGAAGGAAATTGAAATAAACTAGACTCATATATACCCTGGATATATTATATACATTATATATGACTATATAAATCAATCTAATCTATCTTGAGAAACAATTTTTGTAAGTAAAGATCGGGCTAATTTTCAAATAGACATGTTAATCTCTTTAGTTTTTTACCATGACAAGGACCAACTATTAATTTAAGATGGCAGTCTCAGCAAAGCAATCACGGACAATTGGGAAGATAGAAAGGTGATTTATAAATAACCTTTCCAAATAGCCAATGAAAGTATTGTACTGATGTTAAAAAGAACACCTGTGAGTGGGGAATTTTTGAAAGAATTTATCATGAGGTAAAATTGAGTCTTAGAGTTGTAGACACAGAGAGGAATTGGGGGCGCAAATAAAAGAAAAAAATAAGAAATATTGTGTCATTAAAAAATTATGCCAAACCAACATTCTAATGCAATATAGAATACTGTTAACTTGATTTCTTACCACCATTTTGAAACCAGATTACTCCTATAGAAAACAAGTTCATATTATACTTTTGGCTCTTAGCCCAGTTTTCCCCAGGAGATGACCTCCTCCTAAATTGCACTCTCATATGCGTGACTGTAAAGACACAGTCTGGAAAGCAGGAGTGAGAATGACAAGGTTAGGGAATGGAGAAGTTGTTTTAATACCTTCTTCATAAAGAGATCGTTCTCAAGCACCTATGGACCTTTAATGGCGTTAAAGCACGGGTAAGAAAAGATCTTGATGCGGTCAGTGCTTGGGATGAAATGAGCAGTCAAAAGGTAGAGGGCTCGCTTTAAAAAAAAAAAAATCCTCTGCCCCTCACCCCCTCGTTCATGTTCAATAGTCCCTCTTTTAAAAGTTAAGCAAAAGTTACCAAGTAGAATTAAAGGCTTGACGTTTTAGCTGATGTGACTCCCACTGGCTGGGGTGGGGTGCTGTGTGCTGGAGGAAGGTGACAGCACCCGTGAGAGTAGAACACAGTGTCTTATTGGTGCGGGGGACCATATAGTCACCTATTCCTTTCCCCTCTCTTTTCGAGAAGACTCACCTGCTACTACTTAAGAAAACAACAGAGGGGAGAGAAGATTGTTAATGACCTGGCATCCTGGCCAGTAGTAGAACAATCATGGGGAACAACGCAAGGTGGAAAGGTCAATCACAAAGTCTAGTGGCACTGTTGTAGGAAAGAGCTGACTTGCAGCCGGTTACACCCAGATGTGTAACCACCTTTGTTGAAGGCTAGACTGGGGATGTCCTGACCCTAGTCTGACTCCAATCTTATGTGAAATCTACCGATTGAAGTGTGGAAACTTCACGCAACTATTTCTCTTTTTGCAGCTTGTATGGCTGGGGTTGAATGTCTTCCTCTTTATCAAGTTCTACAGGTATTATGACTTGGACGATCAGTTCTTTTACACTAGAAAACTTCTTGGGGTAAGTATAAGTTCCATCTCATGCAATATTGACTGGCTTACACTTCTAATCAAAGATTCTGGTTCATATTCCTTTCAACACTTTAAATAAATCTTCTGACCAACCCAAACGGCACCATTAGCCTCGCTCCCTCCCTTGCAACCCCCTGGGCAAGAGTCTTTAGGCCTTCCAGTGTGAAATAAACTAAAGTGTGTCAGAGAGTCCCAGCGGCATCCCTCCCATGCCAAGAACTACTGTGCCACTGTTTAGCCTAAAGAAGACATCTAATGCCAACCCTGGAATGGCAGGCAAAGTTGGAGATTGATCCAAGGGTGACACAGGTGGGACAAGTGAGATTTTCCGTATTCTTTAAAGCATGTGATTCCTGATAACTTTCGTGAATGGAGAGCCCTGCTCCCAGTGACATGTAGTGAAATGACCTTCAGGAAATAAGCCTCGCCCTCAGATGGAGCCTTTGAGGAACTTGCCCAAGGGTCATATTCATTGACTAGGCCAGCAGAGTGAAGGCCCCCAACTTTCCTTGGGTCCATTAGCATTCTTGATTTCCTTGAACTGCCAGGACTCTTCTTCATGACAAATGAGAATAATTACAATGACAGCCGCCCCCACCGGCTACCATTTGTTACATCATGCTGAAACCATGAATTCATGACTTAACACTAATTATAATAGGTATCATATATCATATGTATAAATAATTATAATACGTAATAGTACTGCACTATTATAATTGTTGTTAACTAATTCAGGCTGATACTGAGAAGGATGATTTCCCTCTGCTTTCCCGTCCAAAATATGCAACATCTTTAGGCATTACAAAGAACAATTATAATGCCAAAGCATTACACCAGACCAACTTAAGTTACTGCTGAAGTGAGTCTGAGAACTAAGAAAATCTTCTTTAGAAAGCCCCAGTTTCTATACTGAACTCTAATTAATGATACACATGCTTAAGTATTTAGGGTGGAAGTGAACTGATGTCTGCAATGCATCAAAAATAAGATGTATCTATGGATGGCTAGAGGGATGGGTAGATGGATGGGCAGCTATGTGATGGTGGAACCTGGGAGATGGGAAAACAGGTGTTCAATGTGAGATTATTTCAAATTCTCTTTACGTTTGAAAATTTTCATAGTAAAATGTTGGGTTGGGAGAGAAGGGCCAAATTAAAACAAAGGATCCCAGCAGGCCCTCCAGGTAGACTCTTGGTTCTGAAGGACCTTCCTTCTCAGATAACTTGACATCTCTGGTGGGCCTCATGCTGGGAACCCTGGAGAAGTGGTAGAAGGGTGTTCTGTGCTCATAGGAATTACCTGCTTCCTATCCCACATCTTCCAGTTTGCGCTGCCATTGGCCAGGGCCCCTGCAGCCTGTCTGAATTTCAACTGCATGCTGATTCTGCTGCCGGTCTGTCGAAATCTGCTCTCCTTCCTCAGGGGGTCCAGCGCGGTAAGAGCAAACATTTATAAAGTTGACGCTTCTCGAAATTTTCAAAGGACATCACACTAAATGTCCTTTCTAAGGAAAAGCATACTAATGGAGTGTGAGGATTCCAACCTCTGTCCAATATTCACAAGCCAAGGGATGCCTGATTCTCCATTTTATTTGCATATTAGTTGTTGATGGAGCTCCCCGAGACACCTATTTAACTTGGAACAGACATTTAAAAAAAAACAAACCAAAAAACCAAAAAAAAACAAATCAACCTACACCTCAAGAAGAGCCATAAAACACTTGTGTGTGTGCACGCGCACACACACACACACGTCAGACATACATAATATAATATATTATGGACTGTATGAGGCTGACATGGGATTTGGGAATTAATCCTACAGTGACATGTTTTTCAAAATTTTTAAAATTTTAAATTTTAAGAGAAAATTCTCTTCGTGGCTAACATCCCGAGCAGGTGGAATCAAGGAGCGATGAGTCACAGTATAATGAGGGTAACTAAGAGTTATTGAGTCCGTGGAATTGAGGAGTTCAGAGATTTCTAAATGCCCAGGGCGTTTTTTTAACCCTCATTTCAACAATTTGGTGAGTCCCTAAATGTACTCTGCTAGAAGAAAGAAAAGATTATATAAGAGGAAACTTTGTAACCTATGGTATATGAATTTCTTATTGTTGTTATCATACAAAGATGAAAAACAAGGAATTTAGAATCTACTTAGATCTGTGTACTCAAATAAATATGATACAAAGCAAAATCTGATGGGTCCCGCAAAACATTAGAAATAAGGGGCTATGGGGGGAATCAAAGAAGGAGGGATTGGGAATGAAGGTGGGGCAGGGAATGAAGAAAGGCTTCTTTGAAAAGGTGGCATCAAATATGGGCATGTAAGGAACAAACAAGCCATTAGGGGATGTAAATAAGAGAGAAAGACATTCTACATGGAGAAAATGGAATGGGCCAATGCAAAGAAGATAGTAAGGAAATGGTATTCTTGAAAGCCCTGTAGGAGCGTGACACTTGGCTTCTGTTGGGATTTGTTTGCAGTTCCTAATCCCACCCAAGAGGGTAGCTTGGAAAAGTTAGGGTTTGATGTCTTGGTGAGACCCATTCTACTGGATCATGAGTAACGACTAGCGTCTGTTTTTCCTCTTAATAAAATGTATGTGTCTGATATTAACCAGCTTTTAAAAATCCATTAAGTAGAGATAATTTATAGAGGAGAGCAATGACAATCTACTTTGATGGGGACGTAGGGATTGTAAAGGGCAGGTGTCTGAGGTAAGGCTTTGCTGGTAAACTAGGAGTTAAATGTATAGCTGAGAAGCTAATACTTAATTTGGCAATCGCGGAATATTTGGGGGAAGGGAAGTGATCCAAACTGTCAATAACAAGTAGAATTTGCCTTGAACTCTGCCTTATTTTTCCTTATCTTACTAAATTTACCAGTTGATTTACGAATACAGGATTAGCAGGATACAATTAACAGTAGACACTGACTACAAGGGTTTCTAAATCATCTTCTCAGTCTAAGAAACCACGGAGGTAAAATTCCATTTGATTTAAAGTTTTAGCAATGAGCCACCTGTAAAGTACAGGGCCCGGCATACTGTAGGTGCCCAGTGAACATTGGCTAAATGAAGCTCATGTACTGTAGCTTTTTGTTTTTAGGAAGGCACGTTTCATTTTTTTCGCCTTCCCCCCATGCCCTGTTTGAATACTTTCTATTTAGAGGAAGTAAACCCTGAGAAACAGGCAGTGTTTTCACCAGGATGGCCAGTTAAGAAATCCTTGTTACTCCCCAGGCCCAAATTGCACTGCCGTTGAGCGGCCATGCCCCATGAAAAGCACATGTTGTAATGGCCGCTTTCAGGCTTCCTGTGGCCCAGGAGGGAAGATCTTCACGAAGGTCTTCAAAGGCAGGGACAAAATAAGGCTGCTCTTCAAATTGCAGAGAAGCTCTGAAAATCAGAGAGATCCATATGTAAGAGAATATATTTTTTAAAAATTAGCAGCAAGCAACATTCTTTTAGAGACCGGGAGTGTCCTTCCTTCCATGTTTCCCAACCTGAAATGTGAACTTGGCAAACAAAACTTCTTTTCTGACTGGAATTAAAATGAGTGATCATGCTGTGACCAATGTTGGAAATCCAAATAGCTGTCCCCTACTGAGTCTTCATAGAGCTTACCTCATAAAAGCTGCACATCAAGTCAGTGAGATGGGGATGAAATGAAATGGCAATGTTGGAATTCAAACCCGGCTCTTTGTGCCCCCAGAGCCTATTCACTTTCCTGCGTGCCACCTAAACTCAAAACTGTCTTCTTGTCATATGACGGTCTTAAAAAGTCCATCGTATATGTGAATGCTGAAGCATCCTGAATAGCCTAGGCCCGAAATGGCAAGATTGTTGTAACTTCAAGGATTTGTTAGTAGATTGCAAACTACACAATCACAGAATGTCCATTCAATTTCTAGTGGTCTTAATCAGTTAGACTTTGCTTTATAATCCTTCTGATTATTTGGAGAAGTAAAGCCCCAGTATTGGCCCACCCTGGGGAAAGTAAAGGTAAAGGCTCTCAGCCTGCTTTGTTGAGGAGAATGGGGAAGGATGGGGCCTAGCATGCAGAAGTCCCTAAAGAAGCCTTAATAATCCCACCTTGCCATGCAGAAACTAAATTCTAATCAGATGGGAGTCCTAGTCTTCAGATCAGAAACAAAAAAGAAGGTGAGAGAGTCAGCTCTTATCTGTAACCGTATATAGTCTGAGAGTCAGAGGCCCTCAGTGTGGCTCTGTGTCTAACCACATGGTCTAGGGAAGTCTCTTGGACTTCCTGTCTCACGGGTTTTTTTTTTTCTTTTTAGCTGAAAAGCAGGCGAGACAATGCAACTGTAAGAATGAATATAACATTCCAAAAGTATATTAATTGACTAAGTTGTCAACTGCTGAGTTGTCAGTCAACAAACATTTGGTTGAGTGCCAGCTATATGCTAAGTACTGGGGACACATGGTGAGTAAAGAGTAACATATGGATGGGCCATGAACTCAAGGAGCTTAGAGTTCTATGGAAGAGCTAGAGAAGAAACATGCAACTTCAAAGTTATAAACAGTGCTGTACAAATAAACTGATGTTCTTATTTATCACATATCCTGCTGCCATCAGGTTTGGACATTACTGTCAGCTTCTTTGCCTGAGTTCTATAGATTCAAGGGTGGCTTTTGTAATTTCTCCCAAATTGCATATAAACATCTAACTTAAGTGAATTCATGGCATGTGTAGTGAGACCAGGTGTACATAAAATAGAACTTTTAAGTTTCTATGTTTGTCATGTTATAGAAACTCATGTTTACCCCATTAAATATGCACTCCTTTTTAGTTCCATTTCTAACTTGAAAAAAAAAGTATTTTTTCAGGGCACCTGGGTGGCTCAGTGGGTTGAGTGTCCAACTTTTGATTTCAGCTCAGGTCATGATCCCAGGACCCTCCCTGCTCAGCGAGGAGTCGGCTTGTCCCCTCTCCCTCTGCCCCTCCCCCCACTCTCCCTCTCTCTCTTTCTCAAATAAATAAAATCTTTATCTTCAAAAAATTTTTTTCTCTCTTGCAGTTTAAATGCAGCATAGAAATTTGCTGAGATGACTCAATAATAATAATAATGTTAGCTTAGTGAGATCGGGCTAGGCTCGAGGTGACAGTAACAGAGAAACTTCCCTTTAGAAGTCAGTGGCAAAAGGGGTAGTTCAGTGAGGAAGCCATGGGACATGATGGCAGCTTGGGTAATTAGGAGGTAGCTGGCGATAATCCAGAAGGGACGCAAAAGCATAAAAATGGTATTTGTGTGATGAGGAGCAAGCCCTGGGCAGTCAGAGGCAGCAAAGCCCTTCCTTCCCACACCGCCAGCCAGGGGCCTTGTTCCCATTTCAGGAAATGGTGAGGAGATTGTATTTGGAAGCCCCATATAAACAGGACTTGTGACTTCTCTTTGGATTTTTTTTTGGGGGGGGGCCATCCTGAGCATATCCTAGAGGGCAGCTGGGAAAAACTAGGGACTGGTGCCTTGGTGAGATCCATTCCAATGACCCATTGGTAACTAATGGCCTCTGTTTTTCCTTTTTATGAGATGTGTGAGTTTCATATCAACTAGCTTTTTTAAAAAACCTACCTATTAAGATCAGAGTATTACAAGTGGACCTTTTATTTCTCAAGCACATCTCTCCATTGTTCTGGCATTCAATTTCTTTTTCTCTAACACTCTGCTTCTCAAGCTGATGGGGGCATCAGAATCTGTTGTTCCATATTTTTGATGATCTATATTGATGATGATAAGGGCAGAACTATGGAGACTCTATAGAGGCCACATTAAAACCATATTCCTTTTCTTGAAATTCAGCATGCAGGAACCAGTGTATTTTCCCCCAAAATTTCAAAACAGTTTGCCAGGAAGTAGAAAAGAAAACAGTGTGGCAAGTATAGATATATGGGTAAATACATCTCTATAAGTTTAGAATAATCATCTTAGGTTCTAGAACAGTGAAAATGTAATTCATTTAACCAAATAATTATCAAGCAATTTTTTTAAAAAGATTTATTTATTTATTTTAGAGAGAGAGAGAGAGAGAGAGAGCATGTGGAGGGGGTGGAGGGGCAGAGGAGAGGGTGAGAGAAACTTAAGCAGACTCTGCACTGAGCATGGAGCCTGATGTGGGGCTTGATCTCATGACCCTGAGAGCAGGGCCTGAGCCAGAACAAGAGCTGGACACCTAACCAACTGTACCACCCAGGTGCCCCAAGAGATACTTTTTTGAAGCATATGATATATTACTCTGCATATAGGAAGCTTACTTTCTAGCTGGGGAACCAAGACATACTAGCTGAAAAGTTAAATAATGGTACAAAAAAACACTCAAATATTTATTAAACACCTCTTAGCGAATCTACAAAACAGACCTATGAGAGAAGAACTATGATAAATACATAGGTAAGGAAGTTAGAAACTGAGCATATTGTTCAGTGTCACACAGCTAGGTGGTAGGGCTGAGATCCAACACATGTATATCTGATGGCAAGTTTTGCAGAACTTGCCCTCTGAAATGTAATTCAGTACTGATTTCTGATCCTACTGGTCCCATTCTCTCAGTCTTAGGACTCCAATTGTGTTCCATCACTCCAATAAGAACTATATTAATTATCTGTTGCTGTGTGAGAAATTTCCATAAATTCAGTGGCTTAAAGCAACCCCAATTTATTAGCTCACAGTTCTGCCAGTGAGAAGTCCAGCATCCTGTGTTTGGTTGGGTTCTCTGCTCAGCATATGACAAGGCTGAAGTCAAGGTGCCAACTGGGCTGAATTCTCAAATGGAAACTCTGGGTAACAATCTTCTAAACTCATTCTTGTTGGCAAAAATCAGTTCCTTGCAGCTGTGGGACTGAGGTTCCTGTCTCCTTGCTGACAGCCATTCAGGGGCTGCTCTCAGATCCTGAAAGTCCCTGTATTCCTTCCATGTGGCCTCCTCCATGTTCAAGCCAGTAACATTGCACCAAATACTTCCCGTGCCTTGAATCTCTGAGTTCTTCCGTCTCTGAGTTCTGGACCCAGATTTAAAGGGCCATGTGATTGGCTCAGGCCCACCCAGATAAACTTTCTCTTAAGGTCAACTTGCGACTTTCGTTACCTCTGTAAAGTGCTTTTGGCCATATAATGTAACAAACTCATAGGATTGATATCCCATCACATTCACAGGTCAGGTCCGACCCCCACTCAAAGGGAGGAGATTATATAAGGTCATTGGGGATCACCTTTGAATTCTTCCTACCACAAGGACTCCAAGAAACTATGGAGGAACCTAGCAATTGGGAAACAGGAAAAAGATACTTCCTTAAAATTGTAAAGAATACAAAGTAGTAAAACAATGTACAGCACTTGAAATAAACAGGAAAGACGACAAGGCTGTATAAGAAACCAAAGACAATTTTTCACCCACAGAAATGTAGACTAAGTGATTTCAAATAGGAAACCCTTATTTTGAGAACCCGAGTCACTGCCCACCTCCACCAGTGGACACTTAGCTGTAGCTGATACTGTTGGTGTTTCACTCATGTTCCCTCCACACTTACGGTTCTACAGCACATGGGGTGGCTGCCCTCCGCAAGCCCCACTCATTCTCTGCCGGAGGATTTTCTTTCAGCCCTCTCCTGGGGCAAGCCTGAAATGCCAGGGAGTTGATGCCCTGGGACCTGCCCTTGGCCTGTGACGGATGGGAGTCAGGGGATGAATTCCTAAGCTTTCTAACTGCTCAGGTAAAAAAAAAAAAAGAAAAAAAAGAAAGAAAGAAAGAAAAGAAAAAAGAAAGAAAGAAAGAAAAGAAAACCTCTGGAGCATTTTCTGTATCTCTCAGAGTCCTCTAATCAAAGATACCATGTTATGATATGATACAATATATATGATATGATACATGATAGTGGTAGCTGATCTGATAATACACCCTTCATTGGTAGCCTTCTCTTCCCAATCTCACTTCCCCTGACCTTGTTTTCTGTGATCACCTTGCAGTTGACTTAAATTCTTGTCTTGGGTTTTTTTTTAGACATGTAGAATAATAGTAACTATATCTTTGCATTTGGTTTGGTGGCAAAGGGTGTGAACCTTAAAGACAAATAGACTCGGATCCCAGCCAATGTGAGATTTAGCTTTCATTTTTTTTAATCTGTAAAATGAGGATAATAATCCTTATTGCGTGGTCACTGAATGAGGTAATGATTATGGCTAAACTGCCTGGCTCACAGAAAGCATTCCATAAAGTCTAATTCTTTCTTCCTTTCTCTGGAATCCTCTGTGTCTTCCTCAGTAGTAGTATTTCTGCAGTTCCGGGAATCTGCTCTCATGGTCCCATGTTCTCTGTAGATGTAGCTAACCCAGAGATAGTAGAGTAAGCACAATTCTCCACACAACTACATTTTTTTCTATAAAATCAGAACATGTTATTAAAAATAACTAAGCCATGGGGCACCTGGGTGGCTCAGTCGGTTAAGCATCTGACTCTTGATCTCAGCTCAGGTCTCGATTTTCAGGGTCGTGAGTTCAAGCCCCATGTTGGGCTCCATGATGGGCATGGAGCCTATTTAAAAAAATAATGAGTAAGTCAAATATTAAACACCCTTAGATTAAATTGAATATGTTTAGAACCAGATACTTATAATACCTAAGATTTTTTTTTTTTTTGGCACTTGGCTCTCCTTAACAGTTGTCTGTATCTTGCAGCCAGGGCAAGCATTTGACCAGGTTTCAGGAGGACAAAGCTTTGATTCAACCATAAAGCACAGTTTGTGTTTTTTTTCTACTTTGGGCATTGACCTGAACCAAGATTCAAATCCACATCTTCCTCCCCCGCCACTTATTTGTTTATTTATTTATTTATTTTGTATTATTATGTTCAATTAGCCAGCAAAATCCACATCTTCTAACATGTATCAGGACAGTCACACTTGAGTACTGACCAAAATACTATTTTTAATGTCAAGGTAATCAT
The DNA here is from genome assembly GCF_003265705.2 of Callorhinus ursinus. NCBI lineage: Eukaryota > Metazoa > Chordata > Mammalia > Carnivora > Otariidae > Callorhinus > Callorhinus ursinus. Next base: position 11,213,066 of record NW_027397078.1, on the reverse strand, counting down.
AAAAGGTATGAAAACATCAGAATATTGATACTCTGGCATCAGATAGCCTGTATTTAAATCCCAACTCTGCCACTTATTAACTATGTGACCTAAGGCAGAGGTAACCTCTCCACATGTTTCTCCCTAACCTATTATGCAGTGATAATAATGGTACCTCCCTGCTAAGATTGATGCAAAAATAAAGAGTCAGAATGCATATAAAACACTTAAAACAGCTCCTTGCAGAAGAAGCTCTTTGTAAATATTAGCTATTGTTCTTTTTGCTATTAATATTTGGTTAATGGTATCTCCTTGCGATATTGTCTCTGTCAACAGAGGCGGGTGGACAATTTTTACTCCTCGCACAGTGTAGGTCTTAGAAGGGTATTGTTCTAAAACTATTCACTTGTTCTAGAACTGTTCACTTGTCTGTGTCCCCATTAGACTTTCAGGGTCATGTGAAATGCATACAGCTTTCCTATTACACTGCCGGTATCCCTAGGAGAGCTGACTCTTGAATCTCTCACCTAACACTTAACTTACTGGTTGACATCCTCACAAGGATGAGCCCAATGTGGGACTGTGAGGGAGCTCACATACATCCTGGGGTGGGGAAAAGTGATGGAGAAGACACAGAGACAGAGCTTCCCTCCTTCAGGTCCAAGTAAAATATGCGGAAACTGGTTTTAGGGACCTAACACTTATTGTTCAACAAACTTCTTCGGGCTTCTTGGTCTGAGCTGGTAGTGCATGTGTGTGGTTACTGCAGGAACCTGTCAGGTAGGCCACTCACTGTTTGACCTTGGGAAGATGACTACAAGTATCTGAGCCTCGGTTTTTTCATCTATCAAATGCATAGAATGACATTGTTTTTAGGGTGGTTATGACAATTAAATGAGGTGACACGTATCTACTGCCTGGCACACAGAAAACCTTCTTGTTAACAATTACTACTTTGTTCTTTTCTCCTTAATCCAAAGTGCTGTTCCACAAGAATTCGAAGACAACTGGACAGGAACCTCACTTTTCATAAAATGGTGGCATGGATGATTGCACTTCACACTGGTAAGTTTATTAAGATATTTGAGATTGCAAAGAAAACGTGGAACCAGAGAGTTCCCTCTATTCCTAGATAGCTTTTATTTTTAGAGGAGATCAGCATTTTTAGGTAGATTAGGTGGTGATTGGATATGTTGTATTTTTTAATTTATTTTTTTAATTGAAGTACACTTAACATACAATATTATATTGGTTTCAGGTGTACAACATAGTGATTCGACAATGACATACATTATAAAATGCTCACCATGATAAATGTAGTTACCGTCTGTCACCACACAAAGTTATTCCAGTATTATTGGCTATATTCCCTATGCTGTACTTTACATCCCTGTGAGTTATTTGTTTTAAAACTGGGACTTTATATCTCTTAATCTCCTTTACCTATTTTGCCCATCCCCTCACCCCCAACCCCTCTGGCAACCATCAGTTTGTTCTCTGTATTGATGAGTCTGTTTCTGTCTTGTTTGGTTTGGTAGGTTTGGTTTTTAGATTCTACATATAAGTGAAACCATATGGTATTGTATATATATATATATATATACACAATTATACTATATATATATATACACACACAATTATACAATATGTATATTATATACCACTTCTTCTTTATCCATTTACCTATGGATGGACACTTAGATTGCTTCCATATCTTGGCTATTGTAAATAATGCTGCTATAAACATGGGGATGCATATATCTTTTTTTCAAATTAGTGTTTTCATTTTCTTTGGGTAGAATTACTGGATTGTATGGTATTTCTTTTTTCAGTTTTTTGGGGCAGCTCCATTGTGTTTTCCATAGTGGCTTCACCAATTTACATTCCCAGCAAAATATTTGTACTTTTCGAATGAATTCTGTTAAAAAATATTCACCAGAACAAACAATGAATCATGGAACACTACATCAAAAACTAAGGATGTAATATATGGTGATTAACATAACAATAAAAAATTAAAAAAAAGAATATATTTTATTTAACCTAGTATGTCATAAATATTGTCATTTCAAAATGTAACCAATTAAAATTATTAAAAATTAAAAAAAATATTCACCACTCTTTCTTCCATCCCAATATTAGGGTTTATTCCTTCAAGTCTGAAAACCTTTTTATCTTGGGCTCTTCTGACAAAATCCGAGTGTCTTCTCCATTTTCCATGCTTTTTAATATAAAAAAAGTTAGTCCACAACTGAGAGCTTTTATTTATCCATTAAAAAAAATACTAAGGTTGAACATGTAGATTTGTGGATTTCTTGCAGTAACCCTAAGATAAGATATCTTCTCAGCTTACGGGTTGTGGTTCTTGCCACAACCCTTAAGTTGAGAAGATATCTTATTTTAAGGGTAAGATAGCCCTTATCAGCTAAGCGTGTTCTTTATTATTATTGTTATTGTATATCCAATAGGTATACATATGTATATATGTATTCTATATTATGTGTTATTATTATAATTATTAAAGTGGCGGTGTTGGCACAAGGGATGTATCTGGGACCATTATCAAATCTTCACTAATTCACTTAACAAATAAGTGATGTGCCAGGCAATAGGCATGCACACAGGCAAGTGATGAGCAAAAGAGATTTTTATTCTGCCCTTAAAGAATTTCCCCATAATTTGAGTAAAATAAGCTTAGATTGCAGGTGTTTAACTGGGTTTCTCTTCTATTAGTAGATCGTGCAGGCTTTCTGAGCTGTGGTGAACAAAACGGTTCAAAAGCAAAATGCATGATAAAATCTTATTCGAAAGCAACCTAGCGTAATGGGTAGGAGCAAAGATTTGAGCACCAGATTGCTTGGATTCGATTCTTAACTCTGCTGCTTCCTAGCTTGGTGATCTTGGGCAAGATATTAAAGCAATCTATGCCCCAATTTCCTCATCTGTAAGACGAGATGATACTAATAGTACTTACATCATTACCTCCAAACAAAGATTAATTATAAAGCACTTATAACAGTTCTTGGCACCCAGTAAGTTGTATGTAAGTGCTTGTTAAGTAAGGAATGCAATTTTCAAGAAGGTGTTCACTCTTGTGGCCATTGGTTTATATCAGTTCAATAAAATGGTATCTCTCTGGAGTAATGTCAGAGTCAGGTGAATGGGCCAGCCAAAGGCATACATTACATGAGAGTCTTCTTGTTTGAGCATAAATATATCTGGGGGAGAGAAACAATGAGAGCACACCTAAATATCCTCAGAGACCAAGGTAATTTTGTAGAGGCTCAGAACTTGATTGGATCTTTAGGATAATGTCGTTTAACATCTACATTTTACAAATGAGGAAACCAAGACCAGAGAGGTCAAATGATTTGCGTATGATCACACAACTAGAGAATAGCTTACCCACTAGAGTTCTAGTCTTGCCTCTCTGGCCCGGAGACCCAGTTCTTGTTTCTAAGTGTCCTGGGCCATCCCTGTGTCTCCCTGTATCTTATCATAGAGTTGGGGGTTATAGGCGGAAACCCAACTTACACAAAAATTGTCTGCACCCTTCACCTTGTTTGTTTCTCTTCTCTGTCCTCTTCAGCGATTCATACCATTGCCCATCTGTTTAATGTGGAGTGGTGTGTGAATGCCCGAGTCAACAATTCTGATAGCTATTCAGTATTACTCTCTGAGTTTGAAGATAAACCTGGTCAAAGTTACCTCAATTTTGCTCAAAGTAAAATCCCGGTAAGTCTATTTCTGGATTCAGATGGTCCCTAGGCCGTTAAAACTGAGGACTAGATTTCAGCAAGTGAAGAACTCTACTTGGGCAGAACATCAACAGTGTTAAAAGTTGACTATCAGTGGGCCAAGTCTGTAGTTTCTAAGAATGTGGGTACAGAGAAAATGTCTTCCACACTCCTGATCTCATGTGTGGAGGGTCTCTAGATGTTTTCCAGTTCCTTAGGCTCACCTGTGGAATCTGGAGTAACTCAGGCTCACCCATGACAATGCCCACCACCAAAGAAAAGACAAGAACACACATCTAGTCAAACAAAGTTGAGTTTATCACTTCCTGCAGCAAAAGAGGCCTCGCACCATGAGAAAGTCTGGGACATTCCAGGAAGGTGTTCGTAGAGGCTCCTTATAGGACAGGGACTTGGGTTAGGTGGTTTTGGAGGGGTTTAAGGAAGCAAGGATTTGCTCTGCATCAAGTATGGTCAGGAATTGGGGGTCTTTCTAGGATTGGGTATCTTAGCAGCAGTCACTTGTGTTGTTGTCTTGGCTCTGACATAATTCCGGAGTGGTCTTTTTTTTTTTTTTTTTTTGTCTCACTCCCTCACAGTCACCGAATGACCTCGTCTGATGTGAGTGTTCTAGGAAATTGTTTATGTGAATTAGGGAACACTCCGACCTCGGTGTTAGTACTAGGCTGGCCACCAGCTGACAGCCGACAGAGATGCATTTCTTCTTTCTTGCCTACAACATCTGAGGGGTGGCCTATGTCTGCTGATTATCGGCCCATGGGAAGCACAGTGCACTGGGAATAACTCCATGGTCTTCCAGGGGCAGCCATTTGGGGTATCCATAGCAAGGACTGCTTCCCATCCAGCAGTTGTTAGAGCTTCCTACACTCAGACGGAGAAGCTCCGAGTCATCTTCATGTGCCCAATGGCTTGGGAGGATGGCCAAGTCACATAATTATACACTGAATTCCAAATGTGTTTCCTCGTGTTTAGAAAAGATGAGAAGAAAAGTCCCTTAACGTTGCAGAAATAATTCTCCTCAGGCTAACATGAAAACAACTTGCATAAAAGAAAACAAATTCCTTTTCTGTAACTTCTGGGATAATTTTTCCTTCATATTGTTCATTGTTCGTACAATGATATAGAAGGAAGGCAATGTGAACATACTCAGTGAGCCGATGCTGTCATGCTCTGCCCGGATCCCTTTGGACCACTTGTACTGCGTCTGTGCTCCCCCCACCTTTCTGTGTGTTTTCACTTCTCAATTTCTGATGCCAGCGTTTCTTCCTCAGAGGACCACCCTGGGGCTATCGGAGTCCCTTGACCCACAGGCTCAGAGATCTGGAAGGGTCTGGTTGGCTACCTCTCTGTGGGCAGCCATTAGCCAATAGCTGATGGGTGCAGGCCATGAAAGACCAGCTTCCTTGCCTTGAGTCGGGGATGAACTCTGAGGTGTGACCTACCCTCCACAGTTCCTCTGCAGCATCAGGCTGAAGCTACCTTCTCTAAAGACTTGGCCTGAGATCACCCTCGTGTTTGATTTGTTCCTCTTTCCTGTCCTATTGCCCATCTTCTTACCAGTTTCTTCTGGAGCACACCTTTTTAAAATCACTTGCTCATGAATCCTCATCTCAAGGTCTGTCTGCTTCAAGGGAACCCAGCCTAAGATGGGAGGCATGTCCAGAATACAATTGCCAACCAAGCACTGTGGTCCTTTCCAAAGCAAAGGGAGAAGGAGCCTCAGACCCTTTTAGGACATCTTACAGTTGGCTGATGTCCTTTATTCGATACTCCCTTAGAACTATTTCAGTGTATCGGTTAGTACTTCCTGTGACACCCTGACTGTGTAAGAGTTTTAAATTGAGAAATGTCTATTCTAAATCTATCTCACTCTGTGAGGGATGGTTAGGATTATTGGAAGGGGGAATGAAAATACCTATTGGCCTCTACACCAGACGCTTTATAAATAGATAGTCTTGCATTTGAGAGCCTATGAGTAATGTGTGTGTGTGTGTGTGTGTGTGTGTGTGTGTGTGTGTGTGTGTGT
>NW_027397078.1:11102342-11207296 GCF_003265705.2 Callorhinus ursinus | reverse complement strand
TGTGTGTGTGTGTGTGTGTGTGTGTGTGTGTGTGTGTGTGTGTGTGTTTGTATTTTGCAGAATCCTGAAGGAGGCCTGTATGTGGCTGTGACCCGGCTGGCTGGCATCACTGGTATTGTGATCACACTGTGCCTCATATTAATTATCACCTCCTCCACCAAAACCATCCGGAGGTCTTATTTTGAAGTGTTTTGGTACACACACCATCTTTTTGTGATCTTCTTCATTGGTCTCGCCATCCACGGAGCTGAGTGAGTGTTTAATCTCTGAGGTCAAGTATTTTAAATCCAGGTGTAATGCTGTTAGAGGCACAGTGACCTCTTTGTCTGTGTGTGGTCAGACTCTCTGCTGGGGGGATATGAGGGGACATCAGAGGTCAGTTGGATAGAGGCCACTCAGCAGCATTTTCGTTTATTGCACCTGATTAATAGCAGTTATTTCTGTAGTAATTTAACAATAGCTGTTATTAATGCAGTTAATTCTAGCAAGCTTGAAAATACACCAACGTTTGAGTACCTCTCCAAGTGTGTAAAACATGTTAAGGGTGCTGGAAGGGTCTTGGATGTCTGCAGTGATGTTTCTTATGGCTTAATCACTAGTAAATTAGACAAACTCCCAAACTAGAGGGGCTAAATTAATCAGGTGAAAGGGTTTGCTGTAGTTTGATGAGCTTTGATTCAAGCTGGACATGTATTGATTGCCTACTGTGTATGAGGACTGGTCTCCGGCACGGTGGGGAATACTAGGAGGAAAAATACATGATTATTGCCTTCCAGCATTCTAATACAATAAAGGTAAGAGCTCACTTCTAGGGGCACCTGGGTGGCTCGGTCTTTAAGCGTCTGCCTTTGGCTCAGGTCATGGTCCCAGGGTCCTGGGATCGAGCCCCGCATCGGGTTCCCTGCTCCGCGGGAAGCCCGCTTCTCCCTCTCCCACTCCCTCTGCTTATGTTCCCTCTCTCGCTGTGTGTCTCTCTCTGTTGAATAAATAAGTAAAATCTTTTTTTTTTTTTTTTTTTAAAGAGCTCACTTCTATTGAGCACTCATTATGGACGTGAAATGTTTCTTTTAGGTAGAGCTCCTCTTACATCCCCATTTCCTGGGGAAATTGTAGACAAGGAAACAAGCTAACAAAGGTAAACTATGTAGCCCAAGTCAGCCAGTTTGTAAGTGGCATAGCTGGGATTGGGGCCCAGGTGGTCTCAGGCAGGCTGCGACAAATACTCTCATAGAGACTCACAGTGCCTGCATGTGTGGTTGGGACAGTTTGTCTTACTGGAAATCCTATTTAATACCAGGTTTCCTTTTTATGCTGTTTCACACCAGCTGACTCTCCCACCTGCACACAAAAGTAGGCTTGGGGAAGTCCCCTGGTGGGTTTGGGGCTCCACATAACTAAGCATCAAGAGAGCACCTGCTCAAAGCTCAATGACTGTGCTGGGAGCCAAGTTGGCCTGGAGGTGACTAAGACCTGAGTGTGAAAAGGGGAAAGGGCAGGAAGATGCAGCATTGGGCAACCACTTGTATGCATTCTTGATTGACTTGCTGACTCTGACCCCTGATCAACTCTTTCTAAGCCCTGAAGAATCTGTGTAGGCCAAGAATCTCTTGACTCTCCTAAAGCAATTGAGTATCTTTAAATGGGATTTGATCATAAGCCAGCTGTTTCAGGGAATCCTAGAGACAAAAAATGAATCTCTTCCCCTCTCTAGTTTAGTACTTCTACTGCTTTATGCTTGTATAGTTTCACAACTATGCATTTTCCTTTGGAGCAGGCAGACGAGGTATATTTGCCCCACTCTCCATCTGAAGAGAATCTGCTACTTACACTGGTTGGCTGATTGCTCACAGTCTTATGGCCTTGGCAGCAGCACCTGAACTGGGATTAAAATCCAGGTTTCCTGACTTCTGGTCCTTGCACTGAGAAGAGGGGAGAATCCAATTTTGTTTTGTCTCCCTTACTCCCCATGTGAACTTGGGCCTTAGGAATTTTGACAATTATCATTTGTTGGACTCTTACTTTGTGTTGACATATCTTATGCATCAGGCCAATTGATCACTAAAATACACCTTTAATTAGGTGTTATTATACCTATTTTACAACTGCAGAAACCGAGATTCAGAAGAAGTTAAATAACTTGCCCAAGGCCACCAAACTAGCAAGGGGTCGACCTGGGATTTGAAACCAAGGCTGTCTGACACAGGCCCAAAATTGTTTTCTCCAAATCATTCTGCTTCTAAGTTACTAGTTTCTCTAAGCCTCGGTGTTCTCATGTGTCAAATGGGGGTGCCAATACGTACCATTCAGGCTTGTTATGAGGATCAACCGAGATAATTTGTGTAGAGTAACTTTACCCAGGCCAGGCACATAATAGATTCTCAGTACATGGTAACTCTCTGCCCCAAGGCCTAGGGATAGAAAAGGATGGTTAACAGCCTTGAATTAAAACATTCACAGAATATACCAAGTGGCACAAGAAATGTTAGGTCCCCCATACAACTATTACAAAGGGGGCCTTCTGTGTCTCTTCTTAGTATATATTCTGAAGACCCTGTCATTTATGTTCCTTGAGGTCAGGAACATGACTTACCTGACTGTGCCCCCCTCCTCTGTTCCCAGTAAACCCACATTGTCTTGTGTGTTAGCAGTTGCTCAGTTGAAATGTATGGAATCGAAATGAATGTGCTCTGAGCGCTTCCAAGGACGCACCATTAGTGTTGATATCTGTGAGAATGTCATAATCCCCACAAAGTCTCCTTAAACTGATTTCAACCCTTTCAGTTTACTTTAGACAATTTTGGAACAACAAATGAAGTGCTTGGACTAAGCCTCAGAGCTACTGTGTGTGATGGTATGGGCTGTCAGCCACACAGGGTGCCTGTCCGTGGGGCGTAAACTTCGCCCATGCTTTGCTCGCCAAGCTCTTTGCTTCTAGGACTGTCCTCACAGAGGGGGCATCTTTTTGTAATTTGCACAAAGACACTGTATGGGCGAGTACTTGCTCTGTTAGATTTGCAGTTTTCCTGTTTTTGTCTGTTTGTTTATAAATGAAAATAATACTCGAAACAGAAGCACAAATGCTCCCTTTAAGAAAACATGTACTGTTGATCCAAAACTTACATATTCTTTGTGTCATTGTACATATGTTTTTTTATATTGCTGAAGAAGACATATTTCCTTTCCCTTCCTCAAATCTACTCAGAGGGGTCAATGAGATATTACTGTTAAGTGGTAAGTATAGGATCCATACTAGAATACTTGAAATATGCCCAGATTCTCTAAAAACTAAGAACTTAACTTCTTGCTACTAAATGGTCTGGACTTACATTTCCTCCCCAGGCGAATCGTTCGCGGGCAGACCCCACAGAGTTTAAAGGAACACTGCCCTAAAGAATGTGGCACAGACCCCTCAACTTGGGGAAAAACAAAAGAATGCCCAATCCCACAGTTCTCTGGGAACCCTCCTATGGTATGTACAGTTCATTGTTACTATTACAGTTTCATTACCAACAATCTTCCAATTGTGTCTAAGAAATATGTACAAATGTCATAGAGCTATCCATTACGAATGCCATGGAACTGCTAGAATGTTGTTAAGTATCTACTTTTTTCTGCTATACTTATTGTCTAGAATTATTTTTTTGAAAGGTAAGGGTTGCACTGGTCTATTATGAACATCTTGATATAAAACTTGGAAAAGCATTGTTTTTGAAAGTGCTGTTGGGGTTCAAGAAATTCCATCTCTTCTCTTCTGGATGTGAGGGCCACAATAATACCAGTTAATGGTTTCCAGAGGGATTCCATTCTAAGCTGAGTTGGATAGCTCAGATAATCACTTATAAGGAACTAAGAGCCTTTTCAGATACCAGGAAGTAAGACTTTCTATTCAGCTTTCAAAGCTGGGAAGGAAATTATGAAGTAACATATAGGGCTGCCCTTAAGCATCAGGAGGCCGTGTCTACACCACATAAAGGACGCTGGACAGCCAGGTTTGTACCAACGCAAGAGGATGGCAAGGTTGACCAAGGGAAAACATGGTAGAATATTCACCTTCTGTTGGGAGCTCCTCTTGCATGCTCTGCAAAGTTCCATTTTGTGTATTCTCAATATCCCTGCTCCATTGAGTGAGAAGTGGGCCTTGTGTTCTTCATATCTTTTCCTCCATTAGCAAGCAGTGTACTTTATTGGTTACCATGCTAAGCCCTGGTATAAAGCTAGGCAAAAATCAACGTTGGTACAGGGCTTCTGAACAGGATTAGTATTTTTTTAAGCACAGTATAATGTAAAGTCAAATGTCGCACCCCATTGCCTCCTTTCTTTTTTCCTACTGTCTTAACGTAGGAGTTTTCTTCCTCTAAGACACAGTCTGCTGTCCAGGGACTTAGCATCTTTAAGCATCCTTGCTCATTAATGAAAGCAACCAGATGTATCAATGAACTGCCCCCACTACATGCACACATCAATAGAAAGGATAAAAAAAGAACCGAATTGCAGGTCCTCTTATGGGTTAGGGGAAAGCACATTTCCTTGAAGACAGCTGGAATCAAGGTACTACGATCTTAACAGGCATCTACCGCAAAGGAGCTTCTGGGTTTCTGGGAGTAGAGGCGATGTCCAAGACCTCACTCCATTTGATGGAGCCCCATTGTGGCGCCCAGGAAATAGATGGATGGTGCCATGCTATTTTAAAAACCTGTCCCATGAAAACAAAGGCCAGCAGCAGAATAATTCTGACTTTCAGGGCAGATAGTCTTCAACTTTGGTGGAAGGTGGGGACATTCAGGTGCTCTCAACTTCCAATCTGCAGTTTTTTCAAAACATTTAATAGAAAGATCATATGTGAGACTGTAGGAAGCCCTTTGTGATTTCTTTTTCTTTCTTGCAATCCATTCTGAAATGCCATCCTTTAAATGATATCGCCTCCTAAAGCTCTTTACTACTTCAGGTATTAAACTAGGAACCTAACTGACTGAGTCCCAGGATGGATCTGTTTATCCTAAAGGTTTTCATATAGCCAATAATACTACAGGGTAATTCCAGTGTTGTGAAACACTGAAGATTCTGATGAGAGAGGAATCTAAAGAAATCTGAAAATCTTTGGGCTTGTTCCTCTTCAGCAGGTGCATTGCATAGCTCCTAGAACTTACCAGGATATTGGAGAAACAGCTAAATTCTTGCATGAAATTTTTTATCTTGCAAAAGATTAAGCTTTGACTACATGATTGAGAGAAAGCAGCTGCAATGTTGCATTAAAAAAAATGTGGTGTTGTTGAAATGCTATCCTTAAAAGAAATGTTAATTCTGAAACTAATCTTGCTCTGCTGTAGGGTTACTGCAACTGCTGTTGCGACACCGGGAGGAAATCCCATTCTTGTGGGCAGTTCCTCTTGGGAGAGTCTTATACTGTAGATAAAGTTCCCCGGTGTGGCCAAAGGAGAATGCTCATTTCTATTGGCTCAAAACTTTAACTTTCGATATTTTTCATGCATTCTGTTGTATGAGAAATTTATGAATCGGATATCAGATATTTAAACAAGCCTACAAAGATTAACTTGACTTCTAAAATGTTTTGTTCCCATTAATCTTATATTAGCTATTACCCCTTAATACATCATGTTTTCATTTTTTGTTCTGATTACAGACGTGGAAATGGATAGTGGGTCCCATGTTTCTGTATCTCTGTGAGAGGTTGGTACGGTTTTGGCGATCTCAACAGAAGGTGGTCATCACCAAGGTATTGTCTGGTTTAGTAATTACTAGTAGCATCTAACTATATCATGGACAAGTTTACCCAAGTTCTCTGTAGCATTGATCAGAGCTTTCACTCGGTTTCTTTTGATTAAATGTAGAGCAGAGAGAAGACCTACAGTTGAATTCAGTCAGTATACTTAGCTTGATAATCAAATGGTTGGACCTTTTAACTGGGGCAAGTACAAGTTAACATTTTTTGTTGAGAAATGAAGCTGACGGTTTTGTGTACATGAATCTCTCTCTCTCTCTCTCTCTCTCTCTCTCTCAGTGTGTGTGGGGGGGGGAGAGAGAGAAAGAGAGGGAGAGAAGGAGCATACCATGATGAATGTGAGCAGGTTAGAGTGAAGAAGCAAAGCACGTGAGTTCAAAAGGGTACACACTGAGCCTTAAAATACTCAGATGCCAAAAGAACCAGAGAGCCAAGGGCAGGTCTGATTGAGGTTGAGGTAGTTTTCCAGGTCTCCCTTTACCTCCTTTTCCGTGCTGTGTATGTAATCACAGAATATCAGAGTTGGAGGACCCAAAGTCTCAAGGAGGTTAGTAACCAAACTGCATCTAGAATTGAGTCTGCTGACTCCAGGTATATGGTGGCTCCCCGCCTCCTTCTGTGCTGCTTCTCCTTACTAACTAAATAAATATCCAATTCACTAAATAGAAATAGAAACTCCTGGTTATAGTTCCAGGAAACAAGAGACAAAACTAGTTTTATCAAATAAAATTGAATTCAACTCAATACAGTTCAAAAAGTGTTTACTAAAACCCTGGTATGGGCTATTCTTGCAAAACACATGAATTCTTCCTGCCCTCCACCCTAGCTTTTCTTTCTTGGCATCTGTGGAAGGCCAGAGGAAAGTCAGTCCAGCTGGGACTGGAAATCTTGAAATATAGGAAGCTACAGCAGTTCTCCTTTTATGATACTTATACTGTATTAGAAGAAAAAGCCCACAGAAGAGCAAAAATGGCTGCCACAGAATTTCCCTTACTAGGCTAGACCTGACTAAGCAGGCAAGCATTTCCCTTGAACGTATTTTAAAGGCAAATCTGTTTTCCTGTGGAGAAAATAGATACTCATTTTCTTCTCATAAAAACAGATATTCATTTTCTTCTCAAAAAAAAAAAAAGAAATAAGGTGTCATCCAAAAGTATGCCAGTGTCAATTCTGCCAGTGCATTTTATTTAGTTTAATCCCGATTTCACCTGTGGCAGCAAAATTGCAAAAGGGGGAAAAGAATGTCTTCACCATACAAAATTGCCACATGGTGAACATCATTTTCAAAATAATTTTCGTCGATTTTTATTTTTTTTTTGTTTTCCAAAATGAAGCTTTAAGATTCTTTATTTCCGTGATGGAAGGACGTTGGGTACTGCTTTATTATTTAAGATGGAGTGAAATCACAGGTTTTGGAAATGTTTGGCAATATTTATCGAAAGGATTGCCCATCTTACCCCTCCTCACTCACGGAAAGAAAAGCTCGACACTATCAGTCAACATTTAGGGAGCTCCTATTTTGTTTCTGTTGATTTTTCATTGCCCTGATGTCCCTTGGTCTGTTTTTCAGTTGTACATAGAAAGTCCTGGGTATCTCAGGAATCGTCCCAGAAACAGTGTATTGCTGTCTGTATTGTAATGACAGTTTTTCATTGTGCTGCTTTGTTTCTTAAAATTATTTACCACCTCACCAGCTGATGGATGTTTGGACTGTTTCCAATTGTTTGCTGTTCTACACAAAGCTGTGACGAACACTTGTACACATGGAGAATGAGGAAGGCAATGGGTGGGGGGGGGCTGGCTTTGGGAGAGCTGGTGTCTTAGGCTGGACTCCTTGGCAAAGACTCTGAGACAGAGAATTGCAGACAGAAGGTTGACTGGGGCATGTTCTCAGGAGATGAACCTGTAAAAAGAAAGACGGTCAGAATCAGGGAGGAAATGAATGACCCTCACTCAGTTGCCACTGCAGCCTCAGCTGATCCTACAGGGAGTGTGGGGGTTGGGATGACATCTGGGAGTTGGCAGGCCCTGGGCTCCAGCTGAGGGCAAGTCGCCACGAGAGACACGTCTGCTCGAGGAAATGCCTCGTTGGGCCTGAAGAGGGGATGTGGGTGGGGCATCTTAGCTCAGCCTTTTGTCCATGTGGACACTGAAAAGGCAAGTATTTGGGGAAAGTGTAGTTTCCAGAGACACGTTTTGTTCCGTAGGTGGTCACTCACCCTTTCAAAACCATTGAGCTACAGATGAAGAAGAAGGGATTCAAGATGGAGGTGGGACAATACATTTTTGTCAAGTGCCCCAAGGTGTCCAGGCTGGAGTGGCACCCTTTCACACTGACCTCCGCCCCTGAGGAAGACTTCTTTAGCATCCATATTCGCATCGTTGGGGACTGGACGGAAGGACTTTTCAATGCTTGTGGCTGTGATAAGCAGGAGTTTCAGGATGCTTGGAAACTACCTAAGTAAGTGCAAAGCGCGTACTTATGGAAGTGTACGAGTTCAGGAAAAATGTCACCCAATAGTTCCCCTTTTCCCATCTCTCACTACACTGTCTCCTGGGTCTGAGCAAACACACAAGTTCTACAAATATAGGTAGCTATCTCGGTGTTCCCCATTTTATGTATGTGGTGCATTTAGGCATATACTAATAAATCTTGTGTGAAATATAAAGTGTTTGAAACAAATATTAATAACGAATATTCCCAAGTTCCTTTAAATGTGTAAGGGTCAAGGCCAAGGTGTATTAGCTTTTCTAACAAACGAAGTTATAGTGTATCAAAGATATTCTTAAAATTTAATTGACATATGTCATTTGAGGGTAAATGCCAAAAATTATTCGCTTTGCCCCCTTCTTCCCACATGTTTGAGATGGTGCCAGGCACTTAGTAGATGCTAAAGAAAAGCTTGTTGATTGACTCAATGAATAGACAAATGAAAAGTGAAGATATTAAATTTACAAGATGCTATGACAGAAAATTCTCACTTTACTTCAGTGTGCAATGTGAGCAGGAATTTCAGCTGTGGGATGCCCTGGCAAGAGGTACAGGTGTATGTGTGTGTGAGTGTGTGCGGTAGGTGGAAGGGTGGAGAGATGAAAAAAGTACCCCTGAGAGTTACCAAATGTTTTCAGTTAGCTAAAACTTCCTCTTCTTACTTCCAACCACTATGTTGACACCAAGTGGGTTATTTGAAAGCCATTTCATAGAAGAAAGTGCCCCAGAGATACATTGTCCCAGTTTGATGTGACATATTGCACACCCCCAGTAATAAGCTGTGCCCCATCCTACTCTGCAGTGCAAGGTAGCTCTCTAACCACATCCTCACACGCTTCCCTCCAGGATAGCTGTGGATGGGCCCTTTGGCACAGCCAGTGAAGATGTGTTCAGTTACGAGGTGGTGATGTTAGTGGGAGCAGGGATCGGGGTCACACCCTTTGCATCCATTCTCAAGTCCGTCTGGTATAAATATTGCAACAACGCCACCAATCTGAGGCTCAGAAAGGTAAGTCCCTTCGTTTTTTCAGAGGGCTTGCTTGGGGCAGTCACCACACTCTGCCGAGTGAAGCGTGAGAGAGCCTTCAGGGCAGAGACTGGTGGGGACCAAAGGAAATGGAGACAAGTTCCGGGTGGTTTCAGAGAGACAGACTTCTCATAAAATGGCTATTTGATAAGTCACATGTACTTGTATATAAACAGGTCTATTACTGCAAGTAATATACTGCACTTGTATAGCGTTAGGAGAAATTGGGAAGAAAGGAAGTGGGGACAGAAAGTGTTGACAACCCCAACTCAGCAGCTGCCCTTTTGGTGGATTCTCTTCCAATATTTTCTCATATTCTTTGAAAGTTGTAAATATTGAGTATATATACTTTCATGGCCTGCTTTCAGAAAAAACATAGTGTTTTTTCAGTGTTGTCACAGGCTTTATGATGATCCTTTTTAATGATTCCTTTATGTTCCATGGAGAGGATACAGAATAATTTTTCTATTGTCCTTTATTAGATATTGAGATTGATTCCTTTTCCAGTCCCCCAGTAATTTTTTTTTTTTTTTTTGCAAGGAGAGGGCAGGAGACACGTCCTTTCATGAAACTTTTACTTACTTTCTTTAAAAAAAAAAAACTTTATTTTATTATGTCATGTTAATCAGCATACATTACATCATTAGTTTTTGATGTAGTGTTCCATGATTCATTGTTTGCGTGTAATACGCAGGGCTCCATGCAGAACGTGCCCTCCTTAATACCCATCACCAGGCTAACCCATTCCCCCACCCCCGTCCCCTCTAGAACCCTCAGTTTGTTTCTCAGAGTCCATAGTCTCTCTTGGTTCGTCTCCCCCTCTGATTCCCCCCCTTTGTTTTTCCCTTCCTGCTATCTTTTTTTTTTTTTTAACATATATTGTATTATTTGTTTCAGAGGTACAGATCTGTGATTCAACAGTCTTGCACACTTCACAGCGTTCACCATAGCACATACCCTCCCCAGTGTCTATCACCCAGCCACCCCATCCCTCCCACCCCCCACCACTCCAGCAACCCTCCGTTTGTTTCCTGAGATTAAGAATTCTTCATATCAGTGAGGTCATATGATACATGTCTTTCTCTGATTGACTTATTTCGCTTAGCATAATATCTTATGGGTATCTCCTCAGAATTAATTCCCAGGGCATTTTTTGGTCACGTGTAAATTTGGTTTCATTGCCTGATAAAGGACATCTTGCATAAAACGTGAGTCATTCGAATAACTTTAGAGATAACCTCGAATAGGGACATTGAGCATACGTTGACTTTTTATTCTCCCTTTTCTCTCTTTACTATATGGAGGAGGTATGGGGAGAGCGGCTTTTTTCCTAGCAACTCAGGAATGTCCAGCATAGCAGGCAGCGAAGTAGTCCTGTGGTCGCCCCCTTAGCCTGGATCCCATTGGTCTTTCTGAGAGGAGGTACAAAGGAAGCCAGGGACTTGAGGTGGGCAAGAGCAGACCCGGAGGGAAAGTGGTGAGCTAATGTCGTTTTCCTTAGCCATGCCTTTTGGAGACCAGGCTCTTTATTTACTGCCCCACAGGGTGAAGGCCTGTGCAGGTTCATGTGAGCAGGCTTGTGAAATGTCCAGAGCTTTCTGAAAACCTATGTTTCTAGGCGTTCTGAGCAGAAGGAAAAAGTTGGTGGGAGGGGAGGGTAGAAATCCATATGTCAATTCCGATGAAGCCCGTTTACATAGACTCTGTCTCATGATCTGTTGTTCTTGCAGATATACTTCTACTGGCTGTGCCGGGACACGCACGCCTTTGAGTGGTTTGCCGACTTGTTGCAGCTTCTAGAGACCCAGATGCAGGAGAGGAACAACGCCGGCTTCCTCAGCTATAACATCTATCTCACAGGCTGGGATGAGTCTCAGGTGAGGGCGAGATCCCAGCTCCGGGGTCCTCCCCACAGTGCCCGGGGCTGACTGACTGCCCTTTGTTTACCAGAGTGTTTTGTGTACTGTTTTTACCAAGAACAGTTGATGGAATTGGGTGATCCAGCCCGTTCACTCTCACTCAGTGTCCCCACATGTTCAGACTCTTGAGACTAGATTCAAAGCTCGTATCTGTGGAACCAAAGAAGCCCACAAGGGAATAAGAGCCATGCCTTTGGCCTTATTAGACAGAGTCATGCTCCTACCAGGGGTCTTGAACCAGCTGGACAAGACGATCCACAGGGTAATGGGAAGAAAATATTAGCTGTCTTTCTCCCTCTCTTTATGCCTCTCTCTCTTTCTCTACCTCTGTCTTTGTATCTCTCCACACACACACATTCCTTTAATTTTATGTTTATGTGTCTTTTACAATATACACAATACATTTAGTAAGTAGTAATAATAACTGCTCATAGTTACTAAGCATATACCATGTGCTAGGTATTTTTATTAGTGTTTACATAGATTGTCTAATTCAATCCTTTACAACAGCCCTATGAAGCAGCTACTGTTATTGTCCACACTTTACTGATAAGGAAGCCAAAGCCCAGAACAGGTTGGGTCATTTGTCCAAGGACACCCAACTAGTAAGAGGCAGAGGTAGAATGTTCCAGAGCCTGCACTCTTAGCAACTCCCACTAGTTCATGATTATCATTTATAAATAAATCAAAATGTATTTAATGAAAATGATATATGTGTGCATATGTGTATATGTATATAGCATATACATATGTATATATATGTGTGTAATCTAACATAATGCATAATACATAACTCATTATATGCACACACACACACAGCCCTCCCTCCAGTGACATTTAACGATGAAAACATTCTACAATTTATAAGACAGCACCCCCCCCCAACAAAGAATTATCTGGCCTCAAACGTCAAAAGTGCTCAGACAGAAACTCTGAAACAAGTTAATGATTCCTAGGGGGTAAAATCTTTCCTTTTTTTTTTTAAAGATTTTATTTGAGAGAGAGCATAAGCCAAGGGGAGAGGCAGAGGGAGAAGCAGACTCCCCGCCAAGCAGGGAGCCCGATGGGGGGCTCGATCCCAGGACCCCGGGATCATGACGTGAGCCAAAGGCAGACGCTTAACCGACTGAGCCACCCAGACGCCCCTAAAATCTTTCTAAATAAGCAAACATCAGTGATTTGGCCTGGAAGCAGCACAAGCAGCATGAGCTCCCCCTGCGTGAGGAGCTAAGGCAAGAGCCTCTGCCTGCCCCTGGCTGGTGTCTCAGCTGTCCAGAGCCACTCACTGCCTCCTCCACCCCGGGCATCTTTCACACACACCTTGGACTGTGAAAACTGACTCTTCTTTTGGGTTTTGGTGTACTGGTTATCACAGGTCCTCCAAGTCTTAGAAGAGTCTTATCGCATGTAGATACAGGAACCTATGACCATGAACATTGCTGCTCCACAAAAAGGGATTTTAAGAGCCATTTCTGCAATTTGAAAACAAAACAACAACAAATATTGATAAAAAACGAAACTCGGGAAAAAAATCTATAAAATATAAATTACTTTGCAGTTTTATTATTTAAAAAGCCAGACACAGTTTTTTAAATGAGAAATTTATTTGCATTGAAAAAATAACTGTTTTGCTTTACAAAACTGGTCCCTACAGGATTATTAAACCACAGTTGTCACCCTTCTTAACCTCCTCCATCCCCATCATCCATCCCCTGGCCGGTGAATTTAAAATCTGATTCAAGTTTTAAATAAATTTAATCAACCACTTTTATGAAAAATATCTGTTGTTTGAACCGAGGCCCCCTAGAACGGTAGCAGAAAACAACATGTGACTATGTACACACACACACACACACACATACACACACACACACCCTAGCTTTAGGCTTGATTTGTTGCCTCATTATGTTGCCAAAATATGACTGCACTTTAATCTGTGGTTGTTTTAGTTCTTAGCGATTCTCCTAAAGGAGTGGGAGTCTATTAGGGTGAAGAGAGAAAGTCACATGTAGAACGGAGAGAAAAACAGTGAGACAGAATTTAAATCCTACCCACACCCTCAACGCCCGACGCCAAGTGTTGCCAGTCTGCAGTCTTCCCACATCCTCCCATCCCACTTCCCTCCCTTGCTCTCAGATATTTGTGTCTCTCCTGTGGCATTCATGATACCCTATTCTACAAATAGGATTATTCACGTTCACACTTCAAGGTCTGCCCTTCTAGATTGTAAATTGCCCGAGGAGACCCAGTTTGTTCATCTTCGTGTACCTTCTAACCTTCAAATATATATATGATTAGAATGGGTAGTGAGAGCCTGACCTGTGAGATACGTAAAAATAGCTGTTTTTCTTACAGAATGTCTCTTTTTGTGAATTCATGTCCTTTCCCACAGGCCAATCACTTTGCTGTACACCATGACGAGGAGAAAGACGTGATCACAGGCCTGAAACAAAAGACCTTGTATGGACGGCCCAACTGGGATAACGAATTCAAGACAATTGCAAGTCAACACCCAAAGTAAGGAGTCCCCCACCAAGGTGTTCTTGAGGCTCACGGTCTGCCGAAAGCGGCAGCTCCCAAACACAGCTAGATTTGTATATTCCGAAAACTAAAATACCTAGATTACTATATTCACACCCAATAAAAGGTTCTAGATACCTATGAATTTACGAGGGAGGCCTTAGATCACAGCAAAATTACCTGGAGAGTTATTATAAACAAAGATGCTCGGGGTGCCCCTCACTTCTGCCTTTCTGAACCCTGCTCCTCCCAAGTGGGGCCATAACTCAGTTCTTTTCTTTCAGCTCCTAAATCCCACTGGCGTATCTACTTCTTTTAATTCAATATGATTTAGACTTTTATCATTAAGGAGATACCGTCCCCACTTTCAGTTTTAGTTTTTGGGTCTAAAATCATAAGTTGCCAGACATCCTAAGTTCCTTTCTGCCTTCATTAAAGCTTTACCCATTCTGGAAGTTTGAGGGGATCCTTTCTCTTGCTAGAACACATGATAGACTCAAGAAATCACCACAAATATACCCTTCACGCCTCTGCTTTTTATCCTTTAATGAGCATATGAATCACTTGGGGATCCTTTCACAATGCAAATGCTGATTTAGTAGGTCTTGGGTGGGACTTGAGAATCTACATTTTTTTTTAAAGATTTTATTTATTTATTTATTTGAGAGAGAGAGAGAGAGAGAGAGAGAGAGAGCGCATGATCAGGGGGAGGAGCAGAGGGAGAAGGAGAAGCAGACTCCCCACTGAGTGGGGCTCAATCCCAGGACCCTGAGATCATGACCTAAGCTGAAGGCAGGAGCCTAACCGACTGAGCCACCCAGGCGCCCTGAGAATCTACATTCTTAAAAAGCTGAGTAGGAGGCTACTGGTCTGGGACCACACCTTGAGGAACTAGACTTTAGAGTCTAAAACAGAGAGGGATGAAGCCCCACCCAGCTGTTGTCAGGGTCGGTGAACCAAAAGCAGATTTGTTCCTGATTTCTAGATGCTGGAGAGGGTTTGGGGATATAGAGCCCTGAAGGGAACTAGTCCACAGACTCACCACTTCACCACCATTTTCTCCGTGGCAGAGGTTTCTATAAACTCTCCTTGAGGGCTATTTCCCAGGGAAGTCAACTGCCTTTTGCAGCTGTCCCCACAAACAGGGCTGAACCACTCTCCCACAGGGTAATCTGAACACTGCCCATAGTGGAAAAGACAAAGGAGCAGGGGGGGGGACTCTGCCCTAGAGCCTAAAATCAAGAGGAAATGCCCTCACGTGCTTTGTAGTCTGTCTCATCCAAAAGCCTGACACTGTTTTATTTTTCCTTTCTTTCCCCCAAAGTACCAGAATAGGAGTTTTCCTGTGCGGACCTGAAGCCTTGGCTGAAACCCTCAGTAAACAGTGCATCTCCAACTCTGAGTCTGGCCCCCGGGGAGTGCATTTCATTTTCAACAAGGAAAACTTCTAACTGGTCTCTTCCCAGGAGATCAATGTGGGTTATGCCACCAAGTACCTAACCCAATAATGCTAGTTGATCATGTAAATTCCCCCCTTAAAAAAAGAGAGAGAGAAAATGAAACTATAAGGGGAAGGTTTTCCCTGAAAGGAGTGTTAAAGATTGTTTGATAGTGATAATTTGCATTTGTATGGGGCTTTATGGTTTTCAGAGCACTTTTACAAACTTGATTTCATGTTTTACTCACAATAATGCCAGAGAAAGGTAGGGCTAGGGTTCCTGGACTCAGTGTTTAGGATTTAAAAAAAAAATAGGGACTCAAAATGGTGAAGTAACTTCCCGAAGATTATGAAGCGTGGACCAGATCTAGTCCATGCGGCCCCAGGTTTGGTGGTCTTTCTGTGATACCAGGCCACCTGGAAGTAGGTTCATATACTCCCCCAAAAAAGCAACAATCCAGGGAGTGACCATTCATTTTCCATCTTGTGTTATCTTTGTTATCATTGTTGTCATAGTGAATGAACTCTTCCAAATATTTAGTAGATAATATATGCTGAGAGGATTGAACACTTCAGAGGGTCAGGATGGCCATCGGAGCAGGCTCCAGCTTAGCTTTGCTAATTAACTTATCACTTGGCATTTACAATGATGCTTGGCAGAGTGGATAGTCGGTGAAAGTTTGTTGAATGAATGAATGAAAAGACATCTAGAACCATACAAGGCCCGGAGAGAAATAATTTAAAGCCTTAAACTAAGAATTGTGCCAAATATATATCTGATATGCCCAGCTGCTTTAAATAGCATCTACTCCTTGTTTTATTTAAATACACACACAAAAATGTGTATTTTTTTGTGGCTCTTATTTGTGTGACTGCTGGTTTCTTGTTACATCATCATCATCATCATCATCATCATCATCATCATCAAATTTATGTCCTAGAAACCAAAATCCCCAGCTTACTGTGTAGGTATTGGATTCACACCCAGGAGAATGTTCTAGATATCCATGAGTTCAAGAAAGAGTCTCTAAATCACTGTTAGTGTGGCCAGAAACAGGGTTGTTGTTTTTTTTTTTCTTAGAGCCGCTCTTATTTCTGGAAACTAAAAATAGCTTTATTTGCCCTACCCTGTGGAGCCACAGATATTTAGAACTACTTAACTTTGGTAATGAGGAAGAAATGAGAAGAAAGCTGGGGGAAGGGCACAAGACTGGGTTAGGAGAAAAGGGGAGGGCAGGGGGAAAGAGAACAGGAGGCGAACGAGAGAAAGCAAAAAAGGCACAAGGGAAGGGGAGAGGTGGGGGTCTCACACTGGTCACTTTCCACCCCAGATTCCTTAGTCTTGTATGTACTGAATGTAATTGAAGGAGGCTTACACATGCTCATTTTATGTTGATTACATGTGGTATTGAATCTGAGATGCTGGCTGCAAATTTTGATGCTGGGTGGGCATATTCAGAGGACCAGGATGCAGTAGTAAGAACTCGGTTGTTCTCTCAGGACACGCAGGTCACTGCGGGTCCCTCCTGACAAGTCAGGCTTGCCGTGGGCATGTTGCCTCCCCAAAACGTCCCAGCAAGGCTTTTACTCGGAGAGACTTAGGTCCGGCCTGTTCACACTGCACCCCAGGTATCAGTTCATTCATTCACCAAATTTTTATTGTGCTATTACTCTGACTCAGGCTCTGGTGCTCACCGTCTCAATTCTTTCCACCAGAGCGTGAGCGAGAGGGGGAACCACAGTTCTAGGCGGCTGAGAACCTTGGCCTTCTCTAACCTCCGTGGCATAAGTAAAACCGACTCATCTGTTGCTCTGAAAGTGTGTGTCCAGGGTTTTTTTTGTTTTGTTTTGTTTTTTACCTTGATGTGCCAACATAGTTACCAGAGCAGAGAGCCCTGCCCTGCCCTGTGTTACCCTGGTTATGAAATGAAAAATGAGCGTAAGAGTGCTTGTCATTACTCCATTCTCCTCCCAAGCCGCCGGCTTTCAGCTGCCTGCAGAGTTCTTCTGGCTTCCAGGACTTAGCACCTAGTAACAGGTACTGAGAGCGTGATTAAGCATTGCTTTTAATCTCAAGGCTCAGAAGGCTTTTCTTAGTTCCCCTGCTTTTGCAATATTGCATTTATGAAATTTGCATACTTGTAGCTGTTGTATTTGAATAGTTTGGGGGGGCGGGGCCCTGGGAGACAATTTCTAGAAAGAACTAATAAAGCTGTGCTCGACTATTAAAACAAATGAGCTCTCTTGGTGTCTGTGTTATTGATCTTCTTCATATTAAAGGGTAGATTCACATAGCAGAAATGTGCTCTGCTCCAGTGGGGCTGAGATTCTCTGTGTTTTTGCATGTGATGAGCCGAACGTGACATGATTTATGGGTTGGGAAGGGAAAACTGAGTACTGAGTCCAGTGCTCATGGCCTGGTGATCCTCATGGCACTGGTAGGAGACAAGAGTGTCACCTCACATTGGGGACAGAATCTCAGGCAAAGAAGCCCTAGTATGAGACCGTTTTTGTCTTTTTTTTTCCCCACTTCCACTTGTTTTGTAGGCTCGAACTTTGCAGTTAGGTGTCATCAAATCAGATTGTGAATATATACATATGCTCATGGTTCAGTCTTGGCCATTGTTCTGAATGGGTCCATCAGTTAGGATCTGTACGGTCTAGAAAACGGGTAGACGTGTGGGCATGTGTTCTTCTGGGGGGGTCGGCCACAGGGGGAGCGGGAGAGGACAGCACCTGAAACAAATGTCGGTAAGAGAAATAGCTAACATTTAGCAAAACACCTTCGGCTAAGCCAAACATTCTACATGCACTTCGGCTAATCCCTTAGGACACTGCAAGATAGCCATTTTATCCCAATTTTGTTGATAAAAAATTGAGGCTGAGGGACAGAGGACAAATGATCGGCACAAGCCATCTCACAACTAGTGTGTAACTGTCAACATTGATGCACACCTTTCTGGTGAAAAAGTCCATGCTCTTTGTACTACACTAGCAGATTAGTCAAGGTATAAGTAACCAAGGATATTTTCAAAGCTGTTGTGCTAGGTACAGATTATGTACCAAGAACAGCTGGGTGACAGTGGCGGTATAAATCTCTGGTTTATGCCATCTAAATATCTTGGTATCTCTCCCTCTGCCTCTCCCCCTGCTTGTGCTCTCTCTCTCTGTCTCTCTCTCTCAAATGAATAAATAAAATCTTTTTAAAAAATATTGTGGTATCTTAGCTTAGAAACGCTGGTTAACCCAATTCATGCTCATTTTTACTTTCGTTTATTTATATTTATTTATAATGTTTCTTCAGCTTTATTGGGGTATAATTGACCAATGAAATTTTAAGATATTTAAAGCATTACAACGTGATGATTCACCAAATAATGTTTTTCCAAAGAACAACTTTTACCTGTATAACCGCAAGGCAATGAACAAATCCAAGAAATGTAACAGTGATACTCTATCGTCCATGTACAGGAGACTTTGTATCCTCAGCGCATTGCATCAGGGGGTAGGTACTCTCAGTTTGTCCTGTTATTGGCAGTTTTAAGTTTGATCACCAGATTTCTCTGTTATAAATGTAAAGGCTTCATTTTACTTTTGTAAATAGTAAGTCACATTTGGGGGATACTCTGGGACCGTACGAATCTCATTTTGTCCAATAGCCTTTTAACCAGTCACTTTGGCAGACATTAATGAAATTTCACTGAATCAGTTTCAATGATGGTTACAAAAGATCTGGATTCTTAAACCTCAATAATCTGTACAATGGACAAAGGGTTGATTTAATACTTTTATACATTGCAAAATGATTACCACCATATCATTAACTAACATTTCTGTCCTGTCCCTTAATTACCATTGATTTTTGGGGGGTGAGAACATTTAAGATTTAGTCTCTTAGCAACATTCAAGTATATAATACAGTATTAGCCATAATCCCATTCTGTACCTTAGATCCCCAGAACTTGTTCATCTCGTAACTGTAAATTTGTATATACTTTGACCAATATCCCTCAATGTCCCCCACACCCCAATACCTGGTTACCACTACATTACTTTGTTTCTCTGGGTTCAACTTTTATAGATTCCACATATATGTGAGATCATACAGTATTTGTCTTTTTTTGTCTGATTTATTTCACTTAGCTTTATGCCCTCAAGTTTCATCCAGGTTGTTGCAAATGACAGAGTTTCCTTCTTTCCCATGGCTGAATAGTATTCCATTGTATATTTATAAATCATCTTCTTTATCCATTCACCTGTTGCTGGGCACTTAGGTTGTTCCACATCTCGGCTCTTTGTGAAATAATGCTGCAGTGAACATGGGAGTGCAGACATCTCTATGAGATCTAATTTCAATTCTTTTGGATACATACCCAGAAGTGGGATTGCTGGATCATAGGGTAGTTCTATTTTTAATTTTTAATTTTTCGAGGAAACTGCATATTGTTTTCCATAGTGGCTGCACCAATTTACATTTCCACCAACACTGCACAAGGGGTCCCTTTTCTCCACATTCTTGCCAACATTTGTTATCGCTTATCTTTTTGATACTAGCCATTCTAACAGGCGAGAGATGACATCTCATTGTGATTTTGATTTGCATTTCCCTGATGATGAGTGATGTTGAGCACCTTTTCAGGTACCTCTTGGTCATTTGTGCATCTTCGTTGGAAAGTTGTCTATTCCTCTGCCCAGTTTTTAATTGGATTGCTTGATTATGCTATTGAGTTGTAGGAATTCTCTCTATGTTTTGGATATTAACCCCTTATCCAATGTGTGATTTGCAAACATTTTACCCCATTCAGTACGTTGCCTTTTCATTTTGTTTGTTGTTTCCTTCACTGTGCAGAAGCTTTTTGGTTTGATGTAGTCCTACTTATTAATTTTTGCTTTTGTTGTTTGTGGTTTTGGTGTCATTTCCAGGAAATCACTGCCAAGACCAATGTCAAGGAATTTTCTTCTTAAGTTTTCCTGTGGGAGTTTTCTGTTTTCAGGTCTTATGTTTAAGTCATTAATCCATTTCAAGTTCATCTTTGTGAGTAGTGTAATATAGAAGAATTTCATTCTTCTTATGTGGTTATCCAATTTTTCTAGCACCACTTATTGAATAGACTATCCTTTCCCCCCATTGAGTATTCTTGGCTCCCTTGGTAAATATTAGTTGCCCCCATATGTGGGGATTTATCTCTAGGCTCTCAGTTCTGTTTCATTGGTCCATGTGTCTGTTTTTATGCCAGCAACATACTGTTTTGATTACTATAACTTTGTAGCATAGTTTGCCTCTGGCTTTGTTCTTTCTTAGGATTGCTTTGGCTATTCCAGGTCTTTTGTGGCTCCATACAGATTTTAGAATTGTTTATTCTATTTCTATGAAAAATGTCTTTGGCATTTTGATAGGGATTGCATTGAATATATAGATGGCTTTGGGTAATATGGACATTTTTAACAATATTAATTCTCTTGATACAGAACATGAGATACCTTTCCATTTGTTTTTATCTTTTTCAATTTCTTTCATCCAATTCTTGTAGTTGTCAGTGTACAGATATTTCACCACCTTGGTTAAATTTATTCCTAAGTATTTTATTGTTTTTGATGCTATCGTGAATGGGATTGTTTCATTTCTTTTTTAGATTTGTTTTTGTTTTTGAAGTATAAGAAGTAAAAGGGACCACAAACTTTATTAAAAGTAAGTAAAGGTGACATATAATATGTACAGATGGCACATGGTGCCAATTTTATTTGCAGTTACTATAGCACTCCAACTCATATTTACAAGTTACGCCTTTGCCACAGCCTTGGCTAAATCTTGAACTAGTGCAGAATTTAACTGTGCCAGAGTGCTAATCTTAGCATGCTTAGATGTGGCATGGTTATTCTTGATAGTCATGGGCTTTGTAAGCCCATGATTCACCATGACTATATTCTTAGCCAGGCGTTGCCTAATATTTAGAAGGGATTTTTCAGTGTATGACAGATAATGCTGTAGAGTTGGTGTTCATTCATCGTTATCGAGAATTTTCAGTGCTAGGCTAAAAGCTCCTGCTGCAATCTGAGAAGGAGGAAAGTGCACCATATCATAGTCCAACACAGTTCGTTCCATCAGGTATTTGGCCAAAGTATGTTGCTCAACATCAACCTCTCCAATCTTAGATGCTCTCCAAAGGAAATGCAAGGGTAGAGGGCAGCCCAGACCAAACTTTAAAGATCTTAGAATCTTCATTTCTATCTGTCTGATTTGGTGCTCAGTGTAAGTGTTGTCAGTCACAAAGGCAAAGTCACCAATTTCTGGAGGGTACATTTATTCATATTTGCTTGCAATAAACATGGCAGTGACCACAACCAGCTGAAGCGTCTTCTTGGGCACACAATTATTCTGCATGAACCAATCAATAATGGAAACTGTCATGTACATGGTCTCCTGCAGTAACCTGAATTTCATTTGAACCTGTGCTAGCCAGTCCATAAGGATGGCTTTCATGTTTCCAGTGACTTCACGACCCAATAGGTATTTTGGTCTGACTGCTTGCTCTTCCTCAAGTCGTCTCAGATCAGCATAAGTATGTTTCACATAATTCACTACAAAGGTTTGGATCAACTCCATCTTCTGCATCCACATCATTCACTGCAAGAAGTACATCAGAGAATGCCTGACACAGATATTATTCTGCAGGGGTACATCCAGATGTTTCCACTGGGCTTGGAGAAGGAGTATCAGTCGAAATCGTCTCAGGCGTAAGTTTTTCTTCTTTAACAGGCTCAGGGTTCTGGCTCGGGTTCAGGCACAGGCTCAGGTGCCCTTTCCAGAGGTTTAGGTATTTTTTTAGCAATAACTTTTCCAGGAACCAAAGCTTTCGCTTCCTTTTTTTCGGAGGCAATTTGGCCTGTGGTTGTTCACTGACTTTGTTACCAGTGTCTCCGAGAGCTGTTCTTGGCCTCAGCCTGGGCTTGGAGGTCACAGTCATGGCCAGAGGCACGTGCTCTGCACCTGCCATACTGATCTTCACCTTATTTTCAACATTAACTTTTGTGTTCCTGATGACCTGGAGTGCAATGGCTTCCTTTTCACTAGGCAGCAGCTCAGTGGGGAGAAGCAGAGCACGAGAGCCACCAACGAGCCGGGGGCCTGAACCCACCGCAGACCAGCAGCCATTCCTCTGCAGCACGCCAGGCTCTTTTTTAGATGTTTTGTTGTTAGTGTATAGAAACACAACTGTTTCCTGGATGTTGATTTTTGTATCCTGCAACTTTACTGAATCCATTGATTAGTTCCAGCAGTGTTTTGGTGGAGTCTTGACATTTCTCTGTATGCAAGATCACACCATCTACAAACAAAGTGTACTATTTGGA
This sequence comes from Callorhinus ursinus, assembly GCF_003265705.2. Lineage (NCBI taxonomy): Eukaryota > Metazoa > Chordata > Mammalia > Carnivora > Otariidae > Callorhinus > Callorhinus ursinus. The sequence continues at coordinate 11,184,811 of NW_027397078.1, read as the reverse complement.
TTTCCCTTTACTATTTGGATGTTTTTATTTACTTTTCTTGCCTGATTGCTCTGGCTAGGACTTCCAGTACTACGTTGAATAGAAGTGAAGAGAGTAAGCATCCTTGTCCTGTTCCTAATGTTAGAGAAAAAGCTTTCAACGTTTCACCACTGAGTATGATGTTAGCTGTGGGCTTGTCATGTGTGGCCTTACTGTGTTGAAGTATCTTCATTCTATACCAATTTGTGAGAAGTTTTATCATGAAAGGATTTTGTATTTTATCAAATGCTTTTTCTACATCTATTGAAAGGGTCATATGATTTTTTTTAAAGATTTTATTTATTTATTTGAGAGAGAGAGAGAGCACAAGCAGAGAGAGGAGCATAGGCAGACTCCCCGCTGAGCAGGGAGCCCGGACATGGGGCTCAATCCCAGGACCCTGAGATCATGACCCAAGCTGAAGGTAGACACTTAACGGACTAAGCCACCCAGGCACCCTGGTCATATGATTTTTACTTTTCTATTAATGTGGTATATTATATTTATTGATTTGTGTATATTGAATAATCTTTGAATCTCAGGGACAAATCCCACTTGATCAGGGTGTATGATCCTTTTAATGTGCTGTTGAATTTGGTTTGTTAGTATTTTGTTGAGAATTTTTGCATCTGTGTTCATGAGGGTTATCAGCCTATAATTTTATTTTTCTTGTGACGTCCTTATCTGGCCTTGGTATCAGGGTAACGCTGGCTTTGTAAAATGAGTTTGGGAGTGTTCCTTCCTTCCCAATTTTTTGGAAGAGTTTGGGAAGGATTGGGGTTAATTCTTCTTTTTTTAAAAAAGATTTATTTATTTATTAGAAAGGGAGAGCATGCATGCACAAGCAGAGGGAAGGGCAGAGGAAGAGAATCTTCAAGCAGACTCCCCACTGAGCTGGGAGCCTGACATAGGGCTTGATCTCAAGACCCTCATCGAGATCTGAGCCGAAACCAAGAGTCAGACACTCAATGGACGGAGCCACCCAGGCGCCCCAGGGTTAATTCTTCTTTCAATGTTTGGTTCTAGAGTTTTCTGTGTTGGGAGGTTTTTGATTACTGATTCAATCTCCTTACTCTTTTTTAGTTTCTTCAGATTTGTATTTCTTCATGATTCAGTCTTGGTAGCTTGTATGTTTCTAGGAATTTATCCGTTTCTTCTAGGTTATCCAGTTTGTTGGTGTATAATTTTTCATGGTATTCTCTCATGATCCTTTGTATTTCTGTGGTATCAGTTGTAATGTCTCTTTCATTTATGATTTCATTTGAATTCTATCTCTTTTATTCCGAGTTAGTCTAGCTAAACTTTTGTCAGTTTTGTTCATCATTACAAAAAAATACCAGCTCTTAGTTTCATTGATCTTTTGTTATTTCTCTGGTATTTGTTTTATTTATTTTTGCTCTGGTTTTCATTTCCTTCCTTCTACTAACTTTGGGCTTAGTTTGTTTTTCTATTTCTAGTTCCTTGAGAATTAAAATGAGGTTGTTTATTTGAGTTGTTTCTGTAGGCATTTATTGCCATAAACTTCCCTCTTAAAACTGCTTTTGCAGCATCCCATAGGTTTTGACATGTTGGGATTCCATTTTTGTCTCTTTAGGGATATTTCTTGGTTTACCTTTGATTTCTTCTTTGGCCCATTGGTTATTGGTTATTCTTGCTTAATGTCCACATATTTGTAAAATTCCCAGTTTCCTCCTGCTATTGATTCCTAGCTTTGTACCATGGTGGTCAGAAAAGACACTTGGGATTTCAATCTTCTTAAATTTGCTAAGACTTGTTTTATGACCTATCATTTGATCTATCCTGGAGAATGTTTTGTGTGCATTTGAGAAGAATATTTATCCTGCTGCTTTTGGATGGAGTGTTCTGTATGTGTCTGTTATTTCCATTTGGTCTAAAGTATGGTTCAAATCCAGCATTTCCTTGATTTTCTTTCTGGATGGTCTATCCATTGTTGAGAGTGGGGTATTGAAGTCTCCTACTATTCTTGTATTTTCTATTTCCCCTTTCAGATCTGTTAACATTTGCTTAATAAATTTAAAGACTCCAATGTTGGGTGCATATATATTTATGATTGATATAATTGATCCCTTTATTATTATATGACCATCTTTGTCTCTTACCACCATTTTTGGCTTAAAGTCTTTTTTCTGATGTAAGTAAAGGGACCTCTGTTTTCTTTTGGTTTCCACTTGTGTGGAATCTATTTTGCCATCTCTTTTAGCCTATGTGTGTTCTTAACCCTGAAGAGTTGCTTGTAGGCAGCATACAGTTGGATCTTACTTTTTATCCATCCAGCCACTCTGCCTTTTGACTGGAGATTTCAATCCACTAACATTTAGAATAATTATTGATAGGCAAGGATGTACTAATGCCATCTTTGAAATTGTTTTCCAGCCATTTTGTAGTTCCATTTTTCTTTGCCTCCTTTCTTACTGCCTTCCTTTTAAATTAATTATTTTCCATTGTGCCATGCTTTGATTCCCTTCTCTTTATCTTTTGTGTATGTATTGCACATTTTTGCTTTGTGAATCCCATAAGGTTTACATAAAACATCATCTATATGCATCTATATCAGTCTATTTTATACTGAGAAGAATTTAATTTTGATCACATACAAAAACTGTATGCTTTTACTCCCCCTTTTGTTTTTGATGTCATCATTTACATCTTTTTATATTGTGTAATTGTTAACAAATTGTTGAAGTTATAGCTATTTTTAATACCTTTTTCCTTTAACCTTTACACTAGAGTTAAGTAGTTAACATATCACTACACTACAGTATTAGAGGATTCTATATCTGACTCTGGGCTTTCCTTTACCAGTGTGTTGTATACTTTCACATGTTTTCATGTTGCTAATCAGCATCCTTTTGTTTCAGCTTGAAGAATTCTTTTCAGCATTTCTTGTAGGGTAGATTTATTGGTGATGAATTCCTTTGGCTTTGTTTATTAGGGAAAGTCCTTCTTTTGCCTTCAATACTGAAAAGGAGTGTTGCTGGCTAAAGTATTCATGGTCTACACTTTCTTTCAGCACTTTGAATATATAATCCCGTTCTCTCCTGGCCTGCAAGGTCTCTGCTAAGAAATCAGCTAATAGCCTTATGGGGATTTCCTTGTATGAGATAGCTTTTTTTTTTTTCCTCTTGCTGCTTTTAAAAATCCTCTTATTGTCTTTTGTTTTAGATGGTTTTGTTATTATGTGTCTTGAAGAAAATTGTTTTGGATTAAAATTTTTAGGTGACCTATCAGCTTCATGAACTTGGATGTTCAGATCTCTTCCCAGAGTTGAGAAGTTCCCAGCCATTATTTCTTTAAATAAGCTTTCTACCCCTTTCCCCATCTCTTCCCCTTCTGAGCCTCCAATGATGTATATATTATTTCTTTTTATGGTGTCCTATAATTTACCTAGGTTAAGGTAAGTTATTCATTCTTTCTTCATTTCTTCATTATTTTTCACTTTTTTTTTCTTTTTTGCTCCTTGACTAGATCACTTCAATTGATTTATCTTCTAGCTCATTGATTCTTCTGCTTGCTCACGTCTGCTGTTGAAGCTCTCAATTGGATTCTTCAATTCAGTCATTGTATTCTTTAGCTCCAAAATTTCTGTTTGGTTCTTTCTTATTTTTTTTTATCTCTTTGTAGCGCTCTTCATTTTGTTCTTGTATTGTCTTCCTGATATTAAATTGTTTATCTGAGTTCTCTTGTAGCGATCTGAGCATCTGTAGAATAATTACTTTGAATTGTTTGTCAGGCAATTCCCGGATCTCCATTTCTTTGGGGCCAGCTGCTGGGGTTTTACTGTATTCCTTTGTGGTGTCATGTTTCCCTGATTCTTCATGATCCCTGTAGCTTTGCATTGGTGTCTGCACATTTGAAGAAACACTCACCTCTCTCAGACTTTATGGACTGAGTTCAGTAAGGGAAACCTTTCACCTGTGCATGGGGGCACACTGGATCATGTTGTAATCCACTGCGTCTAGTGGTGCAAGGTGCCAAGTGTGGCGGTATGTGGCAGCACCAGGTCTGGGGAAGTGTGCTTTCTCTTTGGCTGAGGCCACTGGGACCCACAGCATCAATAACTCTGTGGTCCTTGTGGGCACTATGAGGAGTCTGCCGCGGCTGCAAGGGCTCTTGGGGTCCTAAGTAGCACCTCCAGTTGTAGTAGTTAAGGATCAGGGTAGGCAGTGGTGGTGTACGGAGCTGGTGGCATACACACACGTAACTATGGGACCAGCTGCAGATGCTTTGCAGTGGCTGGGGCCAGTTGCAGACACACTCGTAGTGAGGGGCACCGGGGCAGGTAGCAAGGGCTGGGGCTAACTAGGGGCCCACTAGCAGCTGCAGAGGACCTGACTGGTTGCTGTGCTCTCCTGTGGCTACATACTCTCCCCACAGGAGTGCACGCTGGTGACAGGCTCAGGCTGGGGGTGTACACCTGCAAAGCTGGAGGGGCAAGCTATAGGTAGGCAAGGTGGTGCTGGCCAGGGATGGAAGACAGGGCCTGATCCGGGCCCACAAACAGCTGCAAAGGCCCTAGTTGTTGGTGCACCCACCCATGGCTGTATACACTCCCCCTGTGCTTGCTGGCTGCAGTAGAGGCCAATGACTGGTGTCAGGCCAGTGGTGGGCAGGTACACAGCTGAAGGGGCTAGCCTTCAGGGCAGGCATAGCAGGGGCATCAGCTCAGCTCGGGGGGGCCTAGACTGATGTGTTGCATTTGTGCAGCTGCAGAAGCTAAAGTTGGCTGGGAGCATGGCTGCTGGGCTCTGGTGGGCGTGGGCGGGGACTCTGATGGGTGGCGTCTTACAGTTGCCCAGCCACAGAGACTTCAATGGCTGCAGGTGCTGGTCCCGGGCCCTGGGGGGTGGGGAGGGGGGAGGGGCAGGAGAGACGCAAGCAGTTGGCATCAGCAAGTGAATACCTGCAGGGCAAAAGCTGGAGCGACGTGCAGGACGTCCGCGGCTGCTGTGCCGACCTTTGGCTTCATCAGTGGCAAAAATGTGCTGACTCTTTCTGCACAGCAGAGCTCTGTGAACAATGATTGCTGTACTGTGTGTTTGCTAATAACAGCCTCTGCCTTTCTTCCTTATTCTTAGCTGGCTCCACTCATCTCAGCTTTGCAGGTCTGGGTCGGGTGAGACTGAAGCGGAACCTTTGTGCCGTGTCCCAAGAGGCTGGGGAAACTGGCCACGCAAGCCGCTCTTTTCGGGCGAGAGGAACTCTTTCTAGTTGGGAAGTTCCTTCTTGGTGTTGAACAACGCTGGCCTGGGAGATGGGATGATGTAGGCAAAATGAATCTGTTCTCCTTCTCTTTTTGTGTGACTACTCTCAGTGTTTTTTTGTTCCACTGTGTTTCTAAAATGTCCTACGTGGACTCTAGAGCTCTCCCAGAGCTGTTTTTGTTCATGGATAGTGTCTAATTATTAATCTTTGTGGGGAGGGAGACTGGGGAGCTGGGTTCTCCCATGTCACCATTTATTCCATGTAACCTAATTTTTACTTTAAATTAAGATTGGACCTATTAAGCAATGAAATTATTTTGCTTGGAAAAAAGAAGGTTCTAGGATGACTCAATAATATTTATGAAATTTACTTTTTGGTATTTATTTTATTTATAATGTATTTCTATCTGGTAGAGAATGGCCGGTTATTGTCCATATCGTGTGGTGTGTGCGTGTGGGTATTATGAAATAAAATTGTATGAGGAAGAAGCTGAGTTATAAAAGGACGGGATTTCACAGCTGTAAGTGTTGCTGGGTAAAAAACAAATTGCTGATGAAGGCCCGGATGTCAGACCCCTAGAGATTTCTAAAAAGTCGACGGAAGATCAACCAACTGGCCTGAGATTCTTTTAAAACTGTCCTCTTTATCATCTTGATGAGGAATGAGGCGGTCTCAGCAACTGGATATTCCAGTTAATGCTAATTATTGCTAACAGATGATCAGTTTTCAAGGACTCGGGATACCATAGTTTAAGAAGAAAGTAAATTCTGATGTATACTGTGTTGTGGATAAAAGGAAGTACTAAGAAAGACTGTACATGAAAAGCAGCCACTGTGAGTTGATTTTCAACAATCCTACTCTGAGAATTAAGGACCTGGAGACTGTGCCTGTCTGACTTTTGGAAGCAGCCCAAAGGATTATACTCTGAACTGTATCCTTCACAGAAGACCACTGCAAATACAGTAAACCTGATTTATATAAAAAAAATCGGGCTCAAAAGTTCTTCATCAATTTTAGAATTACATTAAAAGATTAAGTAATCACTAAGTTTACCATTCACTCAATTGCTAAACATTGCTTCCTCTTTTCGGTCATGCATTTCCTAATTAAGTAACAATAAAATCTCTAACCCTCCCACTCACATGGAAACAGCTAACCATCACTCTTTCAGGTCAGATGGGTGGGGGCGGGGGGATTCAGGGCATAAGGAATGAGTCACCTTTGTCCCTCCTGAGGGATTTTAGAGCAAATTTCAGAGCTCCTTGCACTGGTTGATGAGAAATCCCCGCCCCGTGCTATCTACACGTCTCCTGAGGTTAAGGAATGCGCTTGGCAACAGGGGCACACCATTCACATGGTGGTTATTCCAGATCCCGCTACTGAAAGTCAGCAGAACTATCTGATCATCCTGTTTCCCGACTGGAGGCTCTGCGTCGCCCACAGCTAAAATATTATACTCAGATGTCTGTGTTGTCAATTCGTGCTGCCTCTTTTACGTGGTGTTTCATTCTGCTAGCGCAAAGGTGCCTGGGCCTTTTCTGAGATCAAAGGCAACAGGATGTTTGACTACATCCAACTCACAGTGGAAGTAGGCAGTACAACACCCTTTAAGAAAATGAGTTTTTACACTTTTTTCTTTTGTAGCAAATGTTCAGCAACCTTTACTTTCCATTTGATGTATATAACAATGCATTTTGAGACATCCTCTTTAAGGCATTGTATACCAAACGGTGAGGAAATGGGAACAGGGGAAAAAATAAAACATAAATAGATGCTATCGGCATTAACTACGGGGAGTGAAACAAAATAGGGACTATTAAAATAAAATGGAGTAGTTATTTTTCCTTGCTTTTAAAAAAGTAAAGAATGCTTAGATTGATAGCGGTTTGGCCCCAATTTCCTACTTCTCTCTGTATCCATGTCCTCTGCAATGTGACTTCGCAGTTCCTCCCATCAAGAGGAGGAGTCTGTTTGCTCACCCCTTGAATCCAGGCTATTCTTGTGACTCGCACTGACCGATAGGATGCAACAGACTTGATGTGTGAGTTCCAGAGTCTAGACCTCAAGAAACCTGGCATGCTTTTGCTGTATCTTTTGCTCTTTTACCTTTTCCATAATAGCGTGTCCAAGCCAGCTTGCTTGGGGGTGGAACGTGTAGGCAGAGCAGATAGAGTCTAGTAGTGCCCACCAAGACACCAGACATATGGGAGAGAGCCTGAGATTAAAAGAACCTTCTAGGCAACCTACAGCTGACTGCAAATGCATAAGTGAGGCCAGCTCACATCAACAGAGCCACCCAGATGACCTATAGATGCATAGAGAATGTAAATAATTGTTGCTTAAAGCCTCTAACTTTAGGGTAATTTGTTATGCAACAAAGCTACTGATCTAATTGGTATCAAAAATTGATGAAAGAGATGGACGGGCCCAGGATGAGAGCTTTAGGTGATTATATTCATGCTTACATCGCATGGCAAACTTCTCTGAGGATTACCATAAGGAACATACTGGCTTCACTTTGAGGAAAACACTATATCCTCTGAATCGTCATGACTTACATGGAGTTAAGCTTGCTTTGAAAATCCCAGGGCTCATAGGGCCTCAGGGCGTTGCCATCTAGAAAATAGAGGTAATTTATATTAGACAATTCTACCCAATAAGTAGCACATCGTTTCATCCGTGTAGAAATAAGCTCTCTGGCAATCTTACTATCTGAAAAAGAAGTGAAAACTGGGGATGAGGGCAGGAGGAAGTGTCCGGGCAACCAAAACGGCACTAAAATCCACAAACAGTACATTAAACTCTGGCAAAATCAATCAGAAACTCACTCAGAGCTTTTTTAACTTGCCATACCGAGCTTAGTGAGAAGTGGTGAGTTAAAAGAAGAGGGAAGGGTTTTTAGAGGTAGATATACACACAATGGTAACAAAAGACATAGAGACAAGAGAACCCAAAGAAAGGGCAAAGAGGGAACACTACAAGCAGACTCAAAAACCCAGAAGCACAGCAGTCTGGGTCATTTAGTATAACACAAAATAGTCTCCTATACCTCAACAGAACCTAAAGGCATCATTGTACCGCATTTCTTCCCTCCCTCCTTCCTTCCTTCCTACATTTATTCAACAAATGCTATGTATACTGAGCTTTTTCTCTGGTCAATGTATTGTCCAGGACCTAAAGGACTGAGAATATTAATTAGAACTTACAATTTGGTACAATAATACGTGTAATGGCAATCATGTTTTAAACAGTCCACTGACAAAACATGTTAAGTCAGCTAAAATATTCATACATAATGGTTAAGATTTTTGCCCATGCCCATGTTTAAAAGGTAAGTCTTCAGTCATCCGGAAAGTGCAGGCTTTGAGAATGATTTTTATCAAGTGTTCCCAGATGGCTTAAATTTTGTATCATTAGTATGTCTGATTTTTTGTAAGTTTTGTATCATTAGTATGTGCATTTCCAGTACAGTAATGGCCAGATTTCTGGGGAAGAGGAAAAGAGAACTTGTGTAGATTCTGCCTAAATAAGTAAAATTTTGTTGGGCGCCTGGGTGGCTCAGTCGGTGAAGCGTCCGCCTTCGGCTCAGGTCATGATCCCAGGGTCATAGGATCGAGCCCCGCATCGGGCTCCCTGCTCAGCGGGGAGCCTCCCTCTCCCTCTCCCTCTGCCTCCCTCTCTCTATCCCTCTGTCTCTCATGAATAAATAAAGAAAATCTTAAAAAAATAAGTAAAATTTGTTTATAGATTAATTTAAAGGTAAAAATAAAGAATTAGGTTACTTTAAAATCAGGGAGGGAAAATAAAAATTATGTGATGTTTAAGGCATTAAGAGAAGAAAAATAGAGTGTTATTTTTCTAAAAATAATTCCTTAAATCTGCTGGAAGTGAAAAATACAGAATATACTAACAACTTTTTCACTTTCCGCTTTCTTAATGGTATTTAAAAAACACAATTAGTTACTTTCAGAAATGAAGATGTGTTGACCTGCTGGATAAAGGTCTGCTGCAGGTGGTATTGATTGCTTTGAGATGGCAGATAACTATTAACTTGTCTCTAAAACTTTATACAGGCCAAATGGACCAAAAACATGCCTAATGTTTATAAAAAGATAGTCCTGTTAAGCAGTCATGAAACACACAAGTCACATGGCAAGGACAGATTCAACTATGTAATAAACATTTAGACACTTCCAGTTGAAGGTGGTGAACTGACCCTAAGCAAAATTTCCTTCTCTCTCCCCCAAGGCTCTTAAAGTGCGTTAAAAAAAGATAAGAGTGTAACTACCCATATGCAAAGAGCTAGAGGAGGACCTCAAGGGAGAAAAGGTTTCAACATATTCCTAGAAGCTGGATAATTGGTGGAGAAATGATAATTCATGAATTAGGAGGAAGGAAACCCAAACCAGAAGTATCTGAAGAGGAGGCCAAAGCTTAGAAAGATGCTGTACTTATCCTGAAGAATGCCAGAGAATTTAGGGACATGGGAAGGCCAGATACAAAGGAGGAGAATAGTGACTTGGAAGTGAAGAGTAGAGTCCGTTATCCAACCAACAGAAGTTCCAGAAAGACAGTTCAGAGAGAGCAGGTACAAGAAAAGTATCAAAGAAAATAAATATTGTTTATCTGAGCTAAATAACACAAAGCGTCACACTGATAGGGTTCATTGAGTAACCAGTACACATGGCATATATGTACATATATATATATACATATTAATAATATATGTTACTATTTTTAATTTTGAGCTGAGTTGTGTGCTAGGATTATTTTTCCTTCTGTATGGATCTAATGTCATGACTATAACACTGAAAAGGGACTATTCCTAGAGTGATATTTAAATGGATTCCCCCCCTTTTTTTTTAAATCTTCCCAGTGTATTCCTGTCTGTTTTCCATTGGTCAACTTCACTCCAAGGGGATATAACCCTTCGTGATATTGTGATATAAGAAGAAATATCCATACTTTGGTCTTCATTCCAAACTTCTGGCCAGAGCTCCTAAAACCTTTGTAAGTTCCTAAGCAATAAAGGCGCTAGAAGCATCTTTTGTTCTAACATTTGGTCTTTGACCCAGTTCCTGACACAGAACTCCTAAATCTCTTAGAATTTTCTGAGTGATAGGAACATGTTTGGTTCTGATGAAGTGACTCTTGATGGGCTCCTGAATGGCTTCAGGATGGAAGCTGGTCACGTGAAAGCCCGTGCCATGATTAGAGACTTGAAACTTTCGGCCCTACTCCCCATTCTCCAGGGAAGGGAGAGGGGCTGGAGACTAAGTTAATAATTGAGCCAGCCTATGTGATGAAGCCTCCATAAAAACTCTGAACCAAAGAGTTTGGAGAGCTTCCAGGTTGCTGGACTCATCAGGGTGCCCAGAGGGTGACACAGCCCAAGAAGGCAGGAAAACTCCTCAGCTCCTCCCATATACCTGGCCTTATGCGCCTCTTCCACCTGGCTGTTCCTGAGTTGTATCCTTTTATAATGAACTGGTGATCTGATAAGTAAATGGTTTTCCTGAGTTCTGTGAGCCGCTCTAACAAATGACCAAACCTGAACTGGGAACTCCGACTTATAGCCGGTCAGTCCGACGTACAGTTGACAACCTGAGACTCGTGACTGGCATCTGAAATGGGAGCAGTGTTGTGGGACTGAGCTCTGAACTTGGGAGAGCTGAGTTAACTTCAGGTAGATAGTGTCGGAACTGAAGTGAATTCTAGGACACCCAGCTGATGTTGGTAATTTGGTCAGTATAGGAAAATGTCCACACATTCGGTGACCGGAAGTGAAGTAGGGTATTCCCCCCCCCAACACACACACTTTTGGATTGCCTCATCCAGCCTCAGTGGCATGTCAGGACCTAGACCTCTTATGCTGTGTTGGCACATTTTATTGAGGTCTGGAAGAAAAGGAGCAATCCCACACAGACGGGGCTCTGTCCAAGAGGGCCATTAAGGAGATATTTGAGGAAACCTGAGAGGAAGCACACAGTTTGTGTCCTTTAACCCAGCTAAACCCTCAACGGTTAGGCAGAACAACAACATTTTCAGACTTCCATTTCCTTTTTTTAATTTACTGATATATGACATTATGTAAAGCAAAGTGTATAACGAACACTGATCTTAAATGTACAACTCAATAAATTTGTACAGACACAGGTACCCATGTAGCACCACCCAGACCAATATATAGAGCATTTCTGGAACCCAATTTTCATCACGCCCCCTGCCAGGCAATACCCTGCCTCCTAGAGGCAACCACCATTCTCACTTCTAATAGTACATGTTTGGTTTTGCAAGCTCTTGAATTTCATAGAAAAAGAATCTTATAGTATATGCGGTTTTGTGTCTTTTGCTCAAAAATATTTGTGAGATTTGTCCATGTTATGGGAAGCAGGAATTTGTTCTTTTTTATTGTGGTGTAATCTTTGGTTGTATGACTCCACTAAACTCCACTAGATTCCACTAAAATTCATTTATCCATTCTCCATTTGGTTTATTCTCAATTTTTGGCTATCACGAATAAAGATACAAACATTCTTATATGTCTTTTGGTAAACATATGCATTGATTTCTCTTGGGCAAATATGTAGTAGTCAAATTCCTAGACCACAGGGTAAGTGTATATTTAGCTTTATTAGACACTGCCAGACTTTTCCAAAGTGGTTGTCCCAATTTATACTCCTACTAGCACTATGAAGGTATAGTAATTAATATAGTGTGGTATTGGGGCAAAAATAGAAAAGTCGGCAAATATATATGTATATATATATATATATACATATATATGTGTATATATATATATTTAAATTTATATATATTCAAGTTAATGTTATATATTATAAGCATGTATTAATGTGCCATTTCGATTAAATCAAGGGAAAGGATGGTCTTTTTTTATAAATGGTGCTGAGCAATTGTATATCCGTATGGAATGATATGAAACCTTGACCTTTACTTCATACCACACCCCAAAATTAGAGAAGTCATACGCCTAAGTGACCTAAATTGAAAAGGTAACAAACAAAACTTCTAGAATAGAACAGAGGAGACTACATTTATGATCTTGGGGATAGGCAAAGATTTAATAAACAGTATACAATGATCACGAACCATAAAGAAAAAAATTAAAATCAGACTTTGTAAAATTAGGAACTACTGTTCATCAAAAAATGTGAATAAGAAAATAAAAAGACAAGTCACAGACTGGGAGAAGATGTTTATAATAAATATGTCCATAAAGGACCCATAGTCTGAATATATAAAGAACCCGTACAGATCTATAACAGAGACAAAAAAAAAAACCTTAAAAATGGACAAACCACTTGGACAGCCACTTCACAAAAAGACATATCCAAATAACCAATAAACATGAAAAATTCTCAATATCATTGGCCATCAGGAAAATGCAAATTAAGATCACAAGGCAATACCACCTCATATGAACTAATATCGCTTAAATTCAAAAGTTTTGGTGTTGGTGAGGACGTGGAGCAGTTGGAACCCTCAGATGTTTTCAGATTTTTAGGTGTACTAAAATGAACCTCCCATAACTCTTTCATGAGAAGTCACTTGAGGCTGTATTTTTTTTTTAAATGAGGAAGTACTCTAAAGCAAATGAGGAAATAAGATCTAAAGCAAAATGTCTCTAACCCAGGGGAGCAGGGAAAGAACGCCTCAGGATTATGGCTGTGCAGTTTTTCAGGCTCAGCAGCTATTTCAGATAGAAGAAGAAAAAGAACCCTCCAACATGATCTCCAGGAAATAAAGAAACATGATGGAATAAGCAGGGATAGAGAGTTGGGCTTCTTCAGCATATGGTAAAAGCATTTGATAGGAGTTTCAAAAAAAGGAATCCATTCAAACATCAGTCTAGGAATATTCCCTTTTTTGTGGTATAATCATGAGCTGAGATCCATAGAGAAGGAAAAATAATCCTAGCACACAACTCAGCTCGGAGTTTAAAAATATACATATTATTATCATTACATAATATATTATATGTCATAGTGATGTAAATATTGTCTAATTGTTTTTAAATTTTAGAATTAAGTAATAGACCAAGCACAGAAGAATTAGCTGTGCTTAAAAACTGGAAAGTAAATTGTCAACCTTGACAATATAAAATTAAAGGTACAACAGAAGGGGAGGAATATTGGCAAGCCCTGAGGGAGAAAAGGGATATGCCATCCGCATATGTGGATATGCCCATGGGAAATCTCCTAGAAAGAATTTCATGTGCCCAGATGTGGGACAGGAATAGCTGAGAGATACCAGATTTGGTGGGAAAAATGGACAGACGATGGGGGAAAAATGTCCAAATGCTCCAGCCCTCTTGGGTTGTGTAAGGTTCTGGAACTATGACCCAAATTCCATAGGTGGCAGTAAAGCCATAACTCTTAAAAGACTGGTTAATCTTACTTCTGTATAATAGAAGGGGCTTAAAAGGGAAATTAAGTTTTGTTAGAGGGAGTCGTACATACTTTAAAGTGAAGGGAGTCATACATGGTGTATACTTTGGTTTGGAGTCAGACTTTACAATACACTAGATGTATACAAGGATATTTATGCAGTATTGGAAACATCATAATTGTACATCGATAATAAATAATAGTGTATCCACACACTGGAATACCTATAATACAGTCATCTAGTTAGATCTATATGTATGGTCCCATTAATGTAAAAAAAAAGAAACGCGCGTGCGCGCGCGTGTGTGTGTGTGTGTGTGTGTTTAGGAGCATGGCAAAGGTCTGGAAAGATGTACACCAAATTATTGATATAATAGTGTGGAGAAGTGAGAGGGATTCTCACTTTTACTCTATATTATGTTTTGTTATATTTTATGTTGTTATGTTATATTATGTTACATTATGTTGTGTTAGGTTTTGAGTATTGTGATGCTTTTTCTTTTTTTTTTTTAAGATTTTATTTATTTATTTGACAGAGAGAGGGATAGTGAGAGCAGGAACACAAGCAGGGGCAGAGGCAGAGGGAGAAGCAGGCTTCCCGCGGAGCGGGGAGTCCGATGCGGGGCTCGATCCCAGGACCCTGGGATCACGACCTGAGCTGAAGGCAGAAGCTTAGCGACTGAGCCACCCAGGCACCCCTGTGATGCTTTTTCATATGATCTGATATGTGTATCTTTATTGTTGACAAAACGTTGCCTATTCTAAGTTTTGGTGGGGAATGCAATTCTGGCCAGCCCATCTTCTGTCATCCCTCTTTTAAAAAACTTCAGTTTCCTACTGCTTCAGGATAGAACCCCAAGGTTTTTTTTTTTTAAAGATTTTATTTATTTATTTGAAAGAGAGGGAGAAAGTAGGAGGAGGGGCAGAGGGAGAAGGAGAAGTATACTCTCTGCTAAGCCAGGGGCTCGATCCCAGGACCCTGGAATCATGACCTGAGCCGAAGGCAGACAATTAACCAACTGAGCCACCCAGGCGCCCCTAGAACCCCAAGTTTTTAACACGACTTAAAAAGGACTCTGTCTACTTCTGTGCCTTCCCTATACCTAATATTAAGGGTCTTAGAAAGTGCCATCCTGCCAGGTGCCTGTAAGTAATACTGGACACTTTTGGAGAACAGGAGCCCTGCCACCATCCCGTCCTGAGCCCCTCCCGCTCCCGCTCCCCTGTGCGACAGCACTCCAACAGGCGAGCGTATGCACTCCTTGCTTGCTGGCCTAAACCCCATAGTTGGTAGCGGAACTAACCTACTTCCCTTGAGATGCTGCCGACCGCTGGCCTTGAAGAACAAAGGACCAGACTTTCTGGAAGATAAGGCCCGACTGCCCTCAAAAACTGCCATCGCTGACCATGGTATCCTCAATAAGAGCTACCTGGGAGCCTCGATTACTGGCAGAGTGGAGGAGTCTGGAAGCCTTGCAAGGACGAATGATTAACTGGTGAGCACCAGCTTCTCCTGCGTGTAGCCCTGTCACCATTTCCCGCGCCTTCCCCTTTAAAAACCTCCTGCTATTCCCGGACAAGCTCTTTGGGCCATGAGTCCGCCATCTTTCTAGGCTGCCCCCTTGTTGAGTAAAGCAACCTTTCCTTTCCGACCATCGCTCTTCTCTCAAGTATCGACTTTGGGGTGGCGAGCAGCAGAATCTGAGGGTGGAACCAGTCCTCTGTCTGGTGAGACCTGCATTACTTCTTATTTATGATTACTTCTGTGTAGCACTTATTACTGTCTGAACACGTTTGTTTCTTGTCTTCCTCTCCCCTGGAATGTAAGCTCCGTGAGGGGAGAGTTGTGTTCGTTTGGTCCCCCAGAGCCTAGAACAGTGTCTGGCACCTAGTGGACGCTAAGTAAACACGAACTGCGGGGTTTACTGACCTCCCCCCGTGTTGCATTGTGGGAAGAGACCGGGGAAGGAGAATAGGCGTTGGGAGGCCGGCAAGAGGAGGCCTGGAAGGGCCACTGAGGAAAACAAATGAGACACGGTCGAGAGACCTCTGATGGAACAGCAGGATTAGGAATTCCAGGGACTTCTCTGAGGAACAGTTGCTGCCGATCAGACTGCCAGTATTTCTCCTGCTTGTATATTCGGAGGCCTGGAAAATGTGGGTTCCAGCGTGACAGGTTTAAAGCTTGACAGATTTTAATCATTTTAACAAATGGGATAATACGTTTCCTAGGCAAAGCTGGAGCTCTATGGCTAGACACCTTGCCGGAGAGATCAAAGCTAGCAGAGCCGTTGTTTGAAACTCAGGGAGAGCACAAACTTTCAAGTTCATCATCAGGACCGAATCAGTGGCACCCTTCTGTCCCCTGGTGGCAGCACCACTAACCTGCACAGGGAGCTAAATTCCTTGAGGAAGCGAAGGCAAAGCAAGAATTTCAATGTTCTATCGGCCAAAGCCTGTACCAACCCTAAATGTCTGTGCACGGGTGTATTTGCTCAATCAAGACCTCCCAGGGTTTCTCCTCCATGAAATCCAACCATGCTTCCTTACTCATGTGACTTCAGCATCGAAGGGGACCAGTTCAATGGAAGGCATTACCGTGCCAAGTACTGGCTTGGGATGTAGAACACACCCCCTAATCCAGGCCCTGCATGACCTCCCTTATAAACCATCTGCCAAATGTGTTTGTAGAAAGAATTTCTGTTGCGGCCGGGAGGTTAGCATAGGCAACCTCAGAGTCCCCTCCAACTCTAGGATTCTCCGACTTTAGGATGAGCCCTCCTCACCCCATTGCCTTCTAGTCCATGAGTCGGGGCATTCCCAGCTTCCTTCCGCCTGCTGGAGCCTGCTACATCCCCTGGATGGATTCTTCACCATGCGCTTCTTACTTCTGCCTAGTAACACATTTTTTTTTTCCTTCTTGCTCCTGAGTTTGTTTGTTTTAAGGGCTGGCACAGGGTCTCTTTAGCCATATACATGTACACTGTATGTATGTCCATGTGCAAATATATTTGCTTGCTATTTTCAAGAGTCTGAATTGTTTTCTGTCTTCTTAAGACAAAGGATTATTTTTAAATTACAGAAGAAATGCGATATGTTAATATTTAAATGGTGTACATGTTAAAACCCACTAAGTCTATAATTATTTTTAGAGAAACATTTGCACACAGACACAAGGTGGTTTGGGCAAAGATATTCATGTCAGTATTGTTCGTAAGAGGAGAACACTGGGAGTTACCCGGTTGCCCACCAGGAGGGAAAGGAATAAACTATGGCCTATCCATACCATATGATGCAATATAGCAGCCAAACTTACCAAGGTGGCTCTGTGTGTGTTAACATGAAAAAAAAATCCCCAAGGGCGCCTGGGTGGCTCAGGCGTTAAGCGTCCGCCTTCGGCTCAGGTCATGGTCCCAGGGTCCTGGGATCGAGCCCCGCATCGGGCTCCCTGCTCCGCGGGAAGCCTGCTTCTCCCTCTCCCACTCCCCCTGCTTGTGTTCCCTCTCTTGCTGTGTCTCTCTCTGTCATATAAATAAATAATATCTTAAAAAAAAAGAAAAGAAAAAAATCCCCAAGGTATACTGTTGCCTAGAAGGAGCAGTCCGCAGAATTGTATCTATTATATACAATTTTCCAGTGGTACATGCATTTACGTATATAAATGTGGAAAAAGCTTGGAGCTATATACTTCAAAATAACAGCAATTATTACCTCTTATTACCCTTGGGAGTGGATGACAAGGTGGGAAACCAAAAGGGGAACAAGATGGAGGGCAAGGGGCTTCTAAGCTTTTGTTACATTGGAAGGGCTTCACATAAAAATGCATTCATGTGTGATTTAAACTAAGTTTTAAAAATTAATATATAACTGTTTCTAACCTATAATCCATAAAGTTCAACGTGATACCTTCCTCTTTTCTTCATAATTTATTTCTTGTCCTAGTGGTGGACGTTTTAGGTGTTTTCTTTTTGTAAATTTGCTTTTACGAACAGTATGGCAAGGAAAATTCTCATGTTTTTCTTCATCCATTGATGTTATTATTTCTGTTGTATAGATTCTAAGAACTGAGGTCGTGGGATGTAACACTTAAACATTGGATGGATGTTGCCGAATTGCCCTCCAAAGAGAGCATACTAACGATCCATAGAACAGTAGTCCTGCGGTAACTCTGCAGCTCACCTCATCAAGCTTGCAGTGATAGTAGCTGTTCCCAGACATACTGACTTGGCCTTAAGTCCAGACAACGGCTGACTTAATTTTCTCCCTTGCCTGTTGACCATTGTGGAACAATTGCCTGCAGTGTCTGGCCACTAGCCAAGTAGTGGAAGAGACGACTGGGAGAGGGTAGGAGGGGAAGGCAGGGCCTGGTAGGCCATGAAACAGAGACACACTAATGACCCATGGGCCATATTGACCCCCACACATGCTTTCTTCGGCCTGGACAATGTCAGGCTACACAGTGTTTAAAAACCTCAGAATCCAGGCGCCCGGGGGGTACAGTCGGTTGAGCGCCTGACTCTTGGTTTCTACTCAGGCCACGATCTCAGGGTCATGGGATCCAGCCCTGCGTTGGCTCTGTGCTGAGCATGGAGCCTGCTTGAGATTCTCTCTCCCTCTCCTTCTGCCCACCCCTCCAAAATAAATAAATAAATTTTTAATAACCTCAGGCTTGTGCCAAGTGTTAAGGGAGCGGTGCTAAATTTCTGCTCATGATGTTTCCTTTCATATGGTTCCCTGTGTGGGGAATCCTCAATTCATATAACATCACTGTTCTTTCTCGGCTCTCTCACTCATTCCTGCCTTGGGAAGTGGAGTGGCTGCTTCTTATCTTCCTCTTTGTGGCTGATTCCCCTGAGAGAGTATGTTTCTGCTTGGGACTGGGAGGTAATTCAGATTCTGAGGTTCAGTATTAAAAGGACCAGCTGTCCTGTTCTCCAACAGAAAGGTGATGTTTTGATTGTATCCTTTTTTCTTGTCTTTTAATTTGTTCCAAACTCAAGTAGGAAAAAGATGTACAATTTATTGGGCCCCCTAAGTCCAAAATCCAATGTTGAAAAATACCGAGATTTTGAAATTGAGAGATTTCACAGCATAATTGATATTTCTGGATTTCTTTCTTTTTTTTTTAAAGATTTATTTATTTGAGAGAGCGAGAGTGAGAGAGAGAGAGCACATGAGAGGGGGGAGGGTCAGAGGGAGAAGCAGGCTCCTCGCCGAGCAGGGAGCCCGACGCAGGACTTGATCGCAGGACTCCGGGATCGTGACCTGAGCCGAAGGCAGTCGCTTAACCAACTGAGCCACCCAGGCGCCCGATATTTCTGGATTTCTTGCAAAACTGGAGAATTAGGGAAGCCTGAGACCTTGTTTCTAAATGTTGATGATGGCTGGAGCTGAGATGTAGCTTCCCTCTTTGAAGGGGCGTGCGCTATCCAATACATTACAGTCCCCATTATTCCCTATTGCTTTTCTGATACTTAGATCAAGTCCATTGACATTCAGCATGTGATAATCTAGAGTTGTACTAGACCAAAGAATGACTGCCCCAACATATTCACATGCTAATCTCTAGAACCTGTAAAAAAAAAAAAGTTACATGACAAAAGGAACTTTGCAGTTGTGATTAAAGAATTTGGGAGGGTGAGATTATCCTGTGTGGGCCTGATGTAGTCACAAGGGTCCTAGGGAGGGAAAGGTGGAGGCTGGAGGCTCAAGAGTCAGAGGAGAGGACAGAAGCAGGGGTGAGAGAGGAGAGAAATTTGAAAACGCTATGCTTCTGGCTTGGACGATGGAACCACTAACCAAGAAATGTATGCAGCCTCTAGAAGCTAGAAAAGGCAAGAAAATGGATGCTTTCCTAGAGCCTCCAGAAGGAATGCAGCCCTGCTTAAACCTTGATTTTTATCATGGTCATAGGTCCTATCCTATGGTTATAGGTCCAACACGGTCTTAACCATGTTGCACCTATGACCTCCAGATCTGTAAGAAACTTAATTTGTTTTGTTTGGGGCCACCAAGTGTAAGCAGCAATAGGAAACTAATATAAGAGTTAAGGAAGAAGTAAAACATTTCTTATATGCATATCTATCCCTAGAGGGAAAATGGAAGCTATATCAAGATGGCTATATATTTCGGGCGCCTGGGTGGCTCAGATGGTTAAGCGTCTGCCTTCGGCTCAGGTCGTGATCCCAGAGTCCTGGGATCGAGTCCCACATCGGGCTCCCTGCTCCTTGGGGGCCTGCTTCTCCCTCTGCCTCTCTCTCTCTCTCTCTCTCTCTCTGTCTCTCATGAATAAATAAATAAAATCTTAAAAGAAAAGATGGCTATATATTTCAAAATGACGTGGGAGAGCATTTCTTTGTGGAAGGGTAGTGGGCATTGCCGATTTCTTGCTGGCATCCCATCCAATATTCACTGCACCTTTCATACCATATGACCCAGCAATTACACTCTTAAGCATATACCTAAGGGAAATTGAAAATGTATGTCCATGTAGAAACTTGTTCACAAATGTTGAGGACAGCATTCTCATAGTATCAAAAACTAAGAAACAATCCAAATTTCCATCAACTGATAAATGGATAAATAGAATCTAGTATGCAAAAAAAGTACCCCAATGTTTTTGGAAATAATTCAGCCCTCTTCCACGCTTGTGATAGACTTTATGGAAAACTAACACTTGTCCGGTCTAAGTGTAATTGTATCCCTGCTACAACAAATCATTCAGGAGCCCAAATTTAAGGGAGTCGACACAGAATTTTCCAGATTAAGAGACTGACTTATTACAGAGCAGCTTGGCTGTTCTGGAATCTTACTTTTTCTTTTAGTATGTCTTTATCTAGTGGTGTATCCTGGGGAGTAGTGGGAGTGGTCATCCCTGGGAGCAAGCAATAAGGGGGCACGTTGTTGGTAGAGAATTTAGAGTCAGGAAAACCAACCAAAGTTGATCTGCCTTTTTAAATGTTTTTTTTTTAATATGAAATTGTTTCATCTTCATTTTTTAATTGGAATTTTTATTGATGTAATTATAAATTCATGTGCAGTTATAAGAAATAGTACAGATAGATCCCCTGTGTCCTTTCCCCGGTTTCCTCCAATGGTAACATTTTGTAACCCTGTACTACAATATCACACCTAGGGTATTGCCATTGATGAGTCCATCAACCTTATTCAGATTTCCCCAATTTTACTTGTACTCATCTGTGTGTATTCAGTTCTACACGGTTTTATGACATGTAGATCTGTGTGTCCACTACCACAGCCAGGATACTGAACAGTTCCGACCCCACAAGGATTCCTCATGCTGGCCTTTTATAGCCACACCTCCCTCCCTCCTGCCTATTATCTCTACACTCTGGCACCCACTAATCGGTTCTCCAGTTTTTAAAGTGCTGATTCGAGGGACACCTGGGTGGCTCAGTTGGTTAAGCATCCGACTCTTGGTTTCAGCTCAGGTCATGGTCTCAGGGTCATGAGATTGAGCCCTGCATCAGGCTCTATGCTCAGCAGGGAGTCTGCTTGAGGATTCTCTCTCTCCCTCTCCCTCTGCCCCTCCCCCAACTCATGTGCTTTCTCTCTCTCTCTCTCTCTCTCTCTCTCAAATAATTTAAAAAAAAAGTTTCAAAAATGTTACATAGATGGAATCATATATATTATGTATTCTTTTAGGGCTTTTTTACTCAGCCCACTTCTCTTGAGATTCATGCAAGTTCTTGCACCAATAATGTATTCCTTTTTTCTGAGTATTATACCACAGTTGGTTAAACCATTCACCCACTGAAGGACATCTAAGTGGTTTCTAGTTTTTTTCCTATTACTATTAAAACTGTTAGGAACATTTGTGTGCAGGTGTGTTTTTTTTCTTTTTATCACCCTATGCTAATGATTCTAAGCCAGACCATTCCCATTGACCTGCTCCCGGCCCAATACACCACTCTGGTACTGGAGTTCGGTCTGTCTTCCGGGGATTGAAGGATGGCAGGCGGGGAAAGGGTAAGCTGTGGTGATCGTTCTGCCACCAATCTCTGACGAGACTTTTGCTTCTCTCTCTGCTCCCTTTTCCTCCTGTTGACTAATGCTCCTTATTTTCTGATCCACAGAGGGAACTACTTTGCTTGACTTAACGTACCCCAGCCATCTCGTGGATTAAGAATCAGTCTATGGATAAGCCATCACTGGGTCAGGTGTTCATGCCAATGCAATACATAGCCATTCCTGGGTAAAGAACATCCCCTTTCCCAAATTCTGAGGCAGGGTTATTTCAGCTGTGGGCTGTGCACCTCCTCGTATGTGATTTCTGCTAACGGGAGGCATTGAATGGGCCATGACTACCAGGTCTGGTATGCGTGGAAGAGTCTCGAGAATCTTCACCACAAAAAAAGCAAAAATTGATAAAACACAAAATGTTGACTTTTACAATAACATTCTTTAAAATAAGGTGGTAAAATGAACTCCAATAAGATATGAAATGATCTGTCGACTAGTGAAAAGTTAGGTGATGTATTTCAAAAAAGGAATACTTTAGTTCTGGAAAAGTTGATTTATAGCCCTTCTTTCTTTTTGTAACGAGAGTACAGGTTGGGCTTACTGATAAGGTCCCTCTGAGTCCAAGATAATAAAAACATAATATATAAAAATGCTTTGTGTCCCTTTGTGTGTAACTGAGAACAATAAAGGGGAAAAAAAAAGTTCTCAGATCCATTAACATCTAATTTTTGAAGTGGCCAGGGAACACTTTTTCCTTTAACGCAGGGGTTGGTAAACTCAGCGAGCCTGCCACCCGTTTTTGTAGTTTCCCTGGGACACGGTCACACCCATCCACTTACTCATTGTCTGTGGCTGCTTTGATTCTTCAACCGGCATACCTGAATAGTTGCAAAGGCCTGCAAAGGCTCAAATATTTACTAGATGACCCTTTACAGAAAAAAATTTGCTTTAATTTATTAAGAAACCATTATTCTAGCCCTGATCATTTTGGGTGCTATTCTGTATGAGCATTAACTATGAAAGGCTATGTTCACTCATGCAGCTTAACTCAAATTCCTGGCCTACAAAATGAAAGGTCAGTACATGCCAAAATCTAATAATTTTCATGCAGATTTCCTCTGTAAGGTATTAGAGGGGATGAAAATGAGTTGACAGAACTTTCATTACTGGCTTGTGTAAAACTCTGCCCTGAGAAACCCAGACTGAAATATCTCGTTAAAGGCTGGTGTTCATAAAAAAAAAAAAAAAAAAAGTACCTAAAAAGATGAAGCATTCAGTAAAATAAAAAGGTATGTATTTTGGCATGAAGAAAGTCAAATATACATTACTTGATAAGCCTAGGCATCAAATTCCCTGGCCTGGTGAGGCAGAGCTGCAAAGAAACTTCCCCATATAGTTTATACCCTTAAAGAATCCCAGAGCGGGGGGAGTTGGCCACGTTTCGTGTCCTGTAGGGAAGATATGTATCATGCCAGTGGCGCTACAAGTGTCTATTCAAAGTCCCAGCATTGTCCCTGAGATCCTTAGAAACCATTTTGGAAAGAGACACTTTTCATGAAGCAGTGCGGGTCATTTCTAAGTAGTCCTGGATTGTCCATATATTCTACATAGCCAAGGATGACATAGAGGGACATTAGGTGGAACCTCGGTGAGAATTACAGGGTTTGCAACTAAACCTGGTGGACTAGAATCATCTGAACCATTTAATGTCTATGGATGATGGCCATCTAAATCTTGCAAGAGCTGAGTGTTTAAGATCCTTTTATAGGGAATTTCATAAATACACCAAAGTCAATTTTACTGAATCTTTCTAGCCACAAATGTAGCTCCACCTTCTGGATTTTAAAACAAATTCCCCTTGGGTAGATTCTAACACATGGGGTGCAATTTTCAATCCATCTCTCAAACTTTGCTTTGGTGTCTGCTTTATGAAAGAACTTCCTTTGTTCATAAAAAGTCAGAGTTTTCTCCCACTTTTAAGAGACTTATCAGGAACAGACAAGGTTTTTTTTTTTTTTTTTTTTTTTTTTACTCAAACTTTGAAAATAAAATCTGCAGTATCGTAAGATTACTTTAAAAATGTGATGATGACTGTAGGTGGTGAAATGCTTTCAGTGACTCATAATTAGATAACAACCAGCTTGGGGAGAAGAGCAAAAAAGTACTTTTTACTAGAGAAGATGTAATGAGCTGTTGCTATCAATTTAAGGCAGCACACTAGCACTTCACAAACCTAAAATTGCAGCTTTACAAAAATCCGAGGTAGTACTTACATTTGAATACATTAATTTTACATACTTAAAGTCTTTAATTAAAAAAAAAAACACAAAGCAGCAACAACTCAATTGAAAGTTGACAAACAGGACACAATTCCTTGCCGAAACTAGTCATTAAAAGCTAATAAATAGTTACAGAATGTATTTTACATTGACTTTTTAAAAGTGAAATTTTGTGTTAAGATCACAGAGTAAAAGGCATAATAAAATAGAAGCTATTAATTATGTTGTAACGTTGAATACTGGGTTTGGGTTGCTATTTTAATGGTATTTATTCTGTATGCTGTTATCTATGTGGTCTGACATTCCTTCCCCTTATTCCTTTTTTTTTTATTAACTAAAATCCATAGTTTATTAGATTTCCTTTTCTTTTTTAAATTTATTTGTTCCCCTTATTCCTTTAGAATTTCTTGGAGTAAGCACAATGCCATTTCTTTAACTATTCAATGATCACGCAAGAAGTGAAAGCACAGCGCAGGAAGATAATCTTTATTGTATTTTAAATAAAAACAGAGCAGATAGCAAGTTCACGAGGTATATTGGATTATTATTCCTTTAAAATCAGGCTTCAATAACAATAATCGAAAGCAAGCCTTAACCGAACAGATATTTTGGTCACTAATATAATCTTCAAGGGCACAAAAGCCAGCAGAGCAACGTAAAAGAAAGGTAATGGCTGTGAGAATTTTTGACGTGCCAAATGTGTAGATCACCCACATGAAACTCTATCCTTGTACTTTCTTAATATTCTTCTTAGACATCGAACAATTATTCAGCAATATATCAAACATGCACGTAGTATTCCTACAAGAATACTATCACTATCTTCATATTGTCACTACTAATACTAAGCCTGCCTTTCCCCTCAAAATGCAATGAATCGTGGTTCCCCTCCCTATGTATATTAGTGTTAGTGGTAATATGCAAAATTAATTTTGTTTTCCAGGCTAAATAACCAGATTGCCTTCGCGTTTGGCGACCAGCTATGTACCCCAATTTTTCATCTTGTATTTTCTTAATATATTTAACTACATTTCATAAGCCCTGAGATATTCATTAACCTGCTAATGATTGTATACTTTTAATTTGTACTTGACTCCACTCAATTTGAACCCCATGTGATAAGTACTTAAATTATTTACAGATGGTTGTAACTAAAGCAATGACAAAATTGACTATGTATAGTCACACTGCTAGTAAGGCCTTTAACTAAGAGTTGCATATTGTATGCATTTTTTTACTCGCTAGGAGCAATGCTTAAAATGACATCGATAAGTCTCTGTCAGCAATAAGTGCTTTTCATTTTGCTTATTTCTACATGGATAACCAGATTCATTTTCTTCTTGTAAAACAATTCTTTTATTTCTTCCCCAAGCATGTTAGCTGTCCAACTGAACAGGTGGCAAAAGTAACTTAGCATTTGCACAGTACATTGATAGTTGTAACGCTAGGAGAGAAATATGCATATAATAGGGATTCCATAAATGTTGGCTCTACGTGAAATGAGCCAGGTGTGAGTCAGCTGTCAGTGTCATGTACCTTTCAGCACACACTGTCCCGAATTTTGTTCGACTAGGGAATTCAGGTTACCAGATTTATTTGGTGTAAATACAAGAATTTTAAATTTAAAAAACTGGACAATTCTCAGAAAAAGTAAACAAGTCAATGATGGTTGCTACCGTAGTAATAGTTGGTAGGGAAAAAAACGAACCGAATTATTTTCTACTAAATGATATGTACAACTAAGTGAGGAGAAGAGATGAAAAACTAAGAAGTGTTAGCTAGTTATTATTTTCTCCACATTTATCTTTGCATCTTTTTTTTTTTGGTCATATATTTATCCCTGTTAACTTCTCTGGATGACAGAGAATTTTATTATCTGGATGGATTTCCCCATCTTCTTAGGTACATGTTAGTGAAAAGCCAGTGTAAATATAAGATTATATTTTCATGTCATGCTGTTATTTGTTTTTGTTTTTTGCCAACAATAAATTTTACCTATTTAAATGATGCCGGAGAGAATACGAGATAATCTGCCAACTTACTATGAGATTGCTTGCTTATAATGTTCAGTTTTCACTGGTAGCTTTTGAAGCATATTGCACACTTGTCATCTAACACATTAATAAGTAACTACTACTCTTTTTAGAAAGGATACACTGACACATTCTTAAGTTAATGGCTTTGGCCAAACATTTTTAGTCTGTCACAGGACAATAGCAATGGCGAAAACATTGACAATACAGTTCATGGTTCGGTTCTCCCATCTTACGGTACAGGTGCCTGAAACACACACAAAAAAAGGACTTTGAAATATCAGCAACATATCAGAATTGCCAGGGAATACACACACACACACACACACACACACACACACACACACACTTTTCATCTGTTTTAATATCTTATTTCCTGCAATCTGTTAAATCTTCACATTTCATATTTGTCTGAAGGCATACTCATTGCTAGGTACAAAGTGATCCTATTGATAGCCTTTTCGAAATTTAGAGATAAATAAGCATTTGATAATAAGTGTTGGACCCTGCCAGAAGTTGGACTTTGTATGAATCAGCTTAAGGTCTCTTACCATCAGATGTAGTATCCCAAAAACATGAGCTGGCTGTGTGAAAGCCATAGGCACTCCTTTGAACCACTGCACAGGTCACTGAAAATAAAGTCGCAGCGTGAGAACACTGACAGACAAAGGCACAGATATCTAAGATATCTAAGTGTTGGAGTTCAGAGCTCTACAAGCTGTAAAAAGAACAGAAAACAAAGCTTTTGGCAAATAGATTAGAAAAAATAAGTCCCCTTGATTATCTACCACCACGATTTTGACCCCACTGGGTCCAGTCTGTTGCCCATTGCCATGACCACTGGTGATTATGCCGCAGAAAAAGCCGGGCCAAATCACGTGCCTCACTCCATGGCAATAATCCAGACATAGAAATGAAGAAAAGATTACACTTTCCAAACAACTACTATGTGGCACCTCACCGTCCTACGTACGTGTAAGGAGGACGGAACTCCTGACAGGGAGACAGTAGGGCTGAGTGGTTTTGGTGGAAGGAGGTAGCTGATACAGATGTAAGAGGTGCTGCTACCAAGGACAGGTAGGTGGCTGGCAGGAGCTCCAACTGCTTCTGAGTAGCAAAAGATCTCCATCTTTTAGGTATTACCAAATATTATCTTTGGATGAATAAGCCAGAAGTCCTTCATATCCTATTAGAATCCAACTTGTCTATCACTCATTTACATTCTCTAAGTTCAGAGAAGACCGTGAGGACAAAGGGGAGGAAACTAGTGAGGAAGGACACTGATACTTACCAATATATTTATAAGCTTTTCCCAACTTAACCAAATGTGTCAAGGACTGTTCCACTATGCTTGCAGTCCACTGGTTGATGTTGTTCTGGTTATAATCTTCACCACCCAAGACCCCATCTATACACTAAAAGGGCAGAGGACAGTTAAAGACATATACAAATCACAGCAAAAATTTATTCAAAACAAAAAAATTAACCCCAAGAAGCATCTTAGAAAATATGCATCTGGTAAATATTTATTATGCCCTGTCTCTAGCTGTTTTAGAATTTTCAGGGCATTCCTGCATGTACTTTCTCACTCTACGAGATACTACGGGCCCTATAAAAATAAACAGGACTTGGCCTCTGTTGTAAAGAACTAGAAGAGAAGCTAATAAAAGAAACCTGTAACACCAGAAAGACTAATCAAGGATGATAAGCTCTGTCATAAAAGGATTATGGAGGGGAGTGAAGATTAAGAAAGGGGGATATTAATTGGTTAAAGGCTGGCTTTGAAACAGCTGGGATTTGAACCTTAGGTTTCAGATGCTCGAAATAAAGCAGGAGTCCAATTTAAAAATAGAATCCTCATGTGTGATAATTACATTTCTGTTTATATTATGTAATTACTTAGCTATAAAGCTACCACCTCCTGCCACTAAAAGTAAATCAACAAACACCACTTTTCAGGGGCTCTAGCACAGGACAGTTGAATAATTTTCCAGTGCTCACTCACGTCCACTTCTGATGCCTGATTAAGAGCACCAGTTTAGTATCACAAGCTTAGATGTAAGGTCACTTCTGCCACCTACTCACTGTGACCTTTTGCAAGTGACTTAACCTCTCGGAGCCCCTATTTTCCTAATCCTTAGAGATCAGAGCTTCATCTTATCAGGTTGATGTGAGGATGGGGTGAGATCCTGAATGTCAAGCGCTCAAGTACAGTGACTGAGACAGAGTAAGCAGTTATGCAACCTTACAGATCATCATCATCCTTAGCGCTGCTGTTATTTTATTTTTTCCGGCTTTACTGAGATATAACTGACACATAACAGTGTGTAAGTTCAAGGTGTACAATGTGATGATTTGATACACAGATATATTGTGAAATGATCACAATAAGGTTAGTTAACATTATCCATCCCTCCATGCAGTTACCACTTTTTGCCTTTGTGGTGGAAACATTTAAGATCTACTCTGAGCAGGTTTCGAGCATACGGTACAGTATTGTTAACTGGAGTCATCATGCTGTACTACATAGTTCTAATACATGAGTCTGAACTATCAAAACACGGCAGGATTTTCCGGTGCTTGTCTGGCTTTCTCAGACCTCAGGTTGATCCTACCTGTACAAGGCCAGCCCTGGATGAGTTCTGGGTGAGCTTGTGCCCTAGAACATTCAGACAGGTGAGGTCCCATCTCAGGATGGACTGAGAAGGTGCTTAATGCCCAGAGGGCAAGCCAATCCAGCCCAGACTAAAGGCAGGTAGAGCCTGCTAGGACACAGACCCAGCCACCATACCCACAATACAAGGTTGCCTTCTGGGCCAGCTCATTTTTTCCCTAGGATTTGGCACAGTGAAAAATGACTCAGGACTATTAAAAGTGTTTATAAATACCTTACCCACCATGTAGTCTGTGTGTGATACAACTAGAGTAATTCAAGTTCCTCTGCCAGAATTGATTCCCAAATAGAACTTCTTGTCTACTTGCCTACTAGGAGGACCAGATTTCATGTTTCAAATACTTAAGGTTTTGATTTAGCATCATATCAGTGTCTATAAGATGGGAAGTGATTATTTTTCCAATTAGTTGGGCTAAAAAAGCATATTTCTAGGGTCTTTTGACATATTTTACATATAATTTACCTATATAAAAGTGTGTGTGTGTGAGAGATATACACACACACACACATACTTCTATAGCATTAACATTTAAAATTAATATTTGGCCTACCGGAATAAAACTTCTTTTATTCAAAAGACGGAACATCAATTTTACAAAACAGCAAACCAGCTTTCTAGACTAATACTCCAATATCACTTTCAGAGTAAGCTCCAGGATGCCTGATAGCATACAACAAAACACCTTTTTAAGGCCCGTCTCTATGAAGCACCCCTATAAAAAGTGAGTAAATATTAAAAATCTTGTTTTAATAGTAAGGTTTCTAACTTTGTACTGGAAGTCAAAACAGAGCTTTTTAAAGTTTCAATCAATGCAGCAAGCTTCAAGATGAACGAAATGTGTAACTCACCTCTTTAACGATATTGTGTGCTTCATCAGCACTGAAACCAACCTAAAGGGGGGAAACAAAAGATACAGCTGCTTTCAACACAGACTTCCTTTTATTTATAGCTGTGACGACACGCAGAATACCTGAGGCTGGCCTGAGCAGGTATTAGTGACAGCAGACCATAGTGATAAGGGGAGTCAGTTCTACCGAGGCTGCTAATCCCACGGAGAACACTTCTAAAGTTGCAGAATGCTTTCCCTACCTCCCTCCCTCGAGATTTTGATTCATCAGGTCTGGGGCACAGCCTGGGCAACCACATTTTTTTTAACAGTGCTTTACTGGTGATTTTGATGAATGTCCTAGATTGAGAATCTTTGTATTGTAAAGCTCAGAAACCAGCAGGAGGAGGGTATGAAGATGTATACACATACATCAGTATATAGGAAAAGGCCGCAGCAAATTAAGAATGAGGTGGTCCATGAGAAGACACTGATTAGTATACTGTTTTCAATTTTGTTTTTTAACTTAGGTGGGGCAAAAATGTGGCTTTCCTGAGTTAGAGATTATGAAAATGCTTGATCTAAGTTAATGTCACTTTAATACTATAATAGGCCTGGCAACTTAATCTTTGCTGTGGAGTGGCTTGACAGAATTCTGAGTTAAAAGCAACTATTAACGACATCCAAGTGTCCTAGAGTAGAGAACTAGGCTATGTGATAAGATTACAATCTAAACCCAAACTCTTCAGGTAATACATGATTTGTTTCCATGGAGACGTTTTAGGTGCTCTATGACATCACCATTTTTGAAAATCCCACTGTGCAACTTAAAATTAGTTCAAAAAACAATCCTGGAAGTAAGTATCATCTTGAGTATAGATTTAAAATATTTTCAACTCATTTAATTACACCAGAGAATTCCCCAACAATAAAGGAATAAAATCCTAAATAATGAGGATTGCGAAAACAGCTCTCACATTTTGACCCTCTCAAAATTATCATTTTGCCTTAAAATAAGGCCATTATCGATTTTCAAAAGTGGCCTACAGATTAAGTGATGTCCATTTCACTTCGATTTGGAAGGTCACCAAAATAATCAGGTAGTACTGAGTGGCCATGGTAACACATGTAATTTTATTTCTTTTTAAATATATTTAGAAAGTACTGCAGTACACAACTCTCTTAGGAGTCAGGAGACAAGCACCTGTTGGGGGATCTGTCTGTCTGAGAGTGAATCTGCTTGTGCCTCAATTTCTAAAATAAGAATACTTTCCCACTAACCTACAAATGTGTGTGCTACCTGTATCACAGAACTAATGAATTTAAGTGTGGTTGTAGCTTCAGCAGAATCCCACCTACAGATGGATGGACCGGAAGCCCTCTCCAGGGGTCTAATAACACACCATTTTCTGTGGTACCTCCTCCAGGTGCCTACTTCCATTTCACTACATCATTCACCTGTGGCTACCACGGGACAGAAAATGTCTTTGTCTCTTCTGCCCTCCAGGCCTGTCACAGGTTATTACCCTCCTAAAGGTTAAATGGAGCCAGGGTTGTAGGGTTCAAATGGAGCATCTGTCATTCCTGGCAGTTTTAACTTTGGGCAAATCACTTAGTCGCTATGAAAGTCAGGGTCCCCATCAGTAACAGGAAGATAACAACTGACATCATGGGGTTCTGGTGAGGTGCCGGGAAGCCTGAGTCAGTAAGCAAGGGCTCGTAATCCATGAAGCACCTCCTTCCAGCCCACCCAGGCGAGAGTGCCGCGGAGCGGCTCTGCCATCAGGGCCTCGCTCGCCAGGCTGCGGCACCTGCTTCGGGGACGCCAAGGGGCGGAGGAAGTCGCCGGGCAGACAGGTTTCTAAGGCCCGTCTCTCAGACGGGCGGCGCCCGACACCCCATCCCCACCCCACGCACCCCGAGTCCGGCCTTCCACCCCTCGGCCCCGATTCCCCGCCCGCCCCGCGTGCTCCCAGACGCCCCTGCCAGCCCGACTCTCAGCCCACCCTCAGGGCCTCGGGGTCGGGAGGCCGGGGCCGGGCCGGGCCGGGCGGGGCGGGTCCCGGCCCGGAGGGGCGGGGAGGACCCGGGCTCGGAGGGCGCCGCACCCCGACTCTCAGGGCCGCCCGGCGCCGAGAGACCACCCGACCGAGACGCCTCGGCGAGGCGGGCGGGGGCGGGGGTCTTTCGCGGGCGGCCGAGGGGCGGTACCTCTTCGCAGTGGCGGTGGTACTCCTCCATGGTGGCACCGACACTCTCGGGGGGCGGAGCAGCGGGCGGGTCGAACTCCGCGGCCGCGCAATGGCCTCTTGGGAGGCCCCGCCTCCATTTATACACCGGGGCGGTCCCCACGAAGGCTCCGCCTTTGTGTCGTAACTGCGCCACCTTGTCGGTAAGGCAGGCAGGGTTCTGCGCGATGGGTGGCGTCTGACCTCTGCCTCCGACCTTTCTGGAAACAAGGGTTGCGTGGTGAAGCGCTGGGGATTGTGCCGGTGTGGGTCAGATGCGGTGACCTAGTGTTAGTCTAGACTGCACAGTACTGGTTGAGTGCCCACTGCTGTGTCTATGTGCACATATTCTTTCATCATCATCTAGCCAATAAGTGCAGTTAATGTAATAATGAACAAGCCACTTTGATTTCTTCACTTACTAGCTACATCACTTGGGTGAATTGACCTCTCAAAGCCTCGTATGAAAACTTGAAGTTATACCTATTTCACTGTTGATTGTAAGAATCAAATGAAATGTTATATACATAACTCTTAAAAGTGAATGCTCCCCAGCATCCTGCTTTGTTTTACTTTCCAAGCAAGATCTGTTGAGATTCCCACTTGCATTCTAACGAGCTCACCCTTATTTGCCTCTCTTCTGATGTATTTTGTGTATTAGATTGTGTGGGAGGTATTCTAGAAGGCATTAATGGTTTGCATTCAAAATGACGTGGTTTGTCCAAATTATTTTCTGTCTTTATTATTGAGATGGATTAATCTCATTTTTTTCTTGATGATTTGAAGTTGTAAAAGTTGTCCAGCTATTGCTTAATAAAATTTTGCAGATCAAAAAAAAAAAAAGTGAATGCTCCTATACCCGTCCTCCTCAGTGACTACATAAAAAGAAATAATTGATTTGTAGGAAACGAGGTGCTAATATCCTAAATTATAAAATTTGGCAGAACAATGATTACATTTATCTAAAGGTAGTATACTAAGTTCCAGATGATCCTCAGGATTTCCTCATGTAAACTCAGAATAACCCAGCAGGTTTGGTGCTGGTGCCGTATCATCCCATTTTTCAAGACGAGACTGAGGTGCAGAGAGCTGAAGTCATTTGTGGAAGTTCCCCTATCCGGTGAATAATAGAAGAAGGATTTAAACTCAAATAGTCTTGATAGTAGCACCCAAGTTCTTAACCTAAATTAGCTTCCTATTGCTGCTATAACCAATTACCATAAATTTAGTGGCTCGAAGCGGCACAGACTTATTAATTTACAGTGCTAGAGGTCGGAAGTCTAAAGTGGGTCTGCAGGACTTTGTTCCTTCTGGAGGCTCTAGGGGAGAATCCATTTACTTGACTTTTGCAGCTTCTAGAAACTGCCTGCATTCCTTGGCTCATGACCCCTTCCTCCATCTTCAAAGCTGGCAATTTAGTATCTTTTCTCCTCTCTAACCTCTACTTCCATCCTCATGTCTTCTCCTTCTGTCTCTCTCTCAAGGTCCTGAACTTCATCATCACTGCAAAGTGCCTTTTGCCATGTGAGATAACATATTCACAGGTTCCAGGGACTTGCAGATGTGGACATCTTTTGTGGGGCAGGAGTGGGGGTGGCAGGGGATGCATTACTCAGCTTATCACAACCACTATTCGATTTTACTCTCCTAAATCAAGGTTGGAAGGTTCATTAGTATTCTAGTCCAACTCTCTTATTTTACAAGTAAAGCTGGAGCTCAGAGAGGTGCCATAATTTGGGCAAGGGCACGTGGTTATTAACCGGACCCCGGGGCTTCTGAATCTCAGGCCTCTGCATTCTCTGCTCTCATTTTATGGGCTAGGCTGAACCAAATTGGCCCATTTACTTGATTGTGTGCACTTTGTTACTGGGTTCTCCTAAGTTGTGCATCGTGTCCGAGTTACTGCAGAAAAGCCTCACAGAGGAGGACTATTTCTCCTTTCTCAGGATATTTTGCATACCGAAGTTATTGCAATATGGTGACAGGTATTATGCCTACTTGTTTTGCAATCACAGGGAAACAGGTAACTCCCATAAGAAACCTTTTCTAGAATTAGAAAGTATTTAGTTCACTTCAGAACTATTCATCTTTTGAGAACAAGAGTTCATTTTTCAAGTTACGAGGTACCACTTTGGGAATGAAAAATTCTGTGTACTTGAATAAGACACTTAAAATCACAGTTATTAATGTTCTCACTAATAGACCATCATATGTTATATAAGTACATAAATATTGGTGGACCTCTCTAATTTGTAGTGCTAACCCTGCTTCACTATGGGTTCTGCTTCAGGCATCTGCATCTATAACCCTTTTGTTTTTAGTATGTGAGCTACTCTAAATCAAGACTTTCACACAGTACTATTTTAAGGCCTTTATAATATCTGGTCCCAATATGACAGCATAGCACAAACTATTATTACTAAAGAAAATAGCAAGGTAATACAATTTTCCTAATTATCAGAACTAATGACCAAGGGTAGAACGCTAATTTTTAAATTGTTTTATTTAGGATGAACATGGATCAACAATAGGGCAGGGAATAGAAGATATAAATGGAGCAAGAAGTTACTATGCTCATATACACTTTCCTTCCTTTCAAAAGCACTGGTCGCCAGTGTAGACGTGTGAGGAGAAATGTCCTATCTGCTGACGATCGCTATGCTGTGGAATTAGTCTTTGGAGAGTTGAAAAGAACAGGAAGTGAACTTTGGCTGCAAATCAGAATCATAAGAGGAGGTTTTAAAAATGATCTAGGCTAGACCCCACCTCCTGAGATTCTGATTTGATTGCTCTGGAGAGGAGCCTGGCATCAGTAGTTTTTCAAAAAGCTTCCCCTGGTGATTAAAACATGTAGTCAGGGTTGAGAATGCTTGGCACAAAATCCTTTCTTTTCCCCTAAAACAAAGTAAGTTCGCTTTTTCTGGTAAGACTTAAACATGGTTCTACTGGAAGTGAGAGCGATAAATTATATTAATTCTTGGGGCTTCTTTGTGACCTATGATTCGGTCGTTCATTCATTCATCAAATGTTCATTTAGCACCCACTGTGGGCCAGGCATTGCGTTAGAGGCAATCAGGGGCGATTTTCCCCCTTGGGGCTCCTGCAAACATTTGATAAGTCTGGAGCCATTTTTGACCATCATAGCTAGCATGGGTGCCACTGGCATATAGTGAGTAGAGGCCACGGATGCTGCTAAACATCCCACAAGGCACAGGGCAGTGCCCCACAACAAAACTTACGTTACACAAAATAATAGTGTTGAGGGTGAGAGACAGGAAAAAGTCCCTGTCTCTATGGTATTTATGTATATTTGTACGTATATATGTATACACGTGTGTGGGACGTCGGGTAGTGAGAAGCATTACGAAGATGATCTAAGCAAAGTGAGGGAATGAAGTGTGATGGGGGAGAGGCTATTTGGGTTGAGGTGATAAGGGAAGGTTCCTCTGAAAAAAACGTTTAAGTGATCATTTGAATGATGTGAAGAAGTTAGATGGGAACTCGAAAGTTAGGTTAGAAGTTGGATTCAAAATTGGAAGTTAGATGAGAGAGAACATTGTGTTTTCTCAGAGCGGAAGGGAGTGGTCCTAAATTTCAAAGCAAAACCAGTTATGGAGGCCTCGGGGTCCAGTCCCATTCAGCTCTTGGAAGCGTGAGGAGAGTAGGATTAACCGGGGTTAGGATGTCTGCCGGTGATTTTAACTGAGGAAGAGAGGATCATGGGATTTGAAGGCATTTTCAGAGGAGGGAGTGTGCTGATAGATCACGGATTCCAAGCTGAGTAAGTAGCAATGAACAGTGAAAAAGCAATAGGTTCGTGGCATCCAAGGTCCCAGTGGGGTCAGAGAATTACTGCGGCGAGGGTTTTAGGAGAAGTGAGATGGGAAGAAAGAGAGTGAGGGTCAGAAAGTCAGATGACTGAAGAGAAAAATAAATGAAGGAGCAAGGAAGATCCTCTCCTACATGGTGCCTTCATTCGCTCCTTCTATCATCATACCGGGGGCCTGGAAGCCAGGGGAGGGGTGCATTACTAGGAGCATAAGAAGCTTGGTATCGGTGTCACGGCTGACGGACAATGTTTTTATCAGCTTCTGTGGCTTTTATTTGATGTCCTTCCCTGGCTTTTTGGTATTTGGGGTGGTCAGGGGGACGTGAGGGAAGAAGGATCACTGAGAACAAAGCCGGGCCGGCTGTACCACGATTAGCACGTGGGGGGGGGGGGGGGGGGGGGGGCACTGTAAGCAGGCACCAGGGAAGAAAAAGAAAGGCTTGCCTATACAGATTGACGCCTTTCCTGCGGACTCACAGATTGTATGTGAGGTATGCAGCTTATGTTCTTTCCTCTCTTTCCTGTCCTAGTCTCTGCCATGAATTTGTATCATGATTTAGTACTTGTTCATGCAGCAAAAGGTGAAATTACATTTAGGTCTCTGGTATGCTCTGCTTGTTCACACAGTTGCAGGAAACCATAAGAATGTTTTTGGCTGGGCGCCTGGGTGGCTCAGATGGTTAAGCGTCTGCCTTCGGCTCAGGTCATGATCCCGGAGTCCTGGGATCGGGTCCCGCATCGGGCCCCCTGCTCCTTGGGAGCCTGCTTCTCCCTCTGCCTCTCTCTCTCTCTGTCTCTCATGAATAAATAAATAAAATCTTTAAAAAAAAAAAAGAATGTTTTTGGCTGGGGTGCGTGGGTGGCTCAGTCAGTGAGGTGTCCGCCTTTGGCTCGGGTCATGATCCCAGGGTCCTGGGATCGAGCCCCACATCAGGTTCCCTGCTCCGAGGGGAGTCTGCTTCTCCCTCTGCCTGCCGCTCCCCCTGCTTGTGCTCTCTCTGTCTCTCTCTCTCTCTCTGTCAAATGAATAAATAGAATCTTTAAAAAAAAAAAGAATGGTTTTGGCTGAGGTTTAGGGGATTCGTTTGTGTGTTTTGGTCCCTCCTCTTGCCATTTCTAGCGAAGGCGGCAATTTTTGAACCGTTCATTGAACTAAAAATTTTACTCACGTTATGGGCAATCCACACCCAGCTCATGCACAAATTACAAACTTGAAACAAATCTCAGGACTCAGAATATTTCCTTACATTAGAGAGGGGGAAAAAAATCTTATTTAGTGTCTCTCTTTTAGTGGCAAGAAACGCTGACCTTTTGATTCACGGTATAGACTGTGACCCTTTTGTCTATTACAGTGCTTTATTGCCCTGAAGGGGACCATAAACTGGTTAAAAAATAAATGTACTCCATGAGTCAGTTCTGTATTGATTCAGAGAAAGAACAGGTGCAAGGAAATCTATTAAGTCTCACCCAGCTCTTAATTTCTGTGATTCTTCTAAACCATGTCTCATAAAGGACATTTCTTGATGATTTTGAAGGACCGGATAAGGTATTTACCAGCATAAAATGCCTTCATTAAGTTTAGTCATTTTTGCTCTTCACAAATCTGCATCCTTATCAGAGGAAATAATTCATTGTCCGAGTTTATATGCTAATGACCCTCTTCATAGTCAAAGCACATTATAAATATTTATTCATGGGCCAGATGAGAAACTTTAAAGTGGTTAATTTTAAGACAAAGCAACTTTAGTACAGGGAGAAAATAACACTGAATATGAACAAAATGAGCATTTTGTGCCCTGGTTTCCACATAACAAAGCATTTGCTAAGCACTAACACTAATCATGTACGCTTATTCAACCCTAGTTTTCAAATGCATAATCAAATATAAACATATATAGACTGACCTCAGTTGACACCAAGGGATCATGCATATAGTTCTCATCGTACTAATCATCATTATATACCCTCCTCCTTAGGTCAAGATATGGATGATACAGATGTTGAACAATGTGCCGAGACAACATGATTAAACACATTTCCCATTCCTCTATTCCAAGCTATAAAACTTAGGGATCAGCTCTGATGACAATATCCATGGCCAACTGTCTTCTTTCCAGTCACAGACAAGGGCATGGAGAACAATAGAAACTGTTCCAAAAGGAGTTTCTGTCCCCCCAAGTCTCACCTCTGTTTCACCCCTAGCTAACGTTTGTTGGAACGGGGGATCCAGAGCCTGGAGCATGCCCATCATTATGGTGAGGACATTGGGTCCATGCGGCAGGAATTTGTTCAGATGGGAAGAAGGCCCTCACTGGGGGACATGTCTCCTGGAGTCATTATGGAATTTGGGTTTTGGCTGTCTCTTTTAGGAGCCATCACAAAGTGAAAAAAGCTATGATTTCCTTTGATTCTTTGTTGGCTAAACATTTAACACTTGAGTGGCTCCAACTCACTTGCCTTTTCTCTACCTACCTCAGGCTGGCAGAAAATGCCCCTCAGTGAACCAACGGGCGCTTCCATAACTCTGTGGCCTCCACCCACAGTGGGGCTTTCAGAGCAGCAGGGGAAACCTCTGATAATTCTCTGGTCTGCTCAGCCCTGGTTCTCCACCACGGCTCTTATACACATTCTCTCACTCTCCAACCCTGTGGCTTCAGAAATTTCCCGTCACTGTCTGCATATTGCTTCCCACTTCATCAAGAAATGGAATCCATCGTATGAGGCCTCTTTTCATTCATAAGAACACACTTGCTTGCCTTACTGTTCTCTGCTTTTCTTATAACAGAAATGGGAATCCCTCTACCAGTCCTTCGACCTTTCTTTCTTTCTTACAGACTATGGAAAAATATTTTTCTTCTTCTTTCTCCTTTGTTGTTCATCTCACCCCTTCTAGGGTTTATTGTAACTGCCCACCTGTTTGACTTGTATCTGTCATGCATGTGTAAGCCTCCCAACCAGGGACCTGGTCTATTCTGCTTCTTGTTGTATTTCTAGAGCAGAGAATGCCTGATTCGATAAATGTTTTTGTTTTTTTTAATGAATGAATAAGAGCTAAGAGGGATGTGTGGTGGGGCAGAGTGGTGTTATGGAACCCAGAATGTTCTATGGTTCCATTTCAATTATTTTGTTCCTTTTGAACCCTCCTATGTGAGTCTTTATTGATAAGTTGTCTTTCATCAACAAAGCAGTGGTGCTTTTGGAACACTTACCTGTAGTTGCTTGTTTACTTCTAGGCCAACACGGTCTATACCCTTGACCACTTGTCAAGTTTATGGCATTCATACTGTGCCGTGCTACCAAGGGCCTACGAATATATAATTTCTCAGTGAATTATTTATCAGAAAGTTTATAATAAAACTCTACTTGAGGAAGCTGCAGGAGAAAGTGTTTTGATAGAATTATATTTACTTATGCCTTCATATTTACTTGAGCATTGCATAGTCCATGTTAGATACCAATGACATGGTTGGACATAGTGTGCTTTTACCAAAAGAGAAGGATTCAGCCATTTATATAAACAAGGAAAGTGAAGGTCAACTTCAGAAAATAGTATGTCATCCACTAGGGGGGAAAAAACTGTTTAAGGCCTATCATTTAAAGGTTATATTTGAGGTCAAAATAAAATGAATCATTCACTTGCAGCTATCACATATCACATTGTGAATTTTTCTTAAAGACAAGTAGGAGGAAAAAGCAGTAAAAATCTCTTTCTGTGTCACCTTTTATCTCCGTAGGCTAAAACAAATTTTGGTGTTTTGTCTTTGCCCAGTAGACTTGGATTTTTTAAAATTTGGAATAGAATTAAATACGTATTTTTATTTTAAATAACCATCTCAACAAATGTTTGTTGATGGCTTACTATGTTGTAACACTAGCTTGGACTTTGAGGGATGGGGGAAGCAGGCAAGGTGCTGCTTTAGCTGAGCTGACTCGTGGAAGAGGGCAGATGGTAACCAGGTTAAGGGCAGTGAAATTGCCAGGAAGAAGTAACAGAATGTTTAAAAGCATGAGGCAGGAAAAAGGACAATGCATGTGGAAGACTACAGATGCTTCCATTTGGCTAGAGAAAGGGTGCATGTGGAGATATAAAAGTAAGACTCCTGAATACGGTTGCGGGGGAAATGCAGCGTGAGGAGAAAAAGGAGCACCGAGTTTGAAATATGAGGAAACACTCCCATCCAAGGGGTGGGCATCAGAAGAGCCCCCCAGCAAGAGAAAAAGCAATTAGAGAAGGAGTGATATCACACATTGAAAGAACACACTGAGTGATAGAGTAGATAAACTACACTAATGACTAATTTTTCACCCTCCTTATGTCTACCCCTAGTATTATGTAAATTTTCAGTGCTCTCCCACTCTGACTCTAGGCTTGACCACATGACATACCTTACCCAATGGAATGTTAGCAGATGTGACACAAAGAGATTTGAAAAGCACCTTGCACAACTGGGCCTGTTCTCTCACATCTCTGCTAGGAGAAGAACTAGCCTGGCTAGCTCACTGGACACAGCAGAAGGATAAGCCACCACCAGCTAAGCCTAGCCTAGATCAACCAACCTCCATCTGACCTGCACACTTACGTTGAAACAGTCAGTGATTGTTGTGTAAGCCACTAACTTCTGGAGTGGTTTTTTATGTAGCGATAGCTGACTG
Source organism: Callorhinus ursinus (assembly GCF_003265705.2). NCBI lineage: Eukaryota > Metazoa > Chordata > Mammalia > Carnivora > Otariidae > Callorhinus > Callorhinus ursinus. The sequence goes on along the minus strand of NW_027397078.1, from coordinate 11,144,656 downwards.
ATACACAGTTTCAAAGAGAGAATGATTTGTGGTGTGGAATGCCAGGTAAAGAATTATGAACTGAAGGGCGCCTGGGTGGCTCAGATGGTTAAGTACCTGCCTTCAGCTCAGGTCATGGTCCCGGGGTCCTGGGATCGAGTCCCGCATCGGGCTCCCTGCTCCACGGGAAGCCTGCTTCTCCCTCTGCTTCTCTCTCTGTCTCTCATGAATAAATAAATAAAATCTTTAAAAAAAAAAGAATTATGAACTGAATTATGCAGTTAGAAGGATTCTGCTGACTTTAATCAGAGCTGTTTCAGTGAAGTGGTAGGGTCAGAACCACAACTGCAGAGGATTTGAAAAATATAAGGATAACACAATCTATCATTTTATGGTGATAGACTGGCAATGCGGTGTAGAGAGATAGAGGGCAAAAGCTAGAGGAATATGGGTAAAGGGAAAGAGCGCTATCTGCAGATAATGGAGATGCGAGTACTTTTGTATGCTCAGGAGACAGAACCAGTCAAGAGGGAGTGGTTGAAAATACAGGAGAAAGAGGGAATGACCTATGCGGAGTGATCCCTGAGCAAGTAGGAGATGACCACTAAGGCAAAGAGAAAATTGCCTTGGTTAGAAAAAGGGGTAATTCGGGGTGCCTGGGTAGCTCAATCAGTTAAGCATCTGACCCTTGGTCTCAGCTCAGGTCTTGATCTCAGGGTCGTGAGTTCAAGGCCTGCACTGGGCTCCATACTAGCATGGGGGGCCTACTTAAAAAAAAAAAATAGTGTACTTCTTCACTGAGCTGGGAAGAGAGAAGTAAGAGTTGGGAATAAAGATAAGTTTCCAGGAAAGAATGGAGAAGAGGAAGAAAAATGAAACAAGGAGTTCCCATATTATGGCTTCTATGTAAATACAAAAGGGTATTGGTCCAGGGACTTTGCAAAGTCATGTTACAAAGAGTGAGAAGAGTGATAGACCTTAGTTGCTGCTATTAGGTGAAGAGAGGGAAGAGTTAGTCCAGTATGGAGTAAAACTCAGGATATTTTACCAACTAAAGCTGAAAGTACGTTTATGTTGGTAAGAGTAAATACTTGTGTGATTTCTCTAGGTAGGTTTGTAGTTCAGGTCTAGGGGTAGGTGGGCAGTTGGAGGGATGCTAGTTTGGAATGCTGCAGGGCAGTATAGGGCAATAGGATAGAAAGCAAGATATATTGAATATGTAAGGACCAAATAGGAAAAGAAGTTGTACCAGTACAACTGTGTGATTCAGCCATGAGCAACAGAAAACCCTACCATATGTAATAGCTCAGGTAAGTATAAGATTATTTTTCTCATACAACAAAAATCCTGAAGAATGGATCTAGGGTCATGGTGTAACTCCAGTGTCATCACTGTAACATCAATATATCATTCTTTTTCGTCATCCTTGTCACATGGCTTTAATCTTTGTGGGGGCAGTGTAGTTGCTGAGCAATTGCATCCTCACATCTGAGCTTGAGGCAGGAAGGAAGAGGTAGTCAAGGGCTTTCTCTTAATGAAGCTTTCTTCAGGAAGGGAAGCCTTCCACTGTGACTTCCCCTAACCTCTTTGGACAGAACTGTGTCACATCGCACTTCTCCTTGCAAAGGTGACCAGAAATTCAAGGTCTCAATTTTCCAGCATCTATTGTACATCCCTAGGTATTGCTCAGGGAGGAGGGGTTTGATATTGAAGTGAACCAATGTATAGTGTCTGCTACAGAAGTGAGATCAAGAAGGAGCTGACACAATGCAGGAAAATGGAGGAACCCAAAGACACAAACTTTCAACAAGCTTGAATATCGGACATGGTGAAAAATATGAGAAGGCTAGAGCTATTGGAGGTTAAAAATTCTGGCATGAAGGAATTTAGGGAATGAGAGATGGTCATTGAAGAGCCCGTGAGGGCAAAGTTTCTTCGAACTGAGAAGGTTAAAGAAAAATCATACTAGAAAGAAACTTCCCTATGGATATTGACATTTTTCAGGATGATGGAGGGGCTTAGGGCTTGAGTAACGTTAAAAGTTAGCATTGTTTATAAGAAAATAATATCCCTTTCTAGAAAACAGGTACTGTGGTGTATGTTTAAAACTTGCAAGAAATCAGGATGAGTCCAAAGAAAATCAGACAGCAGGTCCAAGAGAAAGTTAATATTCACCGATTGTGTCAATTAGCTACTGCTAGATGTCATCCCTCAAACGATAACCATCGATAATTTTTTGGAAGTCTATTGATTGGCTTGGCGACCTTGCTGATATGGGCTGGGCTCAGTTTATTTCAGCTTGCCTCATTCATATGTCTCTGGTCAGCTGTCTGGTGTTGGGTAGTCTCAGCTGGAATGATGAGGCCCTGCTCCTTGTGCCCTCTCGCCTTCCATCAGACGAGCTGGGACTTATTCTCATATAGAGGAATGAGTCCAAGAGAGAAAGCAGAAGTGTGCAAGGTTTCTTGCCACCTAGGCTCAGAACTGGAATGATATCACTTCTGCATTGTGTTGGCTAAAGCAAGTCACAAGTTGGCCCACATTCAAAAGGTGGAGGAAAGGACGCCACCTCTTCAAGGGAGGAGCTGAAATATCCCAACTCACAGGGTGTAGATACAGGAGGGGGAGGACTGGAGCCATTTTTGCTATCAGTCTACCATGCTGTTTATTTTCTTGAGTCATTTATTGAAATTCATGACCACGGTAAGTCTGACTATATCTACTTCATGAAAATAAGCATAAACGATTACAGCTTGACTAAGTAGCATCTCTTAGATTACTGAGATGGGATGATTTGAAATGGCCGTAGGTGGTAGTCATAAATATGAGTCGACATAAGCTACTTAGAAGTTTGAAGAGTTCTCTGTTTCTAGGTTGAATTGCCAACTCTACTAGCTACTGTGCATACTGAGCTCTTTTGCCATTTCTTTAATAATAACTTTACTCACATCCCGCCAGCCATGTAATATGTACAGACTCATCATGGAGTTGCTTGGCTCTTTATTAAGCCACTTGTTAGAGTGCTGGTGAAGCTCAGGCAGACAGAGCTTTCTGCTATTTCCACAAGAGCACCGAGAGAGGTGAGAGAACTTTTTGTGAACCCAGTGACCCTTCACACATCTGACACAAACAATATCAAACCTGGCGTTCTCAAAGCTGTGACTACCAAACATTCTCCTGACTGTTCTCCAGTCAGAGCATCCACACATCCATGTGTGTCAGCATGGATCCTTCTCTCGCTTCCTCTTCCCCTCTCCTCTCACCCCCTCTCCAAGTTAGCTCTGTGTGAACATAGGTTTAGGAAAGAGTAAAAGAACTCTTGGCCTGCTTTCCCTGGATGAGTGAGTTTCTCTAACAATGATGCTCCCAAATGCCACAAAGAAGCTGTTGGCAGGTTGTGGAACCAGAGTGGGAACCCAACTCCTTCACCGATTGTTCTTTGATGCATTACTTCAGGAGCCATGAAACAGAGGAGATTTAAGACCAATAATAGCTCTTCACAGTGTTCAATGGAACAATTTTTCTCTTGAAAGTCACTTTATTTCCAGTGGTACTTTCCATGCCAGTGTGTTAAAAAATGTCACCGAATCAAGCTTTTTATTAACTTGTCAGTGTATCCAAAGTGTTCTACAGAACCTCCATGGGGGATTTTCTTGTCTTTTAAACCTACACATTGCCACATAGGCTTTCCTTCCTAATTAGCACTGACAGGTTCTCTTTAGAGGAACTATCCCACTCTCAGAGTACAAGAGGGAACATGTGGGTGGAAATAGATTTGGATCATTTGCTAGACATGGAAAGAGAAACCAACAGTGCTAATGGCATATGGCTGTGAAGGGAATATTGAACAAATAAGTCCAGGGCAGTAGAGTCATACAAGTCAACAGTGGACTGAGGTAATAACACAGGCTGCTTATTCCAAGAGAACTGGAACATCTTGGATCCTCTGGGGACTGAGATTTTCCCCAGCTCAGGGTCACATTACTGAGTCCACAACCTTAGTCCACATTGTGGGACCTGAGATTGTTCTGTGGCTTACCATTACTCAAGTTTATGGAAGTCTCGGCTAGTCAGTTACTTGGTGTCTGGGTGTTTTCCAGAACGCCTTCCTGGATTCCAGTGATTTTTATGGCTCTGCACTCTGGATGCCCATTTGGTTTCCTGCCATTTTCCCCATTCCAATGTACTCAGATTTTGAAGAGATCATGAATACATCTCCATATCACTAGAAATTCATTTGCTTAGCCTCAGGTAATTATCCAAATTCATTTGATATCCACAGAAATAGGCCAGGAACCTGTTGGGTAGTTTCAGTAGAGTCAACTCTATTCTTTGGCCCAGAAGATTCCCATCTTTGGAGCATGATTTTGAGGTGTTAGACCCTGTCTACCACTCAGACATTTATATGAACAGCTTCCCAGCAGACCCCAGGTTCCTATTATTAAAGAATCATTTGACCAGATCTAAGTTTGAAATAAAATCATCTGCAGTTTCCATTCAAATTCTATATTGTACCCAAACATATTATTAAAAGTTAAGATAGCGTACGGTTGGTACTCTGGTTTCAGCTTCAACATGTGAAGAGCTATGGACAATGTCACTCTCATCCTTATGACAAGAAAAAGCTGAAATAAAAAATCAGTGATTTTTCTTGGACCCCTCAGAGAACTGAGGTTGCAGGGCAAACCACCACCCCCAAATCCAGAGAGAAGCGAATCCAGAGCCACAGCCAGGATCTGTTTACCTAGTGTAGATGTGGCTACAGCCATAAACTGGTAGGAACACTTACATGGTAATTTTGAGGAATTGCTGGAGGCTGAGTGTGGACCAGGATGAGAGGGAGAAACCCCTGGGTGATGCAGTCTTGTGGGGGGCCCATACTTTTTGGGGATTTATCTCCAAGAACTCCATCAGGTTCTCATGGTGAAGAGCCGAAGAAGATCCCCTGGTAGCTCTGACAGTGAAAGGGGAAAGAGTAGCTACTGTGAAATATGCCCAGAGAATTCTCTATGACAACGGCCTATGCTCCCAGGGTGAGTGACTTTACCAGAGCCTTATCCCACTTTGAGGAAGGGCATTTCTCCTACTCCATTTTAATCTAGCCTTCCTTTCTTACCTACAAGGCAAAAAAATAAAGCTAAGAAATGCTTGTGAAGGTCACAGCCTAGGGAAATGGGCCCATTAAAAGACTGAGCTTTCATCATTAGCTTTCACTCACCAACACCTTACCACCACACCATCAGGGCTCCAGTATAATAATGGTGGATTTCAGCCAAAAGAGCAGTAGGAAGGAGACTCTCTGAGGAAGAGTACCTAGGGAAGCCCAAAGTCAACAGGGAAGGCAAAATCAGGGACACTGGAGGAATTTGAAGTCTCTGGCCCCTACAGCTACAGGAAAGCGTTAAACAGAGCCAGATTAACTCCTAGCCAGATTGACATGGAACCTCATGCAAAAGGCCTATTTACCACAGTTTCCATTATCCATATAGTATGTCTGGCTTTCAAGAAGGTGGAACATTCAAGCTACATTAAAAGACAATAAAAACCACAGTCTGAAAAGACAAAACAAACATCAGAACCCTACTTGGTTCTGACACAGATTGGTGAATGATCAGACAGTGGATTTAAAATAACTACGATTAATATGTTAAGGGCTATGATGGATAATATAGACAATGGACAAGAGCAGATAAGTAATTTGAGAGGTGACAAGTCTAAGAAAGAGTAAAAAGAATGCTGAAAATCAAAAAACATTGTAATAGAAATGAGAAATTCCTCTGATGGGCTTGTCAGTAGACTGGACGTGGCCAAGGAAAGAATCAGTGAGCTGGGACACAGATCAGTAGAAACTTACCAAAGTGAAATCCAGAGATTGCATACTGTCTGAAAACCTTTAGCAACATATAAAATAGTAATTTTCCCCATAATTATATTTACCAAGCAATTAAAACCAATTTTGAGAAGAAATATGAGATTGCATAAGGACCATGCCTCTCAATTAAAAAACCGTACTGGTCCATAAAATGTCTCAATAAGCTGATTATTTATAATCAGCTAATTTTGAAAGAGGAGGAGGCTTTCTAGCAAAGGCATTAATTAGTGTCTTATTTGAGACAACTGGAATTATTACGGAAGCAGCCTGTGCATATTGGCTCAGCTGTTTTCGCAAAGACTACATAACAATGGCTTTAACAAGAAGGAAGGTTTATTTTTCTTCCATTTGAAAAGTCCAAGCTGATCGATAGAACAGAAGGATAAAGAAGCCCTGGTGAACAGCGTTAACAACAGACTCACATACCTTTCTTCCTGTTGCTCTACCAGCCCCTTGGTTGCTTTCCTCATCCTCTGAGTCAAAGGAGACTCAACATCACCACATCTGTATTAACCCATGGGTGAAAAAAGGGAGTATGAAGTAGGGGCCAGGCATCTTCTTTTTAAGGACATGACCCTAGAGTTGCCACAACTAGCTGCAAGGGGGTCTGGGAAATGTCATCTTTAGCTAGGTGGCTACCTAGTTTAAAAGAGGAGGTTTCTAGTACTAAAAATAGAAAGAATGAATATTGGGTACATTTAGCAGTCCAGGCTACGGTCTGCTCTCCGGCCACCCAAGGATCCATGAATACCACTTTTCCCAGGGAAACAACACAAAGAGCCATGTAGTTACTTTATCTAACTCAAAACCCAGCATCTCTGGGTGATGCATAGTTCTTTGTTTTTTTGTCTTTTTGAAGTTTTTATTTAAATTCCAGTTAGTTAACCTACAGCGTAATATTAGTTTCAGGTGTACAATAATACAGTGATTCAACACTTCAAGGTGATGCATGGTTCTGACGCTGAGTTTTGGATGTGACTTCTCATGGTCTGGCAACCTGTAAATGTACAAATGACCAGCCTTCTCACCACAGTTAAAGCTCGCATTCTGGGAAGAGGAAGAATGGAAACACGTGACACTCATTATCCATGGCAGGTAGCAAATTCTGCTGCAGAACATTTTGGTGTAGAAGGGCTAGCTCTGGACAGGTTTCTGAACTGAGATCCACTCTGTCACTCGTTCCTTAGTAGAGATGGTAATAAACTCAAAATAGAGATTTTAGTGCTTGCCCAGTTCACCATCAGAGATGTAGTGAAAATTAGCAATTTCAATTTATTATCATAGACCGAGCACATAAAACAAGTCTCTACCCTGTGTCCAGTTCCGAGAAAAGGCAAAAAATATATAAATAAATGTGTAAATGTTCCGGAAAACAAGAAAGTGAGCCCTTTGTACCTCCAGAAACTATGAGGAATCACAGAGGGCAAGAGCAATGATACAGGATTTAAGAATGTACCTAAAATCCAAAATATGCCCACGTGAGAACTTTATACCCAGCTCCACTTTTAAGGAAATCCAAATTAAAACAGTAAGTATACTCACATATAAAAGCAAGTTTGTACTTTTGATTTGCTAAGGAATTAGAAATTGGAGGTACCTAGACTCTGACTCTTTCCTTCCTCAAAGCAGTTCTTATAAAGGGCGAGTCTTGTTTCAAAGTTTTAAGTCTATAGGTACTTTTTTCTACTGATATGCCAAACTCTACAAATTTAGTGCTCAGTAGAGACTCCTAAGGCAAGAAAAGATATGACCAGTGACTAGATGCAATGCTTATCTTGAGTATTTGCTTGCAGAGTAAATATCCATGCGAGCTGTATAATGAAGAGGATTGGACTATGTAATATGGTCAGAGATGTGTCTTATGCATATATAACTGATACCAAATGAGCATTCTTCCCAAACATTTTATCTTTTAAATCATGTTAGAACCAAGAACAAAAAAGCCAGAAGTAAAAATATTCCCAGGGTAAATGGATGTTAAACTGTTCACTTCCTCCTCACAAAAAAATAAAAATGGTGGGTGCCTGTTTTCAGCAGCATTTTCCACAGGAGATCAGAAAAGCCATTACAGGGTTATGGATGCATTCTTGGCATTTGATGATAAGAATAAGTAGCACTTCTATGGATTGAGCACAGCTGGAAAAGGCTGCATGGATGAACAATTCTTGAGGATGTTGGACATCTGGATTCTGGCAGGAAGGAATATAAAATTATAAAATTATTTTTATTTTTTAAATTATTTTTTATAAAATCATTCTTTTTTTAAGTTTTATTTTTTCTCTATTTTTTATTATGTTCAGTTAGCCACCATACAGTACATCATTAGTTTTCAATGTAGTGTTCAGTGATTCATTAGTTGTGTATTAACACCCAGTGCTCATCACACCACATGCCCTCCTTAATGCCCATCACCCGGTTACCCCGTCCCTCACCTCCCTCCCCTCTGAAACCCTCAGTCTGTTTCCCGGAGTCCATAGTCTCTCGTGGTTTGTCTCCCTCCCTGATTTCCCCCCCTTCAGTTTTTCCTTCCTTCCCCTAATGATGTATCTATTTCTCATTTTTTGATCATTGCACACCTTCTTATAATCATATTGAGTACCTACTATATGTCATGTGCCACTAAGCCCTAAGATAAGCACAAAGATGCCCTTGAGGAGCTTATGAGCTAGAGGGGAATAAAAGATATTTCAGCTCAAATTTTTGTAAAAATATTGAGGAAAAATACATATTGACTGTCCCATTTTTAAAACAAGTACTGTCTTTCTCAACAAGTTGGGAATGCCTACGTTAGGAGATGTGTGATGGCAGGCAGGAGGTCTGTAATTCCTCAATTTCTTCAGCATTCAAAAAGCCCAGCCTGAATGCCCTAGTTTAGAGGGAGAAATAAATCCTTTATAATTAGCCCACTTTTCCCCTAAAGGGGCTGAACTGGGAGAGGAGGGAGAGAGGATAGGACTGAGCTAATAATTTTCCACAAACACCTTGAATCTTGCTTTTAGCTATGACAGGACCCAATTTTAGTGATGTATATATAAGAACTGGCTTTAGTAATGGGGCCAATTCCCTCATTTTCTGGATGAGGTTATTGAGGTCAGAGAGGTCCAGTGCCTTGCCCAAGCTCCCACAGAGAATAAGTTGGCAGATCGGGCCATGAAATTAGGGTTTTCTAGTGTCTCATCCAGTGTTTATTCCACTCAATTCTACTTGTCCATCTTTTTTTTTTTCCAAGCACAGGACTTAATTGTTATGCCTATAGTAACCGTTTACTATGGGAACATCTGATGATCTCCCGTTTGACAACTGGCATCCAAAATTCTAAGTATCTAATTAGCAACTGGAACAGAAGGAACAAAGTGAGGGATTCTCTCACTTTTTTAGGAGAATAGCTGGATGGTATCCATGATCACTACCTTTTAATGTTGTTAAATATAGCTGTATTTTGTAATTCAAACTATACTGTGCAATGATAAACACTTCTCTACCAGGAATGTCAGGATAGAAGATGGGAAGGCAGGGGGGTGATCGGCCCTGCCATGTGCCTGGGAGTGTTACTGGAGGCTCAGCTTAGAGACTTCGTCCAACCCTTTCCAAGCTCATTTTGTGTGCTTTTAACATTCATTTAAATTCCCTTCCTGCTTAAGATTCTGAAGACTGAAATCTAGAACTTGTCAAATAAACCCACTCACCGCATCACAGCCAGTAAAGGGGCAGATCTGGGCTTGAAGTCAGGTCTGACCCTCTGAAGTTGACATTCTAACTACTTTGATTCTAAAGTCTTAGAAAGAAAAGCGAATGGACTTCCTTGCCCTTACTCCAGAGTGACTCTCTTTAGTTTTCAGAAGCAATGAGACCATAAATTGGGAGGCCTCGGGAAGTGAAAACTCTCCACTCAGGCACTTTATCACAAGGATTGTGGGTTCCATAAAAGAACTAGAGTTATGAGCAGGACTGAAGAGGACATATGCCTGCTGCTTTTGTCCATGTTCCATCAAGGGAAACTTACATGCCCTGGATGTTAAAGGAAAAACATCATGGGGCGCCTGGGTGGCTCAGTCGGTTAAGCGTCCAACTCTTGGTTTCCGCTCAGGTCATGATCTCAGAGTCATGAGATCGAGCCCCGTGTTGGGTTCTGCACTCAGTGCAGAGTCAGCTTGGGATTCTCTGCCTCTCCCTCTCCCTCTGCCCCTCCTTCTGCTCTCTCTCTCTCTGTCTCTCTCTCTGAAACAAACAAACTAACTAACTGAAAAAATAAATAAAGGAAAACCATCAGGCTGGCAGAGGATAATTAACCACAGCCGCAAAGAGTACTGCACAGAGCCTGCTAGTAAAGGGGACTGTTTCTGCAGAGGTCTTAACAGGAACCCTAAGTGACCTGAAAACACTACTGTGGGTCGGTGAAAGATCATCAGGTCCTGTGGGACTTTAGGTTGCAGCATCTGGTTTGTTGCAGATTGTTTAGCAGAATCTTACTTCTTTTTTTAAAAAAAAATTTATTATGTTAATCACCATACAATACATCATTAGTTTTTGATGTAGTGTTCCATGATTCATTGTTTGTGTATAACACCCAGTGCTCCATTCAATACGTGCCCTCTTTAATACCCATCACTGGGCTAACTGCCCCCCCCCCAGAACCCTCAGTTTGTTTCTCAGAGTCCATAGTCTCTCACGGTTCATCTCCCGCTCTGATATCCCCCCCTTCATTTTTCCCTTCCTGCTATCTTCTTCTTTTTTTTTTAAACATAAAATGTATTATTTGTTTCAGAGGTACAGGTCTGTGATTCAACAGTCTTACACAATTCACAGAATCTTACTTCTTAGTAGCCATGGCTCTTTGGGGTTTGGGAGTTGGTGCCAGTCTACTGAGCAGTGCAATGGAGACAATTCTCCAGGTTCGTACAAAACCAAACCAAACCAAACCAAACCAAAACAAAAAGAAAGAAAAAGTTAAGCTGATTCTTTTACAACAGCTATTACTAATCCTAGAGATACTTTTAGATGTTACATAGGCTTTCTGTTTTCATCATAAGGTCATAGGAAGCCAAGTAACACCTGGATGCAGAATGTGCTGGTATCGCGGGATAATCAGAAAAGAGTCTTTATTAGAAATATTGAGAAGCAGAGTGCAATTTGCCTAATAATAGTCCACCCAGGGGAAAAGAATTGCTTAAACTTCTCTTGGGTGCTTTAATCTCAGTTCTGACAAAATGAATGCCTGTTGGCAATTTAACAGTTCCTTGGTTTTTAGCTGAAAGAAAATCAAATAAATGGCATGCTGCTAATGTTTGAGGTAAATGTGCAGTCTTGCAGAACTGGAATTAACTTGTTTTCCAAATAGATAAAAATATATCGTAATTATACTTCATTGAGATTATTTTCCTGCATTGTTTTATCTTCATGATGTTACACTGTTGCCTGCCTGATATCCCCAAACCTGTTATTTGTATATTGGCCTTGTCACTCTGAGAGAAAATTAAAGGGGAATCACATGTCTTCTTAAGTTTTGTGTTTTGATTTTGCTCTGTGTAAGAATCATCCAAACACACTCTAAGTAAAAATGGTCGAAGGATTTAAATAGGCATTTCTCCAAAGATATCACATGGCCAATAAGCACGTGAAAAGACACTCATCACTAATCATTAGGGAGATGCAAATCAAAACCACAATGAAATACCACTTCACACTCACTAGGATGGTTATAATTGAAAAAAATCAGATAATAACAAGTGCTGATGTGGATGTGGAGAAATTGGAACCCTCAAGGTTTGGTGAGACATACAGTTAGCAAATGATCCAGTGATTGTACTCCTGGGTATATATACCCAAGAAAAATGAAAACATATGTCTACACAGAGACGTGTATGTAAATGTTCATAGGAGCATTATTCAGAGCAGCTAAAAAGTGGAAAAAACTAAAATACCCATCAGCTGATAAATAGATAAATAGATTGTGGTATGTTCATACAATGGAATATTATTAGGCAAAGTACAGCTGACCCTTGAGGAATATGGGTTTGAACTGCATGGGTGCACTAATATGCATATTCTTCCCTATAAATACAGTGCAGCACTAGAAATGTATTTTCTCTTATAATTTTCTTTTTTTCTCTTATAATTTTCTTAATAACATTTTCTTTTCTATACTTTATTGTCAGAATACAGCATAGAATGCATACAACATGCAAAACATGTTGATTGTGTTTATGTTATAAGTAAAGCTCAACAGTAGGCTCTTAGTAGTTAAGTTTGGGGAGAGTTAAAAGTTATACACAGATTTTCAACTGTATAGGGGTTGGTGCCCCTCACCCCCAGGTTGCTCAAGGGTCAACCATAAATGAATAAAGTACTGACACACCTTACAATGTGTACTGTAAACCTTGCAAGCACAATGCTAAGTGAAAGAAGCCAGTCACAAAAGACCCCATATTGAATGATCTCATTTATGAAACATCCCAAATCGGCAATTCTGTAGGGACAGAAAGAGAGTATTCATTGCTTACAACTAAAGGACTGGGGGGAAATGGGAGATGAGTGCTAATGGGTATGGAGTCTCTTTGTGGATTGATGAAAATGTTATAAAATGGATTGTGGTGATGGTTGTGCAACCCTGTGAGTATACTAAATACCATTAAATTGTACACTTTAAATGGGTGAATTGCATGGTATGTAAATATATCTCATATATATCTGAGATTTATATGCGTGTGTGTGTGCGTGTGTGTGTGCATACTTGAATAATCCAAAGAACTTGCTATGAGTGTATGTTTTAAGGCAGATGTCGCAGGCTTACTTATGAAGAAGAATGGCATGGTTCTGTCTATTGCTTGTGAGCCTGTTGACAATACTTTGCAGCTTTTAGCATCACCTTACACTTTCTGGGCATCTGGTAGATGTGGGGGAAAGAGAATCTCACAGCCAGGAAAGCTTAGGGGGAACCATATGCATGCTAAACTCGCCCCAAATTGTTCATCTCTTCAGAGAGATAGAAAGTGAGTAGAGTATATGAAGCAACTTCCGCTGGGGTTTACTTCAACAACCCCTCAGTGTGCGCTGCATTGAGGTGGGAACTGTGGGGAAACACAGACAGATGGGATGGGGAGATTCCTGTCTAAGCAGCCAACAGTCTGTGAGTGGATGGAAGTCAACTGCTAATCTGAGAGCTAGACGTAATACGAGCCCTAGATATACCGGTGATGAACGGGCAGTTTAAGTACAGCTGCGAATAGGTTGACTTCTGGCTAGATAAGTAACAGCAAAAGGGCATGATTCTATTCAGTGAATGTAAAGCACATGACCTTGGGGCTGGTCACATGTTACAGCAGTTTCTCAGACGTACTGATTGTCAGTACGTGTCGAAGGTTTTCTTCAAACTTACGGCAAGTCACGGTGAAGAATCTTTCTGGAATAGGATTCTTCAAATTATTTTTTTGAAGTATAACATACATACAGCTAAATTTACCAATCTGAAGTGTACCACTTGATGGACTTTTACAGTTGTGTTACCACAATCTAGATCGTGGTACAGAACATTCCCACCACAGGAGAAAGCGCACTCATGCCTCTTCCCTATCAATGCTGCTTTAGCTCGTGCAGGTCACCATGGATGAATCTTGCCTGCTCTTGAACTTCATGTAAACAAAATTATAGCATATGTTCTCTTTTGTGCCAGCCTTCTTTGGCTCCACAAAAAAATGCCTGTGAGCATCATCCACATTTTTTTTGTGTATGTAGCAGTTGTTCATTTGTTTTTATTACTGTGTGGTATTCCACTGTATGAATATACCACAATTTACCTGTCTATTTATGTGTTCTCAGACATTAGAATTGCTTCCGGTGTTTGGTGATTAGGAATAATGCAATTGTGGGGCCGCCTGGCTGGCTTGGTTGGAAGAGCATGTGACTCTTCATCTCGGGGTCGTGAGTTTGAGCCCCATGTTGAGGGTAGAGATCAGTTAAAATTTAAAAATTAACTAAATTAAGAAAAAAGAAAGAATGCAGCTGTGACCCTTCTTGTACAAGGCTTTTGGTGGAATGTGCACTACTTTCTCTTAGGTACATAACCAAGAATAGAATTGCTGGGTCAAGGGGTTTGCATAAGCATGGCTTTTGGAGATATTGCCCAAAAGTTTCCCAAAGTGGTTGTACACATTTACACTCCTCCCAGCAATATGAGAGTGCTACTGAAAGAGATTTTTGAATAGGATGAGAGCGTGCGTAGACCCTGATGTTAAACTAGGTGATAGAAAGAAGGTCTGGTTCTAGGATACAGACAAGAAAGATGGTTGGCTGTGTGGTTCATGCATTGCAAGCATAAATATCACTTCCCAGACAGGGCTCTAAATCTCATCAACATTTATCGGAAAAGTGCCCAAACATTTCTGTCAGAAATGGAAATACTTTCCAGCAGAGTTGTTGATGACATCCTCAAAAAGTTCTGCTCCAGTCCATCTTTGCTAAGGTTTGAGCAAAGTTTTGTTCCCACACACCTAGGTTCAATGCCAGGTGTGCCATTTAGTAATTCTCTGACCTTTGGTAAATTTCTTAAACTCTTCGTGTCTTTGTTTCCTTAGGTGTAAGATGGGCACAAGAGTATCTACCACAGAGGACAAGTCTAGGGTTTCCATGCCTGGCACAGAGCAAGTGTTCAATTAATTCTAGCTTTCCCAGCTCCCTCCTTCCCTCCCTCCCTTTCTTCAAGTGAGCTTATAAATAGCAATGACAGCATTGTGCTTTTATAATATCTTAAACAAAAAAGTCTAGGGTGATATCGAGGAAAGTGAGAGGGTGGAGGATGGTTGGAGGAGAGAAAGGAATAAAAAAACGTAGAAGGGAAAGCCATCACACTCCCATCCTTAAAATAAAGTGCTCCATAAGACTGGCATGGGGGTGCAGAAGTAGTCAGTAGAATGGAACACCTGGTATTTTGAAAACTAAACCCCATTGTCTATATCAGTATTAAACACACACATATGCACACTAGGAAACAGACTGATTCAGCCTTAATGATATTCTATAAGTAGATTTGCATTGAACTGAAACTATGTCCATGTGAAAGTATATCAAAATTAAAATCTCATCTGCATATATAATATCAGTTAGAGCAAATGTTCACTGCATGATAGTGCTCCCTCCAGGAGAGGCCATTAGGTTGATTTGCATTCATTTAAATGTTCGTGTGGGATGTTGATTTTGTCTGTGCAATTGTTAGGGTAGTTAGTATATCGTGTTATTAAAACAGTTAAAAGACTGCACAGAAGCTGTAACATACAAATGTGGTAACTGATGGGCAGACTGTCATTCTTGTGGCAGGGATTCAGGAATGAATGGCAAGTCATTTTTACAACCAGCAAAATAAATAAGTAAACGACATGCTACGTTAGACGATGTGGTAGATTGCAAGCGTGACCACAAATACCAACCAGCCCTGTTTGTACACCCTTTCCCCATGTTACTTTGCGGTAGGGCTTTGCAGTATTTCTTACCAAGAATTGGAATCCATTTCTCAATCTCTTACACCTAGGCTGGCCCTGTGACTTGCTTTGGCCAATAGGACATTAGCAAATAACACGCAAACGCAAGCAAGGTTTGAAAAGTGCTAGCTCACTGGGGCCTTACTCTCTTATCGCTCTTCAAACCTTGAAACCAAACTACTAGTGGATCATCCAGCCATCAGCTGACCTTCCAGCTGAGCACAGACGCAAGAGCGAACCCAGAAGAGATCCACTGAATTGGTTTAGGCCAGAAAACCTGCGCAGCCAGCCCTCGTATCCTGAGCTACATAAAATTGTTGTTGTTTTCAGCTGCTGTGTGTGCAGTGTTTTGTTATGCAGAAGTAGCTAACTGGTACTGAAGCTTATAAATACTTCAGAGAACAATAGAGCAGAGAAGGAGGGAGTAGAAGTGTTCACGTGTATGGGTTCGTGTGCGTGTTTTTTTTGGGGGGGGGATGTGTTGTGATGTTAAATAATTTTGTCAGGGAAGGCTTCCCTGAGCAGATAACATTTGAGTAAACATTTGAAGGAGGTAAGTGATTCCTGGGGTTATTTAAGAGAAGAGAATGGCAAGTAGGAAGTTCCTGAGGCATAGTGTGCCCCTGTTTTGAAGAAAAGCAAGGTCAAGTGTCTGGAGCACTGTAGGAGATGAGAGCATAGAGGTCACAGGAGGCCAAATATTCTATGAGTTCCCTATTCAAATCTAGGAAGAGACTTCCAACAGGCAGGAAGTGGTGCCCCAGGTCCATGCCTGGTCTCACAGGAGACCATGCCACTGAATCAATCCAGAGGTAGAAACTAACACAGGCCAGGCCAATCAGGTTCTTCCTCCTGGAAATTTGAACTGGGGGCATAGAGAACCAGAGATCAGAGGGGGTGGGGTGGGTGGGGGGGTGGGGAGAAGTTTGGAGTTCAAGTCATCCTCCTGGCTGAACTTGGGACCCAGGATCCACACCTGGTACTAGTTGTTGAATTTCTGGAGCTGGCCTGCTTCTTGTCTGTTTAAGGCTTGGGAGCTACCCTTGGTTTTGAGCCTGTGGAATACCCCTGAGCAATAACAATGCATTTGCTCTTACACTCAGTCTTTTTTCTTCCCTAAGGCAAAGTTAATTTCTGTTGCTTGCAAATAAAAGAACCTTAACTAATATAATCAACTTGTGATTTCTTTCTTGTTGCTTAATATATGCCTTCTCTTCTGAAATGGATTATTCATTTCTTAGAGACAGGAATAATTTGTTCAATTTATTTTGTATCCTTCCTCTACCCGGCTGTGTTTACAGGACAAGGTAATGACAGCCAAGCATTCATTCGGTGGCTACAATGTGTCAAGCACTGTGCTAAGGGCTTATATAGATTATCTTATTTAAACTTCACAGTAACTCTATGGACAATTACTCTGACGATCTCCATTTTGACATATGAGGAAAGTGAAGCCGGAGAGGGGACATGGCTTATAAATGGTGGAGTGAGGTCTAAAACCTGGGCAGTTGTACTGCGGAGCTGACAATCCTTCAGGACCCAGCACTTAGCAGGTATTTAAAGATACTTGTGTATGGATTCACTGAAGAGTACTAAGTATCCACAAAATCGCCTCCTGAGATGATGAACTGGCCTTCACCTCCCAGAGAGGGGTTCCCCTGAGTCTCTCCACTGTGAGTAGAGGGGCTTCATTCTAGGAAATTACTATCAGTGACAGACTGGGGGGGGGGTGATGTACACACTACAGAAAACCATTCCTGCTCTGAAAGTGTTCCTTAACCCATCAGGGCCAGACATGACAACAAGGGTCACATGGTCACATTTGGGGTTAAAATTCTTGTTAAGATGCAAATCAGTTATGCAAATGTGAATATGTATAACATGATATGAATGCATCAAGGCACCTCAGTACATACTCATTTACCAAGAGTCGGGGAAAACACCTCTGTGAGGGCAGAGCCTGTGGCTACTCTACCTATAATTGCATCTCAAGCACTTCGTGCAATGCTTGACACGCAGTAGGTACTCAAGAGAAAAATGATCACATGAATTGGATGAATAAAAATAGTGAGACATCAGAGAGTAAGTGTCCAGCTAGGATGGTTCAGATCCATAGAATGACCTGCTCTTGATGGCTGCATATGAATCTCATTATATGAGTTTTACAAGTCTTCTGATTTATAGGGGCTTCTGTGGTGTAGATTTGCAGTGAACTTAGATGAGGCCACTCTCCTGTGTTTTAGAGGTAGGTCTCCCAGGAGAGATGACATAATGGTTTGAGTTAATAAGCCAGACAAGAAGACTGTCAAGGAGGAATGCAGCGGGGCAAGCATGATCACATCCTTTGACTCCAATTTGAGGACAGAATGGATATCTGCAGTCTCAGCCATAGGGAGCTAGAACGTGGATGAGAAACCCATGTGGAGAAGTGGCCTGGTGCAATGGGGAAGAATACACCAATGACTCCAATTCCTTATCCTTTCCTGTGTAGATGCTCTTAGCCATGTAACTTTGCAGTGCCTTCCCAGGATGGGTGCACTCTCCTGTCCCTTAACTGTAAGTTCAGCGAAAGGACTTTATTGGGCCAATGGGATGAGGTGGAAATGATGCCGCGCCAGTTCTCAGCCTAACAAGAGACTTCGCATGTCTCCTCTGGTGTGTCTCCTCCCTTCTACTAACCATAAGAAGAGCATGCCATGCTGGCATCAGCTTTATCGTCCTAGATCATAACAGACTCAACAGAGCAAAGTCACCTCCAACTGAGCTCCGCCTAAATCAGCCGACTCTCATCTAACCCACAGTGCATGAGAGTAAATGAGTCTCGTTGTAAGCCACTGACTCTTGGGGCAGCAGTTTGTGGCTAAGGCTAACTGATACAAGCACCAAACTTGTGAAGGATAGAACTTTCTGGCTTTCACTAACTGGCCATGTGCCCATGGACAAAGTATTTAAGCTTTCTGAGCCTCGGTTTCCTCATCCGTAAAGTGGGCGTGATAAGACCTACTTGATCCTTTAGGGCTGCTAAGAGGAATACCAAAGATACATGTAAAGATCTTAATAAATAAAGAATAGAGTAATGCTTGTTATTACTGGAGATAATTGATTCTCTCTACAATACTTCTTATTTGTTTTCTTCCTTGGAATGTTATAGGGTTCTCATTTAAAATTCCACATTGTCTCAACTGTTGTAGCATATGAAAAAGTTTTAATGAGGAAACACTGGGCCTCTGGGGGCCCTGATGTTGGAGGGAGCAGCTTGCAGATTGAAAGATTGGGATAATGAAACTCATGTGAACAAAATCAATATCTCCTCACTTGATGATTCTGCTCTAGTGTTTGGTTCAGTCAGAAACCATTCCCTGATACCTAGAGGGAGGAGATGGAACCACCTCAAGCAACCCAACGGTCTTTGGTCTCCTGGCCATCCTTGGTGTCAAAGGCCTAGAGGGGAACCAGAAGATAAAAGGAGGTACAGGAAGAGCAAATCCCACCAGCTCTCCTATCATGATACCTCCCACTCCCAAGGGTGCTACAGGTACTGGGCTGGAAATGCAGAATTGCCCAAACCTGAGGCCTAGACATTCCAACCACCAGTTATGGCTTCACCTCTGAGCGTGCAACACCTTCTCTCTCCCCATCTCATTCACGTTTCATTATGTGCTGCCCCATGATACCAATGTGCTAACTCCATAATTATGATCATGTTATTTCATTGGAATTTTACTTTTCAGATGTTTTCTCTTATGTTGGGTAGGGATAGGAGTAGAATACTTCCATGACAAAACAGATTTACAGATTTGTAGTAAGCTTGTGAGAGTTTAATGTCAAGATGTTATAGAACTATCTATCAGGGAAGAAACGGCTCAGTGGAATCAGACTTAATGATGAATCAGAATTTTCAGATTAAAAAAAAATCAAGGAACACATCAAGCAGACTTTATATAATTTACAAGTATTAGTAGCTATGTAGGGGAATCCTTTTTGCAAAATATACGTTATTTGTTCTCTTAAGCATAACAACTTTGCTTGTCCATACAGAATAGGCTGAATGATATTGAAATAGGTCCTGCTTTCTTGAAGCTAGTAATTAGGGAGTGCAACACACACACACACACACACACACACACAATGTACACAATGGGGAGGCTTTATCTCTTTTATTTATTGCCATGTACCTAATGCCTAGAATAGTTCTTGGCACCTAGTAGGCAAGTATATAGACAAATATTTCTTGAACACCCACTACATGCCAGATAGTGTTCTGGGCACTAGGGACACCACGTTGAATAACACAGAAATGCATGTTTTCATGGGGCTTATATTGAACAAGTGGGAGGCAGAAAATAAATGAGTACAATATTTAGTATGTTAGGACAAGAACTATGTGGGGAAATAAAGCAGGAATGCTGGATAGGAAGTGCTGAGGGTTTGGTGGGAGAGTCGTTGTTTTAAATCGGGCAGTCAAGGAAGACCTCAGGAATAGAGGATCTTTGAGGAGAAACATGAAGTGGAGAGAATGAACCCTGATGATATTTGGGGGAAGAGAGTTCTAGGCAGAGGGAATCGTCAGCACACCAGCCCTGTGTGGGGATGGAATGGGAAGGAGCCTAGGATGAAGAGAGTGAACCAGGCAGACTATGGAAGAGGATGCGTTTAGAATGATGGCATGGAGTAGATCGTGTAGGAACTTGAGGACCATTGTAAAAGCAGGTCTTTACTGAGGGAGGCAGACAACGGAGGATCATGAACAGATGAATGACATCTCTGGAATTGTATTTTTAAAGGATCATTCCAGCTACTGTGGGAGAACAGACTCTAGGGGACAAAGGGCAGAAGCAAGGAGATGGGTTGAGCTGTTTGTAGTAGCACAGCAGATAGGATGGTGACTGTTACAAGGATGGTAGAAGTGCAGGTTATGAGAAGTGGTTCGATTCTAGATGTGTTTTGAAGGTACAATAGACAGGATTTGCTAATGGCTTGGATGTGGAGCATGAGAAAGAGAGAAGTAAAAAATGGTGCAAGGTTTTTTGATTCAGTATCAATATGAGTGGAGTTGCCACTAGACAAGATAGGGAAGACCTCAGAAAAAGAAGATGTGGGGGAAACATCAAGAGCTGGATTTTGCATAAGGTAAGGTTCAGATTCCTATTAGTCATCCAAGTGAGGGTGTGAACCAGTTTCCTGGATAAGGTCTGGAATTCAGAGGCAATGTTCAGACCAGAGATATAAATCTGGGAGTCGTTAGCAAATAATTGGAATTTAAAAACACAAGACTGGATTACATCACAGGTGCTTGATAAATATTTGAAAGTTAATAAAAAATATACACTATCTCTCCTGTTAGAACACATTTTCCATAACAACTAGCTAATATGCAATTGTAAATAGGGGAACAATGTGAATATAATGTGGAAGTTGTGTTGGAGTATAATTATAACCTTCAGCATGAAAGGAAAAAGGACTCAACTTGCCTGATGCATAAAAAAGATTTTATTTATTTGAGAGGGAGAGGGAGAGAGAGAGAGAGAGAGAGCGAGGGAGCACGCACAAAGGGAGAGGGAGAAGCACACTTCCCACTGAGTGCAGACCCTGATGCAGGGCTCAATCCCAGGACCCTGAAATCATGACGTCAGCCAAAGGCAGACACTTAACCGACTGAGCCACCCAGGAGCCCCAGTCAGGAGCCTCTTAAGCTTTACTTAAAAAAAAATTAAAGGTGAGGGTCTGCACCCAAGACTTCCTTCCCAAGAAGGTACACCCCAGCCTTGCCTGGTTCTTGCTTCAGACAGATGGCACTTGCTCCTATGGCCAGCTTAATAGTAGCCTACTGTCTTAGAACGCTGCTTCCCTCTGCAACACTTCAGCTCTACCAAGCCTGAATTTTCTATTGCTTCCTTGCATTTCTAATATCCCCAGAGGCAGCCTCTAACCACACCAAGACTGTGTCAGAGCTGTTTAAGTAATTGCCTGAGATACTCATTTTCTTATTTTATCAATGCTCTGCTAATAAAGTTGTAAAAGTTCTGAGTGATCTACCCCAACTCTTACTTTTTTTCTATAAGCCTTGTTAATTTTAGTGTGTTATTTTGCAAAATGAGATTTCTTTTTTCAGGGAAATGCTTGTACAGATGTAGTTGACAGGTTACTTTTCCCAGTATCTTTTCTTTTAGGAACTATACCTTCCTCCTCAGGTAAGGCTGTCATTCTATTAATTATAAACCCCCCTCCCCAACAAACATACAGGGAAGGGCGCATGACCCAGGACAGCCAATGAGAATACACTACCCACCTGGCCATGGTGATTGATACCCAGGACAGCCCATGAGAATACATGACCTACTTGGCCATGGTGATTGGTTCAGGGATAGGCACATGACCCAGGACAGCCAATGAAAATAGAGTACCTACCGGGCGCTGGTGATTGGTTCAGGGATGGACATGTGACCCAGCACAGAGCGTCAGATTACACCACCTACCTGCCCATGGTGACTGGTACCCAGGACAGCCAATCAGAATACACCACCTACTTGGCCATGGTGATTGGTTCAGGGAAGGACACATGACCCAGAATACCCAATCAGAATACAATACCTACTTGGCCTTGGTGATTATTTCAGGGATGGACACATGACACAGGACAGCCAATCAGAATACACTACATAACTGGCAATGGTGATTGGTTCAGGGATGGGCACATGACCCAGGACATCCAATCAGAATACACTACATACCAGGCCATGGTGATGATTTCAGGACTGGGCACATGACCCTGGATAGCCAATCAGAATACACTACTTAACTGGCCATGGTGATTGGGACTCAGGACAGCCAATCAGAATGCATACCTACCTAGCCATGGTGATTGGTACAGGGATGGGCCCGTGACCCAAGACAGCCATTCAGAATAGAGTACCTACCTTGCCGTGGTGATTGGTTCATGGCTGGGCACATGACCCAGGATAGCCAATGAGAATACAGTACTCACCTGGCCATGGTGATTGGTTCAAGGATGGGCACATGACCCAGGACAGCCAATCAGAATATACTACCTACCTGGCCATGGTCATTGGTTCAGGGATGAGCACATGGCTCAGGACAGCCAATCAGAATACACCTTCTACTTGCGCATGGTGAGTTTTTTAGGGATGGACACATGACCCAGGACAGCCAATCAGAATACACTTCCTACCTGGCCATGGTGATTGTTTCAGGGATGGGCACATGGCCCAGGAGAGCCAATCAGAATACACTAACCACCTGACCATGATGACTGTTTTCAGGGAGGGACACATGATCCACGGAGAGCCAATCCCTGCACCTTTACTGGAGCTGTGAGGAAAGCCAACTCTTAACTCTGGAGCTGTGTTAGGTACTATCTGCCTAAAGAATGATGGATCTCAAGATAAAGGAGACACAAATTAAGAATCCATAGTAAATTATTCATCTTGTGTGTATTTCTCCTATTACTATTTCCTGGAAAATTCAATCTTCTTTTAAAGATTCAATTGTCATTTTCTGGTGAAATGTTTCTTGACACCCCCCCCCCACCCTCACCCACCTCCCCCAGTGAGGCCTGTGCACTCTCCTCTCATTCCCACGGCACCTTGTACACATCCCTATTACAACATTGTTCAGTGACTTTGTTTATTGTCTGCTCCTCCCCTTTGCCCACTCCTTGGTGTGTGGCATTCTTGATGGTAGTGACTTTGCTTTATTCATCTCTATAAACCCACGTCCTAACACAATGCTCATTACATAGTAGGTGCACAGTAAGTATGAGTTGAGTGGATGGGTGTAGATAGGATTCTAGAGAAACTTTCTGTTGATCACCTTGCATGAAAAGACCCACTCTTTAGGACACAGACACATATTTTGGGGGAATGTAGGAGTTTTGGTAGGTAAGAATTTTGATCCAAGTACCTAACAGCTTGAAACAAAAAAGCGCAAAGGCACTTCATTGAGATTACACTTGATCCTATGATAGCAAGACAGAATTCAGAGTGGGGAAGACTTTAGAAAAAGAGAAGAAATAACGTTGGAAAACATGACTTTATAGACGTAGAGAGTAGAGGCAGAGAAACTGAAGGGTGATATTATTTAGGAAAACAGGTTAGATAAGGAAGAAAAACAAAGGAACCAAAGGGAAAAAGATGGAAAGTATAGAGGTAGGCATGGAAGGCAGGGGTAGGGAGGTCCTCGATGTTAGACCTTTGAGCTTTCAATAAAGATTTATTTTCCACTGTGTGTCAGGCTGTGTGCTAGGTTATTGGGACATTGAAATGAATGTCATAGTGCCTTCCCAATTGTGGGGAAGACCTAGATTTATAAGGGTGGTAAGAAAGCGACGGGAGGATGAGAAGAGGTGTGTGTTGGGGGAGATCACCCACTTTCCTGAATAGGCACCAACCTTCCATTCTTGACCAGAACTCGTAGGAAGTATGGCTGCTGAAATGTTGTCCTCAGGCTGGGAAAATGCTCCCCTCTCTCCCCATTCCTGTTCCTTTCTCTCTGAATCCTGTAATCCTTTGCTCTTGCTGAAACAAACAGGATTTTTATTCTACAGTCTTCTCCTCCTGGTTAGGATATGATGGGAGACCATGGTCTCATCACCCCCGCCCCCTCAGCAGAACAAGATAACCTCTACCAGAAAACTGTCAGGTCCCAAGGCAGATTCCCAATCCATGTTTGCTGGAGATGTTACTTCTATAAATCCTGGCACTCTATTCCACCTTGACTGTCCCAAATAAAGCTCGCGTGTGGCCTTGGCTACGCTTTCCAACCTAAGTCAGAATGGGAGAGTGCCCCCTGGCACCAGGATCCCATCATCCATACTGCACTCTTCCAGAACCCTTGAGGATCTGAGAGGGGAGAGGCTTATAGCCACCTCCGCGAGCTACGGGACTCCAAGCAGGTGGGAATAATTTGGGCATTAGCTGTGATGGGCAGTAGGGAGACCCTGGACATGGACACCAATTGTGGGAGGGTCTGGCCATTGCCAAATCCGGCTGGCAGGTAGAAAGTGTGTCAGGTGAACAGCCCTGGGGGCACGAGTCCCTGCAAGGTAAGAGTCCGGGGAGAGGGAAGTCCAACGGAAAAGGATGCACCTGGGATCTCCAGGCGCTAGCTGCACCTGTCTCTAGGCCGGGTGGGTTCTGGCGCCACCGCAAGGGGGAGACCGAGGGTGCGGGGGAGCGGATAGAAGGTTGGGGTTGGCCGATTGTGCGTCCCGGAGCCAGCCGGCACAGCCTGCGGGAGGGCCCTGACGGCGCCTTGTCCAAATGGCATGTGGAAGGCGTGTTGAGCTCAGATGGGCAGCCTGGGGGCAGTAGGTCCTGGGGGGGGGGGGGCGGGCGGCGGAGGAGAGGGGAGACCCA
The DNA here is from genome assembly GCF_003265705.2 of Callorhinus ursinus. Lineage (NCBI taxonomy): Eukaryota > Metazoa > Chordata > Mammalia > Carnivora > Otariidae > Callorhinus > Callorhinus ursinus. The sequence continues at coordinate 11,119,961 of NW_027397078.1, read as the reverse complement.
CGCCGGAGGAACGCGTGCTGTCGCAGCTGGTGGTTGTCCTGAGGGGCGGGCTGTGCCTAGCACTGCTCTGGCTGGAGGGCTCTGGCGCCGCCGCCTGGGGGCGTCGGGCGGAGGGCCCTGCGGCTGGGGCGGCTGGAGACCGCCTCCCAGCGCTCCGACCCGGTACCTGGCGGGGCGGGGAGGGAGAGGGGCGCGCGGCGGAGAGGCGGGCGCCGGGCGCGTGAGTCACTCCGCTCCCCGGGGTGCGGAGCGGGACACCGCCTCCCGCCTGGGGTCCGCATTTCGTCTCCAGCTTCAGCGACCAGCCGCCTTTCCGTCTAGGTGAGAGCCAGGTAAGTTTCTCGTCTTCTGATGCCTCGGGCTTGGGTGACTCCGCCGGTTTGTGTGTGTGTCGGGGGTGGGGGGGTGGTTTCCAGCTTGAGTCTCTGTCTGCCTTTGCTTGCTCTCTCTGGTTCTCTCCATTGGAGACAGAAAGTTAGATTTTTAAAACGCAACAGAGGATATCAAATCCGTGCTCAGACGCCCGAACAAGCCAAACTCTGGGGCCATATTCTTAATTTCCCGAGTACCTTCAAAGGTCCGGATGCGGCGTTTACGGGGCTAGGAATGTTTGATTTGTTGCCCGTGTTTCCCTCCTCCCCCACTTTCTTCCTGGGTGATTCTTAGAGGTTGGGGGGGTGGGGGGTGGCCAGAGAGCTAGAGGGCTGAGCTGGAATCCTTTGCCAAGGTGGTTTCCTCATTCTCGGCGAGGTGGCAGATGTCTCACCGGAGCCTGAGTTGGAATCTTGGAACAACCCTCCCCAGCCCAGGACGAGCCAGAGCTGTAAGATAACTGCGGTTACTGCATATCAATCTCGTCACCACCGACTGAAACAAAATGTTCCGGAGGCCCAATTAATGTGAATGTCACGATAATGTTGAAACAATTCATTAAGGATTCCTGAATATTTTATTTTCAGTGTACTGTATTCCAGGAATATTTTAGGAGGCTACTGCTGGTCTTATTTTCAGAGATGTTTCAAAGCCTATTATTTCCCTTGCAAGAAAATCAATGAGGACCTATTCGGTTTCTTATGAGGATTTAACAATGCAAAGCTACATGTTAGTTTTTCTCCACCACTGTTTGTGTGTGTGTGGGGGGGAGGGGGGTTTGCTGCTACCAACTGCCTTTAGAAAAACCAACGCGGGGAGGTTGCATATCCCTTTACCATTAAGTGCAGGTGTTTCTCTGATTATTAAATAGGTACTAATTATTGCTGTTGTCTTTGCTTAAAAGTAGCAGAGGAGAGAAATCTGGAATGTGTGTGTTTCTGGCTCCGGTTGACAACTGAGTGCTTTATTATCAGTATTGTTTGGTTTGCTGCAATGTTAACAGGTGGTCTTAATTCACAGCACAGAATTCTGTTCTACACAAACATCCCTGCTGATATGGGAGGAAAGTATTTACCTCCCCCACCCCACCCAAACCTTGTCTTTATCCTGTTTTGTGGGAGAAGGATGGGTGGGGAAGCTTGTCTGGCAGTTGAATGAGTGGCCTATCATAAATTACTCTTTGCTGAAATGTCATTTGGTCTAGTCTGTGATTCTAGAAGAGAACTCCCCCCCCCGCCCCCCGCCCTGCCTTGGAAGAAAAATAAAACTTTACATGTTTCGTCAGATCACAGGAGTAACTATTTAGAGTTGGATGGAAACTTCCATGATCCTCTCTTCCAAAACTCTTTATGGGGAGCCTCCCCCAAACTGAGAGGTTTCCCTCCTCGCTGATAACATGACTCCTCTCCTGGGCACATCTCTGTCTCGGTGCTTACCATACTGTGATTCCTGCTGTCCATACCAGTCTCGCTCCAGAGAGGAAGCCTTCTTGGAAGGCAGGGGTAAGATTTTGTTCAGCTTTATATTCCTGGAGCCTACTAAAGTGGGGGTCTGTTAAAAGAATGAATGATTAAATGAATTCAGCAGTGTGGACTGGGTTTATCATTCCTTGAACACCCCCTGGGCGTGCTTTTTCTTCATTCCCAGAAGAAATTCCTTCTAACTCAATAAATCTCAAAATGTGGATCCTCAGACCACACTGTGTTCTAAATAAATGAGTGACGTACACGGAAAACATATGTTGTGATTTTTTTTTTTCCTCTGCAAGTAACAGAAAAGCCAACTAAAGGTGGCTCTAACAAATAGAGAAGCCTTGACAGGTGATCCCTGGAGTTGGTGGCCCAACGGTGTCAGGGCTCTGGGTCAGTGACTTCCGCTCTAACAGCTCCAGACATTGCATCTTTAGTCCATGTTCAAAGGCGGGGACACAGGCAGCGGAAAGGGGTAGAATAATTTCCCTCACGCAGCTTTCTTTTGTTAGAGAAGAAATCTCTTTCCTCAACAGACTTTTTCTTGTGTTTCATTGGCCAGAGCTGGGCTACATAGTGGTGCTTAGAGGCCGGGACACTGAGTATCAGGCTTTTCAGCTTCTGTCGTGGGAAGGAGACTGGGGAGAGGGAGATTGGAGATGGGTTTGGGGAACTAACTGGCAAGCCTGCTAGTCTGTCCTGGAAATGGTTCTGTTTTAACCAGTGACAGTATTAATGATTGGTCCAAGTAGAAAATTAAATATTAATGTAGCAAAAGCACATTCAGAACAGGGGTTCCCACCCAAGATGTATGGTGTTTTAAGGGTGCTAAATAATCACTTTTGTGGAGTATGTTAACTTTTAGAGACTCCAGGTAAAAAAATACACACACACACACACACACACACAGCGCTCATATAGTTTCCATTAAGTATGGGTCAGATCCTTCAGTTCCTGGAACAGCATAAACATTCAGTAAATAGTTGTCTAGTGAGTAGACTATGGAGTTTGGGAGCCTCACAACATCACAGGGACAAGTGGAAAGGGCTTAGCATGAAAAAACTAATTAGTGGTCTGGTACCTATGCCCTGAACAATATAGGTCAACAGATTTTCTTTGGGGGCCTTCTCTATATGGGTACCGTGGAAGATTTACTACCAAAATGTTCAGGATGATCCTAGTACAAAAATTTTTAAGTTGATGCATGAAATAAAGCGAGCATGTATTACTGCCAGCTTTGATTCCTGGGTCTCTTTCCCAGTAGGAGTCCTGAAAGATTTACAGAAGGACTAGGTTTGGAGACATAATGATGGGACATCAGCTAAGCGAGTATCAAGAGATGGAAATTTAACAGTTGAAGGACTCTGTGTCTTAGGTTTCTCACCGGTCAAAAGAATGAAGCAGACTATCAGTAGTTCTCAAACTTTGTTGTACTTAAAAAAAAAAATCACCTGGAAAGCTTTTTAAAAATCCAGACTTACGGGCTGATCCTCATACTACTTAGGTTGGAACCTCTGAGAATGGGACCCCTGTATCAGGATTTTTAAAACTCCCTAGATGATTCCAATATGTACCTGAGTTTGGGAATTGTATTAGTTTGCTAGGGCTACCATAACAAAATACCCCAGACTGGGTGACTTCAATAACATTTTTTCCCCCCACGGTTCTGGAGGCTAGAAGTCTAAGATCAAGGTGTAGGCAGGGTTGGTGTCTTCTGAGGTCTCTCTCCTTGGCTCGTACGTGGCTGCCTTCCCGCTGTTTTCACATGGTCTTTCCTCTGTTCTTGTCCGTGTCCTAATTTCCTCTTAAGAGGACACGAGTCATAGTAGGGCCCACTCATTTGACCTAATTTTGCCTTAATCACCTCTTTAAAGGTCCTGTCTCCAAATACAGTCACATTCTGAGGTACTAGGGGTGAGGACTCAACCGTATGAATTTGGGAAGGGGACACAGTTCAGCCCACAGCAGGCACCACTGGACAGGTAGAGCACTTCTCGAACTTTAATGTGCATGCACGTCACCTGAGGACCTTTAGGTAATTTGGATTCTGATTTAGTCTCGTTGGGGCCTGAGAGTCTGCAGTTCTAACGAACTCCAGATGAGGTATCAGATGTGGTGTGCAGAGAGTAACATGGTTCTGTCTAGATGAGTGGTTCTGAAGCTCTACCATGCATTCGAATTACCTGGAGCACTTGTGAAAAGCAGATTGCCTGGTGCTGGCCTCGGAAGTTCTGATTCCCTAGGTTTGGGGTCGAACAAGTCCTCAGGTGATGCTGATGCTGCTGGCCTAGGAATGGTACTTTGCGAACCACATATCCCTGACATTTCGAGACTATATGGGATTGGGTGAGTCTGGTTCATTACACACATCACTGTATGTGAAGTTTGTGGTATTTGCTATCCTAATTGCTGATAGTGTTGTACCTTTGCTTTTGCCAGGCTTAATGACTTTTTCTGCTCACAGGACAAAGGATGAGGAAATGGGAGAAACTGCTACATTGAAGTCTCTCTTTATCTCTTACACAAATGGAGGTGAATGAATATGGAGACTATACATCAGCCCATTTGTCTCTATTTGTGTTTCTTCTCCAGTCCCAGAGCTAAATTATAGCTTGCCCTTGTACCAGCTCAAAGATGATTTTACACGGCTGGTTCCTTGTGATTTTTTTTTTTTTTTCAAGGATTAGCTATGGCCGGATCAATAGGGGCATTGGAAATTTCTCAACACACATTAACATAGCTTTCTAATTTAATCACATTGTTTTTCTTTTTTTTAAAATAATTTTTTATTGTTATGTTAATCACCATACATTACATCATTAGTTTTTGATGTAGTGTTCCATGATTCATTGTTTGTGCATAACACCCAGTGCTCCACGCAGAATGTGTCACATTGTTTTTCCACATGAGACCAACAGTGAGCTACCTCACACAATATCCCCCTCTCCAAAATAGAGAAAATAGTTTGTCTTCTCTTTGAGAGTTAAGTCAGTAAAATTCACATTCTGTGGATATTATTATTCACTTGTGGGAGTGAAACAAGAGACTGTAAATATGAGATTAGATGGCTTAGAAACATCCAGAACTTTAAGCTAGTGATCTGGGTATAATATTAAGAATGTCATTATATTTTAGAAAGTAGAAATCTGTCAAAAATAAAAATAGCTAAGATTAAGAATTCCTCATATCAGTGAGGTCATATGATACATGTCTTTCTCTGATTGACTTATTTCACTCAGCATAACACCCTCCAGTTCCATCCACAAACTGAGGGCTGCTGGAGTGGTTGGGGGTGGGAGGGATGGGGTGGCTGGGTGATAGACATTGGGGAGGGTATGTGCTACGGTGAGCGCTGTGAATTGTGTAAGACTGTTGAATCACAGATCTGTACTTCTGAAACAAATAACGCAACATATTTTAAGAAAAAAGAAAAGATAGCAGGAGAGGAAGAATGAAGGGGAGTAAGTCAGAGGGGGAGACGAACCAGGAGAGATGATGGACTCTGAAAAACAAACTGAGGTTTCTAGAGGGGAGGAGGGTGGGGGGATGGGTTAGCCTGGTGATGGGTATTAAAGAGGGCACATTCTGCAGGGAGCACTGGGTGTTATGAACAAACAATGAATCATGGAACACTACACCAAAACAAATGATGTAATATATGGTGATTAACATAACACTAAAAAATTAAAAAAAAAAGCTATATAGTCTCCAACTTAATGGTTCAACCTAGGATTTTTTGACTTGATGGTGCAAAGGCTGTACGCATTCAGTAGAAATTGTGCCTCAGATTTTGAATTTTGATCTTTTCTCGGGCCAGTAGTAGGCAGTATAATCCTTTCTCCTGATGCTGGGCAGGGGCGGTAAACCACGACTCCCCATCAGCCACACCATCACCAGGGTAAACGACCCATACACTTGGAACCATTCTGATTTTCACTTTCAGGACACTACTCAATTACATGAGACAGTCAATGCTTTATTACAAAGTAGGCCTTGTGTGAGATGATTTCGCTCAACTGGAGGCTAACATAAGTGTTTGAGCACGTTCAAGGTAGGCTAGGCTAAGCTACGGTGTTTGGTAGGTGAGGTGTATGAAATGCCTTTTCAATTTAAGATATTTTCAACTTCTGGTAGATTTATTAGGACGTAACCACATCATAAGTCAAAGAAGATATGTATTTGTTTTGTTGCTGACTATGGTGTGTTAGTCATTACCCACAGTATCTCATTTAACTCTTCTAACAAACCTCTATCGTGTGTGTGTGTGTGTGTGTGTGTTGTCGCTGTAATAATGCTGTGTAGCAACCAACCACAGAATCTCAATAGCATATGAAAATATGCATAAGCATTCATTGCTCATGTGTCTAGAGTCAGCTGGGGTTTGACTAGACTGCTTTGCTGATCTTGGCTGGGATTACTCACATGTCTTGGGGTTCCCTGGATATTGGCTGACGTAGGCTAACCTTGATGGGAGTACCTGGTGTGCCTGAGCTCTCTTTCACCTGTTTCTCATCCTCCAGCAGGCTTCCGGTCATGCTTTCAAGGCAGAGCAGAGGTGCAAGTGAGAAAAAAATGGAAATATACAGGCTTCTTGAGGCCTAGGCTCATAACTGGCATATTATCACTTCTAGCTTATTCTGTTGGCCAAAGCAGGCCACATGGTCATGCCCAGAGTCAGAGTGCGAAGGCCTTATGGAGTTACCTGGCAAAAGGCATAGATGGAAGGAGGGGTGAAGAATATTGGTCATTTTTGGTAATCTATTCCTAGAGGAAAAAAGGAGGTTCAGAGATAATAAATGTTCAGATTGTTCAGATTGCATTACTTAGAAGAGATGAGGCCAAGACTCAAAAACAACTTTGATGCCAGAGCTTAACACTCTTCCCTTTATAGCACATTGCTTTTCTTCTTTATATTGTGTCCTGTTTAGAGAAGAACTGTGTCACCAGAAGGTATATGGTTAGCTTAGAGGATAAAAAGTTCTCTTTGTACATTAAGTCACAATCATGCTTTTATGTACATATACACACATATCTATACACATTATATTTTTCTATTTGCTCAATTTCAATGTTATGTTTTTTTTGTTTATTTATTTGAGAGAGAGAATGAGAGAGAGTACGAGAGGGAAGAGGGTCAGAGGGAGAAGCAGACTCCCTGCCGAGCAGGGAGCCCGATGCGGGACTCGATCCCGGGACTCCAGGATCATGACTTGAGCCGAAGGCAGTTGCTTAACCAACTGAGCCACCCAGGCACCCTCAATGTTATGTTTTTAATTTTTATTAATGTGCTCTCTCATGTCTCTATATGAAACAACTGAAATATTTCCATTTCAAACCTAAAATTGGATTCGACTTGCTGCCCCATTTACTCTGGGGCTGTTATCAAAAGAATGGGTCTTGCTAAAATATTTCCCCTACTTCTGACATTTCCAAAGTTCTGCCAGGCATATAAGGCCTCTATTCAGAATGTATTTGCTGATGGCATAAGTGTTTTGAGTTTACCTTCAAGGATTTCACACACTTTTCCACCTTCATCGTGAGTTTTGCTACCAATTGGTGGTGGATCTCCCAGCGCTGTCTAGGGGAAGAAGTTGTCTGTTATGTTTCAAGCCTGATTGTCCGACCCACCAGATGACACAAGCTCAGTTGTAGAGATGGGTGCAGTAGGCTGTCAGAACCCAATGCCCTTAAACATTTGAAGTGTATAACAAACTGTGTTTCTCCTGATTTCATGCTCAGCATTCAGTCTCTTGATTCCCCATGTTCATTGCCTTCAGGGAGAGAATAACCTGGTTAATCTGTCTGGTCTGCCTGAAAGTTACATTTCTCACTGTAAATTACTAAGCCACCACTCTGGCTTTAAACACTTATTGAGTGTTGTGGGGGTGAGTCAGCATCCAGCACCTTCGAGCCTGATAAATGCAGAGACACTGATAAAATCAGTTCTCCAAAGTTATACTGCTCAATGCCAGGCCTGATGATGATGATTCACCAAAGTGAATTAACGGTAGCTAGCATTTATTAATCATTTTCTGCATCCCAGACACTGTGCAGTTTTACTTACATGATCTCATTTAGTCATCATAACAACTCTGTGAGTTAGTACTTTTATTTCCATTTTACAAATAGGAGGACGGAGGTATAGATTAAAAACTTACCCCAAAGCAAATGGTTACTTTGGCAGAGACTTCTAGTGGCCACTCATGGTCCTTTCTCACGTTCTCCCTTAGTGACAGAATCTAGTTTTATTCCTGGTGGCGATGCATCCAGTGAACAGTCTCTGTTAGCCAGCATCTCTTGCACTGAGATGTGATCTTGTGACTGAGTTCTGCCGGTGAGCTAGAATCGTTGTGTTGTGCAGGACTTCTGGGAAGCCTGTGTATAGAGAGTTGACGCGACTGGGAGGGAGGCCCTTCTATACTTTGTTTCCTCCCAGAACGTTCCACCTAGAATGGAGGCATGATGGCTAGAGACTTCTTGGACTATGGAGTGACTGCTTGGATGTACGCCAGCATTGAAGTTGTTGGAACAGAAAGGTAAGAAGGAATCTGGGCCAGTGATGGCACCATGGAGCCATTGTGCCGGGTCCATTCCAGAGAGGCATGCCTGCTTCCTGAACATATTAGTGTTGTCTTTGCAGAGGTAGGAATGGCTACTGGGTACGCAGTGGACTGTGTTTACACACTGAGTGCCAAGTGCCTAATATTTGCACTGTGATATCCATGTGTTTTGAGTTCCATCTCTGCTGCTTACTAGGAGTGTGTGTTGGGTACGTCTTGTGCCTCGCTGTATGTCCTTTCAGCCTGCCTTTTGGTCAAGCCATTGGTCCAGGAACCAGTTTCATAGGGGAGTAACCAGAGAGTACCTTGCCTTAGCCTCACAGTGAATATTTCACTTTCTACCCCAGGACTTCTTCGATGTTTCAACACAGAGGCCCGTTGGAAGCCCCTGGCACCCAAGTGTGTATATTACGGAATGTGAAGGAGTTAAAGGCCCAAGAGTCAATATTTGACTAAATGTGGGATGGGAGCCAGGGATAAATGTTTCCTTTTTCCATCTAGATATTTCTGAAGTGCATTTTAGTATTGTTTGCTTCTAAGAGGTTCTCAGAGGGTCTAAGCAGGATTAAGTCCCAGTTGCCTACAGTTGTGGCCAACTCAAAATGTATACTCCTATGTTTGTTTTCTCTTTTCCTATTTCCTTTCCTCAATTACCCACTTCTGTTCCCTGGAGTCACTTTCTAAAATAAACCAGTAGCTTTCAAATCCTTGTCTAAGGCTTTGAATTCCGGGGAGAATTCAGGTTAAGACATTGTATTACCCTCAGTTAAGATGTACTGATAAAACTTTGGCACTTGCTGACACTTTTATGCCCCTTATGTGATGGAGCAGTACACTGTCTTTGGTGTACAAAGATGATAATATGTTATGAAATCTGGTGGTATCAAGTATTGGCATGGGCATGGATCAATAGGGATTGATAAATCTTGTTGATGGGAGTACACATTTGGTAAAGCCGTTTTGTCAAAACAAAAACAAAAACAAACAACTTGACATTATCTCGTGAAGTTGAACGTCCACATACCCCATGGCCTAGCAATTTTATTTCTAGGTATAAACCCTAGAGAAATTCTTCTGCATGTGAACCAGGAACTCTCCTTAGGAATGCTCTTAGCAACGTGGCTCATAATAAAAAAATATATATACTGGAATAACCTAATTTTTCACTGACGAGAAAACAGGTAAATTTAAAAATTTGATATCATTTCACAATGGAACAAAAATGAATTAACCATGATTATATGCAAGAACGCGGATGCGTATTAGAAGCAACTGAATGAAGAACTGAGTCACCAAAGACTTCATACAGTTGGGCATGATTTTTACAAAGCGCAAAAATAAGCAATACTAAACAGTACATTGTAAGGAATTATACGTATCTGAGAAACTATAAAGCAAGGTAAACCTAAAATTCAGGCTAGCACTTTCCTCTCCTGGACAGACAGGAATGTGATAAGGTAGGAACATACGGTAGATACACTGGTGTTAGTAATATTCTAGGTCTTGAATTGGGTGATGGGGTCATCGGGACTCATTGGTATTCTTTATAATTTATTTAAATGTGACATAGATTCTTGTGTATGTATCAAATATTATATAATGATTTTTATAAAGGGAGACCGCCACTGGCAAAGATGCTGTACTGACCGAGCATGGCCTCGGTGAGCACCTGCTCTGGCTCTTGCTCTGAACTAATGGTTCTCAGAGTCCGTGTTCTTCAGCACGTGAGGTATTTTTTTTCCTTTGTGGTCTCAAGTGTACTGTAATCAATTAGGATGGCAATGCACAAGATTGAGTTTTCCTTATGGCCATTAAGGGTCACGTCCTCTAGTATATTTAAAGAAGAACAGTCTGTGGTGTCCTCTCTGCTCCTGCGTCCACTTGCCTGTGGTTCCTGTATGTCCTGAGGCTCCCCCGTGCTCTTTGCCGTGCCCCATCCAACTGCCATTTTATTGCTGGCCTCACACAACACTCATGGGCTGCAATCTCCCTTGTTTCTATGGGTGTGTGTGTGTATTGGGAGGTAGTATTATGGTAGGGAGTGAGGAGACTATTAGTACAATTCTCTTGATAGTTCAAACTTCAACTATGACGGTGAGGTGGTAGCAGATTTTAAATTCCAGGCTAGGGTTTATAACCTTTAAAACGTTTTTGTGCCATCGACCCTTTGATGAAAGCTACGGCCCCCTTATCAAAATAGTGGCTTCAATACATAGAATCAAACACACTGGATTACAAAGGAAACAAATTTGTGACCTGGTAATATATGTACTTATTGATTCACTTGTTAAACAACAAGCTCTCGTGGTGAATCTAAGGAGCACCCAAATTTTAAAGTGGTGATGAGCATAAAGGTTATTTCACAGTGTCTGCAGTAATCATAATGTGACATGAAAACATCTGTGGTTTCTATTAGTGACAAGTCATAGGTGCTAATGTTATTGTGCTTGGTTGCCTACATTCATATTTGAAAGAAATAGACACTTTCAGTTAGAGATCAGTGAACATAAGAAAGTAATTTTTTTCCCATCCAAGTTCATGGACCCTCTAAATTCTATCCATATGCCCTTGGGGGTCCATGGACCCCAGGTTGAGAACCTGGCTCCAAGCAAACCAAAGAGAATTGCAACAGATGAAGGAAGTAATTTTAAAGTGAATACCCAATACTATCTAAACCATAGTCCACAAGAAAAGCACTTCACTCTAGCTCTTCATGGGTGTTGGGGGAGACATAGTCTGTCCCAATTCCCATGCTTATGTCACAGACCTTTGAGAGGAACTTGCTTCTTAGGTGGCCTGCACATGAGTCTCCATACTTCCGTTTAGAAGAACTGCCTTCTTCCCAGACGAGGTGTGCTTCCCCTTGGATTTATCAGTCCCCCTTCTCTATTTTCCCCACTTTGAATAAGTCCCTAGTGACCCCCACATGACACCATAGGGTGGCCTGTGGTTCCCTGCGTATTCTCTCCTTGAGGGCTTTTTACAGTCGCGGTGAGTTATAGTGAGCAAGCACAGGCATCCGTCTTAACTCGCCAGTAAAAACACTTCTTCTCAGAGACAGCCCAGTGTGAAAACATAAGGAAAAGGAAGCATTTTCCCGACTGCTTCATAAATTAAAAGGCTGCCCAGGTGTGTAGTGACGCTTGTATTGTACAATTATGCAGATCAGGGATAGTTCTTTATTCATCCCACAGCCCCTTTCAAATGGGCTCATTACTGAGCTATAGACTTTTTAATGTCCGTTCTCTGAGCTACACAAACACCTGGCTCCCGTTTGAAATTTGTTTGTACAGTCTGATTAGGTACTTAGATAATATCATTTGTATCCCCCACAATACCGACTGATTGATTCATTCATGATTTATTTTAACTATTTTTTTGTAAGTAATAATGAATTTTTAATAAACTATTTTTTGGAACAGTTTTGATTTGTGACTATAGTCCAGAGAGTTCCCATACACCTACACTGAAATCCCTCCATTACTATCTTACATCAGTTTGGTACATTTGTTATGGTTAATGAACCAATACTGGTGCATTATCATTAACTGAAGTCCATGCTTTATTCAGATTCCTTAATTTTTGCCTAATTGTCCTTATTCTGTTCCAGAATCCCATCTAGGACCCCACTTTATATTTTGTTGTCATGTCTCTTAAGCCTCCTCTTGACTGTGACAGTTTCTCAGAGTTTTCCTTGTTTATGGTAATCTTGACAGTTTTGAGGTATATTGGGCAGGTGTTTTTAGCATGTCCCTCAAATAGGATTTGTCTGATGTTTTTATCATGGTTTGACTGGAGGTATGGGTTTTTGGGAGGAAGACCACAAAGGTGAAGTACCACATCCTATCCAGGGTATATACTGTCAGCATGACTTATTGTTGTTGATGTTGACCTTGAACACCCGGCTGACATAGAGTTTGTCAGGTTTCTCCATGAAGAGTTACTCTTCCATACTGTACTCTTCAGAAACAAGTTACCCTGTGCAGCCCCCACTTAAGATATGGGGAGTTATGCTCCATCTCCTTGAGGGTAGAATATCTACATAAATTATTTAGAATTCTTCTGCACAGGAAAATTGTCTCCTCTCTCCCATTTACTTATTTATTCACTAATTTATTTATATCAGCATGGGCTCATGGTAATGAATTTTTAATAAAATAACCCCAATCTTATTTATGGCCAGTGGCATGAATTTCTCTACCTATGGTTAGCCCTATAGTTTCTAAGCACAAAAAAGAGTAAAACAAATGGTTACATGTGCATTTTGTTTCACTATTTGTCTATCTTTCCATTTTGGAGTCAAATTTTTGGTTTAATTCTTAACTGAAAGAATAATTCAGTAATTTGGTAAAAAAAAATTCAACTATCAAAGAGCACACAGTGAAAATTAGGACGACTTTTTACCATATACCCTTGTGTCCCTCTTCAGAGGCATCTTCTGTTAACTGTTACTGATACTTTCCCAGAAATTTTTAATGTGTATATTACCATATATTTACTCTGATCCTTTAAACTCTAAGGAAAATGGTCAGGACAGGGATAATGCAAGAGTAGAAAGAAAGGGGAGGGCAGGAGCAGACCAAAGATGGTTAAGTCAGTCCTAGAATTCTGAATGCAATCCCTACATTTGCTTGGAAAACAGTTCATTCATCCAGTTTTTTCTCTGATGGAGTTTTGTCCCATGTGTGCATTTTAACCCTTGATTATCAAGCAGGGTGGCTGTATCTGTCATTTCTTAAGTGAAAACAACCAAATTCTCTCTGCCTAGTTCAAGCAGAAGGGTTTATTTGAAGGTATTAGGTGGTACGGGGTTTCTGGCCCCACTTTTCCCCACCTCTACCCATGCCTTTTGGACATGTGACTTTGCAGTTTTTCTCACTAGAGGAGAGTATTTCTATGTCCCTTGAGTCTGAGGTTGACCACGTGACTTGCTTTGACCAGTGGAATGTTAGCATATATGTGCATAGAGGCTTGCAAAAGCATTTGCACGTTTACGCTTTTGCTCTTGTTTGTCATCTGCAAGAGGACGCGCCAAGGCTAGCCTGCTGGCAGATGAGAGACCTGGGATGCAGAGCCAAGTCATTCCAGTTGTCCCAGTTAAAGCTCTCCTAGACTGGCTCCCAGCCAATTGGCCCCCAGACGTGTGGGCGAGCCGAATCGCAGCTGGCCACAGTCCCACGAACCAGCCCAGTCCAGCCTAGCCCATCTGAACCCCGCAGATTCATGGGCCAGATAAATGCTTATTTTTGTATGTCACTGAAATTTTGGGGGTTCTTACGCAGCATTATCGTGGCAATGAGTAACTAATACTGGTAACTGACAGAATCCACGGGAAGGCCAGAAACCTGGTTTGGATGATACTTGGCCAGGAGAACTGCCAACCCCACGACAGAATGCTGCTGGCAGAAACTTCACTCCTGCTGGCTCAGAGTACTCAGCACCTAGGCTGCTACAGAACAGAAAGAACCCTCAGCAGTGTTCTTCAGAGGAGCCGAGTACCTCTTGCCCGTTACTTTTAAGAATCACTGATATCCCTCACAAAGTTTACTTCCTCCTTTCTGTCTTCCTGTGGCACGTCTGAGTGCTAGAATCTAAATCGCACCTGGAACCTTAGCTGCGAGGGAGTCTGGAAGATGTGCTTTTCGACTCTCTGGCCTCTACAGTACTTGAGGACCTGCTAGAAGGAGTTTGGAGTAAGTGTGAATGAGTCCCTCTCCAGTATCTGCCACAGAGGCAGAGAGAAAAGAACTCGGTATCTTGATCCTGATTGCTGTCTGTGCATAGGGACACTCGAGGTGTTGACACCCTCAAGACTTGTAATCTCAAGGAGAGGAACCTTGGATCCTTTAATTGCTCTCTACCAGACTTGCGGTGGCAGTTTTAGCTCCAGGAAAGCAGTTTGGTTCTGCTATTGTTGACTGAAGGTACTCCCTGCCTTTTCCTCCCCTGACATCTGGCAGAGCGGCATGTGAATAATTCCAGGTGAACCAACACTTTATATTGAACACTGTGAACAAGGAGTTTGACCCAATTTCACTTTGTCTGTAATGAGTGAAAAGCCACAAGCAAAGGCATATAGAAAATCATGTTCATGCTCTCATGGGTCTCCCACCACTCCCACTAGAATCTTCTCCTTCAGCCAACTGGTATAATTGTTAGTCACTGATGGTATCGTATACATTTCTACTTTTGTCTGTACCTTTTGACCTGCCTGGAGGAGGTCCCTGGCTCTCTCTATACATCTTTGATCTACCATATAAAGGCTGGCCTAGACCAAGGTAAAGCTTGGCCATAAATCCAGAATTTTCCTGGTTTGTTCAGCCTTTGCTCACTGCTCCCTCCGTTGAAATTCTAACACATCTCTACTTTTTGCATCTAGATTGGGCGGTTTGTGCCTTTGAGATACCTACTCACAGCTAAAATGTTAGCCTCTAGAGGATTCAGAAAGACTCACTTGTAATTCTGTGTATCCTCAGCCCCTACATCAGTGTCCTACAGATATAATGTTGATATCCTCAGTTGATGGCATGTGATGCCTGGAATCTCCAGCACAGAGCTGCAGAGTTTGGGCAGCAAAAGTCCTTGCATTTCCCTAGAGCTTCCTGCGCTGGCATTTCTGACTTCTGGCTTCACCCTTATTTTTTAAAGGGGTTATATGATCCCTTTATTACAAAGAATCACGGGATTTGTTTATTGTTTCTTTCCAGTAATGGAGAGGAAAGGTCTTTGCTCTCCCTGGTCTTTTGTCCCAAATGCCTGCTTATGCTTTCTGTGTATGAGGTACTGAAGTGGTGTGCCCCTTGGCTTGTGGGCTTGGCTGATGACGTCACTGAATCCTCACTACGGCCCTAAGAGGCTGGTGCCTTTCTGGATGCCTGGTTGGTGTCTGTTAGATGAGCCTGTAAACCTCAGAGTTTCTAAAGTTAGAAAGTTTGAGCAGATGGAAGAGATTGCTAATCTAGGAACTTATGTCAATTCTCATTGTGCTAACCAAGAATCCTAGAACATCCTCATGGTGGAAGAACTAAATGGGGGGAAGTTAAGTGTACTCTCCTAAAGCCACAAAATACAGGACTTCGGAAACATCCATGTCGTTAAGCTCAAATCTGGTCTAGAAGTGAAGGCAGAGCCAGGATGTGAATCTGCACCAAGTAAAGCCCAGAGGCTGGAATGCTGCCATTGCCATTTATTGGTTATAACACAGGTGTGTTACTTGACCTCTCCCATGGAGCGCTTAGTAAATGCTACCTAAGTGTTAGCTATATTATTTCTATACCACAGTGTTTCCTCAGCCCTCTGTCCTTATAAAAAAGCATAGTGTGATTAGCTTTTTTTTTTTTAAAGATTTTATTTATTTATTCATGAAAGACAGAGAGAGAGGCAGAGGGAGAAGCAGGCTCCCAAGGAGCAGGGAGCCCGATGCGGGACTCGATCCCAGGACCCTGGGATCATGACCTGAGCCTAAGGCAGACGCTTAACCATCTGAGCCACCCAGGTGCCCAGTGTGATTAGCTTTTACATTGGTTAGAAAGCTGCCTGCCTCCGCCTTGCACCTCGCTGAATTAAATAAACATGTTTGTAAATACGAAACAGTGATGATGAACAAATGGATACCCCAGAAGCCTAGATGGTCAGGGTGACTTTGTTTCCTTTGCTAATAGAATGACAAGCTGGAAGGAAAAAAGTGAGTCACTCTAGCGTTGAAATGCTATCAATTTGGGATTTGTTTTATTATTTTATGACTGTTGCTTGTTTCCTGTTGCTATCCATTTCTTGTTCTTTGGGGGAACAACGGTCTTTTTTTGGCTCTTTGAATTTCATAGCTGCGACATCCCCTTCAAAACACATTAACCAAACCTTCCGCCCTTCCTACCGCCTCATCACCTGAGATCTCAAACACCAGAAATCAAATTTCCAAAATTGTCCAGAAGTATTGGATGTGCAAAAATGCTGGCATGTGCTTTCTCTTTGGGCTTACTTCCTATGGAGGGTTCAACATGGCATTATCATGGGGGCGTGAACATTAAGGGTGTTTGTGGTGATTGTCACCTCCCCTCTCTTAAAATGTTGTTGGCTGGGGAGCTTCTATGGTGAAGATTCTCACATTTTCTGCCATTATGAAAGCCAAGTATTGGGGGAAGATTTTCAAATGACCATAAGACAAAAATATTAGGACTTAACAGCTGATGATCCATTTTATAGGAGAGAGTTGGAAGTAATAATGAGTAAATATTGCCCGAGGGAAAGTGTGGGTGTACTTTACAGAGCGTTTAAATACACATTCGCTTGGTACTCTGCCTTACCTGGGACTATTGAATGCGTTTTCCTTCTGTACACATTTGTTCTTACCTCATGTGCCTTCTGGCAACGCCCTGATTACCCTTGGAAACAAAGGCAGCTCTTCTATGATGTAATTCAAATATGTCTAAGTTCTTCGGTCCTTAGAGATGGATGGAAGCCCAGCATTACCTCTCCCTTTAATAAGCCGGAAACGTAGTTTTTTAGGATGCTGGGAATCCGTCTCCTTTCCCAGTATGCTTGAGGAGGCCTGACTGTCATTACGTGTGTCATAAATTTGTTGGGATTGTCTCTTGTCCCCTCACGTGGCTCAGCGCGCTTACCAGCTTCTCTCTCAGCCCCTCTGCTGCCTTTTCACTGGGCTTCCATGCTGCTGCCTCTTCCCAGTCCATCTCGTCCCCACACTACAGACTGAGCATTCTTTCTTAAAACCCCATTTACAGAAACTGTCTGGTTTAAGGCTTAGAGATGACATGAGGGAAGTACAGTGAGGAAAGGAAATTTTACGAAATTATTTTAATTCCAGCATAGTTAACATACAGTGTTATATTAGTTACAGGTGTCCAGTCTAGTGATTCAGCACTTGCACACGTCACCCAGTGCTCATCGTGGTAAGTGCACTCTAGCTTTCCTTCACCTATGTCATCCACCCCCCCCCACCTCCCCTCTAGTAATCGTCGGTGTGTTCTCTGTAGTTAAGAATCTACTTCTTGGTTTGTCTCTTCTTTTTCCCTTTGTTCATTTGTTTTGTTTCTTAAAT
Source organism: Callorhinus ursinus (assembly GCF_003265705.2). NCBI lineage: Eukaryota > Metazoa > Chordata > Mammalia > Carnivora > Otariidae > Callorhinus > Callorhinus ursinus. Next base: position 11,102,502 of record NW_027397078.1, on the reverse strand, counting down.
TCCACATATGAGTGAAATCATATGGTGTTTGTCTTTCTCTGACTGATTTCACTTAGTATTATACCCTCTAGATCCATCCACGTTGTTTCAAATGGCAAGATTTCATTCTTTTTTTTCCCCCAGGAATACATATTTATTTTTTATTATGTTAATCACCATA